>NC_064927.1:374199693-374808286 GCF_023897955.1 Schistocerca gregaria
ACACTAGATCGCGTGTTTCCCTTTTTTATGCATATTGGTCCAGAACAATGCAGATACTCCTGATACTTAATCTTTGGAACAAAACGACATATCGTTGCAGTTTTGCGCGGTAGTGTAGTCCATTGTGTTCTCAACAGACCATGCCGTGTGTTTTCCAGCAGATGACAGTGCAACAATGAATGGAATAAGTGTCGTTAGAGCAACGCAAGGGCGCATTGAAGTGGTACTGGAAGTACGAAAACATGATGGAGGTTCAACGGCAATGGCGTAATGTGTACAGAACTCAGGCACTAACATCTAAAATAGTTTATCGTAATCGGGATAAAGTTGAAATCGTCAATACTGTTCAGGATGCCCACAAGGAAAGGCCTGGTCGACCTAAAAAATCAAGTCCAGTTTCCAGCGCTGCTGTTAGCAACATTTTGCTATGTCACCTCAAGAATTAGTGCAGCAGGGTGCCCGTGAAAAGCGGGGTAAGCCGAACAATGTTGTTGTTGTTGTTGTTGTTGTTGTGGTCTTCAGTCCTGAGATTGGTTTGATGCAGCTCTCCATGCTACTCTATCCTGTGCAAGCTTCATCTCCTCCTACATCCTTCTGAATCCGCTTAGTGTATTCATCTCTTGGTCTCCCTCTACGATTTTTACCCTCCACGCTGCCCTCTAATCTAAATTTGTGATCCCCTGATGCCTCCGAACATGTTCTACCAACCGGTCCCTTCTTCTTGTCAAGTTGTGCCACAAACTCGTCTTCTCCCCAATTCTATTCACTATCTTACAACGAATTCTCAAAGCGACAAGGTGTAAAGCCTACTTACCAAGATCGCTGCACGCTATGAACGTGTACGACTCGGATAGAAGGATGGAGTACTGCAAGTGGTTTTAACGCATGCTTCGGAAGGATGAACGGATTGCTGGGATGGTTATCTGGTCTGACGTGGCGCATTTCAAACTTAATGGTACTATAAGCTGCCACAGCTGCAAGTACGGTGCTAAAGGAAACAAAGTTTATGTCGACAAACATGTTAATCTACTGGGTGTTAATCAGTGGTGTAGTTCGTCATCGGTCGGATTGATTGGCCCATTCTTCTTTGAAGGTACTGTAACTGCTGAAGTGTATCTTCATATGCTGCAAACATAGATTTTACCTGCCATCCGAGAGGTGCTTGCAAATGAAAGATTCTGTGTACATCAAGATGGCGCTCCGCCTCACTACCACAGAGATGTCACAGCCGACTAGCATGAAAATCTACCTGGACGATGGAGAGGTCGAAGAGGAGCTGTTCAGTACCCACCACCGTCTCAAGACCTTACACGTATTGACTTCTACCTATGGTGGACTTTGAAACATGAAGTTTATCAACAGAAGCCAGCTACAATGAACGAGCTATAAGAAACCACCGAGGCGTCCTGTGCGGCTACCTCACCGGCAACAGTGTCAGCCGTAGTTCGATCAACAGTTAAGCAGCATCGACGTTGTTTGGATCTTAAGGGGACCACACCCTGTCTATCTAACCCATGTTAATTTAGGCAGGTGTTTTACACATTTCTGAAAAAAACTATGTGATGCACGACCTCAATATTTTTATTGTATGTTACATTATGATAATAGTCAACTGTACTAAAATCTACTTTATCCATTTCATAGTTTTTCTTAAAACTAGTTTTTTCTGCTGAAAATATTTTTTGTGAACTTCCTAATGGGGAATATTAATGGCTGTAGTACCAGGATTGGCTTTTTATGTTACGCAGAGTCTCTGCAAATTTCATTCATGTATATATGATAGTTTATGATATAATGGGGAATATGTAGTGTTGGCAGGAGATCCAACACCGTGTTACTAGAGGAGGCCGAAATGCACGTGTTTTAGCTCATGCAGGCTGGTGTGAGGAGGGAGGAACTATACTGACGTGAGGTCTCGAATATGGCAAGGAATTAGAATTCAGAAAGCGGACGTAGCTAGTTGATACTTACCTTTACTCCATTTATGATGAATGTCGCTCTTGATGGTACATGATTCACAATATTATCTGTTCAGATTATAGTAACTGAATATGGCGCCTTCCTAGGTCGTAGCAAATGACGTGGCTGGAGGCTATGCTAAACTGTCGTCTCTGCAAGTGAGAGCGTAAGTAGTCAGTGAACCATCGCTAGCAAAGTCGGCTATACAACTGAGGCGAGTGCTAGGGAGTCTAGACTAGACCTGCCGTGTGGCCGCGCTCGGTCTGCAATCACTGATAGTGGCGACACGCGGGTCCGACGTATACTAACGGACCGCGGCTGATTTAAAGGCTACCGCCTAGCAAGTGTGGTGTCTGGCGGTGACACCACAGCATATGTACTCAAAATTTTAGTTTGTGGGAAATTGACTTTAAAGAAAAAAGTTAATTAAAACTGTACTGCTACATATGATGGTCCTTCTTTGGCCTCTAGCAGGTCTTCCAGCTTCTTTTTCAACTTCCTGGATGTTTGTCTTGCTTTCTTGGCCACATTACATGCAGACCCGTCTGCATCGTCTATCCCCATTTTATCGCAATGTTGCAGCCCAGTGATCATATTTTCACCACGACTAATTCCCAGCTTTTTCGGTACCCCAAACTTTCCAGTATTACCACAATTGAATGTAATAACAGCATCATGAACTCCTAGTTTCATTGTATGCATGCCTACAAGTACAGTTTTAGGAAGGCGGTTCCAAATTATGCTGTTGAAACATTCATTTGGGATCTGTGTCTGCCCATGCAGACATTTCCTTACAAGGTCGGGATGAGCCAAGTCTCTAAAAATAGGTTTAAAATCTGTAATAACAGCAGCAGGAAGAGAATGCTGGTGAGAATAAGATTCTCCAGTTGCCTGAGCGCTATTGTATTTGCGCCACGAATTTTCTCGTGATGGACAAAATGGCTCTGAGCGCTATGCGACTTAACTTCTGAGGTCAGCAGTCGTCTAGAACTTAGAACTAACTAAACCTAACTAATCTAAGGACATCACGCACATCCATGCCCGAGGCAGGATTCGAACCTGCGACCGTAGCGGTCGCTAGGCTCCAGACTGTAGCGCCTAGAACCGCACGGCTACTCCGGCCGGCTCCTGATGGACACAATCCATGACATGGCTTACCATCCGTAGAGGACGTGGAAGAATGTAGCCCAAACATCTCCCTTCATTGCCTCCAGATTTTCTTTATGTCTCCTAATTGCCTGCCTATAGTATACTTGCAAATTTTCTATAACAGCTACTCGCAATCACACTTGAACAAAACTAACCGCGGGTTTGAAAGCGTGTTGTTTACAAACAGCAGAAACAAAAGAATACCGACCGTTGCATTCCATTGATAGCCAACACACTCGGGTGTAAAAAAAAATCCCTAACGTGCAGTGTAGGGGATATAAAAGAACTAAAATATATGCAGTAAAGTGGGCGACAGAAAAGTGGGCTGGCACATAAACACACGTGGTAGGAAAATGCTCTTTAATTGCTAGAAAATTTTTTTCAGCAAAATCCTTTTCAGAGTACTTACATAAAATCTTAATCCATCGAAATATGATGAAAACCGAAAATAGATTTTTTTCGAGCTGAACCACGGTATGGTCCCCTTAAAGGGAGTCACTATCAGCACACAAAATAACCTTCCACCGTGTAAGAATTGTAACGGTAATACATTCTATCAATTAATATTGGCTATCAGAGGGAGTCTACATTTCTCTCGACCCTCTGTATTACATTTTTATTTACGTACTACGTATGTAACTGTCAAATTTATCTTTTTGTTAGGAAAATATGTGACAGCAGACCTGTCAAACTGGACGCAAAACATTTTCTTTATGCCAAAAAATACCATTACCATACACAATTACGAACATACCAAAAACATCAACCAAGTCTGTCACTCAGTTTACAGGTGGTGACCTTTAAAATGCGGCAATTGATTTTTTATTTATATAGATTAAGTATTGCAGTCACATTGCTCTATAATAACGTAAGGCCGTGTATTATCGGACAGCAGACTATAAATTAAGAGCTGTTTCTAAACTCCAGCGTAGTGGGAGGACCTGCCCCGCCAATGTAATGGGAACTACTATAACGTTCCCTATTTTCCCTTGCGAAATACTAAAGTATCGTTTGCTACGAAAAAATCTATGTATACCTATGTAACTGTGAAATTTCTGCGATGTTAATCATTTTTTTCGCTTTATCTATAAAAAGATCCATTATGTCAAATCGAAGTAAAGTCTTATGGCCAACGGCTATTGCTACCATCCCGAGCTTCTAGAAGCAAAAAGAACTCTGAGCAGCTTTGTATTTGAGCAGGAGGAGGATTGTACTTTTTCTTTGTACCTTTTTTCGAACTGATCTTGTGTCGTAGGCGTGTAGGTTTCGTTGTGCTGATACTGGGCTTAAATAAAACACATTTTAATATCTAAGTCTATTGTATTTATTTCGTAATACTCGGCCTGTTCGATTCCCATGTTGATAATTTTTTGTGTACCTCGGCGTTTTTCAAAAGCCGCAAAGAAAAGGTTGAGAGAAGATTGTTTGGTGGTATAGCGAACAGACATATTAAGTGGTCTTTCATTATTTGTTAATCATCGCTACGAGAACCTTCCTGAGATCTATTTATCGACCATTAATTTGTTTTTACATATGTCGACTGAAGAATCAATGAAACTGGTACATCTGCCTAATACCGCGTAGGGCCCCAGCGAGCACGCAGAAGTGCCGCAACACGACGTGGCATTGACTCGACTAATGTCTGAAATAATGCTGGAGGGAACTGACACCATGAATGCTGCAGAGCTGTCAATGGATTCGTAAGAGTTCGAGGCGGTTCAGATCTCTTTTGAACAGCATGTTGCAAGGCATCCTAGATGTGCTCAATAACGATCATGTCCGGGGAGTTTCGTAGCCAGCGGAGTCAACAATCAGTATTCCTGGAGCCACTCTCTAGGAATTCTGGGCGTCTTGTGTGTGTCATTGTCCTGTTGGAATTGCCCAAGACCGTTGGAATGCACAATGGACATGAAAGGATGAAGGTGATCAGTCAGGATGCTTACATACGTGTCACAAGTCAGTCGTATCTATATCAGGGGTCCTATGTCACATCAACTGCACACGCCCCACACCATTACAGAGCCTGTACCAGCTTCAACAGTCGCTGCTGACATTCAGGTTCCATGGATCCATGAAGCTGTCTCTAACCCCGTATACGCCCATCCGCTCGATACATCTGACACGAGACTCGACCAATCAGGCAACATGTTTCCAATCAACAGTCCAGTGTCGATGTTGAAGGGACCAGGCGAGGTATAAAGCTTTGTGTCGTGCAGCCATCAAGGGTAAACGAGTGACCCTTCGGCTCTGAAGACCCATAACGATGATGTTTCATTGATTGGTTCTCACGCTGACCCTTGCTGATGGCCCAGCACTGAAATCTGCACCAATTTGCAGAAGGGTTGCACTTCTGTCATGTTGAACGATTCTCTCCAGCCGTCGTTCGTCGTTGGTCCCGTTCTTGCAGGATCTTTTTCCGGCCGCAGTGATGTCGGAGATTTCACGTTTGCCGGCAAAGCTTCAGCGCTTTCTTTTAGGGCTTGGAGTTCTGGTTCTTTCCCAACACAGCTACGACAGTTTACAACTACAATACCCGTGTAGCCGCTTCCTGTCCGTGGTGGACTCCTGACCTATTAAGCGGAACCAGAAACCCACCATCGGATGGCGCAAGTCAAGGAATCTGCAGCCTACACGGTCACAGAACCCCTGAGCCTCTGATTCAGACCCTCCACTCGGTGCTGCATCAAAGGACCACAGTCGGTTCTATCGACGATGCTGTAGATGGTGAAATCCGTCTTAATCTTTCAAGCAAAATTGGCAGTCTTCATCATTTCCGCTAGCCGCCCGAAACCAGAGAGAATCTCCTCCGATCCAAAGCGACATACGTCATTGGTACTGAGTCACCACCTGCAGTCGGCTGCACCCTGTATTCTTCATGGCATCCGGAAGCGGCCTTTGCACATCTGTAATGACTCCCACCGGTATGCACACGGAGAGCACATTGGCTTCCTTCCCCTCCTTCACAGCCATGTTCCTAAGAGGCCCCATTACGCGCCTAACGTTGGAGCTCCCAACTAGCAGTAAACCCACGCTCTGTGGACGCCCAGACCTTGTAGACCGAGAAGCTTCGTCTGGAACAGGGTGGACGACTGCATCCAGCTCAGAGACATCGTCAGCCACAGATAACGCCCGAAACCTGTTCGCCAAACGAACCAGGGAGGCCCTACGATCGGCCCCTCAAAGTTTTTCGCTGCCTGCCAGACCTTGGAATGATCTCCCACTCGACCACAGGTGAAGGGGGTCAACCTCTGTGCAGGCAGTACCCGGGGCAGAGACAGCAGTGGACCGAGCAGGGGACATGTGGGATGTGGTCAAAGTCTCTTGCATCCCTGTGTCCGACCCCCCACAGTGATGCTCCTTGGCAGCAGCCTCAAGCTATGTGACGGAAGTCAACGCATCCTGGAGCCGTGAACGAAGGGTTGCAACTCAGCTCGCATCTGTACCCGGCAATTACGTTTCCTACCCACTACTGCAGTAGCTCCCATTTGAGGCTCATAAAAATATACAACAAAGGAATGGTGTACTCGGCTTATTAGCAGCAGGATTTCAAAGTGCTCTTTCACTAATAGTCTAAACGGCACTGGGCTATACTAATCAAAACAAACAAAAGCCTGTACGATCTGAGGGTCAATATAAGGGTTGATAGCAACGGCGCACGGTATGCTAAACTGTTACTAAAATAAATTTATTACTTCAGACTCGACACAAACCTGTGTAATGTAAAGGACTGTGTGAATCATTCATTAAAAGCCTTTCAGTTTGCGAAATCTGTCTAAATTAAAAAAAGGTGTGGTTTGATACCTTTCACGATTTCCTAGTAAAAATTCATCTTATTTTGGACGAAAATGTCAAGAATAAAATTAAGGAACATTTGAAAGAATTTGGAAAAATTTCAAAAACTATTTCCTTGCTCTGTATAGTAATAACTGGATTAACAGTCGCTTGAAAAGACCATAATTTTGGAATACTAATGAAGTGTAAATTGAAACGAGCACCTACTCGAAACTTCCAATGACTAAGTTCAAGAAAATAAATATTTGTCACCGATAAGTTTCTGGTTAAGCTTAAAGATGGAGTTTCCAATGGTAACAAGTTTAATACCTGTCTCGTCCACATATCAGTGAGAAAAGATTTTACTTCTTAGACGTATATAAAAAAATTAATCCAGAAACAAACTTCACAGCAGAAGTAATTTGAACTCTATTTCTTTTCGACGATTCCTTATTTCAAACTTGTCACACACAAAGCAGGTGGATCCTCCTCGACGAATTCCGATGAAGGATAAGGCCAGTCAGTTCCATAATAAAAACTGTCAGATTAAATGTGAAATACTTGAATGTTGCATACTAGACCAGGCCATTGTGCCAAAGCTTAATCAGCTCTTTTGATGTGGTACAAGTGAAACCTAAAGTCTTATAAAAGCATTAAGGCTATTAAACCATTTGCTCTGAATTCAGTTATTTCCATGTCACAGTAAGTACTTCATGTGTTGCATCCATCAAGAACGTCCTATTCGTAGCACAACAAACCTTCACGATCTCGAAGGAGTGCAGACGATTCAGAAAGCAATTCCGCATTCCGGGTGTGACCAGTCAATCCCATCTTTCCAGCCCCCCAGGGAGTCCACAACTCTTTGGTGGATACATGCGTGGCGAGCACAGGGCCTCGAGCTATTGCAGCCTTCTTTCTCTCCAGAGCTGCATTTTCCTTCCCCTTCCCCTCCTTTGCCCTCCTTGCTCCTTTCCCGTCGCCCTCTCCTCTCCCTCTCTTGGTGTCCTTGCTTATGTTGGCCCCCGCTATCCTCCTGGTTCTGTTGGTTTTACAATTCGGCTTTGTTGCGTAATCATCTCCTCTTTTTGACATTCCTTGATCCCCCTCTGGAGTTTGACCTCCATTACAAAATTTCTCCTCCGTAGTGTGAACCATTTGGGGAAGAGCACCTTACCTAGTGTCTCTGATGTGCGCCCTCCTAGTACATTCCACCTTTTCTTTCACATTGTTGTCTGATGCTAGGGTGCATAGCCAGTACGGTAGCCAGTCCGTGTGGTGGGGTCGCTATGTACCCTTTTTGTTGAGCCCCTGAACACACAGGAATTACTTCTGTGACCTCCTCATGAATGCCTTGGAGTGGTTGCTCGTCATCCTGGAGCATCGGAACTCCCGGCAATGGCCACCGTGCCAGACGGCCCTTGCCGTGGCTGGGTGGCGCGCGTAAGGAGAGCCCCTGATCGGAGTGGGTGGTATCAGGGTGGACGCTATGCAAATGAAATGCATACGGGTCCAGAACTCTTGTTGTTCTTCTGCGGCCATCTGTCTGCGTGGAACTGATTCCTCAAGTGCTGCTTCTCTTGCCCCTTTGGCCTTCCCTTCCATGGCTATACCCTGGGAAGAGGGTCAGGCCCGTCGGCAAGGGGTGAAACCTTTCCCCCATTATCTAGTTTGCACCAGAACTGATAGAGATACTTTCACCAATACCAAACCTTTATTCTTTGTGGAACACATTGAAGACAAGTTTGGCGAAGTGGACTCCCTGAGCAAGATGCGGTCGGGTTTGTTGCTGATCAAAACTGCTTCAGCTACCCAATCTGTGGCCCTTTGTGCCTGTACCCATCTGGGCACAATTCCTGTGTCCATTACCCCCCCCCCCACCAGTCTCTAAATATGGTACAAGGTATGATTTTTCACAGGGACCTCATACTTCAAACTGATGAGGAACTTTGGGACAATCTCGGACGGCGGGGTGTTCACTTTGTTTGCCGTGTTCAGAAGGGTCATAAAGACAATCACATTGATACTGGTGCCTTTATCCTGGCCTTTGAATGGGATACCCTCCCTGAGAAAGTTAAGATTATTGGTTATCGATGTGATGTGAAGCCGTATGTCCCACCTCCTATGAGGAGTTTGAAGTGCTTGCGTTTTGGACACGTCTTCCCACTGTTCACAGGCCCCTCTCTGTGGTGACTGTGGACGTCCACTCCATGAGGGGAGTCCCTGTGTTCCCTCTCCTGTCTGTAAATGTCATGGTAGTCATTCTCCACATTCACTAGATTGCCCAGTATATAATAAGGAAAAGAAGATACAGGAGTAGAAGTCCCTCGACCGTTTAACCTACACAGAGGCACGTAAGAAATATACACATCTCCACCCTGTGTCCATGAAATCTAGTTACGCCTTGGTTACATCTTCACCCCTTCCTCCCCCTTCCTTACCCCCATCCCGGACCACTCTCCTCCCCCCCGCCCCTGCGGCTCCCACACCTTCTTCTCTGGGCGCTGCCCCCCCTCCCCAGCCGGAGAAGTGTCCCACTCCTTCGGCGTCTGCCGGTCAAGGGCGCCTCTCCCGGGATGACCCTTCACGGCACCTTCCAGGCCAAAGGTCTGCTGCCGCGCGACGACTGCGAGAGCCACGGTCTGTCGGCCCCCAGGTCACCCGATCTCTTTCTGTTCCTGATCTTGCTGCAGCTGGCCCCTTTATGCCACACAGACCTCCTCGATCTCAGCCTGAAAAGAAGAAGAAACATAAGTCCTGGGACAAAGAGCCTCTGGTGTTACCAGAGGTCCCTTCCCTGACTTCACAACTGGATTCTGACTTGTCGTTCATGGATGTCGCCCCCCTCCTTGTCGATGACTGGTGGGGACCCGGCGGTATGACTGTCTTTAGCGTGTTCAGCTCCCATTTAAATCATCGTTCAGTGGTTCTCCAATGGAATTGTAAAAGATGCTATCGCCACCTTCCGGAATTGAAATCCCTCCTTTTGTCTTACTCTGCAGCTTGTGTGGTTCTCCAGGAATCTCATTTTACTGATTCTCACTCACCGACCCTACGTGGGTTTCGTGTTTTCTGTCGAAATCGGGTCGGACCCCTGCGGGCTTCTGGTGGCGTTTGTACGTTGGTCCGTACAGACATTGCTAGCACGTGGATTCCTCTTCAAACTATATTGGAAGTGGTTGCTGTTAGGGTCCACCTAGACTCTGCGGTCACATTTTGCAATCTTTCTCTCTCTCCTCAGCAACTTCCTCCTCCCTTCCTCCTCCTTGGGGATTTTAATGCTCATCGTCCCTTGTGGGGCAGTGCCTATCCATCTAGAGGAGGTCTTCTTATAGACCAGTTTATTGCAGACCACGACTTGTGCCTTCTTAATGGCTCCCCTACTCATTTCAGTGCCGGTCATGGTACCTTTTCTGCCATTGATCTTTCTCTTTCTTCTCCCTCTCTCCTCCCTTCATTACACTGGTCGCCACACTACGACCTTTGTGATAGCGACCATTCCCCGTTGATTATCTCGCTCCCTTCCCGCTCCCCGATGGACAGGTCACCTCGTTGGTCTTTCCAACGCGCCGATTGGCCTCTATACACTGCACAGGTCGTGTTTTCTCCCTCTTTGTTGGGTTGTATTGATGACGTCCTACGTGACGTGTCTGACGCGATTGTTCGCGCTGCTAACCTTGCTGTCCCGCGCTCGTCTGGACTATTTCGTTGCCAGCAAGTCCCATGGTGGAGTACGGCCATTGCCATCTGTGATCGCCGTCGAGCCTTGCAACACTTTAAGAGGCACCCATCCATAGTCAGCCTTACTTCCTTTAAACGCCTCCACACTAAAGCCTGTTATTTAATCAAACAGAGCAAGCGGATATGTTGGGAACGATTCGTTTTTCCCTTGGTTCTACTGTCCCTCTGTCACGGGTATGGGCTACACTTCGCTCTCTCCATCGGCAGTCCACCCACCAAGGCCTTCACTTCCCAGATGGCCTTTGTATGGACCCATTAGTTCTTGCAGAACATCTTGCGACCCATTTTGCAGTGGCATCAGCATCATCCTCCTATCCAGCTTCCACCTTATGTTTTACCCCCTGTGAGTCAGAATCTTACAACGAACCTTTTACTGATTGGAAATTCTTTCTGCTCTTTCTTCTTCTCATGATACGGCCCCTGGCCCAGATTCCATTCATAACCAACTGCTTCAACATCTCTGTGCTCTCGCTCTCCCACAGTTTCGTTTCCTGGGTCTTCTTTTTGACAACAAGTTCACTTGGCTGCCACGTATCAGACACCTGAATGTAGGATGTTCCTGTAAACTCAATGTCCTTCGCTTCCTTGCCCACTCCTCTTGGGGTGCGGACTGTTCCCTCCTCCTCCGTCTTTATCGTTCTCTAGTTCTGTCTCGCTTGGACTATGGTTGTCAAGTTTATGGTTCAGCTGCTCCTTCCACACTGCACGTGCTGGATTCCGTCCACCATTGTGGTATCCGTTTGGCCACCGGTGCCTTCCCTACTAGCCCTGTTGATAGTCTCCTGGTTGAAGCTGGGATACCCCCTCCCCCCTTTCTGTTCGGCGGTCCCAACTTCTGGTGTCGTATGCACTCGCTATCCGTTCCTCTCCCACTCATCCTTCCTATTCTATCCTGTTCCCAGACCATGGACGTCGCCCACCAGACTCTCGCCCTCGGGCGGGTTTACCGGTTGGGCTCCGCCTTGCGTCTCTTTGCCGTGATTTTCAGCTTCCTTCTTTGTCCTGCCTTCCTCGCTCCCTCCCCTCCACCCCACCTCCCCTGGTTAGTTCCTCGGCCTCGAATTCGGATGGATCTCCGCCGAGGTCCAAAAGATTCCATCCCCCCAGTGGTGTTTCGTTCCTTTTTCCGCCAAATTTTATGGGAGTTTCGGGATGCTGTTGTTTTTTACACTGATGGCTCTTAATCTGCTGATCATGTGGGGTATGCCTTCACGTCCTCTGTCGGAACGGAAAATCATCTGCTGCCACCTACATGTGGGATGTTTACTGTGGAATTGATGTCAATTTCCCAGGCCCTTACCTTTATTAAACAGTCTCAACACAACCGCGTTTTGTTATGTACGGACTAGATGAGTGGCCTTCTTGCTATTGACCGGTGTTTTTCGCGCCATCCCTTGGTCTCTGCCATCCATGACCATCTCGCTGATATTCACCGTGCTGCTTGTTCCATTGACTTCCTTTGGGTCCCAGGCCATGTGGGTATCCCGGGTAATGAGCTCGCTGATCGTTTGGCTGGGGGAGCAGACACTTACCCCCCTTTTTCTGTAACCCCTCCTGCAGCGGATTTACGGCTTCACATCAAATCCGACTTCGCACAGTCATGGGCCAATTCTTGGGAGGCTACTCCCCTGCCTAATGAACTTCAGCGATTAAGGTGACACCAGGCCCGTGGCGTTCTTCCTTTCGCCTCTCCCAAAAGGACTCGACCACACTGTGTCGTCTCTGCATTGGCCATACCAGGCTGACCCATAGTTTTCTTTTGCGTGATGAGCCACCCCCCACTTTGTGGTTGTGGAGCCTTCCAGTCAGTAGCCCACATTTTGGTTGAATGCCCCCTTCTTTTGGCTCTGCGTGCTAAGTACAGACTCCCTCACACTTTATCTTTGATGTTGGCTGACGATTCCCGGATGGTCTCTCTGGTTCTCGGTTTTCTCCGGGAAAGTGGTTTTTATTCTCAGTTTTAATCTCTCTCTGGTATTGGGGCAGGGGCGTGAGTGTTTGGGTGTCTCCCACTGTAAGCAGTGTTCGGAGATTCCCGATTCAGATGGTCTTGCCTATGCTGCTTCGGCATAACGTTGGGTTCGTTCTCTTGCTGACTTCCCTCGCTTTGTTTTTACCATTGACAACATGACTGCCCCTTTACGTTTTAGCCTTTTCCCTTTTATTGTTCTGACTTTCCTGAGATGTCACATTAGCGGAATGGACCACATTTGAAACAAGGGACTGATGACCTTGCTGTTTGGTCGCTTAACCCTCAAACAACCAACGAACCAACCAAACAACCAACCAACTTCCCAGCGCCGCCTGTTTCTCAGTTGCAGCGAGCCTTGTCGTCACCGGGGCTCGGCCGGGTACCCGACAACGCTTCGCTCCGTTGCCGGTACAATAGAACTCCACCAGAGCGGTCGGCCGCAGCCACGCTCGGGCGGGTAAATTTGGCGCGTTGCACGGATCTACTGAACGCATTGAATTCATCTTCTGTCAAGTGTGCCTGCAGTAAGGATTTTATTTTTGTTAGTTTTCGTCATCCAATAACGCTTCACATTTTTGTGACGGCTACAGGTAATAAACAAGGAACTATTTCAGTGTTAGCAAAATATATATGAGAACTCTGCCACAGGAATTCTTTAACAATATTTACATCTACATTTATACTCCGCAAGCCACACAACGGTGTGTGGCGGAGGGCACTTAACATGCCCCTTTCATTACCTCCCTTTTCTGTTCCAGTCGCGTATGGTTCGCGGGAAGAACGACTGCTGGAAAGCCTCCGTGCGCGCTCGAATCTCTAATTTTACATTCGTGATCTCCTCGGAAGGTATAAGTAGAGGGAAGAAATATATTCGATACCTCATCCACAAACGAAAACTCTCGAAACCTGGACAGCAAGCAACACCGCGGTGCAGAGCGCCTCTCTTGCAGAGTCTGCCACTTGAGTTTGCTAAACGTTGTCACGTAACGTTATCACGCTTACCAAATAACCCTGTGACGAAACGCGCCGCTCTTCTTTGGATCTTCTCTATCTCCTCCATCAACCCGTTCTGGTACGGATCCCACACTGGTGAGCAATACTCAAGTATAGGTCGAACGAGTGTTTTGTAAGCCACCTCCTTTGTTGATGGACTACATTTTCTACGGACTCTCCCAATGTAGCTCAACCTGGCACCCGCCATACCAACAATTAATTTTATATGATCATCCCACTTCAAATCGTTCCACACGTATACTCCCAGATATTTAACAGAAGTAACTGCTACCAGTGTTTGTTCCGCTATCATATAATCATACAATAAAGGATCCTTCTTTCAATGTATTCGCAATACATTAAATTCGTCTATGTTAAGGGTCAGTTGCCACTCCCCGCATCAAGTGCCTAGTCGCTGCAGATCTTCCTGCACTTCGCTGCAATTTTCTAATGCTGCAACTTCTCTGTATACTACAGCATCATCCACGAAAAGCCGCATGGAACTTCCGAGTCTATCTACTAGGTCATTTATATATATTGTGAAAAGCAATGGTCAGATAACACTCCCCTGTGGCACGCCAGAGGTTACTTTGTCTGTAGACGTCTCTCCACTGAGAACAACATGCTGTGTTCTGTTTGCTAAAAATTCTTCAATGCAGCCACACAGCTGGTCTGATATTATGTAGGCTCTTACTTTATCATGTGACAGTGCGGAACTGTATCGAACGCCTTCAGGAAGTCAAGGAAACCAGCATCTACCTTGGAACCTGTATCTAATATTTTCTGGGTCTCATGAACAAATAAAGCGAGTTGGGCCTCTCACGATCGTTGTTTCCGGAATCCATGTTGATTCCTACAGAGTAGATTCTAGGTTCCCAGAAACGACATGATACGCGAGCAAAAAGCATGTTCTAAAATTCTACAATAGATCGACGTCAGAGATATAGGCCTATAGTTTTGCGCATCTGCTCGACGACCCTTCTTGAAGACTGGAACTATCTGTGCTCTTTTCCAATGATTTGGAACCTTCCGTTCCTCTAGGGACTTGCGGTACACGGCTGTTAGAAGGGGGCAAGTTCTTTCGCGTACTCTGTGTAGAATCGAACTGGTATCCCGTCAGGTCTAGTGGACTTTCCTCTGTTGAGTGATTTCAGTTGCTTTTGTATTCCTTGGACACTTATTTCGACGTCAGCCATTTTTTCGTTCGTGCGAGGATTTAGAGAAGGAACTGCAGTGCCGTCTTCCTCTGTGAGACAGCTATACGCGTGTCATCTTCTGTTTCAATGCCATTATCATCCTAGTGTGTCTGGATATGCTGTTTCGATCAACGTACTGATTTAATGTTATGACAAGAACTTTCAAGGATTTTCTGTCAAGTCGGTACATAAAATTTTACTTTAATGTCAACAAGTTAAAACCCCGACTGGCAGAAGTCGTCTGTAATATCATACACTTCGTTAATTTCTCTTCCTGTTCTAGTCACTTGTGTAACAGTTACATCTGCAACAGCTTAGCCGTCAATATGAACAACTATTTAAAAAAAATTATGATTTGAGAAATTTTTGCTATAGTTTAAGTGCTTCCGACTTCGCATTACGCGGCGCTACGTTCTCTTATCACAATGGTGTCTGCTTGCTCACCGACTCGCGCGCAAGGCAAGAAGGACCTGTAAAAACTCTTGTTATAAGCGTTTCTTCATGTGGCAAAAATGAGTAACTTTAATACTTTTTAAATACATGAAGTGCGCCTTAGCGGCTCAAATTTTGACAGTGTATTTCTTTTGGTATATTCTTCCTGTGTGAAAAATTTTAGGTTAGGTTTCGACATGTCGGATTGGACCATTCCCTTGTGCCAGTCACATCCTTCCTGTTTTTCTTATCAGTGGTACAGTGGTCGATGCTGCCAAAGCAGAAATTTCTGCTCATCCTTTTACATGTTAATCACATCCCGGCTGGTAATTTGCCGTCGAGTACATCAAAATGTGCAATAATTTTTCTGATACTGGCCAGAAAATATACTGGACAGTCCCTGAGATTAGCCTGCATAACTGACAGGCATTGTGGACAGAGTAGATAACTGACAAGATAAACATTTGCCAGTACCATTTCCGTATCTTGATTTTGCCGATATTTTCATCTGTCTACACCTTTTGCTTAGTGTTAGATAGAAAAAGATTGTTCACTTCTAATTATTTTGACTCAGGTGACTAACAGGCTCTGCCTATTCGATTTAATTCAGCACCATAGGAAGCAGTTGCGTACCATACTGACATCCTGTTATCAACTTAACAAATGAAGATCGTTCTACGTACATTTTTATAACATTCAATGTCCCGTTTTCGTTGTTTAAAAGATTTGGGTTCACCAGTGAAGTATATTCAAATGCTGCTGTCGAACCATGTGTGTTCCACAATACATAGGGTGGGCAAAACAAAGTGACCCAGAAAATATTTATATCATTGATAAGAAATTGCCCTTTCATTATAAATAGGGCAACAACCCATCACAAAAAATGTTGGAAACCGCAATATTGATGATGTACCTGTCAGTTGCTGCCATATGTCTCTGCTTGCCCTTCCACATTTCCTGTTCCTATTATTTCACTGTGTCACTGCATTTGAGGGAGACCTGCAACCCAAAATGACGCTAACAATAAAACAACGTGTTTTCATTAGCAATTTTTATGTGAATCACTGAACTGTTTGCGCAAGAGTTCAGGAATGGAAGTGTTTCGGAGAAACCTGCAGCAAAGTGTGCAATACAGAACTTAGTGGCAGAATAGCATAAAACAGGTTTTGCAGCAAATCAAAACTGTAACTATGAGACGTGAGCTCAAGGAGGGAGACGGGGACGAAATGGGCCACCAGGCAGAACGGCATCGGTGGTCTAACTCCGTCTAGAGGCGTTAGAGTGCGCTCAGTGACAAGCGTTCACCAAACCAATGTCCGTAATGGCTTAGCATGGCTGCAACTGTTGTCATGCTCCACTCACCAGGTCTGCCTGTAAGAGCAAGTAAATTTGCTGCTCTGTTGTAACTTACTGTACTGTTTCCAACAAAGTCTGTCATAGTTTACCCCAACTAAATCACCACGTTCTTAGCTATCTTTGTGTGCAATGCAATTTCAAAAAAAGTTGTTTAAGGTTATTAGTGAATATTTTCCCAACTTCGTAGCGTAATGGCCTACTGCTATAGTCATTTCCACCCCGTCACCTATTCTTCAGTTGGCCAATTCTCCCACATGTTTTGTCTTTCTGGCTTATAGATGGTACGTCATTATGTACGGGAAACGGATGTACGAAATTAGTCCACGAAAAAAACATGTATCCATCAGTAACTCCGTTGGGTCAGGATTCCCTAATTTTAGCTCAGAAAATGTTACACCAATACCTAGAGGTACACCAGGACAGAAAGGAGTGACACCAGAGGTAAAACCGCTATTCTCACACCATATCCCTACAAGAATGAGCTACGAGTAGCGGTCAAAAAGTCCTTGGAAGCTAAAGAGAATTGATCAAAGATTATGCTGCTAACTCGAGGAGATGACAGAAGGTCTTTCCTCGCAGAAGAAGAAGGAGGTCAAAAGAAAAGTGATATATTATTGCAACGAATTTTATTACACTTCAACTGAGGATCGGGTAGCATGTCGGAAGTGCAAGCTGTGGACACACAACTGGTGTGCTGGCATAAAGAGAATGGACGAGGAAGCCCACCATCTTTGTAAGGTATCGTCGAAAAAATGAAAAAATAGGACCATTACACTCCATATGTGAACATATTTTTAGTTTATTGACATAATAAAGGAAATATAATATTTTATATTACCTTCAACTGCAAAATGTATCACAAAACATGTATAAATAAAAGGTTCCTAATTTTTCTAAAATATATTTCGCCATGGAGACTTTAAATTTGCTCCAAACGTTAGGCAGACTGTTTCACCCCCGTCTCCCCTCACCACTGCTCGAATGAAGAAGTAAAATCCGATGAAACCCTAATGCCTTTCGTCTGTGCAAGTGGGAATTAAGAGTTTGTCAGAACAGTATCAAAAAGGACCTTCATCTGTAGCCTTAGAAATTTACTGTTGTGTGATAGTTACAGCATCCAGAGAAAATATCACATGTTGAATCCTGCTATTGGTGTCTGAGTGATGTTGAATCAGGACTTCAGGACCCTTAGTTTGTTCATTTCTTCAGATGAGGCTTGGTTTAGCCTGTCACGGTATGTTAACTCGCAGAACACGCGCCGTTATGAATCAGAAAATCGCCATCACTACAATGAAGAGCCATTACACAATCTCAAGATTGATGTTTGGTGCACAATATCTGCTGTCCGCATCATAACAGAAGTCTTCACAAACCTGTTAATGCTAACTAGTATGTCCAGAAAATGTTTAATCCATGTGTGGCTCAGCTGACTGATGAATGACTCTATTGATATTTCCAGCAAGATGGAGCAATAGCATACACCACCTTGGCAACCTTATCACGAGTGCAATGTTGTATTGGGTGAGAAGACGACAGTCGTCAGAGGCAGTGCAATCTTATGTCCACCCCAATCACCTGATAACTCTCCCTGTGATAGTTACACGTGGAACTAATTGAAGGGGCAGATGTACTCAAAAAATCCTCACACACTGGAAAGGCTAAGAGAAATCACTTAAATTGCTGTTGCTAATATCACTCGGGCAGAGCTCCCCTCAGGGTTTGCTGGGTATGGGCCTGGCGACCCTGGGTTTCCTGAGCTGGGGGATGATAAGTGCCGCCAGCCCTCTGTCACCCTAAGCTCTGGGCATGGTTCAGTGACCACCGTGCTGTGCACCAGTGGGATGTTGTGTGTTTCAGAGAACACAGATCGTGGCTTTACCGCCTGAACCACAAGGAAGCTACACATATTTATAAAAAATAATAAAACACTCAGCCTCAAGATGTGCTAGGTGCTGTTGAGGCAAAACAGTGTCTAGTGTGCAACCTCTGAGGCACCTCCCCCCTCCGAGTGGTACAAATCTTGCTCAGGTATGCAGGGCTCTGCCTGGGTCGATGGGTGTTTCGCTAGCATATCAAGGAACTCCTATCGAACAGTCTCATCAAACTACTATAAGTATTGGTGTACTGTCAGGTAGTACCTAGATCCACTCGTCAAAGAGATCTTGGTTGGTCAGTCCTCCCGAAAAGATGCCTCAGAACCATAGTAACAGGGCATTAATGTGCCATAACACTTTCATTGTAATCAAGCGAATAGAGGAAACCTTTGAAAACGTCTCCCCTTTCTATATTCAAAAGGCGTTGGAAGGTATTGCTTCGTCTCAAGTGTCAAACGACTTTTTAATGGAACACTTCCAGTTGAAACTGCTAATTCAAACCAAATATCTAAGCTTCTGGGATGTAAGGCCTGAGGTGACTACCCAGTTGAGGCTGAGTTGCATAACACCCTTAACTTCAGTAAGACTGTGGTTACCATCTCTGATACAATGAAAGTGGATCCCATCGAGTTACGTAAAGGATGGAAAAATTTGGGAATCACGGAAGTGCAGAACTATATGAGGAGAGCAAATGGCGAATTGGAAAAAATGGGCTAATTTATTCCCACGTTTAGTACTCTGGAATTACCTGAATATATCGTTGCAGGCTGTTAGACACTTCTTGCGCATTTCCTCAGAAATCTGTAAACTGCTCCAGAGATCACCCATAGTGGAGCAGAAAGTGTGAGGTTTACAATGAGGAAAGGAAAATTCAGGTGTTGAAAGTAGAGAGGTGCATACCCTACAGTGAAGCTAAAAAAGCTATCAAAGCTATGCAACCTCCGGTTTTTGCTACTTCTTTATCGTCAGCCCTTAAGACACAAATCGCTAAGCGTGATGCTTCCACACACTCGGACCACAGATTAAAGTATGACTGCCTGCAATTGGTGGTGTACCTATGGGGGAAACGCTCCACTTGCAACGGAAGTGATTCAGAAGCTGTCTGCAACTTGCTTACCGCATAAGCCACATACTGCTACCCACCATCAGAAGCCAACCAAGTTTCCCCACAACCCAAGCAGCCGCCTTCTCCCATAAGTAAAGAAAAAGTCCTTCAAAAGGCAGTGCGAAGTCCAAGAAAGTGGTGGTTAAACCTTCGGATCGGCGAGCACTCTCCATCTCTGATGGGGACTATGTTCTTGAGGATATGGACTTCCAATTGGAGGATGGCGGTTGGCGGTTAGTGCTTAACGTCCCGTCGACAACGAGGTCATTAGAGACGGAGCCCAAGCTCGGATTATGGAAGGATTGGGAAGGAAATCGGCCGTGCCCTTTCAAAGGAACCATCCTGGCATTTGCCTGAAACGATTTAGGGAAATCACGGAAAACCTAAATCAGGATGGCCGGAGACGGGATTGAACCGTCGTCCTCCCGAATGCGATTCCAGTGTGCTAACCACTGCGCCACCTCGCTCGGTCCCAATTGGAGGAACCGAAGAGCCGGGAACCAGATACTGTTCCTCCGACTCCACCTCCACCTCTGAAGGAGAAAGACAAGAACAATCTTCGCTAAACATTGGCTTCCATGGGGATTTCGGAATTGCAGTAGAATTTAAATGAACATCGCTCACATGTGGAAGAATAACAGCTCCCCATCCAGGAGAAACCTTTCTGCATCTGCTTACAAGAAACGCATCTCGGTCACTGACACACCTGCATTACGAGGTTACCACGTGTTACAGGAAGGACGATACTACTGGAGACAGGACTAAAGGTGGAGTGGCTTTTTTCATTGATGACAGATGCCACTCTTCTCTTAGCCCTCTTACCACGACCATGCAAGCAGTTGCTATGAAAGTTCTTGCACCCTTTCACATCAAAGTGAGTTCTTTGTACCTACCACCTAATGATGTTTTGGATGCAGATGCACCAGCAGAGCTCTTCAGGTCACTCCCATGCCTGTTCCTTCTTGTGGGGGACTTCAATGCACACAGTGCTGTGGGGCTCTGCTACCACTTACTCGATGATCGAGTGACTCATCCATTCTGAGTATCTCTTCCTTCTGAACATGGGTCAGATGATACTTTCCCACAGCCACAGGGTCTTTTTCAGCCATTGACCTTTTTGTGCCCCAGCTATTGCAGACGCAGTTCAGTGGGAAGTGGTTACAGATTCACATTCTAGTGACCACTTCCCAGTGAGGATCCATCTGTTGTCTAGGACAGTGGCTAACAGAGGACCAAGCAGATGGATGATCCAAAGGGCAAATTGGTTGCAATACAATGTACAGGCTAATTTTGAACAACAGAATTGTGCACAGGAGACAGTGGCCCATATCACTTGTGAGATGCAATGGGCTGCTGCAGAGTCCATCCCCTGGTGTAGTAACCACCTCAGATGATGGCATCTGTGGAACTTCTGTCCAACTACAGAAAACCATCAGGCCTTTGATCTGCGAGAGCACATGTGAGGTGAGTGATAAGAGTGGAAGAGGGTTTCTTGGAGGGAATTCATGACTTCCATTAATCGGTCCACTTCCACTGTGCAAGTTTGGGACTCAATAAGATGGAATTCAGGCAAGGGCAGTACACACCGCTTTACGGCCTTGTCAAGTAATAGCGTCTTCGGGGATGTGCCAGAAGGTGTGGCTCAGGTTTTAGCTGAACTCTTCAGTATTACTAAGTCATGAAACAAGCTTTTGCACTTCAGATGTTCTGTAGGACTACAGGGATGAGGAAGCACAATTTCTTCTCACATAATGAGGAAATCTAAAATTTTCCATTCTCCATGTGGGAACTGGAATGAGCTTTGTTTGCACCCAGAGACACTGCTCCAGGACCTGATGAGATCCATTTTGCCATGCTTCATCATCTGTGCATTGAAGCGAAAGGATGGCACTGCTTTTCTTTCGATCAGATCTCATTTGATGGACATTACCCCACAACTTAGGAGGAGGCAATATTAATTTCATTCTGGAAACCTGGCAAGGACCATAGAGCCCCCAACAGTTGTCGGAGCTTAGCCCTTAGCAGTCGTATGGGTAGGACTCTTAAACACATGGTAAACTGCCGCCTAGTCTGGCTGCTCAAATCCCAAGGTCACCTGAGCTGCTTTCAATGTGGTTTCAGGCGCTACTGTTCCATCCTTAACAACTTAATTCTACTGGAGATGGCGATATAGGAGTCATTTTTACTCTGAAACCATTTGGTTTGTGTATGTTCTGACATTGAAAAAGCACATTACACTTCCTGGAGGTACAACATCCTTCGCCAACTTCCTAAATTGGGACTACATGGACACCTGCCATTTGTTATACAGACCTGTCTTGAGGACCAGCGTTTTTGGTATCAAGTTGGTGACGCCTCGTCTGCTTATATTCAAGAGGATAGGGACCCCAAGGGAGCGTCCGCAGTGTCACATTGCTTGCAATTGCTGTCAATGGCATTTCCTCCACAGTAAGGAGCCCCATCAAATGCTCTTTGTTTGTGGATGATTTTGCAATCATCTACTCTTCCTCCAATCTTATAACGATGAGGATGACAGCTACAGCTGGCCATTAAGAGGCTGGAAACCTGGGGCAGGACAATTTTTCAGTTCTCTTAACTGTGTTTGTCGAAGTTTTAATCAGCCCTTGCTCACAATGAGGGACTACATTTTACGTTTTCAAGAAACTGTGCACTTTTTGGGTTTAGTGACTTGAAATTAACTTGCCCCCGCCCCTCGCACTTGGTAGACCTACGAACAAAGAGCTTCCAGTCATTGGCTATTTTCAAATGTCTTAGCGGAAAAACGTGGGGAGCTGATAAGTCCCGCCGACTGCAGTTTTATAGGGCATTTGTTCGATCCCATTTAAACTCTGGCAGCGTGGTCCATGGATCAACCTGTACTTCCCAGCTCAATTGGTTAGACGCTGTCCACTATGAGGGCATTTGGATATCGAGTGGAGCCTTTCGGATCAACACCATTCTGAGTCTGTGTGCAGAAGCTGGTGAACCATCAACCTGGTTTGGGTGATGTATCCTTTTGGCTTGACAGGTGCTGAAAATCTTGGAATCACCTCAGTTGTTGACATTTTGTTCAGTGGCCTTTGAATGGCTGTTCAGGAATTGTCCTCGTCCCTATGCAACCAAGCCATCTGGAATATGTGCTACAGACTGTCTCAAAGATCTGGATCTATCAGGCACAAAATACATGGCCAGGGATGGAACACATTGCCGTCTTGGTGTCTTCAGAGGCCTAAAGTGGTTTGAAGCTTGACACAGTCCAAGTAAACTTGTACTCCAGATTATGTTATTACAACTTTGTGGTATCTACTTAAAATGGACGAAAACATTTTTATTGTTATTTATACAGGTGGATTCCAACAAGTAAATTTTCTCAGTTCTGCTGTTTCCCCTGATAGGATTTTTAAAGTGTGACTTCCAGAACAGTTTACAAATTATGATGCAGAATTATATGGCATTCACAGGAGAGGGTTCACAAACATCACTGTACAAGGTTTCTTATCTTTTTCAACACGCTTAGTGCACTGCAAGCACTTCAACAAATGTATTCAGTAGACTAGCCGATTCATCTCATCCATGAGTCCTTTCAGCAGCTCCAACACAGAGGCCAAGAGGTATGGATTTGCAGGGTACATAGCCACATCAGGATACATAGAAACGACATGTCTGGCAAATACACAAAGGACGCATGTCGGAATGGTGCTGTCCATCTATGTACCATCCTGTTGCATGCCATCATCTCATTTTCTGACAGACGCATCATGCATCAGTGAGCTTGAATGGTTACAGGTGACAGAAAACAAACTGTGGTAACTCAAGTTGACCACAAAGGCATGGCAGCCTCACTGCTGGAAGGAGTTTCTGCTTACCAGGGTGTGCATCTGACATAGCCTTTTAACACATGGCTTCCTCCTCCAGTGGGAGAATCCACTATTTTGTGAAGTTTGTGGTGTGCCACTTTAAGTTCAGCATATTTTGCAATGTGTGTCCCATATACTGATATTGGAGCAGCCCTCAGTTTTAACAGAGGTCTGTCCACCATCCTCACAGATACTAATTCCAGTGTTAAAAGGGTGGTGTAATTTGCTGAATCATCAGGTCTCATCCCTAAGTTGATGGGGAAGGGAAGCAAACTTTAATAAACTATAAGCTGCTCCGAATGTGGGGACAGCCTTCATCCGACCTATGAGCTCAGCATGCTAACTTTCCATCAGGGCACTGGTGACCATGATGTCGGTGCCCCTCCCTCAAATGATGATTATGATGATGATGATGATGATGATGATCATCATCATCATCTTGATCAGGCACAGCTGCTATGGATGCCTTCCAGTTTGAGAAATCAAGCACAATGCTACACTGACACCAATGGTGCCCATTTCTGGCATCTTCTGTAATGTTCATTGGTAAGTCTCAGTTTTGTCAGTCTATTGTAAATATTTTTTGAGGCAACCTGTATTTTCTTCTGTGCAAGACAGCCATTTGTCACATCTGACCCCTCTCTCCAACCGTATTCTCACAGTGGTTAAGCCATGATTTCCTTATAGAAATGCTATGAAACTATAGTTTATACTGTCTTCTGGCTAAGTGTAGTAGCTCTTTTGCAAAACTTAAATCTGTTGCTTTCTTTCCAGGGGGTCACACTTAACGGCACACATCTCCAAAGATTGATAATATTTAGACAGGTTCCTTTCTGCTCCAGCTGTTGAATTTTTGGCGCTGAATAGTATTTGTACTTCAAAAAATTGTCATCAAAATGTAATTGTATTATTAGCTTTAAAGATTACCCATTTAATGTTGTTGTTAGCATGCCGTCCAAAGATCACTTTAACACAAAGATCAAGTTCAGTTTTTTTCTCGCTGGCACTTTCATAGTTCTTGAGCATAGTACACTGTTACTTCCATAATTCATTATCACTTTAGTCATTTCCTGCATATGACAACTAAATGCTCACCTGATATGCCACGATTTCCTTGCTTGATATACTCTATCAAGTACCTGTACTTCAAAAATATTTAAATATTCACATTTTGTATCAATTTGCATAATATTACTGATTGGGAGATTAACTAGCACTTTCCTTTAGCTTTGTAATAACTTTTAAACTTTCGTTAAAAAAATCACTCCTCCTTATGATGTTTAGACCCATCTTCAGGTAAATATTGTAGTCTCTTCTCCATAGATTAAGCACGTAAATGGTTTTAACGTCTTTTAGGAGCCAAAAACCCATTTCATTTCAGAATACTATATACACACTACTACCAAATAACATAGACCTCAATAGGTTAATATACATGTGCCAGGAAGTATGGCAATCTCAAAACATTAATATTTTCTGGATCTATATCGCTACCCTGCAAACCACACTCAAGTGCTGGCAGTGTGCTCATCAAACTAGCTTCACAATAGTTCTGTTGTTCCACTCTTGAAGAGTGTGGAGATAAAACGAATTCCTGTATCTTTCTGTGTCAGCTGTGATGACCCTTACTTTGTGATGATGACCATTTCTCCCTATGTAGGTCAGTGTCAGTAAAATATTTTCACATTCGGAAGAGAAAGTCGGTGACTGAAATTTTGTGAGAAGATGCCGCGACATGAAGAAACGAGTTTGTTTTAATGATGTCCATCCCAAATTCTTAATCATGTCAATGATACGCTCTTCCCCTATTTCTGGATGATACAAAACGTGATGCCCTTCTCTGAACTTTCTCGACATACTCCGTTAATCCTGTCTGGTAAGGATTCCACAACATTCAGCAGTACTCCAAAAGAGGATGGACAAGCATAGTGTAGGCAGTCTCTTTAATAGATCTGTTGCAGCTTCTTAGTGTTTTGGCAATAAATTACACTCTTTGGTTCATCTTCCGCACAACAGTTTCTGTGTGTTCATTCGAATTTAAGTTGTTTGTAACTGTAATTCCTAGGTATTCAGTTGATTTTCATCATATCATCGCTCCTAATGTCTACTCCCAGATAATTTATGAAATTAACTGCTTCCAGCTGCTGACCTGCTATATTGTTGCTAAATGATAAAGGATCTTTCCTTCTATGTATCTAAGGGAAGCCTTTGGACCCTGCTTGTACATGGTCACTGGCTGTTTGAAGCCTTCATTCGGTAATGTTAGTATTTCATACAAGGATTATCATGTCTTCAACTCCCACTCAGCAGCTGTGCCCATTGCAAAACATGACACATGTTTATTGTTCTCAGAGAAGGTTAACACACACATTGACATTGCACATGTTTCGTATTCCTTAAAATTAAGACACTCGAGTCAAGGATGTAGCCAAATGGGTGTTCTGGCCACCCCCTATCACCAAAATGAAATTACACTTGAGATAACTGTCTGAGTGAAACCGATATATAATTTTATTTTCAATCATATGATGTTAAAGGAATACCCAATATCTACAATTGAGAAGACTACCAATCGATTTAATCTATCAATACATCGATAGCACTATCAGCCACCACCCATCCCTACTTTAGTTGGGACCAACTACTTTCCATTGTTGGCCTTACTTGTTTTGTTAATCTGTTCAGTTCTTAGTTGCTGTTCAATTTAATGTAAGCACTGCCATGTTTTGTTTTTGTGCTGTGTACTGTTGTGAGACTTTCTAATTATAGATAAGTTTGTAATAAGAAAGAAAAGAAAAACCAAATTTGGTTTGTTCACTAGTATTATTGTAAGTTAAAACTACATACTGTAAAACAGGGTGAATAGAAACAGCAGGGTGAACAGAAATTATTTTGAATACTATAACGTTGTACTGGACAATAATTTTAACTATTATTGTTTTTGAGTTAACAACACTTCAGACTAACAAGGAAAATATATTTTGTTGGGTTGGCAGCATTGTAAGTTAATGTTTATCCATGTGTCTGCATCGGTAGTTTTTAAGTGGTTTTCCTACCTACTTTGAACTTCTCTGGTAAGTAAGCATGTATTCTACATACCACAGTTAGTGGAATCATAAGTACTAGGTATAAAATATATATACACCAGTAAGGACTTGTTTTTGTTTCACTTTCAATGAAATCAGGTCAGTGAATTTTAAAATTTTTAGGGTTATGTTTATAAACTTTGCGAGGTGAATAGAAACACATGAATTCTGGTGTTTCTATTCACCCCACAATAACAAAAATTTTAAAAGATCTGTTAGTATTCCATATTAATACCATATAATTTTGTACTTACATTACATGCACAACTAACATTCTTCCTAGATTCAGTTCCTGTTAAAGTATGCCATGAAAATACAAACCCATCATAGGAGTTGGTTACATAAAGCACAGACCTAATCCTATATACAGTGCCCTCTCTGACATCGAATCAGGGGTTAGCTTGTGGAAAGCAGCTGAAAAATATGGGATTCATTGTAGTGTACTGTACAGACACCTAAAACAAGGTGCCAAAATTGAACCATGGGGTGGACAAAGTGTCTCCTCTTTTTAAGAAGAGAAGCTCTTCGTAAACAGATTGAAAATATGCAGCAAATGGGTCTATTGCCTTCACCACATTAACACTTCTAGTAATATATTCTCTGGATAGAAGGTGGAAGGAAGTGAGGTGGTTTACGAATAATCTCCCTGGTCATGATTTTGTGGAATCATTTATGAGGTGACACAAAGATCAATTAGCAGTGCGAATGTCCCAAAACATAAAACGCTCCAGAACTGGTGTTACACCAGAAACTATTAACAGTTACTTCAATGAACTGTCAAAGGAATTGGAGAATGTGCCACCATCCAATATAATAAATTATGATGAGAGAAAACTTACAGATAATCCAGGAAAACAAGACAGTCACATGGAGGGGAACTAAATATCCTGAAAGGGTCATGAATGCCTTAAAGGCATCAATTTTTGTAATGTTTGCAGCTGTTGCAGATGGCGCTATACTACACCCTTATGTTGTGTATAAGTCTTTGCATTTATATTGAAACTGAACCAAAGATTTGCCAAAATATGCAAGATACAATCAGATAAAATTTGACTGTTTTGAGTCATTCTGCTTTGATGATTGGGTCCTAACCGTAGCTGTTCCATAACTGAAAAATCTGGAAGTTAAGAAATTTATCATTGGAGACAATTGATCATTGCATCTCTCCATAGAATCAGTTAAGCTATGTCAGGACAGTGATGTAAGATTTATATTCCTACCAGCAAATTCAACACACCTGACACAACCACTGGATGTGTCATTTTTTTGGCCTTTCAAAACTACTTGGTGCCAAATATTAGAAGAATGGAAGAAAGGCCCCAGAACAAATCAGGCAACAGTTCTGAAGGGTAAATTTCCTGTGCTTTTGAAACAGTTATGGGACCCCATGAAGGAAAAAAATGTTACTGCATGTTTTAGGAAATGTGGGATTGTGCCTCTAGACCACAATAAAGTGTTGTCAGTGCTCCCAGGTACTGGTACCGGTATACCAGTAAATTAAAACCAGGATAAGAACAATCTTGAAGAGTCCACTCATGCTGATGACAACAGTTTAAAGAAATCTTCCAGAGTTTTAGACAAGACCAGACTCTTAAACAAAGGAGAAAAGGATGCAAGTTAATGTCCAACCTGGCAGAAGTAGTGTTGATAAATTTCAGGACATGAATGGGAGGACGTAAACATCAATTATTCACTTAGTGATTAAAGTCCTTGTACGTCTAAACAAGCCAAGACAACAACAAAAAATATGAAGAAAAACAGACAAGTCTTTATTCATCATCAGAGGATGAAGATGCATACTCAGTCCAAGACAGTGATGAAAACTTGATATTGTCCTCTTCAGATCAAGATGAAAATATTGGTATCTCCAGAAACCAGGGTGATTATATGGTGCTCAAAGTATATGGTAAAACATCATCATTTTGAGTTATGTTTGTGAAGTTAATTACCTTACTGACATTGATTTTGTTGGAACACTTTTAAAAAGAGTTCCTGAAACCAAAAGCTTCACAATGACTGAAGAAGAATCTTTTGTCTCAAGAAACGCTGTCATCCTAAAATTGTCATGGCTGGTTCTCAGTTAAAAGTACTTGTTTCAGAGCCATGCTATGTTTTGAGGATGATCTGTCTGATTTAAAAATTTATTAATAGTACAGTACCAGGCTAATGGCAAACAGCTGTGTTCTGTTCGTTCACCTTAAGTTTGAATAGATTAGCCATGTAACACAAACATTTTTGTATATTTTACTTACCTTTAAAATTAATAAACCATTTTCTTTTGAAATGAATATTTATCTATTTCTTTTATAGTAGAAAAAAACTATTTCATGGCTTTTACAAACCTCTCTTTGCTTTTAAAAGAGACAATGATAGTGTATAAAACTTTTCCTATTCTCCCCTATATGCAAGGTGATTAAAAACACAGTGTTCATTTTTTTTATTTGTTGTTGTTGTGGTCTTCAGTCCTGAGACTGGTTTGATGCAGCTCTCCATGCTACTCTATCCTGTACAAGGCTCTTCATCTCCCAGTACCTACCACAACCTACATCCTTATGAATCTGCTTAGTGTATTCATCTCTTTGTCTCCCTCTATGATTTTTACCCTCCATGCTGCCCTCCAATACTAAATTTGTGATCCCTTGATGCCTCAGAACATGTCCTACCAACCGATCCCTTCTTCTAGTTAAGTTGCACCACAAACTCCTCTTCTCCCCAATCCTATTCAATATCTCCTCATTAGTTACGTGATCTACCCATCTAATCTTCAGCATTCTTCTGCAGTACCACATTTCGAAAGCTTCTATTCTCTTCTTGTCTAATCTATTTATCATCCATGTTTCACTTCCATACATGGCTACGTTCCAAACAAATATTTCCAGAAATGACTTCCTGACACTTAAATCTATATTCGATGTTAACAAATTTCTCTTCTTCAGAAACACTTTCCTTGCCATTGCCAGTCTACATTTTATATCCTCTCTACTTCGACCATCATCAGTTATTTTGCTCCCCAAATAGCAAAACTCCTTTACTGCTTTAAGTGTCTAATTTCCTAATCTAATTCCCTCAGCATCACCCAATTTAATTTGACTACATTCCATTATCATCATTTTTTTTAATTTATTGAAAGAAAATAATTTGATAATATCATAAGCTGATAAGAGCAGTACAGATTTGAGTTTTGGGTAGTATTTTTTATTTAAACGTGACAAAAAATAAGTAAATTTTTCAACCGAAGTTCAAATTTGTTGCTATTCACCCAATTCCACAGTATGCTTCGCATTATGTGTAGCCTGCAAATTACTGAATAGGTCGTTAAGGGAAGAGTCATTGACTGAATGCAAAAAGATTTTATTAATTCAGTACCATGCGTTTTGGCATTTGCCATGATGAGATACCTGTTGAAATGAGATATTTCATGTAACATGAAATAAAAGGTTACAAAACCAACATAGATATGCCAGTACAATGAAAGTATTACAACCATAAGTAGGCAAATACACTGGAACAACCAGTAGATTTAGTAGTTACGTGTACCAGCGGACATAAGTTACATGTTGTAAAGGTAAGTCTTGAGTGGATTGATAAAAGATTACTAACCGTGATCTACATCTACATCCATACTCCACAAGCCACCTGGCGGTATGTGGCAGAGGGTACCTTGAATACCTCTATGGGTTCTCTCTTTTATTCCAGTCTCATATTGTTCGTGGGAAGAAAGATTGTGGGTATGCCTCTGTGTGGACTCCAATCTCTCTGATTTTCTCCTCATGCTCTCTTTGTGAGATATACATAGGAGGGAGCAATATACTACTTGATTTCTTGGTGAAGGTATTTTCTCGAAACCTCTACAAAAGCCCGTATTGTGCTACTGAACGTCTCTCTTGTAGTCTTCCACTGGAGTTTATCTATCATCTCCATAACGCTTTTGCATATTACTAAATGATCCTGTAATGGAGCACGCTACTCTCCATTGGATCTTCTCTATCTCTTCTATCAAACCAATCTGGTAGGGATCCCACACCGATGAGCAGCATTCAAGCAGTGGGCGAACAACCGTACTGTAACCTACTTCCTTTGTTTTCGGACAGCATTTCCTTATGATTCTTCCAATGAATCTTTGTCTGGCATCTGCTTTACCAACAATTAATTTTATATTGTCATTCCATTTTTAAATCGCTCCTAATGCCTACTCCCAGATAATTTACAAAATTAACTGCTTCCAGTTGCTTACCTGCTATATTGTTGCTAAATGATAAAGGATCTTTTTTTCTATGTATCTACAGAACATTACATTTGCCTACACTGAGATTCAATTGCCATTCCCTGCACCATGCATCAATTTGTTGCAGATCCTCCTGCATTTCAGTACAATTTTCTATTCTTACAACCTCTCAATATACCACAGCATCATCCGCAAAAAGCCTCAGTAAACTTCTGATGTTACCCCCTGTGTGTCTGGGGGTTAGAATAGGCTGAGGTATTCCTGCCTCTCCTATGAGGTACTAAAAGGAGTTCCACATGTTTCAGCCTTTACATGATGGTCCCCAGTAGGGTTAGATCTCCATTCTTCAAAATTTTCCCAAAGAGGGAGCCAGTTGTTCTGGGCACCCTACAAGGTGCATCATGTCCATTGTGCATTGAGATCTTTAGCCCATTTTCTCGTCGTCGCATTGCAGTCCTGCCCATTCTCCATCTCTTGGGCAAGAACACCTTCCTGGGTGCATTTTCCACCATGCACTATGCAGTGTCGGTTACTGTGTTGACAATGACCATGGACTTCTTTGCTCCTAATCTCCAGCACAGTATCCAGTCTGTTGTGGTGGGGTCTCCATGTACCCTGTTGGTTGTAGCCCCCTGACCACACTGGGATCACTCTGCTGATGCCTGCACTGTTAACTCCCTGTGTATGCCAAGGGGTAGATGCCAATCTCCCTGGGGCATCAGGACTCCTAGCAGTGGCCATCCTGCCAGGTGGCATTTGCTGCAGCTGGGTGGTGCCTGTTGGGAGGGCCCCTGTTCAAAGTAGGTGGCATCAGGGCAGATGATAGGCAAAGAAGTGTAGGCCTTAATCTCTTGCTGTTTGTGAAACACCAGCAGCCTCTAAGTGATCACGAGCTCAATTCAATGCACAGAAGTACAACCCCAAATCGTTCCCCTCCCTGGCTACACCATGGGAGGAATGTCAGGCTAAGGATGGCAGCAGATCTTACTCGCCCCGGTACCTTGTATGTTAGAGAGCTCATGGGGGAATCTTTCATGACGATGAAGTCTCAGATTTTTGTTGAACATTCAGAGGACAAGTTTGGGGAGGTGGAGGGCTTGTCAGAGGGCTTGTCCAAAATATCTGTGTCAGTCTTGATCAAAACAGCATCCTCTGCCTAGTAACGGGAGTTACTCGCTTGTGAAAAGCTGGGGAATATTTCTGTAACCATCATGCCCCATAAAAGCTTAAATATGGTCCAGGGTATCATATTTCACAAAGACCTTCTTTGGCAGTCCAACAATGAGCTCCCTGCCAGTTTAGAGTGGCGAGGTGTACATTTCATCCGACGTGTCCACTGGGGTGTGCAGGATAATCAAGTTGCTACCGGTGCCTTCATCTTGACCACTGAGGGTGATACATTGCCCGAGAAGGTGAAGGTGATGGTTTACCAGTGTGATGTAAAGCTCTGTATCCCTCCCCTGATGCAGTGCTTTAAGTGCGGGAAGTTTGACCATATGTCTTCCCGCTGTACTTCCAGTGTCACATGCTGAGATTGTGGATGCCCATCATATCCCAATACTCCATCTGCCCCGCCTCTCATCGGTGTCAGCTGCGGAGAGCACCATTCACGTTGCTCGCTGGATTCTCCAGAAGGAAAGGAAAATCATGGAGGACAAGACCCTGGACAGACTGACCGATACTGAGGCTAAGAGAAAATTTGAACGCCTTCATCCTGTGCATATGACATCGTCTCACGCCGCCACTACAATAATTCTGGCATCATCAGCTCCACCAACCCAGGTCACCTCTCAGAGCCGGAAGACTACACCTCCCCCTTGATGGATGGGGGCATTTCCCTCCCTGCTCCTCCTGCACAGCCTACATTCCGAGCAACATGCCCCCAACCATCAGGGACGTCCGTTCCCACTTCTAAGCCAGAGAAGCGTAAGTCTTCTTTGGCGTCTCTCTCTAGGAAGCAGTCCCTTGGGTCACTCCCTTCCCAAGTTTCTTCTAGTAGGAAATACTGCACTTGCCAGTGGCTGAAGAGCCGAAAAGCAGATTGTCATAGGGCTTCACACTTATCCTCAGTCAAAGACACTGAGCCAGTGAAGTCCTCGCAGCCAGGGAAACCCAAGGAACAGCGAGAGAAATCCATAACGAAAACCGCTAAGACCAAGGAAATTGTGGTGGCACCACACCACAGCTACCTACAAGCTCTGCGGCTGAGGATGGGGGTGGAGATTTTGGCGTCCACTGAGGACCTAGATTTCACCAGACCCTCAGACACAATGGACATAGACTACTCAGGCAATAAATCAGTGACAGCAAGTGACTCTGAGGCGTAAACTGCCTCATTGAATGTTCCATGCCTTTCCAGTCTCACAATGTCATCCTACAGTGGAATTGTGGTAATTTTTTCCACTGCCTGGCTGCTCTACGGCAGCTGTTAAGCTTTACACGTGCTATCTGCATTGCCGCCCAGGAAACCTTGTTCTACATCTACATCTACATCTACATCTACATCCATACTCCGCAAGCCACCTGACGGTGTGTGGCGGAGGGTACCCTGAGTACCTCTATCGGTTCTCCCTTCTATTCCAGTCTCGTATTGTACGTGGAAAGGAGGATTGTCTGTATGCTTCTGTGTGGGCTCTAATCTCTCTGATTTTATCCTCATGGTCTCTTCGCGAGATATACGTAGGAGGGAGCAACATACTGCTTGACTCTTCAGTGAAGGTATGTTCTCGAAACTTTAACAAAAGCCCGCACCGAGCAACTGAGCGTCTCTCCTGCAGAGTCTTCCACTGGAGTTTATCTGCCATCTCCGTAACGCTTTCGCGATTACTAAATGACCCTGTAACGAAGCGCGCTGCTCTCCGTTGGATCTTCTCTATCTTTTCTATCAACCCTACCTGGAGCGGATCCCACACTGCTGAGCAGTATTCAAGCACTGGGCGAACAAGTGTACTGTAACCTACTTCCTTTGTTGTCGGATTGCATTTCCTTAGGATTCTTCCAATGAATCTCAGTCTGGCATCTGCTTTACCGACGATCAACTTTATATGATCATTCCATTTTAAATCACTGCTAATGCGTACTCCCAGCAATCCGGACCCCTGCCCTCCATGGCCATATTACAGGAAGTGTAGTGACTATAATAAAGTGTCAGGTGGAGCTCGCATTTCTGTCCTAACTCAGTCTGTAGTGGAAATGCGCCTCTTCAAATCCCTCTTGAAGCTGTGGCTGTCAGAATAAGGATAAAGCGGGAAATAACTGTCTGCAATGTATGTCTTCCTCCAAATGGTGCAGTACAACACCTGAATGTATTAGCTGCACTCATTTATAAACTCCATAAACCTTTCCTACTTCTGGGATATTTTAACACCCATAACCCTTTGTGGGGTGGTATCATGCTTACCTTTGCCTCTTAAATACTGGGGCTGCCACACATTTCACTGTGGAATCATGGCAGTCACTCGGCCATTGATTTATAAATTTTGGGTTTTGAACAAGGCAGACTGGGCAACTTTCACCTCTACTGTCACTGCTGAATCTCCCCAACGTTGTAACACTGATGTGATGGCTGGGCAGGTGACTAGCACAATTGTTTCTATGGTAGAAAACGCGATCCCTCGCTCTTTGGGCTAGCCGAGGCGGAGGTTGAATTGCAACAATAAAGTTCCGACATCTCTGCCTCGGCCAGTAAGCATGGTACCACTCCACAAGGGATTATGGGCGTCAAAATCTGCCTTTGGTGGTCACCGTAAGTCACTGAAGCAATTAAGGAGCGTTGGCGAGCTCTATAGTGGCATAAGTGGCACCCTTCCCTGGAGCACCTCATGGCTTCCAAACGGCTCCGTGCCCGTTTTCACTACCTTGTCCAACAACGGAAGGAGGAATGTTGGGAGATATACGTCTCCACCATTGGATGCCACACGTGACCTTCCCAAGTCTGGGCAAAGATCAAACGTCTCTTCGGGTACCAGGCACCAACAGCTGTCCACAGTGTTACCATAAATGGCTATTTATGTACCGACACAAACTCAATTGACGAGCCCTTTTCTGAGCACTTTGTTCGAGCCTCTGCATCGAAGAATTGCCCCCTAGCCTTTCGCACATCAAATGGCAGCTGGAAGGGAATGTCCTCCCATTACTACACGCTGCAGTGAATCTTATAACACCCCATTTACAGAGTGGGAGCTCCTCAGAGGCCTTGCCCATTGCCACGACACAGCTCCTAGGCCGGAATGCATCCACAGCCAGATGATTAAACATCTCATCTGGCTACAAGCGACATCTTCTCATCTTCAACTGGATCTGCTGCGATGGCTTATTTCCATCACAATGGGGGGAGAGCACCATAATTCCGATGCTCAAACTCGGTATAAACCCACGTGATATGGATAGCTATCGGCCCATCAGCCTCACCAACGTTCTTTGTAAGCTGCCAGAATGTATGGTATGTCAGCGGTTGGGTTGGGTCCTGGAGTGACGTGGCTTGCTGGCTCCATGTCAGGGAGGCTTCCGCCAGGGTCGCTCTACCACTGATAACTTGTGTCCATCGATTCTGTCATCTGAACAGCCTTTTCCAGACGGCAACACCTGATAGCCGTCATTTTTGACTTGTGTAAAGCATACGACACAACTTGGTGAAATCATATCCTTGCCACATTGTATGAGTGGGGTCTCCGTGCTCACTCCAGATTTTTATCCAAAACTTCCTTTCATTTCATACTTTCCATGTTGAAGCTGGTGACTCCCATAGTTCCATCCATATCCAGGATAATGGCGTCCTGCAGGGCTCTGTATTGAGTGTCTGTACTTTTAGTGGCCATTAATGGTCTAGCAGCAGCACAAATCGGCACCAGTGATTTTGTTTGTAATAACAGGCTTACGAAAACTATGTAAACCAAACCCTTTACCTTCTCCTTTAACCCCCCAGGGAGTCCACACCTCTTTTGTGGATACGTGCGTAGCGAGCACAGGACCCCGAGCTACTGTGGCTCTCCTTCCTTTCCGGGCTGCATACCTTCCTTTTCCGCATCCTTCCCCATCCCCCATCTTCGCCCCCCCCCATCACCTCCACCTCTTTCCTTCCCTTTCTCCCCCTCTGGGAGTATGTTTTGTGCCTACGTCCGGAGACGGACGCTCGAAAATGTAACACATTCTTATCTTTCTCTGCTTGCAAGTCTTCATCCTTCCTTTGTCCTTCTCTTTTCCTTACCTCTTCTCTTTACCCTTTTCTCCGCCGAGGCGTTTGAGACCTCTCTTCTTTACTTTCCCTTTCTTTGTCTTTCCCCTTTCTCTTTTTTCCTCCCTGTGCGTGTCTGAAGGCCGACCCACGCATTTCCATGCATAGCCGGTGATGGGGTAACGCGTAATTCCCTGCCTCGGTTGACAGGTAGGACACATACGTACCCCTGTTAACGGACAGGCCCAGGGAGGTGTGATTACCCGAGCTGATACCTTCCGAAAGTGCCGTTTGGTCCCTCCATCCATTTCTCGGGAGGTGTGACCTGAGGTGTTAACAATCACCTAAGGCGGGAGTGCCCTCAGAGGGCCCCCACAAGGGAGGAGCACGCCATCGGAGACTCCGGTAGTCATGGGGATACTTATGCAGTGGTTTCCTAATCTTCTTCTATGTCTGCTCACAAGTGTAAGTTCAGTGAGTCTCAGCCACAGACAGTCTTTCCATCGTTGCCACAGTTCCTTGTTGGTTCTCGTTCTGACGAAGGTCATGACTTCTCCACGGTCAACCCTTTCATTATTCAGAAAGGTGTCGACGCAATTGTAGGTCCTGTAAAGCCTTGTTCCAGATTACGAAATGGCACCTTGTTAGAAACAGTCAGTGCCCTCCAGGCACAAAAATTGCTGTGTACTTCACTGCTACACACCTTCCCTGTCCAGGTGGAAGCGCACTGCACTTTAAATTCCTCACATGGGGTCGTTTATACACGCTCCCTCTACGAATTGTCTGACGAGGAAATTCAACACTACCTGTCTGACCAGGGTATAACGGCTGTTCATACTCATGAAAAGGGTTGCCACGAACATCTTTCCAACCCGTACTGTCTTCTTCACATTTGACAGAGTTCAACTCCCATCGAACATCAAAGAAAGCTATGAGATAATTTCCGTTCGTCCTTACATCCCAAACCCTACGTGTTGCTATCGGTGCCAGTGGTTCAGTCATACCAGCGAGTCCTGTTCCAATCCGGCCAAATGTGTTGTGTGTGGCAAGGATGCCCATGAGGGTGCCTGTCCACCTCCATCCCCTCGTTGCATCAACTGTATGGGTGACCACGCTGCTTCCTCTAGAGATTGTCCCATTTTTAAAGACGAAAAGCTCATTCATGAAATTAGAGTGAAGGAAAAGGTGTCGACCTTTGCTGCTCGAAAATTGTTCGCCAGTCGAAAGCCCACTGTGCCTCTCACAGGTAAATACAGCACTGTCCTTGCCTCTCCTCGGCCAACAAAGGAGGCGGCCAGGCAGACTTGTGATCTCACCTTTAGTGCCATGGTCGTCAGATCTGCCAGTGCGAAGATCGCCCGTTCAACCTCCCCATTTTCACCTGCTCACTCTATGGCCCACCCTCCATCTGGTTCTGCTAAATCTCGAGCCCAAAAGTCAGACACTTGGACTTCCAAGAAAAGAGCGTTGTCATGAAGATTTTTTATGTATCCCAACTTCACAACCATCGGTTCCTCCTTCCCCTAAACATCCTGTTTCCAAGAAGGCTAATAAGAAACCCATTTCCTTTCCTCTGCCACAGCGTGTCTCAGCTGCAGCACCACCTGGCGGTAGCTGCCCTCGGCTGTCTTCCATGTCGCCGAGGCGCACTGTTGGCGGTCGATCAACCAGCCGATCGCTGGTGGTAGGAGCTGCTCCTGAACAACCCTATGGATCAGGATCTTCTGCCTTCAGTTGACTGTCGTTCCACACTGTCGGTCGCAAGCTCTGAGCAGTCGTTGAGGGCAACCTTGGTCATATTCTTCCGTTTTCTGTCCACCCTATGTCCCTTATCCATTAGAATATACACAGCATTCGAGCCAATCAGGATGAATTGTCGATCCTCTTACGATCCTACTCGCCGGTCATCTCCGGTCTTCAGGAAACAAAGCTGTGTCCCCACGACTGCTTTGTTTTCCCCTATTTTCAGTCAGTCCAATTTGATCTCCCCTCTGTTGAAGGCACTCCAGTACATGGAGGACTCATGATTCTTCTCCATGATACTCTACATTATCACCCAATCCCTTAAACACTTCCTTCTAAGCTGCCGCTGTCAGTCTTTCCCTTTCTGGATATACCTTCTCTCTTTGTGCTATATACATTCCATCGTCCACACCAATGGCACGAGCTCATCTCCTCCATCTTCTTGGTCAGCTTCCACCCCCCCCCCCCCCCCCCTATTTGCTGGTTGGAGACTTCAATGCCCACCACCCGCTTTGGGGATCTCCACATCCTTGTCCACGTGGCTCACTATTGATAGACGTATTTCACTAAGCGGATCTTGTTTGCCTCAACACTGGGGACCCTACATTTTTGTCTGCCTCCACGACAAATTTCTCTCATTTGGACCTTTCGGTCGGCACTGTTCCGCTAGCTCGGCGCTTCGAATGGTTCGCCCTTGCTGATATACACTCGAGTGACCACTTTCCATGTGTCCTTATATTGCAGCCACAACTGACATATATGCGCCCGCGACACTGGAAGTTTGCCCAAGCCGATTGGACACTTTTTTCGTCTCTAGCGACATTCGATGACTGTCACTTTCGTAGCGTCGACGATGAGGTAACTCATATCACAGACGTTCTTACAGCTGCGGAACGTTCAATACCTCGCACCTCCGAATTGCCCCGGGGCCCCCCAGTTCCTTGGTGGAACGAGACATGCTGTGACGCAATACGTGAGCGGCGACATGCTCTTCGCGGTTTCAGACACCGTCCTACTGTGGCCAACTGTATCCGCTATAAGCAGTTCCGTGCGCGATGCCGTCGCGTTATCCGCGATAGCAAGAAGGCAAGCTGGGACTTCTTTACTAGCTCATTTAACACCTTCACTCCCTCCTCAGAAGTTTGGTGTCAGTTTCGATGGTTATCTAGCGCGCCTAGTTTCTCCCCGGTCTCTGGGCTCACTGTCTCGCATGATACATTAGTGGACCCGTCGCAATTTCTAGCTCATTGGGTCAACACTTTGCTGAGACTTTTATCTCTTCAAATTACCCGCCAGCGTTTCTCCTGAAGAAACGTGCAGCGGAAGTGTGACCTCTTGCTTTCTCCTCTCACAATTGCGAAAGCTATAATACTGTTTTCTCCAACATGCATTCTCTTCTTCTGGCTCCTCCGCCCCAGGACCGGATGGTATCCACATCCAAATGCTGCTGCATTTATCATACCCTAGTCTGCGTTACCTCCTTCACCTTTATTATCAAATTTAGACCGACAGTACTTTTCCCAGACGATGGCGGGAAGCTATCGTCATTCCTGTTCCGAAACCTGGGAAGGACAAACATCTTCCGTCTAGCTATTCCCCATTTCTCTCATGAGTAGTGTATATAAGGTTTTGGAGCGTATGGTGAATTGCCGTTTAGCTTGGTGGCTGGAGTCCTGCAGTCTTTTAACACCTGCCCAATGCGGTTTCCGAAAGCATCGTTCTGCAGTTGACCATCTTGTTGCTCTCTCCACTTATATCATGAACAATTTTCTCCGGTAACGCCAAACAGTAGTAATATTTTTTGATCTGGAGAGAGCATACGATACCTGTTGGAGGACAGGCATCCTCCTCACACTGTTCTCTTGGGGCTTTCTAGGTCGGCTGCCCCTTTTTCTTCACGAATTTATGGCAGAGCGCACAACTCTCCCCCGTACTTTCTCTCAAGAAAACGGGGTACCTCAGGACTCTGTGCTAAGTGTTGTACTGTTTGTCATTGCCATAAATCCAATTATGGATTGTCTCCTTCCTGATGTCTCGGGCTCCCTCTTTGTGGACGATTTTGCGATCTACTACAGCTCTCAACGGACCAGCTTTCTTGAAAGACGTCTTCAAGGATGTCTCGATCGCCTCCACTCTTGGAGCATCGAAACAGGCTTCCGCTTTTCTCCCGTTAAGACCGTTTGTGTTAATTTTTGGTGTCGTGCGGAGTTTCTTCCACCTTCCTTACAGTTAGGACCTTTCAACCTTCCGTTTTCGGACGCCGCTAAATTCTTGGGTCTTATGTTTGACAGAAAACTGTGCTGGTCCTCCCACGTTTCCTATCTTTCGGCTCGCTGTCTGCGATCCCTCAACACCCTCCGTGTCCTGAATCGTACTCTCCTGGAGAGCGCACCGAGTGGCCCTTCTCCGCCTCTATCGCGCGTAGTGCACTCGAAATTGGACTATGAAAGCATAGTTTACTCCACCGCTCGGCCGTCTATTCTTCGGCGTCTCGACTCTATCCACCACCGTGGATTACGTTTAGTGTCTGGAGCTTTTTACACCAGCCCTGTGGAAAGCCTTTATGCTGAGACTGCTGAACCTCTGCTGTCCAATCTGCAAGCTTTCCTTCTGAGTCGTTATGCTAGCCATCTGTATTCCACCCCTGCTAATCTGGCCCATGACATTTTTTTTCGACGCCTCCTTGGATTTAGGGTATGCAGGCCGCCCTTCCTCCCTACTACCACTGAGAGTCTGCTTCCGTCAACTGCTCCATTCTCTTTCCTTCCACTTTCCCAAAACTTTCTTTGAAAACTTCGGGTACAGCACCGCCTTGGCTCCGTCCCTGGACCTGCCTGCTCCGTGACCTTCGTCAGTTTCCCAAGGATGGTACCCCTTCACTTGTTTATCGTTGGGCATTTGCTGCTCTATATGCACAAATGAAGGAAGCCACATTTATTTACACTGATGGCTCAAAAACATCGTTTGGTGTAGGCAGTGCCTGTATTGTTGGCGACACCCCAAATCGATTTCGGCTTCCAGAACAGTGTTCGGTTTATACTGGGGAGCTTTACGATGTTCTCCAGGCTGTCCAATACATCCGTCGCCATCAACGGATACAGTATGTTATCTGCTCAGACTCTCTCCACTCTCTCCTCAGTCTCTAAGCTTTCTACCCTGTCCACCCTCTGGTTACCGGATTCAGGACTGCCTCCACTTGATCCACTTGGGGGCGTCTCTGTGGCGCTCCTTTGGATCCCACGACACGTTGGCATCTGTGGAAATGAGGCGGCCGGTATAGCGGCCAAGGCTGCAGTCTCCCTTCTTCAGCCAGCTATTCGCATGATTCCCTTCGCCGATCTACGGAGTGTTTTATGTCGTCGTGTTGCTCTTTTATGGCACACACATTGGTCAACACTTCCCAACAATAAATTGCGGGACGTGAAAGCTCTTCCTGTTCCCTGTGCTTGGACCTCTTCCTCCCGAACGCGTCGTCGGGAGGAGGTAATTTTAACTAGACCCGGATAGGGCACTGTCTTTTTAGCCATCGACATCTTTTAAGCACCGATCCTCCCCCACTCTGTTCCCACTGCTCTCAGCTGCGGACGGTAAGACACCTTTTACTTGGGTGCCCCTATTTTACTCCGTTACGCGCCCATCTACAGCTGTCGCCTGATATATCTTCCGTTTTAGCAGATGACACACGCTCAGCCGATCGCGTTCTCGCGTTTATTAGTGCCAGTGATATGACGTCAGTCATTTGAAGCTCTTTTTGGGGACAACCAACCCCCTTCCATAGTGGTTTTTTAAGCTTTCCTTATGTTTTTAGTTTCTCCAATTTTTTGAGTTTCGTTCCCATTGCTGCTTGTTTCCAGTTTCGTTCTTTTACCTTTTCCTAAGTCACAGACTGGGCGCTAATGACCGTAGCAGTTTTGCGCCCTGAAACCACAAAAAACTTCTCCTTCAACTTTCAGATCAAGTTAGTTGAGCCATCCATTACTTTCTATTTCAAATGTAAATTGTGCAAACGATATACATTCATCACGATGAAAATACTGTGTACCTCACTTCTTAATTTTCTTTCCATTACACTTATTATTACTTTAATTACTGTTATTGTAAATTTGTTGTATTTCTCTTGGTTTAATGCTGTTGATAATTCATACATAATTTCATAAGATAGTGCTGTAGAGCACCACGCCCACTCATGTAATACCATCTACTCCCTGCACGTCTGGTTGTATTCCTGCCTGTTGTAAGAGACAACTAAATGGAGTCTCACGCTTTTCGGCCCTATGAGTTCAGGTCCCATTCTATGGTTTGACCTGCCACTTTAAAAATTCTACAGAAGTGTGGGCCATACGGGGAAGAATGCCTCACGTGGTGCACGAGTGCCCTTAGATTCGATCTACGAATCTCTTGTCATGGCTTTACATCTCCACCTGTGATTCTAATACTTGGCAAGGACACTTTCCGTTGTGTGTCATTTTCTTCTGTTGTCTCCTGTCCTCTTTTGCCCCCATGACAATATTGGATTTCTCTGCACCCAATATCCAGCACAGTAGCCAGTCCATTGTGACGGGGCTGTCATGTACCCATTTGGTGGTAGTCCCCTGACAACACAGGGGTCACACTGCTGATGCCTGAGCTGTAAACTCCCAACATATGCCAAAGAGTAGATGCCTGTCCTCCTGGGGCATCAGGACTCCCAGCAACACCCATCATGCCAGTTGGCGTTTGCTGTGACTGCATGACGCCCATGGGGAGAGCCCCTGGTCGGAGTGGGTAGCATCAGGGAGGATGACCAACAATGAAGTGAAGTGGACTAGGTCATCTGTTAATGGTGACTGTATGGCACCAACAGTTTCTAAGAAGGGCAAGATCGAGTGCAATGCCGACAGGTATGACCGTAAATCGTTTCCCTCCCTCGCTACTACATGGGAGGAATGTAGAGCTCCATAACAGTGAAAGCCATATTCACCTCAGTTTTTAGTCTGTAGTAGAACTGATGGGGACTCTTTCGTACTGATGATACCCCAATTTTTCGTTAAACACCTTCAGGATAAGTTTGGAGAAGTGACAGCATTGTCATAGATGCGAAACATTGCAGTCTTGATTCAGACAGCATCCCCAGCCCAATTTCAAGCGTTACTCACCAGTGACAAGCTGGGCGATATTCCTGTTTCCTTCACTCCTCATAAAAACCTCAACGTGATCCAGGGGATTATTTTCCATCACGACCACCTCTTGCAGTTTGATAAAAGCTCCACGCCAATTTAGAATGGCGGATTGTTCATTTCATCCAACGCATTTACAGGGGACTCAAAGACAATAGGGTTGCTACTGGTGCCTTCATCTTGGCCTTTGAGGGTGACTTATTGCCTGTAAAGTTCAAGGTGATGGCTTACCACTGTGATGTTAAACCATACACCCCTCCCCCTATGCAGTGCTTTAAGTGCTGGAAGTTCAGGCAAATGTCTTCCTGCTGCACTTCCAGCACCACTTCCAGCACCACTTCCAGCACCACTTCCAGCACCACTTCCAGCACCACACATTAAGACTGCATACATCCACTGCACCCAGATACTCCTTGTGTGCCACCTCACACTTGCATCAACTGTGAAGAGCATCACTCCCCCTGCTTCCAGACTGCCCAGTACTCCAAAAGGAGTGGAAAATTATGGAGTACAAGATCCTGGACTGGTTAACTTACACAGAGGCTAAACGTAAATTTGATAGATTACGTCCCATCAGGTTGACGTTGACATATGCTGCAGCTGCATCACCATCATTGTCCCAAGCGCCAGTGGTTCCTCATTCTGTGCACTGAACAGTGGGCCCTCCAGGCCACCAGACTACATCCACCTCCTTGGTGATAGGGGGGAAAATCTTCCTTCGTTGCTCCCAAAGCACCTACTTTGGGAGCAAGGCTCTCCCAAATGCGGGGAACATTGGCCCTCCCCTCTGCTGTAGAAGCAACAGCCTCCTTTGGCTCTTCTCATGCAGAAGGGGTCCCTTGGGGCCCTCTCTTCCAAGGTCTCTACCAATGCCATGGAGGACACTCGCCAGTGGCTCAAGGAGCCAAAAGTTGCTGGTCGAAGAGCTTCACGGTCTTCCTCCATGCCTGAAGCTGCTGCGGAGAAATCTTCGCAGCAAGTGGTTGGAAGTGAAGTAGTAGTCTGCTAAGAAACAGGAGCCTTTGGTGGCCCCTAAACCACCACTCCCTATCAATTCCCTTGCAGACCTGGATGTCACTGATGCCTCATCAATCATAGAAACGGCTACAAATACGCAGTCAGAAGCAGCAGGTAACACTGAGGCACAACCTGACACCTTACACGCTTCATGGCTTCTCAGCCTCATGATAACGTCAGCCTCCAGTGGAATTGGGGCATTTTCTTCCACCACCTGGCTGAGTCACGGAAACTGTTAAGCTTTACACCTGCTTTCGGCATTGCCCTCCAGGAAACCTGGTTCCTGGCAATACAGACCCCTGCCCTCCATGGCTATAAGGATATTACAGGAACCATAACAACTATAGTAGTGTGTCTGGTGAAGTTTTGCGTCTATGTCCTGAACTCAGTATGCAGTGAAGGGGCACCCCCTTCAAACCCCTCTTGAAGCTGTGGCTGTCAGGATAAGGATGACGCAGGAAATAATTGTCTGCAATCACCTGTGAAAGCATTGGCTGCACTGATCGATCAACTCCCTAAACCTTTCCTACTTTTGGGAGATTTTAACGCTCATAACCCCTTGTGGGGTGTCACAGTTCTTACAGGATGAGGGAAAGATGTTGAAAACTTACTGTCACAACTCGACCTCGACCTCTGCCTCTTAAATACTGGGTCCGCCACACATTTTAGTGTGGCACATGGCACATATTCGGCCATTGATCTCTCGGATTGCAGTCCTGGCGTTCTCCCATCTATCCACTGGAGAGCATATAACGAACTGCATGGTAGTGACCAGTTCCCCATCTTCCTGTCACTGACCTGGCATCAGGCCCATGGATGCCTGCCCAGATGGGCTTTAGAAAAGGCAGACTGAGAAACTTTCACGTCTGCTGTCACCACTGACACTCCCCCACATATTAACATCATTGTGGTGGTTGAGCAGGTAACTAAAACGATCTTTTCTCTGATGGAAAAGGCGATCCCTCATTCTTTAGGGTGCCCCTGTGAAAGACAGTCCCTTGATGGTCTCGCGGTTCTAGACGCGCAGTCTGGAACCGTGCGACTGCTACGGTCGCAGGTTCGAATCCTGCCTCGGGCATGGACGTGTGTGATGTCCTTAGGTTAGTTAGGTTTAAGTAGTTCTAAGTTCTAGGGGACTAATGACCACAGCAGTTGAGTCCCATAGTGCTCAGAGCCATTTGAACCATTTGATGGTCGCCGCAAGTTGCTGAGGTAATTAAGGAGCGTCGGTGAACTCTACAGCAGTATAAGCGGCACCCATCACTAGAGCACCTGAGAGCTCCGTGCCCGCATTCACCAGCTTATCAAAAGGTGGAAACAGGGGTGTTCGGAGAGGTACTTGTCAGGCATTGGGTGCCATACATCACTTTCCCAAGTCTGGGCAAAGATCAAATGAGGTTTTGGATACCATACCCCAACAGGTGTTCCTTATGTTAACATAAAATGCGTGTTTTCTACCAATACAAACGCGATTTACGAGCACTTTGCTTGCACTTCTGCATTGGAGAATTAGCCCCAGCCTTTTGCTCTCTCAAACAGTGAATAGTAGAGAAAATCCGCTCGTTCACTACACGCCACAGTGAATGCTATAGCGCCCCATTTATGGAGTGGGAGCTCATCAGTGCCCTTGCACATTTCGCTAACACAGCTCCTGGGCCCAATCAGATCCACAGACATATGATTAAATAGCTCTCGTCTGAATACAAGCGACGTCTCCTTGTGACATTCAACCAGATCTGGTGTGATGACATCTTTCCATCACACTGGTGGGACAGCACCATCATACCAGTTCTCAAACTCTGTAAAAACTTGCTTGATGTGGATAGCAATTGGCCCACCAACGTCCTTCGTAAGCTGCTCAAACGTATGGTGTGTCAGCGATTGGGTTGGGTCCTGGAGTTAAGTGGGCTGCTGGCTTTATGCCAGGGCAGCTTCTGCCTGGGGCGCTCTACCACTGATGATCTTGTGTTCCTCGAGTCTCCTATCCTAACAGCCTTTTCCAGAACCCTACACCTTGTTGTCATCTTTTTAGATTTATGAAGAACATATGACACCACCTGGCGACAACATATCATTGGTACATGATACTAGTGGGGTATCCGACACCCACTCCAGATTTTTATCCAGAATTTCCTGTCACTTCGTACTTTATGTGTCCAAGTTGGTGCCTCCCATAGTTCTTCCCATATGCAGAAGAATGGGGTCCTGCAGGATTCTGTATTGAGTGTGTGTCTATTTTTAGTGGCTATTAATGGTCTAGCAGCAGCTGTAGTGCCGTCTGTCTCACCCTGTCTGTATGCAGACGACTTCTTTATTTTGTACTGCACCACCAGTACTTATGTCGCACCGAGCAAGGCAGCGCATTGGTTAGCACACTGGACTCGCATTCTGGAGGATGACGGTTCAATCCTGTCTCCAGTCATCCTGATTTAGGTTTGCCGTGATTTCCCTAAATCGTTTCAGGCTAATGCCGGGATGATTCCTTTGAAAGGGCACGGCCGATTTCCTTCCCAATCCTTCCCTAACCCGAGCTTGCACTCAGTCTCTAATGACCTCGTTGTCGACGGAATGTTAAACACTAACCACCACCACCACCACCACCACCACCACCACTTATGTCGCTGAGCGGCGCCTACAGGAAGGCATCCACAAGGGGTAGTCATGGGCTCGAGCCCACAGATGCCAGTTATTGGCTGCAAAGTCATGTGTTATGCATTTCTGTCAGTGTTCTACCATTCATCCGGAACAAGAACTTAGTGCAAGATGTTAGAAATTCTGAGGTACATACATACAGGGAAAGATGTGTAATATGTAATATATACAAGAACCAGGAAGGAACAATAAGAGTGGAAGACCAAGAATGAAGTGATTTGATTAAAAAAAAGGTGTGAGGTAGGGGTTTTGTCTTTCGCCCCCCTACTCTTCAATGTGTACATCAAAGAAGAAATGATGAAAATAAAACTAAAAGTCGAAATATATCAATAATATTTGCTGATGACATTGCTATCCTCAGTGAAAGTGAAGAAGAATTACTGGATATGTTGAAGGGATGAACAGCCTAAGAATAGAATATGGATTCAGAGTAAATTGAAGGCAAAAGTAATGAGAAGTAGCAGAAATTAGAACAGTGAGAAACTTGACATCAGAATTTGGGATAAGGAAGTAGGTGAAGCTAAGGAATTCTCCTAGTTAGGCAGAAAAAAGTTCATAATGGATTGAGTGTGTAGCACTGGCAAAAGGAACGTTCCTGGCCAAGAGAAGTTTACATCTATCAAACATAGGCCTAAATGTGAGGAAGCAATTTCTGAAAATATACATTTGGAGCACAAAATTGTACTATAGTGAAGCATGGACTGTAGGAATACTAGAATGGGAGTTGAGTTTAAGTATTTGAGATCTGGTGCTACAGAAGAATGATAAAAATTTGGTGAACTGATAAAGTAAAGAATGAGGTTGTTTTCTGCAGAATATGCAAAGAACTGAATATATGGAAACCCTGACAAGGAGGAGGAACATGGAATAACCTGCATGCTACCAGAGAGAGCTATACAGTGCAAAAACCATCGAGAAAGATTAGAATACATCAAGCAAATAATTGATGACGTGATGGCAATTACTACTCTGTGAAGACGCTGGCACGTAGACAAATTTGTGGTGGGCTACATCAAACTAGTTAAAAGACTGACAACAACAACAAAAGGGGGGAGGGAGTTGGTTGTGCATAGTGGAACTTGATGGAAATGAGGAACATGTGACTTTGAAGTTCATTTGCACTATAGGAATAGAAACTAGCAATACTTTCATGAATTCTGTCTCCTTAGTGGCTTCAGTGAAGACTGAGCCACATAGCACTACCTCACCACATTGAATAAAATCATGACAATTACACATACTGCATTTCGTTATTATCAGTGTTACATTAATTCAATTAAAATGGAAAAATTCATGTTCTGCAACAATTTTCTTGTCTTGCATAATACTTTAAGTCAAACTAAATAAAGTGATATTATTATAATTTTATTTATGAAATATTTTCATATGAAATTCAGTTAAATGTTGACTTTCAAACAATTCTTTTTCATTAGATTTTGGTGTCATGTTTTTATATGTTGTTGATTCTGTTGGAAACCTTTTGAGATGATTTAACATTAATAACCAATACCAGAGTTTTTGACAATATGATAATACTAGAATGTTATGTGTAAAATAGTCATACTACAAAAATGAATTAGGTACCAAATTTAATATCAACACAATGAAATATGTAGAGTTCTGAGTGAAATCAAAATATTAATAGAAGTAGAAGCACTTTCCAAAATAGGAGAAAATTGTGGCTAAAGGATCAAAAAGTCACTATTTCTGGTATCAGGCATTTCAGTTTGTGCTATCCCTCTCTGCCTTGTTACTTTGACAGTCACAATAACTTTATCAGATACTATGGGAAGACATGTCAGAAAATACTCAGAAGTTGTGGTCAGATTTACAGTCAATGAAACAATCAGAATTTTCCATCCAGTCTTTTGCAGATCTTTCGAACACTGAAATAGAGGTCAGTGGACAGAAATCCAAAATGTTAAACGGCCAGTCCAGCTAAAGTGATCCCATAAAAATTTTGTTAGTTGCTTGGCCATTCGTAAATATTGTTTTTTTTCATGTGTGATTACCCTAGAAGAGGTTCAAAACAGTTCCTAAAAAGTTTTATCTGGCACCATTACTAAATGACAACTGTATTTAATTGGAAGCACAAAACAGTTCTTCAATTTGGAAACATTAGCATTAATTTGAATATCTTTGCGGTTCTCTACTGCTTTATTTATTACCCAAAATTCCCAAAATTCAAAAATATCGAGTCAAAATGACATTAAAATTTAGAAAGACCACTTCTTAGACCCAAAAATAGCCACCAAGAAGTAATTTATCAGAGTGAATTTTTTCCCCTAGTTAGATATCATAAACTACTAGCCTTATATGGAGCAAGAACACATACAAAAGCTTCCTTAATTTTTTATGCAATATTGAAATTTGAAAAATCTTTACTTTTTTGTAAAGTTTGGGGCTTGTTTCTCCAGTGGGACTGAATATAAAAATTGGCTTTTGTACGTTTGTTCACCTCTATGATAGCAAAGTGCTGCAAAAATCTCAATAATGGTATTTGACTGTGAAAAAGGATATAAATTTTTTGAAAATGAGAAAATAATTCACATTACACTAAAATTGAACTTACGGGTGTTGCCTAACTCATATGTGATACTGGCTAGATGTATTCAATTACAATTGAAGTTAAGGTACTGCATTATTGGAAAAAAACTTGAAAAATTAGTGAACACACATTTTATTTAGACAAATTTAAAATAAATATTTTCAGTTAACATACACTCCTGGAAATTGAAATAAGAACACCGTGAATTCATTGTCCCAGGAAGGGGAAACTTTATTGACACATTCCTGGGGTCAGATACATCACACGATCACACTGACAGAACCACAGGCACATAGACACAGGCAACAGAGCATGCACAATGTCGGCACTAGTGCAGCATATATCCACCTTTCGCAGCAATGCAGGCTGCTATTCTCCCATGGAGACGATCGTAGAGATGCTGGATGTAGTCTGTGGAACTGCTTGCCATGCCATGCCATTTCCACCTGGCGCCTCAGTTGGACCAGCGTTCGTGCTGGACGTGCAGACCGCGTGAGACGACGCTTCATCCAGTCCCAAACATGGTCAATGGGGGACATATCTGGAGATCTTGCTGGCCAGGGTAGTTGACTTACACCTTCTAGAGCATGTTGGGTGGAACAGGATACATACGGACGTGCATTGTCCTGTTGGAACAGCAAGTTCCCTTGCCGGTCTAGGAATGGTAGAACGATGGGTTCGATGACGGTTTGGATGTACCGTGCACTATTCAGTGTCCCCTCGACGATCACCAGAGGTGTACGGCCAGTGTAGGAGATCGCTCCCCACACCATGATGCATGGTGTTGGCCCTGTGTGCCTCGGTCGTATGCAGACCTGATTGTGGCGCTCACCTGCACGGTGCCAAACATGCATACAACCATCATTGGCACCAAGGCAGAAGCGACTCTCATCGCTGAAGACGACACGTCTCCATTCGTACCTCCATTCACGCCTGTCGCGACACCACTGGAGGCGGGCTGCACGATGTTGGGGTGTGAGCGGAAGATGGCCTAACGGTGTGCGGGACCGTAGCCCAGCTTCATGGAGACGGTTGCGAATGGTCCTCGCTGATACCCAAGGAGCAACAGTGTCCCTAATTTGCTGGGAAGTGGTGGTGCGGTACCCTACCGAACTGCGTAGGATCCTACAGTCTTGGCGTACATCCGTGCGTCGCTACGGTCCGGTCCCAGATCGATGGGCACGTGCACCTTCCGCCGACCACTGGCGACAACATCGATGTACTGTGGAGACCTCATGCCCCACGTGTTGAGCAATTCGGCGGTATGTCCACCCGACCTCCCGCATGCCCATTATACGCCCTCGCTCAAAGTCCATCAACTGCACATACAGTTCACGTCCACGCTGTCGCGGCATGCTACCAGTGTTAAAGGCTGCGATGAAGCTCCGTATGCCACGGCAAACTGGCTGACACTGACGGCGGTGGTGCACAAATGCTGCGCAGCTAGCGCCATTCGACGGCCAACACCGTGGTTCCTAGTGTCCGCTGTGCCGTGTGTGTGATCATTGCTTGTACAGCCCTCTCACAGTGTCCGGAGCAAGTATGGTGGGTCTGACACACCGGTGTCACTGTGTTCTTTTTTCCATTTCCAGGAGTGTATGATACTTTTGAGATGTGGTGCTTCCTAATCCTAGTGATGATTGTTATGAACACTTTCTTCTTCAGACAGCTTTTATTATGTAGAATAAGACTTCCTAGTTGCAATGGTAAGTTTGAGCTTCCTTAATACCTTTTTCCATTTGTATCCAAACATTGTCACTAGTAGATGTCTTGAATGATGTACTTGAGCCATTAATGTGGTAAAAATGCACAAAAACATAATGATTTTCCAAACTTAATCTTACAACCTGTGCAAGTCAGCATTAATCATCATACACACCTGCCACTATGTCCTTCGGTGTTAAAGACAGAGATGTAATTTTACTGACATTACTTTCTTGCAATTCCACAGAATTTTCCTTTCATTGCTATCGAGTTTTCAAAACTGGTCCAAAGTGTTCTGATATGAAAAACTATCTCTTCTTTCTTGATGAGAAAATAGGTGATGACATGAATATTATCCTTCCAAAAGGCATATATGTCCTCTATTGTAATAATTCAGTCTGTGGCCATTCTTCATAGGCTCACTTTACCCACTTCATATTTTATTGTACCTCCTACACCATTGCATGCATTTGTACCATGTAAGAGGCAAAAAACTTCCATTTGCCCTCTGACCAGAAATCTATTTCATGCCTGCAAAAATTCAAAAAATTATTTTTGTTCTTACATTGATTAGCACCTCCATCTGCTTCTCAGCCTTGGGAAAAGTTTCTTCTTTGTAATTTATTACATACTTTTGAAACACATGGACAACTGAAGTGTTATGCTCCAAGTAGTTGCTAAGAATGCAAACTGATGACTGCTAAATTCATTTTTCTCCTTTTTGAAGTGCAGAACAAATGGGTGCACTGTTGTTTGGTCATTGACCCAGTGGAACTCTTGTATTGCACCCTGAACCAAAACTGTTAAGTTTTCTGCAAAATCAGTGATGACTATGAATTCAGTTTCATAACGTTGTCCTTTTGTGTACTTCAAAAACGTGCTGTGGACTTTAGAAACATAGTGGTGACTTGTAAGATTTTCTAAGTTATCAATTAAAGATTCAATGCATTCTTCCTGAGATTTAACCACTGTTATCATTTCAGCCCTGTCAGTTGTGATCCACTGTTTGAAGGTAACATTTTGGGCATTTCCTCCTCATATTCATTAAAAAATTCAAGAGTGGTTTCTTTACCAGGGCATTTATCACACAAACTCATAATGCAGTAATAATTGTTAGTGTCACAGAAAAATTAAATGTAGTAACGTATTGTGGGTAACATCTTAGAGTTTTGCACCCAAAGTCATCAGTTTGACATTTTGTGTGTGTGTGTGTGTGTGTGTGTGTGTGTGTGTGTGTGTGTGTGTGTGTGTGTGTGTGCTGCCCTCCAATAGTAAATTGGTGATCCCTTGATGTCTCAGAACATGTCCTACCAACTGGTCCCTTCTTCTGGTCAAGTTGTGCCACAAACTCCTCTTCTCCCCAATTCTATTCAATACCTCCTCATTAGTTATGTGATCTACCCATCTAATCTTCAGCATTCTTCTGTAGCACCACATTTTGAAAGCTTCTATTCTCTTCTTGTCCACACTACTTATCGTCCATGTTTCACTTCCATACATCGCTACACTCCATACAAATACTTTTAGAAATGACTTCCTGACACTTAAATCTATACTCGATGTTAACAAATTTCTCTTCTTCAGAAACGCTTTCCTTGCCATTGCCAGTCTACATTTTATATCCTCTCTACTTCGACCATCATCAGTTATTTTGCTCCCCAAATAGCAAAACTCTTTTACTACTTTAAGTGTCTCATTTCCTAATCTAATTATCTCAGCATCACCCGACTTAATTCGACTACATTCGATTATCCTCATTTTGCTTTTGTTGATGTTCATCTTATATCCTACTTTCAAGACTGTCCATTCCGTTCAACTGCTCTTCCAAGTCCTTTGCTGTCTCTGACAGAATTACAATGTCATCGGCGAACCTCAATGTTTTTATTTCTTCTCCATGGATTTTAATGCCTACTCCAAATTTTTCTTTTGCTTCCTTTACTGCTTGCTCAATATAACTGCTTCCCTTCCATACCCTTAGACTCTTATAACTGCCATCTGGTTTCTGTACAAATTGTAAATACCCTTTCACTCCCTGTATTTTACACCTGCCACCTTTAGAATTTGAAAGAGAGTATTCCAGTCAACATTGTCAAAAGCTTTCTCGAAGTCTACAAATGCTAGAAACATAGGTTTGCCTTTCCTTAATCTTTCTTCTAAGATAAGTCGTAAGGTCAGTATTGCCTCACATGTTCCAGTATTTCTATGGAATCCAAACTGATCTTCCCTGAGGTCGGCTTCTGCTAGTTTTTCCATTTGTCTGTAAAAAAATTCGTGTTAATATTTTGCAGCTGTGGCTTACTAAACTGATAGTTCAGTAATTTTCACATCTGTCAACACCTGCTTTCTTTGGGATTGGAATTATTATATTCTTCTTGAAGTCTGAGGGTATTTCACCTGTTTCATACATCTTGCTCACCAGATGGTAGAGTTTTGTCAGGACTGGCTCTCCCAAGGCTGTCAGTACTTCGAATGGAATGTTGTCTACTCCGGCGGCCTTGTTTCGACTCAGGTCTTTCAGTGCTCTGTCAAACTCTTCACGCAGTATCGTATCTCCCATTTCATCTTCATCTACATCCTCTGCCATTTCCATAATATTGTCCTCAAGTACATCACCCATGTATAGGCCCTCTATATACTCCTTCCACCTTTCTGCTTTCTCTTCTTTGCGTAGAACTGGGTTTCCATCTCATCACTTCATGTTCATACAAGTGGTTCTCTTATCTCCAAAGGTCTCTTTAATTTTCCTGTAGTCAGTATCTATCTTACCCTAGTGAGATAAGTCTCTACATCCTTACATTTGTCCTCTAGCCATCCCTGCTTAGCCATTTTGCACTTCCTGTAGATCTCATTTTTGAGACATTTGTATTCCTTTCTGCCTGCTTCATTTACTGCATTTTTATATTTTCTCCTTTCATCAATTAAATTCAATATTTCTTCTGTTACCCAAGGATTTCTACTAGCCCTCATATTTTTTCCTACTTGATCCTCTGCTGCCTTCACTACTTCATCCCTCAAAGCTACCGATTCTTCTTCTACCGTATTTTTTTCCCCCATTCCTGTCAATTGTTCCCGTATGCTCTCCCTGAAACTCTGTACAACCTCTGGTTTAGTCAGCTTATCCAGGTCCCATCTCCTTAAATTCCCAACTTTTTGCAGTTTCTTCAGTTTTAATCTACAGGTGATAACCAATAGATTGTGGTCAGAGTCCACATATGCCCCTGGAAATGTCTTACAGTTTAAAACCTGATTCCTAAATCTCTGTCTTACCATTATATAATCTATCTGATACCTTCTAGTGTCTCCAAGGTTCTTCCATGTATACAACCTTCTTTCATGATTCTTGAACCAAGTGTTAGCTATGATTAAGTTGTGCGCTGTGCAAAATTCTGGCAGGCAGCTTCGTCTTTCATTTCTTAGCCCCAATCCATATTCACCTATGTTTCCTTCTCTCCCTTTTCCTACTGACGAATTCCAGTCACCCATAACTATTAAATTTTCATCTCCCTTCACTACCTGAATAATTTTTTATCTCATAATACATTTCATCAATCTCTTCATCATCTGCGGAGCTAGGTGGCATATAAACTTGTACTACTGTAGTAGGCATGGGCTTTGTGTCTCTCTTGGCCACAATAATGCGTTCACTATGCTGTTTGTAGTAGCTTGCCCGCACTCCTATTTTTTTATTCATTATTAAACCTACTCCTGCATTACCCCTATTTGATTTTGTGTTTATAACCCTGTAGTCACCTGACCAGAAGTCTTGTTCCTCCTGCTACCAAACTTCACTAATTCCCACTATATCTAACTTTAACCTATCCATTTCCCTTTTTAAATTTTCTAACCTACCTGCCTGATTAAGGGATCTGACATTCCACACTCCAACCCGTAGAACGCCAGTTTTCTTTCTCTTGATAACGACATCCTCTTGAGTAGTCCCCACCCGGAGATCCGAATGGGGGACTATTTTACCTCCGGAATATTTTACCCAAGAGGATGTGACGCCACCATCATTTAATCATACAGTAAAGCTGCATGCCCTTGGGAAAAATTACGGCCGTAGTTTCCCTTTGCTCTGAGCCGTTCGCCGTACCAGCACAGCAAAGCCGTTTTGGTTATTGTTACAAGGCCAGATCAGTCAATCATCCAGACTGTTGCCCTTGCAACTACTGAAAAGGCTGCTGCCCCTCTTGATTTTGATGACATATACAAAAAAAAAAAATGGATTGTGTTCCTGATGAGCCGGCTAAAATATACCACTTAGGGCAAAACCACAAAATTTTGCATTCAGGATTAAGCATTTTTGAAAGGTGCTAAAGTTCATTTAAATTTGGCAATTTATAAATACTCTCTTCCAATCTTTGCTAGCAGGTCACATTCCTGTGTTTTCATTGTCTTCCAAAAAGCTGCTGGATCTTTTCAAATGTTTTCTGTATGTACTCCTGTCCTCTTTCCTAAAACTGGTAGAATACCTCGCTCTTTCACTAATTTTCAGGTTAGTGAAACCAAATGATTAGAAATGTTGAACTTGTGAACTGCCCCCACCCTGTGACCATGAGTCAGAAAGCAAATGTGAAATTATTTCAGTTTTTTTCCTCCTTAGATGTCACTGAACACTTACTTCTTAATAACTTGATTAAGCTCAAATATTCAGTGTCTGATGGTTCTGGAGATTGGTTTTCTTCTTTTTTATAAATACTGTTGGTATCTGATTATTAAAGCATGATTATAAGTCTTTTCTAATTTTGTCTGACATTCATTGTATTTTGCTTTCCGTTGCAGCTTTCCTTTTTCCACTACTGAATTTTCTTATTTTTGAGGCTGGAGGTACCTCTAAATTAGAACTAGTAAAATCCAATTCGCTAATAGCTTCCTCATTAGGAATATAAATGGCATTGTTCTAGGCACTACAGTCTGGAACCGCGCGACGGCTACGGCCGCAGGTTCGAATCCTGCCTCGGACATGGATGTGTGTGATGTCTTAGGCTAGTTAGGTTTAAGTAGTTCAAAGTTTGAGGGGACTGATGACCTCAGATGTTAAGTCCCATAGTGCTCAGAGCCATTTGAACCATTTTTATAAATGTCATTAACAAGGTTACTTAATACTGGTTCTGGATTCATGATAAATATATTCGAGTAACAATTTGGGTACAAGGGATACTTCCTTGAATCGTATTAGGTTTCACTTGGGAAGCTATTTTACCACACTTATCAAGAACAAGTTTTGAAGTTTTATTTCCCTCAATTCTTTAACAACTGGCTTTTTATTAACTTTGAGTTGATAAGAGCACTTTTTCCAAAAATGGGATTGTAGTTCAGAATATATTTTTTTCTCATTATACAAACTAATGATACAGAACAACTTACTCATAATTTAAACAAAGTTTGCTTATCTTCATTAAAGTCATTAACAATGTTAAGTTTTTTGAAACTAAACCATAAAGTTTTTTGTGGAAAATGTACCTACTATCTGCCCGATAGAGCACTGGTCATCCATTTTATTGCATTCCAATTAGTCATCAAATTTTATTATCTTTATTTTAGTTAAATAAAAATTACAAAAGCATTGAGAATATTTTACACTCTCCATGAAGTATGCACATCCTCTCTGAGGTTTGTGAATGGACAGCCACACCTACCAAATGTAATGAGGATACACAGTTCATGTACAGACTTATCACTGACTACTCGACTTCTGTGCAGACTTACTCTGTCTACTGAGCTCCTATACACACTTCTCTTAAGGACTAAACTCGTGCACAAAACTGTAGCCTTCTCAACAATAGATAAATTTTACATGTTTATTATTTTACTTCTTTCATTTTGAATTTGTAATAATGCACTAATTAATTGAGAATAAATCTAGATATAAGTGGGGAACTTTTTTTAATATATAAACAGAGCAAAATCTCCTGTTGTTTAATATTTTGTTATTGAAATAAATAATAATAACTAAATGTATGGTGATAGTGTTAACAAAATATAGGTTACAACTAAATTTTATTACAATATACAATAAACCAATTAAATAGGCAATAACCATAAGTTCAAGTGTAGAGTAATATTGAACTATTTCCTCATTTTCTTAAATTCAGTCAGATAGAAAAAGTTGAAATTTTTAAAGTAATTTGCTATCATATAAGTGTGCAAAAATCAAAATTTTATATTCTGGGCCAACAGAGATAACTGTCCTGAACTTTACAAAAAGTAAAGATTTTCAAATTTCAAAAATTTATAGAAAATGAGGAAACATTTGTCAGTGTTCTTATTATATATAGGGCTAGCAGTTAATAATACCTAACTAGAGAAAAAATACATGCTGATAAATCATTCCTTCGTTGTTTTTGGATCTAAATGTGGATTTTCTAAATTTTCAATACCAAACTTTTGAGGTCCTTTCAACTGGTTATTTTTTAAATTTAGGATATTTTGGGTAATGAACAATGTTGTAGAGGAGAATTTACTAAAAACAATCACGTCAGCTGCAATGTTGTAACTCTACGTAGTGCAGTGATATTCTAATTAATGTGAATGTCTTCAGAGTGAAAAACTGTCATGTGATTACAAATAAAAATGGCTACCATTCAGTAATGGTGCAAGGTAAAATCTTTTAAGGACTGTTTTGAACTTCTCAATTAAAGGGTTGTCACACCAAAAAATCAAAATATTTAAAAAGATCAAGTTACTGTCACTGGGTCACTTCATATTGATTGACCCTAATTTGGCATTCTGTGACCAAAGAGTAAAACTGGATCTTCTTACTGTCAGTATTTTGGTTTTCTTAGAGCTGTCTGTGTTTTGACAGGTTTGATGTGGCCCACGCAAAATTCCTTCCCTTGCCAATCTTTACATCTTAGAGTATCACCCACAACCAATGCCATCGAGTGTTTTTGGGTTGTATTACAATCTGTCTATCTCCACAACTTCTACCTTCTACGGCTTCCTCTAGTATCATGGAAGTTCCTACAAGTCGTTAGTCATATGTACCTGATAGGAAACAGTGTACAAATTTCTCAGATTGGTAATGTGTACCATTCTCAATATAAGAGTATTAATTACAGGGTATGCCACGGCTCATTATTGGGGCCATTATTATGATTATTATTTCTTCCCTTTCTCAGACGTTATGTCTGGTTAAAAATGGAAAGTGATGTGGCCCTTTATAAAGCGTGACTTTCTTTTATCTGTACACTATATGTTACATTGAATTTAGGAAGTTTTGGGTAATTGAACATGTATCAATACTTACAGATTTCTGTAGTTGTTTCTATATGTTTGGATGTAGCTCTATTGCATTGATGTATTGGTGGATATTGTGGTATGACTCCTGTAGTTGATAGTACAATTGGTATAATGTCAACTTCATCCTGATACCACATATCCTTGACTTCCTCAGCCAGTTGGATGTATTTTTCAGTTTTTTCTCCTGTTATCTTCTGTATGTTTGTTGTACTGGGTATGGATATTTCGATTAGTTGTGTTAATTTCTTCTTTTTATTGGTGAGTGTGAAGTCAGGTTTGTTATGTGCTGGTGTTTTATCTGCAGCAATGGTTCTGTTCCAGTGTAATTTGTATTCATCATTCTCCAGTACATTTTGTGGTGCATACTTGTATGTGAGAATGTGTTGTTTTATTAGCTAACGTTGCATGGCCAGTTGTTGATGTATTATTTTTGCTACATTGTCATGTCATCTGGTGTATTCTGTATTTTCTAGTATTGTACATCCACTTGAGATGTAATCTACTGTTTCTATTTGTTGTTTGCAAAGTCTGCATTTATCTGTTGTGGTATTGGGATCTTTAATAATATGCTTGCTGTAATATCTGGTGTTTATTGTTTGAGCCTGTATTTGCAATCATGAATCCTTCCATTGCACTGTATATATTGCCATTTCTTATCCATGTGTTGGATGAGTCTTGATCGTTGTGTGGCTGTGTTAGATGATACGGGTGCTTGCCATGTTGTGCTTTAGTTTTCCAATTTACTTCCTTCATATCTGTTGATGTTACGTGATTTAAAGGGTTGTAGAAGTGGTTATGAAATTACAATACTGTAGCCAATGTCTTTATATGACTAATTGATTTGTGTATTTTGCAAGTTTCTGCTCGTTCTATACAGAATTTTCTTAAATTATCTACCTGTCCACAATGTACATTTTTTATATGGATAAATCCCCTTCCTCTTTCCTTTCTGCTTAATGTGACTCTATCTGTTGCTGAAAGAATGTGGTGTACTCTATATTTGTGGCATTGTGATTCTATAAGTGTATTGAGTGCATCTAGGTCTGTCTTACTCCATTTCACTACTCCAAATGAGTAGGTCAATATTGGTGTAGCATAAGTATTTATAGCTTTCGTCCTGTTTCTTGCTGTCAATTCTGTTTTCACAATTTTTGTTAGTCTTTGTCTATATTTTTCTTTTAGTTCTTCTTTAATATTTGTATTATCTATTCCTATTTTTTGTCTGTATCCTAGATATTTATAGGCATTTGTTTTTTCCATCGCTTCTATGCAGTCGCTGTAGTTATCCAATATGTAATTTTCTAGTTTAGTGTGTTTTCCCTTGACTATGCTATTTTTCTCACATTTGTCTGTTCCAAAACCATTATCATTGATGAACACTTCTGTTACCTTTAGTAATTGGTTGGGTTGTTGTTTTTGTTGCTGCCAGTAGTTTTAGATCATCCGTGTATAGCAAATGTGTGATTTTGTGTTGGCATGTTCCAGTAATATTATATCCATAATTTGTATTATTTAGCATGTTGGATAGTGGGTTCAGAGCAAGGCAGAACCAGAAAGAACTTAATGAGTCCCCTTGGTATATTACATGCTTTATCTGTATTGGCTGTGATGTGATATTGCTTGAATTTGTTTGGATATTAAGTGTGGTTTTCCAATTTTTCATTACTATGTTTACGGACTGTACCAATTTATGATTGATTTCCAATATTTGTTGTAACCATGAGTGGGGCACACTATCAAAAGCTTTTTGGTAATCAATGTATGTGTAGTGTAGCGTACTTTGTTTACTTTTAGCTTGATATGTCACCTCTGCATCTGTTATCAGTTGCTCTTAACATCCTCATGCTCCTTTGCAACAGCCTTTATGTTCTTCATTTATAATTTTGTTCTGTGTTGTATGTGTCATTAATTTCTGTGTAATGACTGAGGTTAATATTTTGTATATTGTTGGTAGGCATGTTATGGGGCAATATTTTGCTGGGTTTGCTGTGTCTGCTTGATCTTTAGGTTTCAGATAAGTTATTCCTTGTGTAAGTGTATCAGGGACTGTGTATGGGTCTGCAATGTAACTGTTAAATAATTTAGGTAGATGTTAATGTGTTAAGGTGAACTTCTTTAGCCAGAAATTTGCTATTTTATCTATTCCAGGGGCTTTCCAATTGTGAGCAGAATTAATTGCTCGGGTGACTTCATGTTGCAAAAGTATCACTTCAGGCTTCCATGGTACCATCTTGTATGTGTCTGTTTCTGCTATTATTATTATTATTATTATTATTATTATTATTATTATTATTTTACTACTATTATTTTATTAATACTTACCACAACAGTTTTCAACAACTGATACTATATTATTTGCTTAAGATATCAGATTCCTTATAAAAGGAAAGAATGATTATGAGATGTACTAAAACTGGACAAAACAGCAGAAGTTACAGAAAAGTGGTTTACAGATAAATAAAGTTGTCAATGACAAGGAAACTGTATGGATGAACTTCAACCATATAAGGAACAAAAACAGGACTAATGTGAAATTCATGTGATCATATAGTGAAATTCAGCAAAAGAATTGCATAAAATTTTTTGGATTATGAGAGGATGAGCATCTAAGACGGAAAAAAATGTAGACATGCTTAACAAAATAATTAAGCATGTACTGTTACACATTAATGCTGCTCGGATTTCTGCAAAACTGAAACAGAGTTAAGTGCTTATTACAAATAAATTTGTAGTCTACTGAGGTATGGTATGGTATTCTAGAGAAATACCTCTATTGCATAGCAGTCTTACTAAATTCAAAAGGAAGCTGTGAAGTTAGTAAGTGATGTTGCTTACAGAGAAACACGTAGAGGTATATTTAAGGAATTAAAAACAATGGCCTTACCTTCTATATTCATATTTGAAAGTATCTGCTTCATCAAAAACCTTCAAGTTTCACCTTTGAATAGTGAGTCACAATTATGAAATATTAATACATTTGAAAAAGAACTAAAAGTCTACTAATAAACAACAGCTTCTACAGCATTAATGAATACCTGGAATTTTGCCCAAATTTGTAGGTCTACCTCACAATCTCTCTAAACAAAAGTTCATAATTATCAATGTGGTCTTAGATAAAACTAGACTTCTACTTCAATTTAAGTATCTAATTAGGCACATAACTTTCATGCCATATGTTACTATTGCTATTTTGCTAAAGTAGTGATGTTTAATCTATCTATATCCGAATCCCGCTCCAGCTACTGCCGGGTCTGGGTGCTGATGAGTCCTCTCCATTTGGCTCAGTCGTCCCACCACTTCTTCCTCCACTTGCTGCCATGTCACACCTCCTTTCAACAGATATACTCACTCCCATTTTCCACCATGTTATTCGGTGCCCTCTAGGTCTTTTCCCATCCATCTTTAGTTCTTCCATAATTTTGGGGAGAGTCTGCCCATGCATTCTCTTAACATGCCCATACCATTTAATCTCTTTCTTTCAATCTCTTCTCTCATATTTTCTTGTTTGAGGTCCTTTCTAATCTCTACATTCCTTACTCTGTCCATTCTTGTTTTTTCCTTAACTGCTCTGAGAATTTTCATTTCCCCTGCTTGCAGTCTGCTCCAGTCCCTTTCTGTCATTGTCCATGTTTCTCCACCATAGGTGACAATAGGGATGTAATAATTCTTATACATAAGGAGTTTTGCTCTTTCTGAAACCTCATTATTCCAAATCAGATGTTTTATTGTTTGGTAGAAATTGCCTCCCTTCTGTAACCTCCTAATAATTTCATTATTCTTCCATCCCTAGATATTTCACTCCCTAAATAAGTGAAACTGTCTACAACTTTGAGGGTGTTCTCCATTCAAGGTAATATTTCTATTGATTCCTTTCTCTCTTCCAAATACCATTACTTCACTCTTATCTTCATTTATTTTTAATCCATACCTTTTCATTATTTCCTTCCACGCATCAAGCTGTAACTGTACATCTACCTCTTTATCACCCCATATTACTATATCATCTGCAAAAATTATCTTTTTGTCTTTTTCTTTTACTATATCTTTAACTGCCCTATTCATTCCCTCCATGACAACATTAAAAAGCACAGGAGATAGAATACTTCCTTGCTTAAGTCCTTGTCTTATTTTGAAGTATTCAGAGTTCCCCAATGGTGTTTTAATTCTACAATTGTGGCCTCTGTACATTGTTTTTATAACATTAATGTATCCATGTTCTATATCTATCTTCTTCAGTTCTTCCCAGAGTCTCTCCCTGTCAACTGAGTCATATGCCTTTTCTATGTCTATAAAAACCATTATCGCCCTTTTGTTATACTCCCAACTTTTTTTCCATCAGTTGATGGATAGAAAATATCAGGTCAATCGTGCTCCTTCCTTTCCTAAACCCATGCTGTTCTTCACTCAGCTCCTTTTCTATCTTTTCACTTATTCAATTTAGTAAAATTCTTTCAAAAATCTTCGCTGTATGACTCGTGAGGGTTATTCCTCTGTGGTTTTTACAAAGTCTTTTATTGCCTTTCTTGAAGATGGGAACAATGTGTCCTGTTCTCCAGTCATCAGGTATTTTACTATTTCTCCACTCGCTTGATAGTACTCTATATATCCACTGCATTCCCACTGGACCTGCTGCTCTTATCATGTCTACTGATACTACATCAGGTCCTGGAGCTTTCCCCCCATTCATCTTCTACAAAGCTTTTTCCATTTCTTCCTGTGTAATTTGTCCTAATTCTGCTTCCCAACTTCTCTCAATTTCTCCATTATTTGTTGTTTCCTCATGTACCTACTCCTCAGCGTTTAACAGCTTCTTAAAATGTTCTTTCCAGAGATTTTTTATATTCTCTGGATCTTCAATAATGATACTGTCCTCTGTTTCCATCTTCACTGGTACTTCAGAAGCCTTCCTTTTATTTTTCATCGTTTTATAGAACATTTTCTTATTGCTCTTCACATCTTCAAGTTTTTTTGTAAACTCTTCCCATGCATTTTTCTTTGCTGTTTCCACTATTTCTTTGCACTTCTTCTTTTCCTCTATATATCTTTTATGGTCTTCGTCATTTTTAGTTTTTCACCATTTTCTCCATGCTCCATTTTTTTCTTATAACTGCTTGGATTGTGGTATCATCCCACCAAGTTGTCTGTCTTATTTTTTCCTTTCCAGATGTTCTGCCACATACTTTTTGTGCTGATTCGACTAAATTGTCTTAGAATAAATTCCATTCTTTTTCTACATCGCAGAAAACTTCTTTTGGAAATTTTTGTGTTATTAATTCTCTGTACTTCTCAGCACATTCACTCTCCTTCAATTTCCAATCCCATATCCTCATCACTTTCTTCTGTTTTCTATTTTTCACACACTGATTCATTTTCCATTGTCCCACCAGTAATCTATGGTCTCAATCTGCACACACACTTGGAATTACCTAATCATTTGTTACTTTCTCTCCCCATTCCCTATCTACTAGAATATAATCAATTACACTCTTCGTTCTTCCATCCAAACTGTATCTGGTGATAACATGACTTTCTCTCTTCATAAACCAGCTGTTTGTTATTTTCATTCCATTCCTCTGGCACAAATCCAGGAGTCTTTCCCCTTCTTCATTTCTGCCTCCACACCCAAAACATCCCAATACTTGCTCAAATCCCTTTCTGTCTTTGCCTACCTGTGCATTAAAATCTCCCATCATTATATTAGCACACTCTATATGGTTTTCTATGTGTTTAATAGTTTCAGTAAAATTGATCAAGGTGTCTCACTAGCTTTTATTTTGTATGTATATATGTATGTATTTAATTTTATAATTGAATTAAACAGAATAATGGTTTTGTTATAAAGATGGGTTCATAAGAATGGAAAGATTTTGTGTGTGATGTAAATATACAGGGTGGTCCATTGATAGTGACCAGGCCAAATATCTCACGAAATAAGCATTAAAGGAAAAAATTACAAAAAACAAAACTTGTCTAGCTTAAGGGGGAAACCAGATGGCGCTATGGTTGGCCTGCTAGATGGTATTGCCATAGGTTAAACAGATATCAGCTGTGTTTTTTTTTAAAACAGAAGAACCCCCATTTTTTATATCATATTGATGTAGTACATAAAGAAATATGAATGTTTTCGTTGGACCACATTTTCGCTTTGTGATAAATGGTGCTGTAGTAGTCACAAATGTATAAGTACGTGGTATCACGTAACATTCCGCTAGTGCGGATGGTATTTGCTTTGTGATACGTTTCCTGTGTTAAAATGGACCATTTACCAATTGCAGAAAAGCTCAATATCATGTTGATGTATGGCTATTGTGAACAAAATGCCCAATGGGCATGTGCTATGTATGCTGCTCGGTATCCTGGATGATGACATCAAAGTGTGTGGACCGTTTGCCAGATAGTTCAGTTATTTAAGGAAACAGGAAGTGTTCAGCCACATGTGAAACCATGACCAGCAACAAATGATGATGCCCAAGTAAGTGTTTTAGCTGCTGTTGTAGCTAGTCTGCACATCAGTAACAGACAAATTGCATGAGAATTGGGAATCTCAAAAACATCGGTGTTGAGAATCCTACATCGACATCAATTGCACCCGTACCATATTTCTCTGCATAAGGAATTGCATGGTGATGACTGAATTTCATGTACAGTTCTGCCACTGGGCACGAGAGAAATTATGGGACAAATACAGATTTTTTGCACACATGCCATTTAGCAACGAAGCATCACTCACTGCCACTGGTAACATAAGCTGGCAACAGAAAATCCACAATGGCTGTTAAAAGTGGAACATCAGAGCCCTCGGTGGGTTAATGTATGGTGTGGCATTCTGGGAGGAAGGATAATTGGCCCTCATTTTATCGATGGCAATCTAAATGGTGCAATGTGTGCTGATTTCCTAGGTAATGTTCTACCAACAAGATGTTTTACTACAAGATGTTTCACTGCATGACAGAATGGTGATGTACTTCCAACATGATGGATGTTCAGCACATAGCTCTTGCGTTTGGTTGAAGTGGTATTGAATAGCATATTCCATGACAGATGAATTGGTCGTTGAAGCACCATACCATGGCCTGCATGTTCACCGGATGTGATGTCGCCGTATATATTTCTGTGAGGAAAGTTGAAGGATATTTGCTATTGTGATCCACCGACAATGCCTGACAAGATGCATCAGCGCATTGTCAATGCATGTGTGAACATTACAAAAGGCGATCTACTCGCTGTTGAGAGTAATGTCATTACACATATTGCCAAATGCATTGAGATTGATGGACAGCATTTTGAGCATTTATTGCATTAATGTGGTATTTACAGGTAATTTTGCTGTAACAGCATGCATTCTCAGAAATGGTAAGTTCACAAAGATACATGTATCACATTGGAACAACCAAAATAAAATGTTCAAACCTACCTACATTCTGTAGTTTAATTTAAAAAACCTACCTGTTACCAACTGTTGATCTAAAATTGTGAGCCATATGTTTGTGACTATTACAGCCCCATTTGTCACAAAGCAAAAAAAGTGGTTCAACTAAAACATTCATATTTCCTTACATAATAAGAGAATATGTAATAAAAAATGGGGGTTCCTATTTTAAAAAAAATACAGTTGATATCCATTTGACCTGTGCCAGCGCCATCTAGCGTGCCAACCATAGCGCCATCTGGTCTCCCCCTTCAAGCTAGAAAAGTTTCGTTCTTTGTAGTTTTTTCATTTGACGCTTATTTCATGAGATATTTTGCCCGGCCAAGATCAGTAGACCACCCTGTATAATATTTTACACTATTTTATTCACTTTGACAAGTTCAGTATCATGAATGTCATAAATAAGTAAGTAAGTAAGTAAATTAATTAATTAATTAATTAATTTGATGATATCTTAACACATGCACTGTAATTCTTGAATCTTCTTCTTGTCAGTGTTTTCCATACATAACTTTTTTCACCAATTCTGTGGAGAACCACCTCATTCCTAATCTTATCAGTCCATCTAATTGTCAACATTCTGTTACACCACATCTCAAATCCTTCAATTCGCTTGTTCTGGTTTTTCCACAGTCCATGTTTTACTACCATACATTGCTGCATTCCAACCATACATTGCTGCATTCCAACCATACATTGCTGCATTCCAACCATACATTGCTGCATTCCAACCATACATTGCTGCATTCCAACCATACATTGCTGCATTCCAAACATACATTGCTGCATTCCAACCATACATTGCTGCATTCCAACCATACATTGCTGCATTCCAACCATACATTGCTGCATTCCAACCATACATTGCTGCATTCCAACCATACATTGCTGCATTCCAACCATACATTGCTGCATTCCAACCATACATTGCTGCATTCCTACCATACATTGCTGCATTCCTACCATACATTGCTGCATTCCTACCATACATTTTCACAAATTTCTGCCTCACATTGAAGCATGTGTTTGATACTACTGGAATACCCTTTTTGCCAGTTCTACTCTGCTTCTCATGTAATTCCTGCTCCATCCATAATGGGTAATTTTTGGTTCCTAGGTACCAGAATTCGTTATCATCACCTACTTTGTGGTGACAAATTCTGATAAGTTTCTCGCTGTTCTCTTTCTTGATACACTTAATTAATTTCATCTTTCTTCGTTTTACTCTCAATCCATATTCCATACTCAATAGACTATTCATTCCATTCGAAAGATCATGTAATTCTTCTGCACTTTCACAGAGGATAGTAATGTCATCTGCAAATCTTAGCACTGATGTCCTATCACCACAAATTTTAATCCTGCTCTTAAACTTTCTTCATTGCTGTAATTGCTTCTTCGAATCATATGCTGAATGGTAGAGGAAAAGGACTATATCCATTACTTGCACCCCTTTTTAATCTGGTCACTTTAATCTTGGTTTTCCAATCTCATTGTTCCCTCTTCATTGTTTGTATTGTATATTACCCATTTCCCCCCTATAGCTTCCCTCTGTTTCTCATAATTTCACACACCTTGCACCATTTGATATACTTCTGCAGGCTTGCAGATCCTATGAATGTGTTTTCATTTTTCTTGTGTCTTGCTTCTATTATCAATGGCAACATCAGAACTGCTGCTCTGGTGCCTTTACCTTTCACAAAGGCAAATTTATAATCTTCTAGTAGGTCATCAATTTTATTTTCTGTTCTTCTGTATATTATTTTTGTCAGCAACTTCAGTGTTTGATCTGTAGCACTGATTGTGCAATAATTCCCACACTTGTTGGCCCTTGCAATCTTCATAATTGTGTGGATAATGATTCTCCAAAAGTGTGATGCTATATTACCAGTCCCATACACTCTGCACACAAACAAGAATAGTTGTTTTGTTGCTACTTGCCCCAATGATTCCAGAAGTTCTAATGGAATATTATCTATGCATTGAGCCCTCTTTGATAAGTTGTTCACAGCATTTTTAAATTCTGATGGTAATACTGTATCCCATATCTGTTTCTCTTCTGCCAAGTCTCTGCTATCTCCCCTATATTTAACACCGGAATTACCATTGCACTCTTAGCGTTACCATCCTTGCTTTTAATTTCACCAAAGCTTCTTTTACTGTATGCTGGGTCAGTCCTCTTGACAATAACTTTTTCTTTATTTCTTAACATTTTTCACACAGCCATTTTACCTTAGCTTCCCTGTATTTCCTAAGTCTCATATTCCTACATTGCTGACTTGCCCAAAACATTTTTGTACTTCCTTCTTCAGTCAATCAACTGAATTATTTCTTTTGTTATCCATGATTTCCTCACAATTTTCTTCCTTATGTCTGTGCTGTTTATTCTTTCTTGTATCTGTGTTGTTTTTCCTTCCTTATACCCATTTTGTTTTTTCTTCCTTATACCCATGTTGCTTTTTATTCCAAATTCTGCCCTTTTTAGATACCTCCATTAATTTTCAGCTGAACTGCCTACTCAGCTATTCATTGCCTCAGTAACTACAGTCTCAGAGAAATTCAAACACAGCTCTTCATTTCTTAGTACTACCATATCCCACTTCTTTACCCATTCATTTTTCCTAACTAGTCTCTTAAACTTCAGCCTGTTCTTCATAATTCCTAAAGTGTGCTCTGAAGTTACATCTTGCCCTAAGCATACCTTACAATCCAATATCTCATTTTGGACACTCTTCCTAACCACAATGTAAGCGAAGTGAAACCTCTCCACATCTCTCAGCCTTTCCTGAGTATACCACCTCCTCTTCTGTTTCTTGAACAGAGTATTTACTACTACTACTACTACTACTACTACTACCACTACCACCACTACCACTACCACCTGAAATTTATTGGAGAACTCAGTTAGTCATTCTCCTCTCTCATCCCTACAACCAAACTCATATTTTCCTGTAACCCTGTCTTCTACCTCTTCCCCTACAACTGCATTCCACTCTCCTGTAACTATTAAATTTTCATCTTCTTTTAAGTACAGAATTACCTACTCAGTATCCTTATATACTTTCTCTCTCTCTCTTCATCTTCTGTTTGTGACATCAGCATGTATGGCTGAACTTTTGTTGTCAGTGTTGGTTTGCTGTTGATTCTGATAACAACCCTATCACTGAACTGTTCACAGTAACACATTCTGCCCTACTTTCATATTAAAAAATGAATTCTCCACCCATTATACCATTTTATGTTGCTATTGATATTACCCCATATCCATCTGACCAGGAATCCTTGTCATCTTTCCATTTCACTTCACTGAGCCCCCACTATATCTAGATTGAGCCTTTGCATTTCCATTTTCATATTCTCTAGCTTCCCTACCATGTTCATACTATTGACGTTCCGCACACTGACTCATATAATGTTATCCTTTTGTTGTTTGTTCGATTTTTTTCTCTTGGCCACCATCTCCTTGGCAGAGCCCTCTCAGAGAGCTGAATGGGGTACTATTCTGTAATCTTTTGCCATTGGAGAGACTTTTGCAGTTATAGGCCACATGCCCTGTGGATACATGTTACTTGCCTTTATTACTTGCACTGAAAAAGTACCACTGATCATTGCATATTCCTCCACTTTTAGGGGAAGAGAGTGCACTGAATTGTAGTCCGCTCCTGTGCCCTCTTTGACAAGACCGTTGCCAGACTGAGGGTGACTTCCTATGCCAGAAGTCTTTGACTGCAATTGCTGATAATTTTTATTCAAAATTTAAGCAGTGGTTGAATTCAAACCTAGGACTGAGGACATTTTGATTACTAGTCAGAGACACTACACCTACACCACAGGTGACATCTACCGTCTGCATGTTACAATATTGTTTTTTACATGGTTCTGTAGCTTACAGCCATACATTGGTCATGTTAAGATTCTGTAATATGAAAACGAAATTGTCTTTATTAAAAAACTTAATTTTTGGCCAGTAGTATTTTGAATTAATGTAAAGAAAAAGGTAGACTGAAAATTCTTGTTACACAGTTTAAGCTTGTAAAGTAGTGGTTCCTTATTTTTGGGTTGTAGAATCTTGCCACTAGTAATATTTAAGATAAAACAAGTTAAAACTGTGGTCTTCATCCTGTACTGCAAAAGAAAAAAAAAGCTTGATAGAACCATAGAGAATTAAGAAAACCATGCAATCAACTGCTTCAGGAAACTGCTGCAAAACTTTCTTTACATGGGTGTAAATTCTTCCACTGTGTTGTTTGTATGTTCTGAAAGGAATATTATTTGTTAGAAGGAACTAGGTAAATTGAATTTACTTATAAAAATATTTCTTTCCAGAATGAATGAAGAAAAACTATGATACACACATTTAACCTACATAACACTTAGACAAAACTGACCCATTAGAAAGAGAGAAAAAAGCTTTATAGAAATTCGTATAAATTTTAAAAAAGACTAATTTTAAAGTAGCTTCCATTAAGTACATGCTACAAAAATGCAAGATATTCCTTTACATTATAAAAAAATCTGAAAATTTGAACAGTAGTAAAGTGCCCACAAAATGGTAACATTTTAAACCAGAATGGAAAACAGAGGAATGTATGGTATGTGGACATTGTCTGTAAAAACACATTGACCATGTGATGGATTGCTTAAAGACTTTATGAATTATTAAAGGTAGGAATATTTAACAGCATGTTGTTGGTAGACATGGTGTGTCAAAAACAATTTTTAATAATGTTGTAATAGGAAAATCTTCACCACTTCCTCACATTAAGCCACACATTTTTCGTCACATAATGACATGATGTTACACTGTGCAAGTTGCCCATGAAATGAGTTACTGAACAACAAAGAGTGGTACAATACATAGGTAGTTCAGTACTAAAAGAGTCTTTCGCCCTTCACATCTTAATTGCTATTTTGAGGACTGCCACGTGAAACACAAGTACTTTGGAAATACATATATATAAACAGCATTATTTCAGTGATAAATGAGTATTAGTAATTATTTTGGTACCCTGTCTTACATTTTTAACTTGAAATTTTTGCAGGTAATTTAAAGAAAACCCAGTTGTGAAAATTATGTTTGGAGATTCGTCACAGAATGAGTCTGCAGTTATCATCATTGACCTCACAGATGAAAATCTTGATTCTTGTAGACTTCATGAAGATGTCAGTTTGGTTTCTGGTAAGGAAGGTTATAACACATTTTTGGTATTTGAACCTGTGATGTTTGCCTGCTGTATGCTTTACTACTCCATTGGTAGTCCTTGGTGTCGATGTACTGTGTTGCTATAATGGCTGGAAAATGGGGATGTGGCGGGTGTGAAAGTTCTACACTGACTGCTTTAAATGATGTAGCAGACAGTTGTGCAGTTGCTTTTCACAGTTCTTTAATTTCGCAGTTCTTTTTATAGTTTCGCAGTTCTTTTTATAGTTTCGCAGTTCTTTTTATAGTTTCGCAGTTCTTTTTATAGTTTCGCAGTTATTTTTATAGTTTCGCAGTTATTTTTATAGTTTCGCAGTTATTTTTATAGTTTCGCAGTTATTTTTATAGTTTCGCAGTTATTTTTATAGTTTCGCAGTTATTTTTATAGTTTCGCAGTTATTTTTATAGTTTTGCAGTTCTTTTTAGTTGCACAGTTCTTTAGTTTCTGTCTTGGGACCAAAAATCAGGCCTTTGTATATCATTAAAATAATACACACTGGAACTATACATTGTTCAATGTTCATGTTAAAGAAATTACAGCTGAAACAACTTCATTCAATTAACTGAATACATAGAAGAATTCTATCTTCTTAACAGTTTCTTCTACTACGAGGGTTAAGCCATATTATTTATTTAAATCAAGAAATTAACAGATATAGTTATGCAAACAATACTTTTGACAAAACTGGTAATTACTTTGGAAATAAGTGCTGGCTTTGCTAACATATTTTTGAATAGAGCCAAATAAATATGTAGAAAATATCAGTGTTTCTTCTTCCAAATGTTTGTAATTAGTACAGAATTTATGCCTGTTTATAAGTCAACAATAGGGTTTGTAAGAAACAATTACTGATTTCATCCTATAACAAAACATGCTAACTAGGAATAGTCAACATAAATTTGGAAATTCATGTCATACAGAAAACTAGATCTGGTGTTGTTTTCTTTAAAACTGATGGCCAAAACAAGAGGGGCAGTTAAAATATCTCAGCTTGCTTCATCACATCACCTCCTCATTGGATTGACCAGACAGATATTGCCAATAGCTAACTGGGCATTTCAGTGACCATAAGTGACCCCAGATGTAGGCTTTAACAATACACACACAAGAAATTGTATTACATACAAAATCTTACCAAAACTACAGTATATATTTTATTTTATACATATATGAAAATCGTCATACGAAATATTTACATACAGTGTATTGTACAATTGTACAAAATATCCACAAGTTATATTTTTGATAACATTTAAGCATCTTTATTGTAAGTGATGTCCTTTTTGGGTAAACAAGGATTACATTCTAAAATTCATATCACTTTATAAAAGTCCTGCGTTGCTTAAACAAATAAATCTTCATGGGTTGCAGAAAGTTAAATTACACTGCGCATTGCAGTTCACTTTTTAGAGAGAAAATTCACACACTCAATGTTTAGTATTTTTCACAATCACTTTCACTCTTTTAATGATCTTTTACACATTTCCTCAAGTTGTCCACACCTTCAACAGATCCAAATGGCAGTTAGTAAGGAAATGCACTGCTGTCAGTTCCCTTGGAGATGGTTCTCCTCTGCCACAGTACATAAAAAACGTCAGACAAAATACCCTATCTTAGTACACTCACATTTACTTCTAAATATAAGGAAAAAAATGTTTAACACTAATGACAAATAATGCTCATTACTTGATAAGCAAATACATTACATAGTCCTCATAACATCACAATAATTAGCACTAAAATTGAGCATAGGGTGTAAGGTGGGGATTAGTAAAAATTTAAAATCAAGTCACAATGTACTACAAAACATTACCCTAGGTCATAACTCTGTCTGAAACTGGTTGAACTTGAAAGATATGGGTCTCTTTCACATTTTCAAAATAGCAAAAACTCAAGATGTGCAGTAGCATATACTTACTGATCATTACTATGAAAAAAGAATATTCACTATCACACAACTTAATTACTACACAAATCAAAATTAAGGGGATGGAAGTTGTACCAAATCATTACCCCACTTCTCTACTCAACTCCGAGCACTACTCTCATTCAACTGTTAAATTAAATCCTCACAAAATGTTACCAAATAGTTGACCTGACAGAATATTCACATGTCTAGCACCATAGTTATCAATTAATCAGCAAAATTATTGTTGTTCATCCCAGTATTATCAATTCAAGCACATAATACCTCAGAACACAAATAGAAGTTTGCAGATAACCTCTTAAGCCAATGATGCAGAATTATATGACTCGTGCCTCACTAGAATTTTACTCTTTCTGTTAAGCTCTCATTCCCAACTGCAGTGTCATAAACCACACAATACACACAGTGCCCAATGTTGCCTAGTTCAAAAATTAATCATCAATACAGTTACACCACATTTGTTTGTATACAGTTACCTTTTTCATTACTCAATCATGTCTGTCAGCTCCATTATTTTACATATTTTTCTTATCTTGTTAGCTAGTGGAGTTTAATTCTCTGTTTACCATGCCTCTTTGTTTGAAAGAAATTTTTTAACCCTGCCATTACCAAGCAGGGTATTCTGACTACCCCAGGTTGATTTTTTTCCCTATAATTATGTTACGTGAAGGGCCACGTGCCTCTGGTATCGTGACTTTGTACTAAAATGATTGACATTAAATTAATACTCACAACTGTGTTTTTTTGGCTTTATCATTGTTATTCAAGTCATTTATTGGTGGAAATGTGAGACTACCCCACTAGGTATGAAGCGTCTTATTTTCTTATTTTGGGAAATACATCTGTCATTCATCTTCTTTCTTTAGTTTTTCCATAGATCCAATGTTTGTTATTGTTGATGGTTACTATTGTTGAGTTGAATTTGACATTAACTGTTGAGCTGACATTACATGAGTCAGTATTTCATCTGCAAGTAAGGATGTACAAAGGACTTTCTAGCAAAGAGATTGTGCAAATTCTACACAATTCTGATGTCAGTGATGATGAAAATGAATGGTACATTGATAATAAACTGAATGAATATATGGAACCTCTTGGAGGAGGAGGAGGAGGAGGAGGAGGGGCTGGAGATTTATTTGTTTCTAGAAGTGGATTACTACAGTTTTCGAGTGAACCACCAAAAGGTGGCCGGCATTGACGTCGCAACTTTTTGAATGTAACACCTGGCCCAGTGAATGACACAGAAACAATCAAATCAGTAGCAGTCATTTTTATTAATTATCTCATCGGAAATTGTGTACATCATTGTAAAAGAAATGAACAGGGAAGCCAAACAAGTAATTTCTTTGTGGAATGTTGCTCATTCTTCGAACAAAATGACTAAGAGAGAGATAAATGAAACTGAAATGTACGCTATATTAGCAATTCTAATAGGAGCTGGTCAAACTCGTGGACATCGCACAAGTGCTTCTGATCTGTGGGGAGGTAGTGTTGCCTTTCAGCAACCATTCTTTTCTGATGGCCATGTCAAGAACCTCCCCATGAACTATGGACCTTGCGTGCCTCAACGATACACATAGCTGCGCCGTAGGAGCAACCACAATGGAGGGGTATCTGTTCAGAGGCCAGATAAATGTGTGCTTCCTGAAGAGGGGCAGCAGCCTTTTCAGCAGTTGCAGGGGCAACAGTCTGGATGATTGACTGATCTGGCCATGTAACACTATTAAAAATGGACTTGCTGTGCTGGTACTTTGAATGGCTGAAAGCAAGGGGAAACAACAGCTGTAATTTTTCTCGGGGGCATGCAGCTTTACTGAACGATTAAATGATGATAGCGACCTCTTGGGTAAAATATTGCGGAGGTAAAATAGTCCCCCATTCGGATCTCCGGGCAGGGACTACTCAAGAGGATGTCATTATCAGGAGAAAGAAAACTGGCATTCTATGGATCGGAGCGTGGAATGTCAGATCCCTTAATTGGGCAGGTAGATTAGAAAATTTAAAAAGGGAAATTGATATGTTAAAGTTAGATATAGTGGGAATTAGTGAAGTTCGGTGGCAGGAAGAGCAAAACTTTTTGTCAGGTGAATACAGGGTTATAAATACAAAATCAAATAGGAGAAATACAGGACTAGGTTTAATAATGAATAAAAAAAATAGGATTACGGGTAAGCTACCACAAACAGCATAGTGAACGCATTGTGGCCAAGATAGATACGAAGCCCACACCTACCACATGACTACAAGTTTATATGCCAACTAGCTCCGCAGATGATAAAGAGATTGATGTAATGTATGATGAGATAAAAGAAATTATTCAGGTAGTGAAGGGAGATGAAAATTTAATAGTCATGAGTGACTGGAAATCGTCAGTAGGAAAAGGGAGAGAAGGAAACATAGTAGGTGAATATGGATTGGGTCTAAGAAATGAAAGACGAAGCCACCTGTTAGAATTTTGTGAAGAGCATAACTTAATCACAGCTAACACTTGGTTCAAGAATCATGAAAGAAGGTTGTATACATGAAAGAATCCTGCAGATACTAAAAGGTATCAGACAGATTATATAATGGTAAGACAGAGATTTAAGAACCAGGTTTTAAATTGTAAGACATTTCCAGTGGCAGATGTGGCCTCTGACCACAATCTATTGGTTATGAACTGTAGATTAAAACTGAAGAAAATGCAAAAAGTTGGGAATTTAAGGAGATGGTACCTGGATAAGCTGACTAAACCAGAGGTTGTACAGAGTTTCAGGGAGAGCATAGGGGAACAATTGACAGGAATGGGGGAAAGAAATACAGAAGAAGAAGAATGGGTAGCTTCGAGGGATGAAATAGGGAAGGCAGCAGAGGATCAAATAGTTAAAAAGATGAGGGCTGGTAGAAACCCTTGGGTAACAGAAGAAATATTGAATTTAATTAATGAAAGGAGAAAATATAAAAATGCAGTAAATGAAGCAGGCAAAAAGGAATACAAATGTCTCAAAAATGAGATCGACAGGAAGTGCAAAATGGCTAGAGGACAAATGTAAGGATGTAGAGGCTTATCTCACTAGGGATAAGATAGATAATGCCTACAGGAAAATTAAAGATACGTTTGGAGACAAGAGAACCTCTTGTATGAATATCATGAGCTCAGATGGAAACCCAGTTCTAAGCAAAAAAGGGAAAGTACAAAGGTGGAAGGAGTATATAGAGGGTCTATACAAGGGTGACGCACTTGACAATATTATGGAAGGTGGTAGATGAAGATGAAATGGGAGATATGATACTGCATAAAGAGTTTGACAGAGTACTGAAAGACCTGAGCGAAACAAGCCCCGGGAGTAGACAACATTCCATTAGAACTGCTGACAGCCTTGGGAGAGCCAGCCCTGACAAAACTGTACCATCTGGTGAGCAAGATGTATGAAACAGGCAAAATACCCTCAGACTTCAAGAAGAATATAATAATTCCAATCCCAAAGAAAGCAGGTGTTAACAGATGTGAAAATTACCTATTTATCAGTTTAGTAAGTCATAGCTGCAAAATACTAACGCGAATTCTTTAAGATGAATGGAAAAAGTGATAGAAGCCGACCTTGGTGAAGATCAGTTTGGATTCCATAGAAATGCTGGAACATGTGAGGCAATACTGATCCTACGACTTATCTTAGAAGCAAGATTAAGGAAAGGCAAACCTACATTTCTAGCATTTGTAGACTTGGAGAAAGCTTTTGACAATGTTGTATTGAATACTCTCTTTCAAATTCCGAAGGTGGCAGGGGTAAAATACAGGGAGTGAAAGGCTATTTACAATTTGTGCAGAAACCAGATGGCAGTTACAAGAGTCAAGGGGCATGAAAGGGAAGCAGTGGTTGGGAAGGGAGTGAGACAGGGTTGTAGCCTATCCCCAATGTTATTCAATCTGTATATTGAGCAAGCCATAAAGGAAACAAAAGTTTGGAGTAGGTATTAAAATCCATGGAGAAGAAATAAAAACTTTGAGGTTTGCCAATGACATTGTAATTCTGTCAGAGACAGCAAAGGACTTGGAAGAGCAGTTGAACGGAATGGATAGTGTCTTGAAAGGAGGATATAAGATGAACATCAACAAAAGCAAACAAGAATAATGGAATGTAGCTGAATTAAGTTGGGTGATTCAGATGGTATTAGATTAGGAAATGAGACACTTAAAGTAGTAAAGGAATTTCGCTATTTGGGGAGCAAAATAACTTATGATGGTAGAAGTAGAGAGGATATAAAATGTAGACTGGCAATGGCAAGGAAGTTGTTTCTAAAGAAGAAAAATTTGTTAACATCGGGTATAGATTTAAATGTCAGGAAGTCGTTTCTGAAAGCATTTGTATGGAGTGTAGCCATGTATGGAAGTGATACGTGAACAATAAATAGAGAACAGAAACTTTCAAAATGTGGTGCTACAGAAGAATGCTGAAGATTAGATGGGTAGATCACATACCTAATGAGGAGGTATTGAATAGAATTGGGGAGAAGAGGAGCTTGTGGCACAACTTGAATAGAAGAAGGGATCAGTTGGTAGGACATGTTCTGAGACATCAAAGGATCACCAATTTAGTTTTGGAGGGCAGCGTGGAGGGTAAAAATGGTAGAGGGAGACCAAGAGATGAATACACTAAGCAGATTCAGAAGGATAGGATAGAGTAGCATGGAGAGCTGCATCAAACCAGTCTCAGGACTGAAGACTACAATGACAACAATGTCAAGAAATTGATTTTTGTCCATACTGAAATTCTTGCAATTTGACAACAGAGACATAAGAGCTCAGAGAATTGAAGAAGCCAAGAACAAGATACAAGCCATCAGGTTAGTGTTCGACAAATTTCAAATTAACTTGTGCAAGAACTTCTGTCCCTATGAATATGTGACAATTGATGAATGTTTAGCAATGTACCGAGGAAACTGCTCTTTTATGGTTTATAAGAAGAGCAAGCCGCAAGTACGGCATTAAAATTTGGCTTGTGCTGATGTGAAAACCTTACTTATTATGGATCCAAATTTACACAGGAATGGTGGACAGTACTCGGGAAGTGAATCAAGGGTAGAGAGCTGTTTTGGATCTGATGGAACCATTTCTGAATAACGGTCATGGTTAACAACTGATAATTTTTAACCAGTTTTCCATTGGCTGCTGAAGTACTAAATCAAAACACGACATTGGTTGGTTTCCAATAAGAGAGATCCTGAAGAAATTCTTGCCAAACAGAAAGAGAGTAGTAGGTCACTCTTCAATGTTTGGTTTCACAAATGACTTGACCCTAGTTTCCTATGTTCTAAAGAAGGGAAAGGCAGTAATACTACTCTCCACTCGGCATAATGAGAGACAAGTGAGTGGTGAATGAAGTGAACACAAAACCGAAATCATACTGCACTAAACAACACCATAGGTTCTGTAGATAATGGGGACAAAATGACAAGAGAATTCAGTTGTGTTAGAGGAATGAGGCAGTGGCCACTAAGAATCTTCATTGACATGATAGATACTGCATCACTGAATGGATATTTTCTTTACACTCAAAGATTTCCTGAACGGCAGAACAACAACAGAAGACAACGTAAACTCTTCACGACTGAACTGGCGTTTAGACTCGGCAAATGCAACATGGAAGAAAGAGCCAAAAATATCAACGGTCTTCATAAAGATGTAAAAGATTTACTGAAAGCTTGTGGTATTGCAATTCCTGCAGTAGTGATCCAGAGCCAGTGTTCCAAGTTATCAACGCCACAACAATGTCAAGATTGCAAGAGAAACTAAGATAGGAAAACAAGATTCTGTTGTGCAATGTGCAAGAAACCTGTTTGTAATATACACAGAGAAGAAATTGTTACCGTGAAGTGCATGCAGTGTAAAAATGTACTTGACTGAAAAGTTGAAAAAAGTTTTGTGTTATTTTACTGCACTGACTGTTGAGGTACATAGATTATTAATTTTCTGTTCATTGAGTACTGAATTTAGTGAAAGATAAAAAAAAATTATACTTCTTATCTGTGATCTGATTAAATACTTCCAATTGCCTGAAAAGCTGTGTTTCAATACTAAATAAAACCATTCAAAGGAAATAACGAAATCTGAGAACAAATATTACAATAAAACACAAAACTCTTTGGGGCAGTCCAAATACCCCACTTGGTAAAATAGAGGTGTGAAAAAGCTTGGTAACAGGGAAATAACTTTACTTTCTTCCATCCTCTTACTCCCTTACTTGTCTCTAACATAACCTAATATAACAATGCCAGAGAAGGAAAGTTACTACTCACCATATAGAGGAGATGCCGAGTCGTGATAGGCACAACAAAAAGATTCACACAATTTTAGCTTTCAGCCAGTAAGGCCTTTGTCAGCAGTAGACACGCACATGCACATGCACACACTCACTCTCTCTCTCACACACACACACACACACACACACACACACACACTCACACCTAATATAATATATGCATACCGGGTGATCAAAAAGTCAGTATAAATTTGAAAAGTTAATAAACCACGGAATAATGTAGATAGAGAGGTAAAAATTGACACACATGCTTGGAATGAAATGCAGTTTTATGAGAAAGCTCCCAAAATGTCCAAAAGTTGGTGCTGAACAGCAAAACATCAGTGACTGCACATTACAATAGTGTATAAAAGGAGCTGTAATGAGAGAGAGAATCACATGCACCAGCAGTTGCAGCATGTTGATGTTACCTGAAAAGGTGCTTTTAGTGAAGCTGTATTATCAGAATGGGGCATTTTCTAGTTCAGCATTATGATCCTATCTCCATAGGAAACGGATTCAAAGGGGTATAGGTCCGTTGACAAATGCAGCTGTGGCAAGAATGATTTTGAAGTTCAAAGCCACAGGTTGTTTAGACAATAGATCCCATAGCGTCCAACTGAGCACAAGGCGTATTGCTGCTGAGAAAGTTCAAGAAGAAATGGAAACTGTAGCGGGTTCGTCTATGTGTGGGGAAGTCAGTGCTCATGCAGTTGCGCGTTGCACTGACATTTCATACACTACTGTTTGGTTGGCACTTAGGTGTACCCTCCAATGCTATGCATACAAAATCCATTGGCATCAAGAACTGTTACCTGGTGATTTAGTGAAGCAGAGGGCAATTGTGGTGTGGGTGTTTCAAAAGATAGCAGAAGATGACAATTGGTTGAGTAACGTGTTGTGGGCTGACAAAGCTCATTTCACACTCTGAGTGTCTGTCAGTGCCCACAACTGCAGAATTTGGGCTATCAAAAATCCTAGGACTGTTGTGGAAACTCCATTGCACGACAAGAAAGTCATGGTATGGGTTGGATTTACCACATCTACTGTTATTGGTTCAAAATGGTTCAAATGGCTCTGAGCACTATGGGACTCAACTGCTGTGGTCATTAGTCCCCTAGAACTTAGAACTACTTAAACCTAACTAACCTAAGGACATCACACACATCCATGCCCGAGGCAGGATTCGAACCTGCGACCGTAGCAGTCGCACGGTTGTTATTGGTCCTTTTTTCTTCAAGGAAATGCATGATTCTGGTTTTGTAACTGCTACCATGATGGGTGAGAGATACATTGATATGTTATGGAACTGCAACATCCCCAGCCTGGCTAATAAACACGTGCTGGAACGTACGAAGTTTATGCAGGATGGCACTCCACCCCATATTGCTAGACACGTGAAATATCTCTTGTGAGCTTCGTTTGGTGATGATCATGTACTCAGCTACCACTTCCATCATGCTTGGCCTCCCAGGTCCCCAGACCTCAGTCCATGCGATTATTAGCTTTGGGGTTACCTGAAGTTGCAAGTGTATTGTGATCAACTGACATCTCTAAGAATGCTGAAAGACAACATCCGACACCAATACCTCACCATAACTCAGGACATGCTTTACAGTGCTGTTCACAACATTATTCCTCGACTACAGCTATTGTTGAGGAATGATGGAATGATGGTGGACATATTGAGAATTTCCTGTAAAGAACATCATCTTTCCTTTGTCTTACTTTGTTATGCTAATTATTGCTATTCTCATCAGATGAAGCGCCATCTATCGAACATTTTTTGAACTTTTGTATTTTTTGGTTCTAATATAACCCCATGTCATTCCAAGCATGCGTGTCAATTTGTACCCCTCTATCTACATTATTCCGTGATTTATTCAGTTTTCAAAGTTATACTGAGTTTTTGATCACCCGATAGATACACTGGAGAAACTTTCTCTAAAATATGCCTATACTAAAGTATGCTGCTGTACCAAATCACATGACAGTCAAAGAAAGAATGTTCCTGATTCACTTATAAACTACAGATAGGATAGGAGAAGAGTTTGACTGCCTCAGGAAACATGAAAAATGAGACAGACACCTGGTGTAAGCATTATCATTATCACCACATAATGAATCCAATAGAATGTTGAACCCTCTACTTGTTTGTAGGTCTTACTTCTGGTTCAATACACATTATAGTAAGTTCATCTCTTTGCTGCCCACATCATCATTCAACATCTCACTATAATTAGTAATTACACTCATCTTACTACTATCATTTACATTACTCTTACCGGTGATTTACAGCACATTTATATACAAGGGACTATTCAGCACTACCTCCTCTAGTGCAAGCCAAAATTGGAATATTATCTAGTTTAAATGGTTTGATGCAGAGTTAAAATCATCTCTTCCATTTCTGTTACTTAAATTTCTCCTAACATTTCTGTGCCTATTCTGGCTATCCTCCACCCAACCATTCCTTGAATTTCTACTGTAATTATTCCTGTTTATCCTGTTTACCTGAAATTCTCTCCCTGATTGTAGGAGGAATATTGATGACCATAATCAATCTTCCACTGAGGGCTTCACCCTCTCCACTTTATGAAGATAATTCAAGAAATCACTCATATTATCTCTAGGGGCAGGTGAAAGCAATTCTCTAGCTTTTTGAGTCAACTTAGTCTCTAAACCCATAATTATTGATTCCAGATATTTCAGTTTGTTTATCCAAAGCTGACAGAAAGTTTTCACGGTACACTTCCTAGAGACAAATCTCTCTCCTCCTCAAAATTCACTCAATATTCTCTGCTACTTCTCTTTGGACCAATATTCATCTAAAAATGCTTTCTCAAAGCTTTGCCATGAAGTACAGCTATCAGCTACCTGAGCTACCCAGTCAAAAGTGTCCCCTTTCAAAAACCTCTCACAAATGACATTTACTCTTTGTCATTCCATGTTTCAGGTATATCATTAAATTCCCTAATGAAATCCAGTGGATGCGCTTCCCTATATGGTTCAAAATTATTAAATTTCTTACAACTAACAAATAAAGCACTGTTTGGAACATGACATACTCTATGGTTTAGATTTTGCACCTCTCCCATCTTTTTCTCTATTTCAGCCAATTTTGAATCTACATTTTTATTTACTTTTACCAGTTTTTCCTCTACCACTACTGCACACTTGGTTTCTACCTCTGTTTCAAAATCATTATTAATCTGACTGATTTGGTTCTCAAGTTGAACCCTATTTTCAGCAAAAAAAAAAAAAAAAAAAAAAAAAAAAAAAAAAAAAATCTTCGCAGCTTTGATATCATTACACTGTTTTTGTAAGCCTCCATGCTCATATTATAGTCTTCACAAAGCTTCTTTCTCTCTTCTACACACTTACTACTCATTAATATTAATTTCTCATTAGTGATATGTTCTACTTTCGTTATCTTTTAATCACAATCTTTAGCTACCACCTCAACCTTGTTATTTAGCAAGGTGACTACCTGAATCTCCTCTATAATTTGTTTCTTCAGTTCATCCTTTAAGCTAACCATGTCAGTTCTAATGCTATCAGTTTCCTTTTGCACTCTATAATGTATTCTTTCATACTATTTTCCACCCTACCAATGCCTTATTTTGTACACATACTACTCACAATTTACCATGACATCACTTCCAGTTTTTGGTCTGCTATAACATGTTGCCCCCCCCCCCCCCCATGAACCATGGACCTTGCCGTTGGTGGGGAGGCTTGCGTGCCTTAGCAATATAGATGGCCGTACCGTAGGTGCAACCACAACGGAGGGGTATCTGTTGAGAGGCCAGACAAACGTGTGGTTCCTGAAGAGGGGCAGCAGCCTTTTCAGTAGTTGCAGGGGCAACAGTCTGGATGATTGACTGATCTGGCCTTGTAACATTAACCAAAACGGCGTTGCTGTGCTGGTACTGCGAACGGCTGAAAGCAAGGGGAAACTACAGCCGTAATTTTTCCCGAGGACATGCAGCTTTACTGTATGATTAAATGATGATGGCATCCTCTTGGGTAAAATATTCCGGAGGTAAAATAGTCCCCCATTCGGATCTCCGGGCGGGGACTACTCAGGAGGATGTCGTTATCAGGAGAAAGAAAACTGGCGTTCTACGGATCGGAGCATGGAATGTCAGATCCCTTAATCGGGCAGGTAGGTTAGAAAATTTAAAAAGGGAAATGGATAGGTTAAAGTTAGATATAGTGGGAATTAGTGAAGTTCGGTGGCAGGAGGAACAAGACTTTTGGTCAGGTGATTACAGGGTTATAAACACAACATCAAATAGGGGTAATGCAGGAGTAGGTTTAATAATGAATAGGAAAATAGGAATGTGGGTAAGCTACTACAAACAGCATAGTGAACGCATTATTGTGGCCAAGATGATACGAAGCCCACACCTACTACAGTAGTACAAGTTTATATGCCAACTAGCTCTGCAGATGACGAAGAAATTGAAGAAATGTACGATGAAATAAAAGAAATTATTCAGATAGTGAAAGGAGACGAAAATTTAATAGTAATGGGTGACTGGAATTCGAGTGTAGGAAAAGGGAGAGAAGGAAACATAGTAGGTGAATATGGATTGGGGCTAAGAAATGAAAGAGGAAGCCGCCTAGTAGAATTTTGTACAGAGCACAACTTAGTCATAGGTAACACTTGGTTTAAGAATCATGAAAGAAGGTTGTATACGTGGAAGAACCCTGGAGATACTAAAAGGTATCAGATAGATTATATAATGGTAAGACAGAGATTTAGGAACCAGGTTTTAAGTTGTAAGACATTTCCAGGGGCAGATGTGGACTCTGACCACAATCTATTGGTTATGACCTGTAGATTAAAACTGAAGAAAATGCAAAAATGTGGGAAATTAAGGAGATGGGACGTGGATAAACTGAAAGAACCAGAGGTTGTACAGAGTTTCAGGGAGAGCATAAGGGAAAAATTGACAGGAATAGGGGAAAGAAATACAGTAGAAGAAGAATGGGTAGCTCTGAGGGATGAAGTAGTGAAGGCAGCAGAGGATAAAGTAGGTAAAAAGACGAGGGCTGCTAGAAATCCTTGGGTAACAGAAGAAATATTGAATTTAATTGATGAAAGGAGAAAATATAAAAATGCAGTAAATGAAGCAGGCAAAAAGGAATACAAACGTCTCAAAAATGAGATAGACAGGAAGTGCAAAATGGCTAAACAGGGATGGCTAGAGGACAAATGTAAGGATGTAGAGGCTTATCTCACTAGGGGTAAGATAGATACTGCCTACAGGAAAATTAAAGAGACCTTTGGAGAGAAGAGAACCACGTGTATGAATATCAAGAGCTCAGATGGCAACCCAGTTCTAAGCAAAGAAGGGAAGGCAGAAAGGTGGCAGGAGTATATAGAAGCTTTATACAAGGGTGATGTACTTGAGGACAATATTATGGAAATGGAAGAGGATGTAGATGAAGACGAAATGGGTGATACTATACTGCGTGAAGAGTTTGACAGAGCACTGAAAGACCTGAGTCGAAACAAGGCCCCCGGAGTAGACAACATTCCATTAGAACTACTGACGGCCTTGGGAGAGCCAGTCCTGACAAAACTCTACCAGCTGGTGAGCAAGATGTATGAGACAGGCGAAATACCCTCAGACTTCAAGAAGAATATAATAATTCCAATCCCAAAGAAAGCAGGTGCTGACAGATGTGAAAATTACCGAACTATCAGTTTAATAAGTCACAGCTGCAAAATACTAACGCAAATTCTTTACAGACGAATGGAAAAACTGGTAGATGCAGACCTCGGGGAGGATCAGTTTGGATTCCGTCGAAATGTTGGAACACGTGAGGCAATACTGACCTTACGAGTTATCTTAGAAGCTAGATTAAGAAAAGGCAAACCTACGTTCCTAGCATTTGTAGACTTAGAGAAAGCTTTTGACAATGTTGACTGGAATATTCTTTTTCAAATTCTAAAGGTGGCAGGGGTAAAATACAGGGAGCGAAAGGCAATTTACAATTTGTACAGAAACCAGATGGCAGTCATAAGAGTCGAGGGGCATGAAAGGGAAGCAGTGGTTGGGAAAGGAGTGAGACAGGGTTGTAGCCTCTCCCCGATGTTATTCAATCTGTATATTGAGCAAGCAGTAAAGGAAACAAAAGAAAAATTTGGAGTAGGTATTAAAATTCATGGAGACGAAGTAAAAACTTTGAGGTTCGCCGATGACATTGTAATTCTGTCAGAGACGGCAAAGGACTTGGAAGAGCAGTTGAACGGAATGGACAGTGTCTTGAAAGGAGGATATAAGATGAACATCAACAAAAGCAAAACGAGGATAATGGAATGTAGTCAAATTAAATCGGGTGATGCTGAGGGAATTAGATTAGGAAATGAGACACTTAAAGTAGTAAAGGAGTTTTGCTATTTAGGAAGTAAAATAACTGATGATGGTCGAAGTAGAGAGGATATAAAATGTAGACTGGCAATGGCAAGGAAAGCGTTTCTGAAGAAGAGAAATTTGTTAACATCGAATATAGATTTAAGTGTCAGGAAGTCATTTCTGAAAATATTTGTTTGGAGTGTAGCCATGTATGGAAGTGAAACATGGACGATAACTAGTTTGGACAAGAAGAGAATAGAAGCTTTCGAAATGTGGTACTACAGAAGAATACTGAAGATAAGGTGGATAGATCACGTAACTAATGAGGAGGTATTGAACAGGATTGGGGAGAAGAGAAGTTTGTGGCACAACTTGACTAGAAGAAGGGATCGGTTGGTAGGACATGTTTTGAGGCATCAAGGGATCACAAATTTAGCATTGGAGGGCAGTGTGGAGGGTAAAAATCGTAGAGGGAGACCGAGAGATGAGTACACTAAGCAGATTCAGAAGGATGTAGGTTGCAGTAGGTACTGGGAGATGAAGAAGCTTGCACAGGATAGAGTAGCATGGAGAGCTGCATCAAACCAGTCTCAGGACTGGAGACCACAACAACAACAATAACATGTTGCCCTTGCTGGCTTATGCTGCTACTAGATTCCTCCCTGTTAACCTGAACAATCTCATCCACTTCAGTACTGTTTTCATCCATTTTGCTCACATCACAGTACAGTGTAGATGACACTTTTATCATCTCATTTAAAATAGGACTTTCGTCCCCATCATTCAAAGTTACATTCAGGTCTGATTTATAGCCACTATCATCTACAGAATCAGTCCCCTGCTGTCCCTTGCCTCCCAACTCACTATCTTATTCATTAAGGCCATTCATTTCTTATCACTTAATACAAAACAACTTTTGCTATGAGATTACCTTACTCTTATGCAGCAGCAGCAGCAGCAGCAGCAGTTGTCATCTCAATTCATTGTCTGCACAGCTGTTGCAAGTTGCAGTTTTCTCAGTGAGTCATCTTGATTATCCCAGTCGGCTGTGCTGATTGGCTGCTCCTGTACTCAATAGCTGCTTCCACAGAACTTGCTTGCTGATTGGCTGCTGTCCTACTGTGGCCATGAAACCCAAGCACTGATTGGCTGTTGCATCTCCTTCGTTAAAATCACTGCACTGTAAACCGCTCTTGAGTTCACTGTTCAAAGTTCACGAGTCCTGGTTTATTGTGCCCACATACAAATAATCCTCACCCCGAAGGGCGCCATATGTGATGTTCACCTGCCTAATTACTCTGTTGATAGTCCTCTGTGTTGATGTACTGTGTTGGTATACAGGCTGAAAAATAGGGGAGTGAAAGTTCAACACCGACTACTTTAAATGATGTAGCTGACAATTGCATAGTTGCTTTTCACAGTTCTTTACTTCCACTGTTCCCACCCCTTTCCACCCCCCACCCCTCCCCACTCACCACCAAATAATACACAGTCACATATCCAGTTCTCTTTTGGTTAACTTTTGATAAACATCAACATACTGCTACAATAGTATACTGTTGTATATCTACAAGCAGTATAAACCTAACCACACGGTTCACAGTTCTTGCAGAATAATATGGTATGTATTGAACAGACACTGTCATTGTTTTAACACATGACCTATTTGTCTTACACTTATTTCACAGTTAAGTTGATGCATTGTTGTTGACCTAACCAGCAGGGTCTCTTGTCTGAAAATCAGCTGTGTACTGGCTGTTTTTGCATCAAAAATCAGTCCTTACAGAAATTACAACTGAAATTATTTCATTCAATTAACTGAATACATAGAAAAATGCTGTCTTTTTAACAGGTTTCTTCTTCTACAAGGGTTAAGCCACATTATTTGTTTAAACACAAAATTAACAGATATATTTATGCCAACAGTTTTTGACAAAACTGGTAATTACTTTGGAATTCAGGGCCGACTTTGCTAACATGTTTTCAAATAGAGCCAAATAAATACTTCAAGAATGTCAGTGTTTGTTTTATAAAATGTTTATATTTAGTACAGAATTTATATTTGTTCATAAGACGGCAATAGAATTTAAATTGTGAAACTATTACTGATTTCATCCTACAACAAAAGATACTATCTAGGAATAGTTAAAATAAATTATGAAGTTTATGTCATACACAATACTAGATCTGGTTTTATATTCTTTAAAACTGAGGGCCAACCTTTCTCTTTTATGAAAATGCAGATTATACAGACTTATGTTAATGGTAACTAGTTAAAAATGAAAAAACAAATTTGAGGCAGATGGTAAAACAAGAGGGGAAGTAAAAATATCCAAGCTTGCTTTGTCACAAACCTCAGTTAACCAGTTTACTCAACTCCCCCCCAAGATTATTCAGCCTGGTGAAAAAAGTCACAATGATCATTGACTAAAAGAAGTTCTTATAAGAAAGTAATTATTCTTCATATTAACAAATGAGGACCTAACACTCCTAATGTGCAAAGTACTATTTCAAAAAATAGCGTTTTATTCAGTCTATTGGTGTTATGTCTCTGCAAGAGTACCGTACGAAAAGCACTTTATCACAAATTCTGTGTAACTACTTTAAGTGGCAGCTAATAGTTGATGTAAGTGCAGTCTACATGACATTCATCAGTCTAAAAGTGTCTCGTAATTAAAAGTGAGTTGCAGTAACCAAACAAACTTGTGCACTATTCTTTTACTATTCTAATCAGTGCCAAGTTACAGCATTTCACTGCCTTGTCTTATTACTCTTGATGCTTCTGCTGGGTTGTGAATGTGTCTTTGCTATGGGAGAACATATTATACATAATCATAGCTATAAATGTTGTGGTTCTGTGAATATTAGATAAAAAAAATGCTTTAGTTAAAGTTGCAGAATAGAAGTTCTGGGTAGACAGTTCCACCAAAATAAAGATTAATAAAGGTAAATGTTTTTTTACAGACCATGACTGTTATCTGGCTTGGAAACAGTGCTGCAATATCTTGTAGTGATCAGTGCCATTCATGGAGGGGTGTGTATCACATATATCAAATATAGAGCACAGAGTAAAGATGTGCATGATCACAATTAGTTTGCAAACATCAGACAACGTGCTGTGGAAAAGTATTACTAAACAGGTTGGGGTCTACCTGCTGGAGAGCATTAGTAATCTCCATGGAGCAAGGAGGAAAGCAACAGCTCTGGTACCATGGAAGATTTCCACTAAATGCAGCAGTTATCAGCCACTAATAAACACTCCAGTATCATAGAGTGAATAACAAGAAATTATGTGTGTAGTGTTAACAAAAGAATATTTTATTTTCAAATAAAATATAACATACCTGTAATAATGAAAATGTGTTGCTGGTATATCCTTTAGGATACCATATGTGTACAACATTAATGCAGGAGTCCTACTGACTAAAGGCAACAGCACAGGGCATATTTTTAATGGGTTTGGTTCAAATACTGCTAGTCACAAGGAGGCAGACTGCTAAATATGAAAATAATGAGGAAAGCAGCCACAAAGCAAGTGGTTATGTAAGGTTCCAATTGGACATAGTACATTTGTTTTAATAAAAACAGCTCCTGTGTTAAAACTTCCGTGTACACATTCATGACAACAGTAAGGCAACAAGGTGAGTATGGTAGGAGGGTGAAGGGTCATGGGTAACAATTAATACAGTGAAACCCTCTTTTTGTGTTTTCATGTGGTCCAGACTTCAAAAACATACAATGCAGGAAAATGCAGAATCGAGCAAATGTTAAAACCCCCTAAAATCCGACCAAAAACATATATAATTGGATTAAAAAAAACATAGTTCTCTCAAATAGATTGCATAAAATCTGTATAAGTGGAGGAAATCAAATATACAATACAATTTTCCTACAGTAGTTTGTGGTAATGAATTTCATCAGTTCTTAAAAAATGACAGATGTAACAGCAAATAAAAACTCATCAATACAATTGGAATTGCAATCAGGGTACAAGGTAATACTTACTTCCTGACACTAAGACAGCAAATTATAAATGGAAACATGCCTCATTGAGAGATGTATCCTTCGAGCTAACCAATAAAAAAGCAAAAATTGATGAACATGGTGAATTAAACTGAAAACAGTGAAGTATGGTGAAAGGCATCAGAAACTAACATTTGGGAGTGTGTGTTTTCCTTCTGTAGCCAATGACACTGTAGTATACTCTGGCGATGCAAGGACAGTGACCTCTTTTCCTTGTTCATTGTGATGAGTGGTAAAATTGGAGCATTCTGCAGTTCTGCCAACATGTGCCATTTGTATTTCGAACTTGATATTTGCTGTAGTGTAAACACAGCAGGTTTTGTAAAAGCACATATACACATAAAAGTTTTTCTTCACATGTGGTACTTATTCATACAAATGAAAATGAAATAAAGTTAAGCTTGCTGTGATTTTAGTGTTTCTTTGTCCCAACATTCTGTTAAGTTTACAACAATCTGTCTGCTATCACAGTACTTTCAACACCATGGAGGACTGTGTTAGATATGAACAAGGCATCAAACAACTGTTCACTGATTGTGCTCTGTTAATTGTGGTGTGACACACAGCACAAGAAGTTGCAGCCTGTGTTGGCTGCAGTCAGTAGAGGCACGATAAGTTGCAGATTTTGTCAACAAGCTCTGAGCATAACCACTGTAAATAAAATTGTACGGTAGTGAAGGATGTATGAAGCATAACTATATAAATTAAACCTAAGTGGAAGTGATGGGCACTCCATTTGCTATACACTGGTAAATCGGCTGTATTTGGGACAAGCCACCTAGTAAACTTGCTGTTGATCACTCTGTATGCTAGAATCCACTGCATTAGCATGACATCACCATGCTATTCTGCAATTGGGGGAGGGAGAAAACAAACATCCAAGATGTTTCAATCCAGCAGTTTTCATTGTATTTCACAGTCTTCAGTTTATTTTCCAATGTAGTGACAAATTTTTCCTACTTTTGAGGTGAAAGAAATATCAAAGTTGTGGTTTTAATGTGTAATTTGTGACAATAGTATGTTAGGAAATGTACCCTCAGTTACATCATACTTCATTGGCAAAAGTTAGTCTTTTCAATTAAGTGCCCTACTCTGTTACCAGTGGCAAAACCCAAATTTATCTAAACAAAGCGGTGAGCCCATTTTACAAGTGATAGTGTGGTGGGGTGGCTGTGATGACTGTTGTGACATACTAGGAGAGACCAAAAAAAAGGGAAATTCATTATAACATCTTTGTTTCTTAATATTTTTATACCAAATTTTGATCAGCTTCAAAGAATTGTCCATTGAGCACAATGAACTTCTTCAAATGATCCTTCCATTGTTCAAAACAATTTTTAATTTTATTCATCAGGATTCTCTTTATTCCTTGGACAGTGAGTTGAGGGGGGGGGGGTTAACAATTGTCATGTTGTTTTTGGTCAAAAACTGCTTTACGGAGAGAGAGAGAATGGTGTCGAAGGGATTGCCATGGTGGAAGAACCAGTCATGTCTGTGCCAATGACCTGACCTTATCTTCTGGATACTCTCTCTCAATCTTTCCAAAATCTCCAAGTAGAGCTCCTGGTTGACAGTTTGACCTGGGGGGGGGGGGGGAGGCATGAATTCCGCATACAGAAAACCTCTGCAATCAAAGAAATAAATGAGCATTTTCTTGAGGTCAGACTTCACATTGCAAGCTTTTTTTAGATGAGGAGAGCCACTAGTCTTCCACTGGTTTGATTGCTGCTTATTTTTTTGGGGGGAGGGGGGGGGGGAGTGGAGGACAAAAGATTCATCAGCAGTAATCACATTGGAAAAAATTTCAGAGCCCTCTTTGAGTTGATTTTGAAGCTCATAACATGACTGAAGGTGATGCTTCCTTTGGTCTTATTTGAGAAGGTGCGGGATAAATTTCTCTGCAACCCTTCTCAGGTGCAAATCTTCAGATAAAATCCTCTGAATAGAATTCCATGATATTACTGGCACCTCATGGAGCTGATCAATGATTCAGCAATGGTCTTCATGAATGAGGCCTTTGATTTTGTAGATGTTTTCATTTCTTAACATTGAGGAGTGTCCTAAACGGGGTTGGTCTTCAGTTGACATTTCTCCATCTTTAAAATGTGAAAACCACTCTTAGACTCTGGTATTACTTAGGGCAACATCCCCAAAAGCAGTCTTAAACATTACAATTGCTTAAAAAAAAGAAAAGAAAGAAAAGAAAGAAAAAACCTCATAGGTAAACCAATGCACTCACAGCAACACAACGTAACACACTGATTCAGGTGGTGCGACCGTAATGGACACCTAATTGGATAGTGGCTTTCCCCACTCTCAGCCCCCCCCCCCCCCACCCCTCCCCTCCCTCCCAACCGCAGTCCAGTTCCCTTTACTTTTGGATCCCCACTCATAATAAATTGCCAGCCAACAAGAGTTCACTAGCCAGAAATGACCAATGTTTCCATATTCTTTGAGACTTGGTATCTGAATCTAAAAGGTTGACAATTGATATTATTGTTGTTTACTATACAAAAGAAAAGATGGTGGATGGGCCCCTTCATCAGATATTGGCTAGGTCTGGGACATTTATAATTGACTGCCATATTTTTCCATTACTATTACAACTCAGTAGCAGTTGTATCATAATTGTATGGTGAAGCTAAATGTTGCAAGTTCTGTTGGCAGTTCTGATAGTGGATTACATCAGCATTTACTCTATCATGTCTCCCTTCTCCACAATGGACTAAAATAGTCCCTTAATGCCACCACCAGTGGTGTTGTGAGCCGTCTGTCTCTTGTGCCACTTACAACTCGTTCACTAACATTAAATGTCAACAGGAATAAAACAAACAAAGTCAAGTGAATCATTCAGTAATAAAATTGAACCAAGGTAAACTTCACTGGAAAGCAATGTAAAACAGGGAAGTTTTAGCATCGATCTTATGGGTTCCTCACAAGGGCTACTAATTTGTGGTTGTTCCTTCAGATATTTGCAAATTCTTTTTGCAGTGTGTAGTGAGAGTTGGCCAAAACAGGTACTGCTCACCGTGTTTTTCATGTGATTCTCAGTCTCTACAGAAATTGTCAGTTTTTTTCCTGTTACCACCAAAATAACTTCTAAAGCAGAATTTTCTGTGCCCATTCAATAGAGCAGTCCCACATTAATTAAGTTCAATATTTGTTTTAGAAGTACGAATTAACAGATAAAGTAAAACATAAAGAATAACCAGTTCTCCAGTATTTACAACCACCCTACAGTCCTATGGTGACTGCTACCACCATGCAGCAGCATGCTTTTCATTTTCTACTGGAGTGCTGGTTATTCATTGTGTTTTACTGTCCCTGTTAATTCATAACAATAAGATGAATATCACACTAGACTAATTTAGGGCACCTATTTTGGCTAATAATGTGACATTCTGTTTTAAAAATAATTTTGTTCATAACAGAAAAGAAACCAATGCTTTCCATATACATTGGGCATCATGTGACAGATGTGATTAGCAGTATTTGTTTGGGCTGCTACTTCATGTTGGTTGAAAGCTGTCAAAAGCACTGCCAGATATCAAGGATTTCCTTCAGCTAACCTGACTGTAGAAGTGCCATAGTAGTAACAAATAAATGTTTGAAGACTTAATGCAATATGACTATTTTTCGGGTGACTCAGTGATTGACATCATATCTCCTGAATTGTGTGTGCTACCACATTACAGTTTGTAGGCGCATTTAATAGAATATGTGGATACTGTCTGTGAAATTTATTGCAAATAGTTTTAGTTGCACCCAGTAATAAATTGGCCTGTCGTGCTTGATGGGGCAATTTTTCACAGATATCATTATTTATGAAGTCTTTCTCTTTCAAAATATAATTGATAGGTGGTTCTTTCCCCACATCAATTTTTTCCCAACAGTAAGGACTCTATATACAAAGTTCAGTTGAAATTGGTCAAGTGGTTAAGGAGATGATGAAAATTCATATGCATGTGCATGTTCCCCCCTCCTGCCCCCTCCCCCCACATGTGTGCACCCTTCATCACCTTTCAAAACAACAGTTCTGCTGCACAAATTTGAATTAATGCCCTTGGAGCTGTGCACATCATAATGTCATTCAGTTAACTAGAAGACTGAGAAACTGTAAATATTGTAAGGAAAGGTAAAACTGCCGAAGACTTCATTAGGACACAGCTTTTGGTACATAGAGATACTCCACAGTTGTCTCCTGATAAAATAAGATGTGAAGAATATGCTCCCATACATACCACAAATGCACCAACAGCTTTGATTTGCATAATAGTACAGCAAATTGATGTTACTTAATATACTTTCTGTTTATCTCAAAACAAAATCAGACATTTTTTCCCTTGATACTTGCAATATCATGATGTTCATGTGGAACATACCACATATAGTGTAAGTCTTGACATTCTCTATAGTACTATATTCATGTGGAACATAGTCCATTTAGTCTGAATAAGATGATGTGTAAGACACTTTCTCAATTTATATTTTCCATTGTTCTCTGATAGTGTGTTTATTTTTTCATGAAGGCTTCCCAGATGTTAAAGGATTAATGCTATAAAGACCCAAAAAGCTTTGTTTCTTCATTACAGCTCACATGGTACATTTGTAAAGTATCTCACTGTTATTGAAATAAAATTAATTGCAATGGAAGTATCGGGTATAATCAACACTCATTGTACCAATTGTAGCTGTCCCTAGCAGTAATTGTGAATGTTGGTAAGCCTTAGAGATAGTGATATAGTAATGATTAGGACAGGAAACAGGTAAAACCTGATTATTTGTTCCACTTAGCTGTACATGCATATTACTAACATGTTTGAGAGTCTTTGTGTTAAAATCTGTTAAACACAAATGTAGATGACAATACACACATTGGGTAATTGATAAAGTTGGCTGTTGAACAACATGAATCTTCTGTATTCCAGATAAAATTTTTAGGGCATCAAAAGCATCACAATCAACTGGAAAATGTAGCTTTCTTTCAGGCATACTTGAGCACATTGTTGAATATGCAGGCATTGAACTGACAATGGATAAGTGAATGAAGGTTGATTGGTAGAGTTAACACTGTGAAGTTCAGTATCATTGTGGTTGAGTGAAACTTGCTCATGTTAAGCAAAACTTTTTCTGCTGGCAAAAAAAAACCTATACATTCAAAGGTTGAGCAAGGGATGCAGCATCAGGTGGAATGGTAACACCTGCATGTGTTTATGTGGAATTATGATTAGACCCTGTGAATGGAGTGAAAATGAATCCAGAACAAGACCAACATTTTGTTCCAACATTGGGGGAGAGCCAGTTGTTATGCCAGTATTCAAGAATATGCTTGTTCACTTTACCAGATTTGGAAACCAGTATGTATACAATCAGTAGTTGATCATTTTCTTTTGCACATGGGGACAAAATGTACGATGCTGATTGCACCCTGACAATCATGTCTCTTTCACCCATTCCATGTAGTGTGTGGTCTCTGTGAAAGTCATAATTAAATTCAGACTAGTCAGTATTTAGAGTCTCAGCTGCTAAAAAATTAGGAATGGTAGGGTTCATGAATTCAATACCAAATGCAATTGCAGAATTCTGTACCACTTCTTGCACTTGAGAATGTTTGTACAATACAAACGGTGTAACTTTGCAACCCAGTCTTGAGAACTGCCTTAAAATTCTACACCATAGCAGATTCAGGTCTGAAATCAATCACCCAAATGTTCTAGCTGCTGTACATTCCCACTATCTTATATCAACATCATGCACAACCATGGTATTAGCCTTAGCGTCTTGGAAAGTAGAGAAACATACTCTGATATGACTACAAGTTTTTCACATTTTGCTCCTTGTTTCTCAGAATATCTTTCATAATGAGATACATTTCCTGTCCTTGATCTTCTGAAGTTATGTATTAATTTTTTCAATTAACAGCCTTTATTTTTTGCTTGAGTTACTTTCTTGGAGAAATTGAAAAGAGCATAGTTATTAGCTACATCAGTAAAAAGATCATAAATTGGTTTGATGTCATTAATGTCCTTGGAAGTATTTGCTCCAGTTCTTCATTCTTGAGGGCTTCAGTGATAGTGACAGCTTAAAGTTTCTTAATCTAACTGAATATAGTACGTGCAGTGTCTCTTTTCTCTTTATGTACTTCACATGATGAAGATGGCAATTGATTCTGGTGTAAAACCTTTGGTATCTAGTTTGTGTCAATTTTCAATGTGCATAATAAAAAGTTTAAATACAAAATGTCAACTTGCAGTTCACCATTTCACTGACAAAAAACTATTTTAGAGTCAGAACATACTTTCTTGCACTGCCAAGGTACTATGTTGCCACATGTATGAATTACCTGCAACTGAACTTGCGTTATGAACAAGATAGGATTGGTAGCTAAAATGTGTGTTACAGACATCTAGCATATCAGTTATGGCTGCATCAGCGTCACAGCCTATAAATGAACATAATAAAATTAGCAGAAAAACTAATACCTCAAATGTGCAAAATCCAAAGTTCATTCCAAGTAGTAGCAAAGGCAGCTACTTCTAGGGCAGAAATTATTCATGATTGTCTCAATGATTCCTAAAATTCTACTGTACTGAAGAATTTGCACTGACAAGGTTTTCTATATGCATTTAGTTCAGTTCTGTCTCTGGATTTTTCTTTACCCATAAACTCAAAAAATGTAGTTCGTCACACATTGTTGAACTTCAACTACTCCAGTCAGATTTAAAATAGAGAAGGTCTGAAGAAACTCACTGCATCTGCTAACAGAACATGTAATGTTTTGTAAGAGTAATATTATATATGACATAAAAGTTATATAAACATTGTTTCTCCATTCTGAAGGGGGCGATTTTTATGGCTATTTTTGTTCATATCCAGCAAGATTTTCTGCACAGTTACTCATTTCTATGAAACACTGTTAATTTTCTTTGCAATGTGGCGTTGTTAGTGTATGAACGGAAATATTTTTGGTGAAAATGGTGGCTTCAATCATGAACTGTTCAATTGGATATGTATGTATCCAGGGTAAGGTGAACTATTCTTCTAAACTTCATAGTTCCTCCACATACTCCCGTCCTTTGCTGAAAGCATTTATTTCCTCGTTGACATACGACACTACTGCTTTTCTGTATAGTTTACTGAACATATAAATATTTATACTACTTTTAGTAGCCCTTTGTACTTTGATGATGCATATTGCCACAACCACCTCATGGTCACTAGTACTAGTTTCGATGAGGGTGTTTTCAATGAGTTGCTGTGTATACATTACCATTAGATCCGTTGTGTTTCCTCATGAGTGGGGTTGTGAGCGGTCTGTTCTAAGTAGTTTCTTGTCTTGTCACACCCACCCCGAACTAAACTGTAATTTTCCAGTTGGTCATTGGCTGATTACTCTCCCATGATCATCACCGTATGACTGGGGAACTTAAGTGTTCGCAAACTGAGGTTTTCTCTAAAGGTTTTAAATTACACCAGCAGGTGAGTCTGGTGGATAACTGAAAGATCCAGTTACAGTTTTATGACCACCCCTAACACTGAGTCTTTACCAAACAGTCTCACATGCAGCCTCTGTTTCTATTTCAGTGGATTTGAGTTTCTTGCCTACTGCAAAAAAATAAACCACCTCCATTTCCCATTACTCTGCCTTTCTGACGTATACTTAAATTTTCCTCAAAATATCACAGCTGACAACTTCATGTTTAACCATTTTCTGTACCTGGTATTATGTGAGGGCCACAGCTTCTCAGGAGTGCTTCAAAGACTGGCACTTTGTTTCGAATGCTTTGACAGCTACTGTTCTCAGCCCTATGGTGAATGTGCAGGAAGTTGCAGCCTAGTTTGTCACCAAACTTTCAAAGTCACTGGTTCAGTCCCGTCCCTCAACTTGACTCAAAAGCAAGGAACCATGATCAGTTCTGGAGGAAATGCTTCACATCGTGAGCTCTGCTGAAACTCTATGCTAAAGGCTGGTCTCCTCAGCCTTCTCTACTAATTGCTGAAATGATCAAAGTATGACCTCAGGAACCAGACAACAAGCATGTATTGTTTCAAAGTGTGCCCTCTTTCCTCAGTGGCTGTCAAAATAGCCTCTTCACCATCTTGAATGAAGCCCAGAGGTACACACATGGAATGCACCTGGTGTTCTTTCTTATCCCTTGCTGCCATTCCCCTAAGAGGTACCATTATTTGACATATGTTTAATCTGCATATGTTTAGGTTTAATCTGCATATGTTTAGGTTTAATCTGCATATGTTTAGGTTTAATCTGCATATGTTTAGGTTTAATCTGCATATGTTTAGGTTTAATCTGCATATGTTTTGGTTTAATCTGCATATGTTTAGGTTTAATCTGCATATGTTTAGGTTTAATCTGCATATGTTTAGGTTTAATCTGCATATGTTTAGGTTTAATCTGCATATGTTTAGGTTTAATCTGCATATGTTTAGGTTTAATCTGCATATGTTTAGGTTTAATCTGCATATGTTTATGTTTAATCTGCATATGTTTATGTTTAATCTGCATATGTTTATGTTTAATCTGCATATGTTTAATAGGTCCCTACCCTTCTGTGTTTGCCTTCTCTTTAGACAGGACACAGCAAGTTTCCCAACAGTTGAAGGGAACCATTGGCTCAGTTTTGGTGAAAGACAGCATCTCAAACTTGTTGGTTTAGGGAGATTGGTGTAACAAGCTCGGTTCTGTTCCATCCCCATCTCTGCTGTACAGGGCACTTAGCCCTACCGCTACATGTCTCTCACATTGAAGTGGATGGGTAATGACTGATCCCATACTTATTGCAAAGTAGATAGGATCCATGAGGATAGTACTAGAGGTATCTTCAGCACCAGTACCACAGGTTCTTGTGGGCTATACCATTACACCAGTTTGCAGTTGCTGCTAATTACTTGCTGGTATTCGGGATGATATCCAGCTCCTTATAAACATCAATCAACTCATCCCGTATTCAAGAATAACATTCACAGTGAGGGCACATTGTGGCTGGTGAAGTGTTCTATATGACAGTAAACAAGATTTTAAATGAAGCCTGCTGATTTTCTTTTTACCTGTTCAGCTAAAAATATTACTAATTCTCTTTAAGAATTGTAGTGGTCAGTACACACACAGGTTTTTATTGCAACAAAAGAAAATCTATGGCAAAAATTACTAACTTCCTAAATTTTTTGAGGTTATAGTTGCTAAAAAACTTAAAAATAATATTAATTTGCAATAAATATAGATAATAAACACTCCTCTTGAAAGGGGAAATTACAGGGGGTTTCAAAAATGACCGGTATATTTGAAAAGGCAATAAAAACTAAACGAGCAGCGATAGAAATACACCGTTTGTTGCAATATGCTTGGGACAACAGTACATTTTCTGGCGGACAAACTATCGAAATTACAGTAGTTACAATTTTCAACAACAGATGGCGCTGCAAGTGATGTGAATGATAAAGAAGACAACGCAGTCTTTGGGTGCACCATTCTGTATGTCGTCTTTCTGCTGTAAGCGTGTGCTGTTCACAACGTGCAAGTGTGCTGTGGTCAACATGGTTTATTCCTTAGAACAGAGGATTTTTCTGGTGTTGAAATTCCACTGCCTAGAACACAGTGTTGTTGCAACAAGACGAAGTTTTCAACGGAGGTTTAATGCATCCAAAGGACCGAAAAGCGATACAATAAAGGATCTGTTCGAAAAATTTCAATGGACTGGGAACGTGATGGATGAACAGGCTGGAAAGGTAGGGCGACTGCGTACAACAACCACAGAGGGCAACGTGTAGCTAGTGCAGCAGGTGATCCAACAGCGGCCTCCGGTTTCCGTTCGCCGTGTTGCAGCTGCGGTCCAAATGACGCCAACGTCCACGTATCGTCTCATGCGCCAGAGTTTACACCTCTATCCATGCAAAATTCAAACGCGGCAACCCCTCAGCACCACTACCATTGCTGCACAAGAGACATTCGCTAATTATATAGTGCACAGGATTGATGACGGCGATATGCATGAGGGCAGCATTTGGTTTACTGACGAAGCTTATTTTTACCTGGATGGCTTCGTCAATAAACAGAACTGGTGCATATGGGGAACCGAAAAGCCCCATGTTGCAGACCCATCGTCCCTGCATCCTCAAAAAGTACTGGTCTGCGCCGCCATTTCTCCCAAAGGAATCATTGGCTCCTTTTTCAGATCCGAAACGATTACTGCATCACGTTATCTGGACATTCTTCGTGAATTTGTTGTGGTACAAACTGCCTTAGACGACACTGTGAACACCTCATGGCTTATGCAAGATGGTGCCCGGCCACATCGCACGGCCGACGTCTTTAATTTCCTGAACGAATATTTCAATGATCATGTGATTGCTTTGGGCTATCCGAAACATACAGGAGGCGGCGTAGATTGGCCTCCCTATTCGCCAGACATGAACCCCTGTGCCTTCTTTCTGTGGGGACACTTGAAAGACCAGGTGTACCGCCAGACTCCAGAAACAATTGAACAGCTGAAGCAGTACATCTCATCTGCATGTGAAGCCATTCCGCCAAACACGTTGTCAAAGGTTTTGGGTAATTTCATTCAGAGACTACGCCATATTATTGCTACGCATGGTGGATATGTGGAAAACATCGTACTATAGAGTTTCCCAGACCGCAGCGCCATCTGTTGTTGACAATTGTAACTACTGTAATTTCGGAAGTTTGTCTGCCTGAAAATGTACTGTCGTCCCAAGCATATTGCAACAAACGGCGTATTTCTATCGCTGCTCGTTTAGTTTGTATTGCTGTTTCAAATATACCGGTCATTTTTGAAACACCTTGTATATGTAACATGATGTTAGTTATAATATGCACTGCTGTAAGTATATGACAAATGCTGATTTACTACAAAATAACAGGTGCACATAACAGTTACAACTTTTGAAAATTTTCAGAAATGTGCACGTATTCACCTTTACAATAATAGACTGGCGTTGTGGGTGAAGTATTCTTGTACAGTAATTGTAAATTACAAGCACTGATTTGCTACAAAGTAGGATTAAGTTACCTGAAATATCCCTACACCAACAAAAATGTTCAAAAACATACTTTCATAAACATCTGAAAACTTTTTCAGGTACTGGTAATTATACAATGAAGTTAGGGAACAATTGGTTTTGAAAAATGATAGGCCTAATGTTGCTGAAAATTTCTAAACAAGCACAATTTAAGTTAGGCATGCAATTGACTCTGATAAGTGTTTATTGCAGTACTTGAAGGTGTTAGAAATTTGCAGGATCTGTATATCATGGTACTGGTGCACACAAGTTTCAACACAACCAATGAAAAACCAAGAAATGATGCGAACAGCAAAATATTTGAACCTAGAATTTGGAATCAGTGTATGAATATAGCATAGACTTCCTCATACACGGGAAAATTTGGAAGCAAAGAAATGTGTGAATTGCATGGATTTATTTTACTTACCTGAATTTGTGACAACTCCTACACTGGCATGCTGAAGATATACATTGGAATCTGTTTATCTAAGTCAAAATTCTGAAAAATGTGTCTTCTGCATGGAACAGCTAACAATGTAATTATGTCAGATCATTAAATAAACATATTTGATACTTATTGTCCTAAAAAGATGTACTTCATACATATGAATAGAAATGTGCTTATCTTTTAGGTAAGGAAGTAATTAGTCTTTGAAAAGATACAGACTGAATAACTTCCATATCAGTCACTTAAGAAACATAATGTTTGTGTACACCTTGCCAAATTTAGTTCTTGCGGCATGATATGTTCAAAATCCCTAAATCAGTTACATAAATAAATGAAAATTTTAGAATATCCCCTATTCTCCAATAAATTTCTGTGGATGCCCATGTTTTGCTGTAGAAACACTTATGTCTAAGCTGTTTGTCTGCCATGAATTCAAATGCCTTGTAATTTTTATGTTGAATGTGCATGTGGTACTGTGTCAAATGGCACTGACATACAGAAATTACAGCAATCTAATTGAGCGCCCCCCCCCCCCCCCCCCCACCTTGTTCATGCCTTATTACTAGTAATTTTGACTGGTTTTCTCTCAATATTCTTTTAGGCTACTTGAGTTACTGATATACATTCATAAGTGGAAATAAATGCTTTAGTATTGTTTCCAATGGTGAACTTATTTGAATGGTTGTTCTTTACTCTGAAGCAGATGAAAAGCAGCTGGAAAAGAAAACAGCTAATCCCTTCTACAGGAGGAAGCGTCATAAGCTATTCAGGAAGTCTGAAAACCCACTCATCCACACTGGATGCATATCTAATGAGTAAGTGAAGTTGTCCCATCTTTTGTTAGTATGACAATCTAATACCAGCCTCAAACAGACCTGTCTCTAAATGTATATCTATTCTGTAATCTCTACGCAAAAAAAGAGAGGAATTAGTAATTAATGTCTACTGAAAAACTTATGTAGAGATGGCAGCACCATCGCCATAGTAATTATATTTATAATTAAATTTAACATAATTGGCATTTGATAAATTTTATCTAAAATAATAAGTTTATCACTAACAAGAAAAATTATTTGATGAATTCTGCACACTCATTTACAGATCATGATCTCATTAAGGGCATGTCACAAACAAAGAGCAAGCTTCTAAAACAAGTAGTTAGACAGGGCACTGTATTTAAGGGAAAGCTCTACCTGTCTTAAAATATTTTTATACTCTGGTGCCTTATAATAAATTAATTTATTATAACTTACTATTTATGATGGTGGTGGTAATAATATATGAAGTAAATTTGTAATTTTGTTGTTTACTGCACAGTACCAAATCCCAAATCCATATTCTTGTGGGAAAGATCCAGGTGGGTTACTCATGACTGAAAGATTGAGACATAAATATGGAAAATGAACACTTCACTGCCTGGTAGCTATGAATAGAAAATAAGATGGGGCCTACAGTGACAGCTCAGAATTAATTGCTGCAGCAACAGTCATGCAGCAGAGAACTGAGTTGCTGACCAGTAGTTCTGCTATATTGTTGTTTTTTCTTGTGGTCTTCAGTCCAGAGACTGGTTTGGTGCAGCTCTCCATGCTACTCTATCCTGTGCAAGCTTCTTCATCTCCCAGTACCTACTGCAGCCTACATCCTTCTGAATCTGCTTAGTGTATTCATCTCTTGGTCTCCCTCTACGATTTTTACTCTCCACACTGTGCTCCAATACTAAATTGGTGATCCCTTGATGTCTCGGAACATGTCCTACCAACCGATACCTTATTCTAGTCACGTTGTTCCACAAGCTCCTCTTCTCCCCAATTCTGTTCAGTACCTCCTCATTAGTTATGTGATCTGCCCAATTAGTTAACTCAATTGCTACAAGTTGCCTCACATTTATTACGTAATTTACAGCATTTTTGCCACCTCATTTGGAAGACTTCCATTGTTGGGAAAATGTGTTACATTCAATGGTGAATATATGCATAATGAACACCATAAAAAAATTTCATGGTCATATCTAGAGCTTTGTGAGTTGATGATTAAAACTGTGACTACCTCTCAATTAATTGTCTCAACAGTTGCAAGGTGTAGTTATGCATTCCACAAATTTTGGTAGCAATACCTGGTTTGGAAAAGCATTTCTCCATATTTTTAGTGTAGGTATTTGTGTAATTAGAGCAATATTACCAACTTTCTATGCTCTTTGACAATTTCTTTCTTTGTAAGGCTTTAATAGTTCCTGATCATGATGTAAATGTAGCTGTTATGGAATAGACTGCTATGAGATAATTGTGCGTTCTGCTTGTACTTCAAGTGTGTTGTCTTGTTTCATATATTTCCCCCCTTCAACAGCAGTGCTTACTTTTCAGTTTTTGTAAGGTTTTGTTTAGTAATAATAACCTCAACAATAGTTTGAGACTCGGTTTCCTAGGTAGCTTCAGGAAATCAGTAAATTTTAAACACAAGTTTGTAACACTTTCTGGCAGATTAAAATTGTGCCAGACAGGGGCTCTCACCCAGAACTTTGCCTTTTGTGGTCATTGCTCTTATGGACCTAGCCATCCATTTGAGTTGTGTATAGATGACTTTCTTCTGGTAGTTCTAGTCCTGAAACACATTCAGAAATTCACAGAAGTTTGGTAAGTAGGAGAGAATTACTAGTGGAACTGGAGTTGTGAGGGTGGATCATCATTTGTACCTCGGTAGCTCAGTCATCAAGAGTGTGACTTGGGAGTGGCAAGTTGTGAGGCTCAGTTCTTTGTCTGGCAGAGTTGTATTCTGCCAGGATTTTAGGAGTATGTTTCACCAATCAGTCACTTCCTTGGATATTAAAGGTATTAATCACTTAAATTCTTTCGGAGGAACTTGTCGCCCTGTAATGCTTCATATTCTGATATTAAAACATGGAATTTGTGAAGCTAATTTCAAGATAAGCCCTAATTGTTTACTATTCAGTGAAGCAATGTGCTAGTCAAAATGTGACACCACTTTGTGTACTGTTCTTGGGTATGTAATGAATTAGTTGTCGGGTAATTGCTGTGACCTCTGTCGAATGATTTGGAGCTGCCAAGCCACTGAAAATTAGATACTTAAGACAACCAAGATATCACAAGTGCTGTCATTGAGTGAGGTGGTGCAGTGGATAAACAGTGGATGCATATTTCGCCTCTGTCCACCTAGCTAGACTTACGTCTTCCATAATTTTCTTAAGTTGCTTAACATGAATGCTGAAATTATTATTTGGAAAGGACATTGCTTATTCCCTTCCTCCACCCAAGCTTGTGCTCACTATAAAGGCATCATCATTGATGGGACAATAAATCCTAACCTGCCTTCCTTCTTTCCAAGCAGTCTCCTCCGTCTCCTATCAAGGAAATAGAAGATCTATGACCACTCATCAAACTGCCTGTGAGTGGCATCTCAATGGATTGTTTAGGGTTACATGTGAGTCAGGAATTGTGAAGAACTCTGGCTGCTACAGTCATCAGTCTTAAAACCAGTTAGAAGTGCTGTCTCAGGATCAAACTGAAACCCAATCAGTGACACACACCTAACCTGCTAGGAATCCTACAATGTCCCATCATTGGAAAAAAGTGCAAGAAGATAGGACTTTGTTAATCAATGGCTATGAGAATATATGGCAAATAGTAAGGTAAATAGTGTTATGGATTAGGAATACTTGCCTTGTGCACTGTCTGAACACTTGGGAGCCATTTTCAACATATTGATTAGTGTGTTTCAGCTTCCATTATGAGAAAAGTATGCAGTAAGGTACAGATTGTGATGTATGTTGATACAAATAATTCCTTTTGTCTGGGCTCAGAAGACATACTTGCATCATTCCAGTGACTTGAACAGAAGGTTGAGAAGACAGACTTTGTTCATAAAGTTTTAATGAAACACAGAATCTGTAATACTGCACTGAGAATAGATCTGGATCCCCTGGCTTCCATTCAAGTGGAAAGCACGAACCAAGCTAGGTGGTGACTTCCTACATTAGCACAATAAGTTTAAAGATGTAGTTTCCCCAAATTGCCTCAGTGGTGTATTCCAAGTAAGGAGATATCACCCACCTATGCACCTATGTAGATGCATTGAAGAGTCTAATTTTAGGCAGTTCTCCTCCAGTCCAGACAGCTAGTAGGAGACGAAGTGTTAGGGTAAGATCCAAAGAAATGCAAACATGAATCATACTTAATGACATAACTTTTTGGCAAATATGTGTCACATAATTTTTTAATTGATAGTGCAGTTTTCAGTTTGAAATTGACTGCGTATAATATTTGTGTGTTTATTTTTCCTCCACAAAACTGGGGTATCTGCGTGCTGATTGCTGGCCTGGATAGTGGTATTGTAATGCCAGGACTTAATTTCCAGAATGAAAGACATCAGAAACACTTTCGTTTGAACTTGTCAGTAAATTAGGAAAGTAATTGACATTACAAATTACAAATAAAACTTTCAACTTTTAACACATCAGAAAATAACAGAAACACTAAATAAAACAGGTCACATTTATACATAGTGTATTATAGTAAACTAGTTGCATTGCTGCCTTTGTAGCTCTGACAGACACTGATAATGTTCTTGAATGAGCTATATTGTTCTTTTTGTGAAAAAATGGATTTACAATTACGAATTACTGACTTATATGCATGCAGTGTTATATATGAATCTAGTTTCTGTTTAAACTGTTCGTATGTAAAGCCAAATAAGTTATAAATGACTGGTATCAACCTATATTTGGATACAGGAGAAAGTACCATGGATGATGAGACATTTTTTCAGAGGGTGACCACATCCATAACTCGTCAGACAAGGCAGGTTATTGCTCATACTAGCCTCATCCCTGATAAAACTTCACAGTGTTCACATTATTTCACTTAAACATATTTGTTACAACAGTATGTTTGTTACTTGGAAACCTACATGAAATCATTGGACTTCACATTTTATTTACTGAATTCCTTCTATCTAACACTTAATACACACAAATTTGAAGAAGCCATTTTGAGTAGAAATAGGAATGGTGTCCTAATATGAGACAGTTGAAGAGAACACTTAATATTGATCACTAGAAGAACAGCTAAACCCAAAAATAAACATGTTTTTCTTAAACCCTCTCCAACATTTTTTGCATTTATTGTGCAAAAGAAGTGCAGTCATGGCATCTGAAAGCTCTTTCTAAAGTCAACATTTCATTTCTGTCAAGTTTGATGCTATTAAAGCTTTAATCTCTTTGAACTGTGTCAAGATGTTGATTACTATTCAAGATTCGGAACACACTGATTTTTAATAGATCGGGTGGCTCTTGATGTGGCTTGCTGATTTTGGGAGTTCACTGGATACCAACATTAGACTCACATATACTCTGCTGTTTGTATCTTTTATGTATTGCAATCTTATTGTATCTTAAGTATACGCTTGTTATGTGGGAGTTTTCCACAGACTATTAATTGCATTTTCCACTGTTGCTGCGCCCACATAGGATACTCTACTACTACTACTACTACTACTACTACTAGTAGTAGTAGTAGTAGTAGTAGTAGTAGTGTGGTGTTCTGCCTTATGGCATGTCTTGTCATGGGTTAAACCTCTTCCACTTTTGTGTGTCCATAGCTAGTCTTTTCATTTCTGAATATTTGTCTCCTTTGATATTATCCAACATACTTCGTGGACCACTAAACAAAGATCTGAGGAAAAGATTGCCAAATGTTACATCTGGAGTGTTGCACTGCATGGTATGGAGACCTTGAGGAAGGGCAAAGAAAGAAGACTGGAGGCACTAGAGATGTGGATATGGAGAAGAATGGAAAAAGTGAAATGGGAAGACTGAGTAAGGAATGAAGAAGCTTTAAGAAGAGTTGGAGAAGAAACAAACATGCTGACAGTCATCAGAAAGAGAAAATGGAACTGGATTGGACATTATTTGAGAAGGGACTGTTTATTGAAGGAAGGAATAGAAGAAATGGTGAAGGGAAAAAGGGGACGAGGAAAAAGAACATACCAAATGCGTCCAAATAACCGAATCATGATAAATGAGGTTGCTACTTGATAAGGATTATTTGTCCACCAGGTTTCTATTTATTAGGGATCATGTGTTTCAATCATCCAATGAATACCATACAAGTGGCTTTCTTATGTGGAGGCAGGGAAATAAACAGATGAGGTGGACGTGGCTTTGTCCTCCTTTGTCTACCACACAAATGTGCTTGGTGCCCATCAAATGTTGGCACAACAGGGTCACTACCAGATGAATTCAGAGTTCACAAAACTGTTAAACCACTTAGTGAAAAGATGAGTCTGAATCCAGTTGCTATGCTGCCAAGATGAAGTTATCTTAATGTGAGATACAAAGTCCTGATATGTGATACTGTCATGTATTAGGATACCCATGAGATTGCATACTAGGAATAAACCATCTTATAATAGAAATACAGCTTCATAGTTATACTGCTCAGTTTGAAGGCAATGCATTATAATGAATAAAAGCATACTTCTTGAAGAACATAATTTATGAATATTGGTGTATCAACTACTCAGCTTCAGATGTTAGTCATAAAAGCACACACATTCAAAAAAATGTGAAATTCATCACTTTTAAAATGAAGGCATCTCCACAAAATCTGGCTCTGTAATGGTCTTATTGCACTGCTCTATGCCTCAGGCATTGTGAGAACTAACTTTAGGTACTTCCCAACAGAGCTGAGCACTTTGGCCAATATCAAGCTTTCACACATAAGCTAACTCTCCTGTAACAGACATCTCTCCTCTGTATTCAAAATTGTATTTAGTAATTACAGTATCCTTTTTTAAAAAAAAATAAAAGAGAAAGGCTAATAGGAACATTTTCATTTTATCCAGTTAAATTCTAATCACAGCATGACAGATTAGTGCATTCCATCATCTGGCATCTACAGGTTCATATCCAGATATTAACAACATAACTGAATTCCATTTTCCTTACAAATTATAGAGAAAGAAAATAGACTTTGGATTGGAGAAAGATATTCTAGTCTTGTTCTATCCATTGGAAGATGCAGTTTTGTACCTGGTTCTCTCTTTCCAATCATTATGCACATTCAGCCAGATTTTAATAAATATTGTGACAGCATTTCAACATCCTATTCAGACCCATTATATTGGATAGTTAAACTTCTTTTTCCCAGCAGATTAGTAAATTTATGTAAAGACCAAAATGTATGAGCTGCTCATTGAATATTTGTTTGTTCAATTTCATCTTACTTATTGCCATTGCTACATCTGCATTCTCATTCTGTCTGCTACCTCTGTGTACAGCTGTGTGCACAAACAAAAAACTTTGTCTTTAGCAACTTAATATGGGCCTGACTGTTGACAAAGTTGAGTGTGTTAGTGAATTTATGTTCTCAAATGAACAGGCAAATGGAGTGCTGTTGAACTTGGCACATACATTTGAATGTGTAATTTGACAAAAAGTACATCATTAACTAGTTTCATTCATGCCAAAGAACTGAATCATTATTTGGTTAGTTACTCTTTTCTACGTTTGAAATGCAAGCTTCATAAAAGATAAGATTTTGCTGGAAGTCCAGTTGATCTAAAACCACTTTCTCCTCAACATAATTCTTTCTGTCACTCCTATAAAACAGATATCTTTATGTTGTTGTTGTTGTTGTTGTTGTTGTTGTTGTTGTTGTGCTCTTCAGTCCTGAGACTGGTTTGATGCAGCTAAGATATCCTTAAACTTGGCTGAATTTCATTTAAAATTGTGGGAAATTTTTGATACAGTTTTTCTAGTATGCACTACAACAGTTCTTCAAAAATCTACTAACAGTATGCATCTGAGTTGTACTTATCAAAGCAAGAGAAGCTACCACAGAAAGGCCTTTAGCACCTACTACAATGAGGCACATAAAAATATTGGCCAGATGGCAAAACTGAACTGTGATTCAATGAGTGATGGCCATGCTCAGTGTTTGAGTGTTACTTACATAGTTCCACTAACACCTCCTTCACACCAAATCCATTACTGAAACTTCCTGACAGATTAAAATTGTGTGCCAGACCAAGACTCCAATGCGGCACCTTTGCCTTTTGTGGGCAAGTGCTCTATTGAATGATTTACAATAGCATGACTCATAACCCATCTCCACAGCTTCACTTCCTCAAATATCTTGTCTCCTACCTTCCCAACTTCACAGAATGTTTCCTGCAAACCAGTATCCTTTCTTCCAGGAGTGCTAGTCTTGGCAGATTCACAGGAGAGCTTCTGTGAAGTTGGGAACATAGGAGATTAGGTACTAGCAGAAGTAAAGCTGTGAGGATAGGTCATGAGTCATGCTCGGGTAGCTCAGTCAGTAGCGCACTTACCTGCAAAAGTCAAAAGTTCAGAGTTCAAGTATATGTGGCACACAGATTTAATCTGCCAGGAATTTTCATATCAGTGCACACTCTACTCAGAGTGAAAATTTCATTCTGCACATATGTCAGTCAATTTACTATGTACACTACATGATCTAAAGTATATGGATACCCCCAAAAACATACATTCCATGTTAGGTGCTTTGTACTGTCACCTAGTCATTATACATTGTGTGAGAGCAGAATGGGACCCTCCGCAGAACTCGCGAACTTCGAACGTGATAAAGTGATTGGATGTCACTTGTTTCATACGTCTGTATATGAGATTTACACACTCCTAACCTTCTCTAGTTCCACTTTTCTGATGTGATAGTGAAGTGGAAACATGAAGGGACATGTACAGCACAAAAGTGTACAGGTCGACCTTGTCTGCTGACTGACAGAGACTGCCAACAATTGCAGTGTGTCATAATGGGTAATAGGTAGACATCCATCCAGACCATCACACAGGAATTCGAAACTGAATCAGGATCCACTGCAAGTACTATGACAGTTATACAGGAGGAGAGAGAACTTGGACTTCATGGTTCAGCAGCTGCTCATAAGCCACACATCATACTGGTAAATGCCTCGCTTGGTGTAAGGAGTGTAAACTTGGATGATTGAACAGTGGAAAACCATTTTGTGAAGTGGAAAATCATGCTACACCATGTGGCAATCTGATGACACGGTGTGGATATGGTGAATGCTCGGTGAACATCATCTGCCAGCATGTGTAGTGCCAACAGTAAAATGCAGAGGCGGTGGTGTTATGGTGTGGTCGTGTTTTTTATGGAGGGGTTTGCACACTTTGTTGTTTTGCAAGGCACTATCACAACACAGGCCTACATTGATGTTTTAAGCACCTTCCTGTTTAACATTGTTGGAAATCAACTCAGGGATGGCGATTGCATCTTTCAACACAATCGAGCACCTGTTCATAATGCACGGATTGTTGTGGAGTGGTTACATGACAATAACGTCCCTGTAATGGACTACCCTGTACAGAGTGCTAACCTGAGTCCTATAGAACATCTTCGGGATGTTTTGGAATGCCGACTTCATGCCAGATCTCACTGACCGGTGTTGATGCCTCTCCTCAGTGCAGCACTCTTTGAAGAATGGACTGCCATTCATTAAGAACCCTTTCAGCACCTGACTGAATGAATTCCTGTGAAGAGTGGAAGTTGTCATAAAGGCTAAGGATGGGCCAACATTGTATTGAATTCCAGCATTACTGAACTTGTAAGCCACTTTCGGCCAAGTGTCCAGATACTTTTGATCACATAGTGTACTTCAATATGATGATGTATTTGGTATGTTTTGCTAGTATGATCATGTTTTGCCATTATAACAAAATGTGGGCATTAATGGATCAAAAGTGTTGCCACAGATTTTGATGCAGCTGTACATGCCGAGAATGCCTGATGTGAGACTTTGCATTTTCTGTGTGAACTTTTTGTTTACTGATTACTTTTTTATTGGTGGTAGCTTTGTGGTGTGTGTCAAATTGAAAATTTGTAAATTCACTCCCTCTGTTACACAACGTAGTGGCAACATGTCAAACAACTTTCCTTTTTTTTTAAATCCAGGTAGAGAATTCCATATTCAATTTGTCTAAATTATCCAAGAAAATCTGTTTCTTATAGTTTTAACACAAATGAATCACAAAATTCCTTTCCAATCTCTTTAGTTGCTGAATTCTTTCTTAATTGTAGTGGCAAGAGAGGAGGCAGGGAGCAGAAGTGATGATGGTTCACTGACCTTGCCAGGCAAAAACGGTGAGGGCAGGGTGTCGGCTGCAGACAACAAGGAACAATATGGCTCAGAAGCCATGCCATGAGAGGAATCCTGCAAAGCGAGAACATGAGCATCCTGTAGAATTGTCCACAATGACGCAGAAACAGCTACTGCTGGAGGAAAGCTCAACACAGGAGCAATGTAGCTTGAAAACACAGTAGATGCAAGTGTTGGTCCACCTTGTTGCGACTCTGCAGCCAGGCTTCGAATTGTAACCCATGTGTGTGGCAATTCAGCAGAGGCGTTGGCAATGTGGGCCTCATTCTGTGTGCGGAGCTTGTAGATTTGTGGGCTTATGTCCAGCAAATCGGAGAGCTGTATTGTAATACACTTAAGCTGAGATGCACTTGTGGAAAGCATAGCCAAGGAGGTGGAGAGTGAAGTCATGCTGATCCAGTAACCAGTGCAGGTGGAACAGCTGGTGCCATTAAGAAAGTGGGCAGAAGGTGATTATGGTGTGACCACAGAGCAACAGTCATGAAAACTGGTGCAGTAAAGGAGAACAGGGTCGGGGGGGGGGATGTTGTGACATTAGGCATGTGTGACTCCACATCAAACCAAACCGAAGGAGACTGCATAGCTGAGGAGGAAACCACAACATCCTTCACTGGGTTATCATTCAGTGTCACTGGGCGGCATACACTGTCCATGCTGTTGTGCTGCTATGCATGAAGGTGGCTGTGTTGAGCCGGTTAAGGTTAGGTGGCCTCTGGTGTGGCTGGGCATAAATAATTGTTCACTTTTAAGCCAAATGCACATTACGTACACTTGTAAATGTGCAAGAACTGATAATAGGGTTTGAGGCACCAACACAGAAAGACACTGGTAGATTCATTGTTCCAAAGACAATGTGGACTGGCACATGAAGTCTGTTAATGTTGAAAAGCAGCCCAAAATAACTTGCAAACACACTAAGATGATGTCAGGGTCACCACTGTGTCTATTAGGTGTGTTAGGGTGGTAATAACACACTTTAGACATAAAATATACATTTATTTAGCACAGAAGTAAGCAAATACAACGTGGCAGTACAATTGTAGCATGCCAAGAGAGCATAGACAAAGATAAATCAAAGATGATGGAGTCCAAAGATATGGGCTTTACACCAGATGTGCCACACTTTCTTTATTACCAACTTGAAACCAGATAGAAAATTCATTTAGCCAGCTATTTTGTGTGTTTATACAGAGTACATGAATGTATTATATCTCATGATAGTCAATATGTATTAACTTGAAAATAAGTAAATAAAGGTCAATTGTGTTGAACCCATAAATATGTTCCATTTTTAGCTCTGCAGGTAAATCTGATCTTCCTGGGTAAGATGACATCCATATTTAAATAGTAAAAAATAGGAAAAATTTTTCACAAAAGTATCAGCTTACACCTGGTAATTTTTACCTCTGTAATTACATAAACATTAAAATGCCAGCTGCTTCTACTAATGGTATTCAATCAATGAAAGCATAGATTTCTGACCCTCCTGTTGACACTGATATTTATTTTACTCCTTATACTTGCTATATTTGCCACTATATTATATTTACTGCTAGGTATTTTCTAATATAAAGTATCTGACACTGATGAAAAAGCAAAATAATAAAGTAGATTGAAACTATTTAAAAGTGTATACAATCCTTAGCTATCTGACAGTTCAAGATCATTATAGCCAGAACACTGTTTCACTCCTTAACCATCCAATCTACTGATAACAGTTTTGGTTGGTTGACATGTGTATCCTAATATGTCATTTTATCTTACCCTAGCGTAATTATTAAGCAATACAAAGTATCATCTAGTTGACACTACATTGAAATTGTTGCATATTGCTATGTGTCCTATTTACTGTATTGCAAAACATTCCCTTCAACTAAGCATTCCCTAGCACTGCATAACCTGAAATGGAATACACATACAGGAAAGGTAAATGCCAGGATTTGTACTGGTAGTAATGCATTGAGTGTACTGACAACATGTGCTAGCCTGAAAACATTAACCAGTGCATACTACGCTTACATACAAGCCCACCTAAAATATGGTGCAATATTCTGGGGAAATTCTCCAACTGCTCTGAGCACATGCCGACTCCAGAAGAAAGCAATGATGATTATTACTAGGAGCAAACACAGAGACTCCTGCTAACCCATCTTCAGAAAGTTGGAAATCCTTACACTGCCTTGCCTCTACATTCTTCAGACTCTAAAATTTTTCAGGAACCACATAGTGCCAACTGACCTCAGAGTCATAAAAAATAATGAAATACTTGAAAACAACACCAGGAAAAACGCAAACTGGCATGTTATACATACAAACACTCAACTGTGTAAAAAGGGAGTTTTCCACAGGGGCTTCCAACTGTTCAACAATCTTTCCACTAGTATTAAGTCCATGGAAGACAACATAAAATTTAGCAAAGTCATGAAGTCATATTTGTTGTGTCACTGTTTTTGCTCTGTAAGTGAATACTTAGAACAGTAATCTTGCTGTTTGTGTTTAATTGAAAACATTGAGCAATATAATGCATTGGGATACTATAGGCCTATGTTAATATATGTTAACAATGTTAAATGATATTTTCCAACATCTGCAACACACTGTGTACCATCAGATCACATGGAATAAAGAAATAAATGTCTAAATAATAAGTTGTTCAACGTAGCAGAACTTCCCATTGACACAAAGAAAAATAATTCTTAGCATAAGATCCTATATTCTTCTAAATCTATATCCTTCTAAATCTATTCTGTAAATAATGTGAAAGTATAGAGTCAAAGGCACATCCGTCCCATCATACAATAGACAATAGTGTGATGACACTGTGTCATGACAGTTTTAGGTGGGGAGTGTTTTGCACTGTGGCTGCACAAGATACCAGTAGAGGTTGGGTGCGAACCACAACTGCCAACAGCAGCAAACAATTGTGCTGTAGCCACTACCAAATGCTTTTTGTAGCCCAATTAGCTTTGTATTGTGGATTGTATGTTTTATCCTAACTTTTAAATGAGTGCAGAGACTAATCATGGTGCTTAAAGGGAATCGAATGCAACTTAAACAACAAAAGAAATCATACCAATCCCTATGACTGTTTTGTCAGATCTGCTTTTGTGGAAGGATATAACACAGACATAGGATGGCAACCTTTTGTGGGGGGAGATAGGTCTTATTACCCCACACTGCTTCTCTCCCCTTGGTCCATCTAAGTTCTTGTTTGTTTACAGTTCCAGCCAACTGCCATGATACTCTGTCCTTTTCATATCAGTGAGTGAATACTACAAAACATAGCAATATCTTAGTTGCTAATATTTGATATCTTCCTCTCCTGCATTAGTTTTGAAGTGAAACAAACTGACATCACAGTTACAGCTGTTTAACAGCACAGATAATTGAGTATAAATTCTTTCATAGGTTAAAATTCTGGACACTCAGAAGGCTTTGTCTAATCTGATTATGGTGTGTATAAATCACGTGACACTCAAACCCAACTACAGTGTATATCCACGGAGGTACAAGAGGGAAGAGGGTATGCCAGTTGTATGATATGGTACTTGGCACAAGATAACATTTTGGTTTTTAAAATATGCAATAGTTCCAGAAAAACATAATTGTTTCTGCAACAACCAGGTGATTCCATAACTCGTAATAAACATACAAATGTGGTATCATAGATCACAAATGAGAACAACAGTTGAACAGTCACAAAAATCTTAAGGTACTGTACCAGTACTGTCATCATAATGGTAGTCTGTGATTGACATAGTGACTTCGGCTGATGATATATGGGAGCTGGGGTGGTGGTGGGGTGGTGGCGGTTGGCACCCCACAAACCAAACATTATCATCTGTCACAGGTTGCTAGTTCTTTTCTTACTCTGCTTTGGATGCTATAGAACTAAATGTTTTTTTAGCTTTCTGAATGCATTTTTATTTCCCACAGGATCTGAAATTTTCATGTGTATATTTTATGAACACTTCAATGTACTGTTTTGGCTAACATAAATTCCAGATGTTGCTGTAAACATTTATGCTCTTAAATAATATTCCTTTATACACTTCATAGTATTGTTCTACCTCCTGTTTCCCCTCTCTCCCCAAATAACTATTTACTAGCTACCTAGTTTTGTAATGATTTTGGTATCCTCTGATTTCATTACAAATGTGTTATATGCTTTCATTTTTTTCTTGCTCTCAAATGTATTTAACTTAAATGCCTTCTCATATTCCCCACTGCTGTCTTCAAATGCAGAGAAGAGGTAACAATGTCAGGAAATGTATTTAGAGTTGTAACAAACAAAGCAAGCAAACCTATGCCATCTAAAGACTGAAGCGATGTATACCAAAGAGCAAACATAAATAAGCGATGGGAATCATTCTGCAAAATCTTATTCTACACCTATGTTCAGAAAAACAACACCTTGGTTAACAAAATATAAGATGTTGATATTCGCAGGACATGTGGATTAGTATGTTCTGCAGAAATGAGTAGAGTTTGTCACCTCAGTTCAGCATGTGTCATGTTGCCTACTAGGTGCAGGCTCCACCATGGGCCCTGTTAAGTTATTCCATGCTTGCTGGCATCAATGTGTATAAGGTGGGAATGGAGTCCTGTGACATAGCCATCCATGCTGCATTCCTCTGATTCCAAAATTCATCTGTGGTGGTTGGCATTGGGTCACAGTGCTGCACCTGTCATTTCACCATATCCCACACATTTTCAAGTGGTGGCAAGTCTGGTGATATGGTAGGCCAGGGCAAAAGGTTGATAGCCTGTGACTTCAATAATGCACATGTTCACACAACAGGCAGTAGTGCATTGTCTTGCTGAAAAATTGTCTTGGGTGTTGAGTAGAAAGGGCATGGCTATGGGTCACAGGATATCATTCATGTAGATCACACTGCTCACATTGCCCTTGACACCCAAAAACTGTGATTCGTTGTTGTACCCAATAGCACACCACACCACACCATAAGGCCTTGAGTTGGCACTGTGTTTTGTGAAAATGCAGTCAATGTGATGCCCTCCCACTGTCTGTGGATACCAAAATTGGGCAATCATTTTCAGACAGACATAATATGGATTCATTCAAAAACACTATCTGATGCCATTCCTGTGCCCAGTGGTATCATTCCATATGACAGTGTGCCTAGCATGTTTCTGCACATTAGTCAAAGGTAGGCAGAGAAGTGGATGACACGCAGGTAACCTATGCTTTAATAAATAAAAATAGGCGGTCAACCCTGATAACATACTTTGTGTTACACTGTTCCACTGGAGCCAAGGATGATTCAGATCTGTCCTGCAATGCAGTTCAGATGCTGTGTTGATCTACTTGTGGGGGTTTGGGGCCTGTGTGGTGCAACCTGACCTGTTCTATGGCCTTCCGTAAACGATTTTGCACACACCTGTTAGACTGCCAAAACACTTTGCCCCACATGAGCAGCAATTTCCTGGATGGGTACATCACATTTTATGATGTCAGTAGTGCACCTGCTTTAAAACTCACTGATTTGTTGGTATGAACTGTGCGCATGTCTGTGAAGCATCCTCAAAATCTGCTCAAGTCACACTGATCCATTACCGTCAGTTTATAGTGAAAACAAGAGCTGAGGTATATCATACCAGCAGGTTGTGCTTGGCTGTGAAATTAATGTTGACCTTGAACCCATGGGTTGACATGATTCAAATGCCAATCATTCCTGCAGAACATACTAACATATATATATCCTGTGAATATGAATGTCCTATCTCTAGTCATTCAAGGTGTTCTGTTTATTTTATTTTTCTGAATATGAGTGTATTACATGGATCTTCCATGTCCATAAGTATGTAGGAATACAAATGTTAATTACAATAAAAATTGGGTCACCGCACATGCAAAAAGAAAGAGGGAAGAACTAAAAACTATGTATGAACAATCTCAGATAAATCCAACACAGGCAAACTGTGGTGCCTATAGGGACAAGAAGAGATTATGTGAGAAACTGATAAAATAAACCAAATCCAATTACCACATAAACAAAATTCCAGTGTCTGATAATATCACAGAGACCATATAGTCACATTTCAAGAAAAAAAAGGAAAGTGTAGAAATGAGAAAGAGTGGGAATATAACTGTAAAGAGAATTGGAAGGAAATCAGGGACCCAAAAGAAGTCAGTAATATTTGAAATCAGCATTATGTTGAGGTAGTGGACAAATCAATAATGAAGAGCTCACCTGACACAAAATGCACATAAAGTGTGCATGTAAGTAATCCTTGTGAGACCAAAAGTTTGTTCAGTCTCCCAGCAAATGAACCTGAATTCATAAAAACGATACACTAATTAAAAACAAAAAATACTTAAAGACCATATGGTATATCTACTAGACTAATTAAATATATTAAAAACAAAGATTCCAAGACTTACCAAGCGGGAAAGCGCCGGTAGATAGGCACAATGAATAAAACACACAAACACACACACAAACACACACACAGAATTTCGAGCTTTCACAACCGGCGGCTGCTTCGTCACAAAAGAGGGCAGGAAAAGGAAAGATGAAAGGATGTGGGTTTTAAGGGAGAGGGTAAGGAGTCACTCCAACCCCGGGAGTGGAAAGACTTACCTTAGGGGGAAAAAAGGATAGGTGTACACACACACACACACACACACACACACACACACACACACACACACACACACACACACACAAGCAGACATATTTGCGCGAGTATATACCTATCCTTTTTTCCTGCCCTCTTTCCTGACGAAGCAGCCAACAGTTGCGAAAGCTCGAAATTCTGTGTGTGTGTTTTATTCATTGTGCCTATCTACCGGTGCTTTCCCGCTTGGTAAGTCTTGGAATCTTTGTTTTTAATATATTTTTCCCATGTGGAATTTCTTTCTATTTTATTTACATCAAGACTAATTAAATACTTACAATAGCAAAAATTCTCTAAATATGGAAAGTGGAAACAATTTTTTGAGCTGAAATAATCCTTTTATAAATGTAAATCAGACTTCTTATATGCAAATAGAAGCTAACAAAACACCTAATGTGTACAATAGTACTGTCAAGCTTGGAGACTTGAATCAGAGACATGACCTTATAAATTCCTTGACATGGTAGTGGATAGGTACTTGACATTGGAGAAGTGTATGAATATTATTTTGCAATAAAATGGTTTCAGGTATATTTCTTGACTTAATTCCTTTGGACACTACGGGGGCTTAAGGCATCCAGGAGACCTCACCCTCCGTCTCTGTCTTTGGCTATTTATCTCAATTCTGACCAGGTCTTGCCAACTCTTTTTGCTTACACTTCCACTGTCCTTTTCTATGTACCCCTAGGTCTACTCATCTTCCTTGTTCCCTGGGGATTCCACTCCAATGCTTTTTTCTCGATGGCTCCATCTGGTTTCCTCAATGTGTGCACCAACCAGCCCCATTTTCTCTCTCGTATCTGGTGTTCTATAAGTATCTGGTTTGTTATTTGCCAGAGCTTCTCATTACATATTTTTTCTGGCCACCAGATATTCATGATGCATCAGAGACATCTATTATTGACACTTTGTAACTCCGGTGTTGTCTTTTTCTCTATTTTATAGCTTTCACTGGCATTGGCGTTTGTATTAAATATATGGTTTTTTATTTTGTACCTGATATTTCTATTTTGTCATATTGGATACAATTGCATGAAGGCAGCATTTGCCTTTTTAATGAGGTTTTTCATGTCATCTCCTGCTCCACCATCTTTCGTCATTATGCTACTCAGATACAGGAAAGAGTCGAGTCTCCAACTGCTGCTCCCCTATTAACAGTGGCACCTTGGCACTTCAATGTTCCCTGAATTTACTATCATTTCCTTTGTTTTGTCTATATTTATCTTGAGGCCAGCAGTCTCTGCTTCTTCTTTCAACAAGTTTAACTTAGCTCGCATATCAGTCAGCCTTTGAGCTAATAAAACTATATCATGTGCAAAGTCCAAATCCTCCAGACATTCATAGATCCCCCATTGGATTCCTTGTCTCCTGTCTGCTGAGACTCTCCTCATAACTGAGTTTAATACAAGTAAAAAAACATGTTGGTGCTAAAAATGCAATCCTGCTGGAATCCAGTTGGACTCCAGTTGTTACATTTATGGGCACTGTCATATTTCCCTTGTAGAGTACACAAAATTTGTATCTGTCATATAGATCTTTTATTATGTTTAAGATATTCTGTGGTATACCATACTCCTGTCACACCTACCAGCGCATTTTGTTTCAGCGAATAAAAGGCCTTTTGAAAATCAATGAACGCCAGGTACATGGTTGCTTGGAATTCTTTGCTTTGCTCTAAAATGATCCTAAAAGTGTTAATCAAATCAACACAACTGCATTGGGCCCTGAAACTGACCTGTTCTTTATGCAGTCAATTTTCAAGAGTCTCTTTAATTCTGTTTAAAATAATTCTGGTGAGGACCTTACTGGGCTACTGGGCACTGACAACAATGTAATACTATGGCAGTTTTTGCTGTCTCACAAATTTCCCTTTTTTTTTGGGGGGGGGGGGGGGGGGAGGAGGGAGGAGGGAGGAGGGAGAGCTTTACCACCAAAACATTTTTCTACTCCTTTAGCTATTCCCTTCTAAGCCAAATATGCTTCAGCAAGGGATGGAGCATTTAACAGTACTTTAAATATTGCCTTTTAAGAGCTCTGGTGCCATGTTGTCTTGGTCTGTAACCTTTGCATTCTTTACAGTTTTCAGAGCAATCCTTATTTTGTCCATTGTGGGGCACTGCAAGATTTATATCTTGGTCATCTTTGACTTCCTCTGGAATGTCTATTTCCTGTTCCTCTTGGTTGTCTTCCCAATTAACAGATTCTTGAAGTACTCCTCCCATCTCTGTAGCTGTGCCTGTTGAGTTGTATGCATCAGTCCAACCTTGTTCTTAACTGGTCCTTCATGTCTGAAGTTCTTCATTGATAACCATTTGGTTATAATGTAGAGCTCTTTCATATTTTCTTGTCTTGCTGCCTCTTCTGCTAATTTTGCTTGCTAAGTTATCCATTTCCTTTTATCTTGACATAGCCATATTTTCACTTTTTTGTTCACCTCTGTGTATTCTTTATGCGCTTTGCTCTTCTGTGCTCTTGTCTTACAAAGATTTAACTTAAGTTCTAGCCCTTTCCTATATCTGATTTCATTCCATGTAGCACTGGAGATATGTTCCTTCCCTTGATGTGCCTTAAATCCTAAGATTTTTTCTCCCACATCTAAATAACTGTCTTTGATTCTATTCCAACCTATTTGTTCCCTCTTTCATAAAGTTTTTTTTTTTTTTTTTTTTTTTTTTTTTTTTTTTTTTTTTTTTTTTTTTTTTTTTTTTCCCTCTCCAGAGAGAACCTGGAATCCATTTGGTTGTTCAAGGGCAAATGTCCTTTGATCTGTTGGTCTGTTAACCTTGCCACACCTATTTTTTTGCTTCTGTGATTGAGCTTGGTTCTATTTGCCACTACTTCAACCTGAATTCCACCGAAATAGGTGGTGGTCACTTCCAATGTCGGCTCAGCTTATGGCTATGTGGTCTCTTTGGTTTTCAGTAACATGGTCTGGAGAAACCCATGTTATCTTAATGGCAGTTATGATGTGGAAACAATGTGCCTTCAATGACTGGGTCATGTCAAGCACACATTTCTATTAACAGTTCACCATTTACATTTCTGACCCTCATGCCATGTACACACATGATATGTTCAAACCCTTCATTTTCTGAACCAACTTCTGCATTCAATTCACCCCTTAAAATTTTTATGTCCCTAGAATTTGTTTGTCTAAGGACTCCAATAATCTCTGTATAAAATGCACCTTTTAATTCTTTTTTAACAATTTCAGTAGGTGCATAGCATTGAATAACAGTGACATACTACACATTTGTTTTAAAATCTGTGGTTGTTATACATTCTGTGACTGGTTTCCACTCCTGTAAACTCTTCTTGCTGCTTTTAGATAGTAAGAGCCCTACACCACTCCTATGCATTGAGTCCACACCTGTCTGACCCACATACAGCAGCATTCCACCATTTTGTGTTTGAAATTCTCCAGATTCTGGCCACCTTATTTTGCTTAGTCCCAATATATATCTAGTCAGTAGTTCTCCATCTCTTCTCCTTCCTGCCCCTCTCAATGTCCTTACATTCCAGAAACCAATATAGGTTTTCCTTTTCAGGCCAAAGGTCATATCCAGCCATTTCTCCTTTTAGTTTCTGTGATATGTGTTTTTTGGTAGTGCAAGTTATCAGCCCACAGCCCCCTAGTGTCCTGGTGGGGCTGCCACCTCATTGCCTGGACACCTGCCAAGGTTTTATTTCAGGGCCTTACCCCTTGTCGCTTGTCTTCACTGCGACTATAGAACACTATCCATAACTTCACAGTAAGGGGTATGTGTATCACTGTTGTCCTGGTTTCCAAGGATCTTCCACTGTCCACATTAGGGGACTGTGCCTGGTGCCACACAATCACAGAGAAGGAAAGGATAGGATGGGACAGGATGGGGTTGGGCAAGGCACGACATGGCATGCCATGCCACATTGTGAGATGCTCTTCATCAGGATCTTCTATAGAGACTTGTCTGGCTTGGGAAGCCCTGCCAGAAGTTAGACTACTGCCAGTATAGCCCTCCACTTCACTGGTTCACACAAAACCACTTGCACACAGGGGAATGGTTTCATTAAGGCAGTGTCTCCTGGGGGAGGGGGGTGCAGTATATTTCTAACAAGAAAAATATTGTATTTCAGGCTAATTCATCCACAGATTTTGTATGGTAACCTAGTCTGGAGAAACCCTGCAAATGTGCACGTACAAATAGTACTAAACCTAAAAAAAGGCTATAACATGAATTGAAAAATTATGTTCAAGATATCCCTCCAGAACTAAATTCAGAGAATTAAACATGTTAACAGTAGTGTCACTATACATATGTGAAACAATTATCTATCTAAAAAGTAACCAATGTTTCATTCGTAAACAGAGATATCAATAGCTATGACACAAGAAATAAACATGAATATCATACTGAAGGAAGTCCACTCAGATTAACTTACAAACCACCTTTAAAAGCAGGACCCCCTGTATGAAACAGTTTACAAAACTATATAAAGCAGAGAACATGTCTACTTTCAAAAATAAACAAAAATGTCACTAGATTAAAACTTCTCCATACAGTGTTAAAGAATACATTGTAGCAAAAAATTAATGTTTATAATGTAAATGTGCAAATATTTTTAAAAAACTTTTGAAAAGCATAAAGTAATTTTAATTTATGGTAATTGTGTGGGTACAGGGTGATTATAATTAAAGTTGAACTTTCAAACCACTGTAGAAATAACACCACTGGTCAGAACGACCTCAAATTGCAATGGAATATCAATGCAGAAGGGGGAAAAACATACGGCACAAGAAAAATAGATAGTTACAAAATGTAGTGATAGATGGTGCTGTAAGCATCATAATTTAATAGTGGTTGACTAAAAGTGAGAAATAATGCCTAAGGTGTATGTTTGATGCTAAACAAACTGTGCTACTCAATATGCATGGGTGTACAGGTGTGATACTGTTACTTACATAAGCCCATCCAAGGCAAGGTCATATCGCATCAGAAGGGAAATTTGGTTTTTAGTTGTCCTGAGCCAAAAACCAAATAAAAAGCATAAATTACATTGGTTTTTAATTGTCCTGTGGCCAAAAACTGCCTAAAAAGCATCAATAAAATTCAAATTGGAATATTAATTTCCATGTGGTGGTGCAAAACATGTTCAATATGCTGTCCACCATTTTCTTCAAGTAGAAATCTAGAAACAGCATGTTCCAGAACTGATCGAACTGTCTCCAAGGTCATGTTCAGAATGTGTTGCACAGTGTGTGCCTTCAATGCAGCTAACTTTACAATAGGAACACTGAACACATCATCTTTCCGATAGCCCCATAGCCAGAAGTCACATGGATTAAGATCAGGTGATCGGAATGGTCAGGCTGTAGGGAAACGGTAGCTGATAGTTCTACCATTTTTGAAATGGTGCTTCAGCAGCTGCTTAACTGGATTTGCAACGTGCAGAGATGCACCATCTTGTGTAAAAATGAACCCATCCACACATCCATGCTCTTGGAGAGCTGGAATGATGTAGTTGCACGAAAGACACTCATACCGCTTACCAGTGATGGTACAGGTAACAGCACCACAAGCACATCTCTCTTCAAAAAAACATGGCCCTATGATAAATGATGCCATAAACCTGCAGCACACAGTGACCTTTACAGGATAAAGTGGTACTGGTGGATCTGTGTTGGCTTTTCCATTGCCCACATTTGACAATTCTATGCATTGACAAGTCCTGTCAGATGGAGGTGTGCTTTGTCTGTCCACAGAATCATCCACAGTTAATCATTGTCCACTTCCATGCAAGCAATAGATTCTAAATCAAAGGTCTTTCTTGCTGGCAGGTCAACAGGAAGCAACTCTTGCACATGAGTAAGTTTGAATGGGTAGCAAAGAAGAATGTTTCATAGGATTTTAAGTACCATGCTCACAGGTATGTCCAATGTTCGGGCAATTCTCCATGCACTACATGTTTGTGCACCACCACTCATCTCCTCCTGAATTGCTGTGGCCACTGCTTCCACTGATGTTGAATCAGTTAATTTCTTCCCTCTACCAGGTTGCACACCCAAGAGAGACCGTCTTTTTTAATTTCCGAATCATTTTCTTCAGACCAATGGCAGTCATCAAACTAACACCTTTTTTTCAGACCCTTCAGTTTCCAGGACTTCTGCAGAGTGACTTGTGCACAGTCAGCATTCTTGTAATACAGCATTACAAGCAGAGTGCAATCCTGCATTTAGACAGCCATGGCAACTGTTGCAGACGCAATAGGAGGAAGACCTTTGTATCTGGCATGTTTATACCAATTTCAATGGGTCATGCACATTACAGGTGTTTTCATTTATGTATTCTGACACTTATAGCACCATCTATTGATCAATTTTCACACTATTTTTTTTTCTTCTGCTATGCATTTTTCCCCTTCCTTGATAATATTCCATTGCAGTTTGATGTCATTGTGACCCGTTGTGTTATTTCTACGGTGTTTTGAAAGTTTAACTTTAATTATAATCACCCTGTATATCAACTTTTTAGATGCTTGTAATTTAGAGGCTATTTTTGAAGGAATCACTCATTTTACAGATATATGCATGTAGTTATGCATTCTCACAACTTGTAAATTTGCAAACGTTATGTAAACTTGTCCAATACTATTCTGTAGAATGGTCCAGGGACATAAGTTAGTTTCTTTATCAATAAACACACACAAGCAGTCTTGAAAATACAAAAGAAACCAGTTTATCCTCCCTTTTTATGTATATGATGGTGTAATCAAACTACTGTAGGAAAAGTGTACACCTGGTTAAGTTTACATTCCTGTAAATAAATTGATCTTGTTATTAGAATATACTACAGTTTTATGCCACAACAAGCAATTTTTAAATTTATTACATGCCAAATGAACAGCTGGCAACTCCTCCTTCATAACAGTAAACGGCTTTCCATGCTTTTGTAGTGTCTCATTTCCAAAGGCTGTGCCCTATGTTCTGTATGTTTATCTGCAGTTCCCTTCTATTGGAACAGATGAGTCTCCAACCAATTGCACTGCTGTGTGTCATGACACTGAATGGTTCAGTCATGTCTGTGCAAAAATTTACTTTCATACATAATTCTATTAAACATGTCAAATACTTCTTGGAAATGTTTGTTTGAAACCCAGATGGAGGTATCCTTTAAAAGGTTCTTTAAACATGGTGTGTTTAAAACTAATATACTGATGAATGTTCTATGGAACCAATAAAGCCAATAAAGTGGTTTCAACTGCTTCTTTGCTTTTGGAACAGAAAATTTTGAGAGGGTTTAAACTTTTTTCTCGTCAGGCAAAATTCCTTCTTCAGTAATACTGTGCCCAAAAGATAAAAGTTGCACTCTTCCCATGACATACACCCCTCGCCCTCACCTTAATTTCTATGTAATTCCCCCAAACTTTCCCAGATTCTGTCAATGATAAAAATGTCAGCAACATAGCGTTAATATACCCAAATGTTCCCTCCCTAAGACAAAAGATAATTCATGAACAAACTTGGCTGTAGGCTAAAAGGTACAAATTTAGTATTCCAGCAGCTTCTCTGTATAGAAATGCAGTATACTTTCTGGTATTCAGTTGAAGTGGTATTCGATGGAAACTGGAAGTAAATTCTGAACGGGTTACTAATTTTATGTATCCAAATGTTTGTGAATAATTCATTGTTGTTCTCTGTGTCATCTGTTGCTTTCCAAACACTTCCTTGTCTTGAATCCAATACCAATCTTAACCCACCATCTACTTTTGACACAACCACCAGTCGGCTATTATATTCACTGCCACTCTTCCCAGTTACTCACCAACTCTCCATTTTTTGTATTTCACTCTGTGCTGTCGCCCTATTTGTGAATGGTACCTCAAAGTTTAATGAAAAAAATGCTCAAGTGGTTTCAGTTTTAGCTTACATTCATAATTTTTACTGTTCCAGGCTTCTTGTCAAAAACAGTCTACATCAGTTCCCTTAATTGTAGTTTGGTTAGGACTGAAATTTTCTGCTTCCTCCAAGTTAGCTTTAACTAAGTGACCTTTATGTTTATCAGTAGATTCTTCCCCATTATAATTATCACCAAAGCATCATCTCTCATCAGCAAAAGTTATCCCCCAGCCCACCCAATTTTGTTATTGGTTTTGGTACAATTTTAAATAATCAGTCATGTTTTTGAAGAAATTCTGCTTTTTGAGTTAGTGACTACCATTAAATCCTACTTCAGTCCTCATGAACCAGTCCATCCTTTTGTAATCATTACATCCCCAACAGAAAAGGATAAAAGTAACTTCATTTCACAATCTTACTATATCTACCAGTTGTTCCCCTTTCTTCACTCCTACCACAGGCAGTTTTGAAATCAATGTTGTTTCATTTTCTCTCTTAATTTCTGATAGATCCCACTGATAGGACAACCACATCAAGTAAATAATTCCCTTCCAGTTTTCAGCTTTTGCATAAATGTACTGATTCCCATGTAAATCCATATTCCTCATTCTTGGATGGCAGACTTTGGTCCATTGTTAGACTGCTAGGAAAATGCAACAATTCTGCAAAGGAGTTTACTTAGAAAACACTTCTGTGGCCATCAAATACTATTGCTAAAGTGTGAAAGACCCATATCAACATCTAACAGGTGTTGTGGGACATAAACAAGAGGGCAGTGTGAATGAGCATAAGTTTGACCAATGGGCATTTGTCATTTAAATTATGGAAAAATCTGAACCAGGAGATTCTTAAACACAGACCTCTATCTCATGAAAGGAAACATAAGACTTGTAATATGTGGGTAACCATCTCAATAAATACAAACACCTCAAGTGTTAACTGAATAGGCAAATACTTGATCCCTTTTATTTAGTGTCCAGTAGTAAAAACTGCAGTTCAGTACCTGCAGCTATGTGAAACCTGCTTTTTCTATAGGTGTATACACACAGATTTGCCCTCATAATGTGGAAATCGACAAAGTAGATTGGACTGATCATCAGAGATTATCCATATAACTGATTTCATTTTATTATGGAATACTTATTCATAACCACAATAAAGATGAAAGGTCAATAATCCTGGTCAGTCTGCCTGGATATAAGTGTACAGGTAGGGTGAAACACTGCTGACTTTTGTAATTCATGGAGTGTAGAAGGCACCTGTCTTATTTTCTGAATCCAATAATTTGCTTTTACAGAAATAAAATGCCTCATCAATGCCTCAGTACTGCTCTGAATCACCCCAGAAGGGTTTTTCCTTCTGTTTCCAAATTTTGTACCAATACAAAATGAATTTCGATATGGTAGCAGAGATTTTGTTTGCAGATGAATATGTATTTTTTGTCCTGTAAACCAAATACTCCATTGAGGGTATTCTTTTTTTGTGTATTGCAGGAATGAGTTAATTGAATTTTTTTCGGAAAAATATAAGAGCAGCTCTGAAGTTGAGCTATGCACTGAGATAAATAAGAATCTGTACGCTGAAATTCTTGAAGAAAGGATATGCAACTATATGAAAATAACAGATTCTGTTTCAAAAGTTATAGTTATTGATGAAAATGCAACAGAGACATGCCCTCAGCTGACTCTAAAAATGCAGGTAACATTTCAGCAAACAGTTCTAAGAACTAAATTAGAAAAGGTACCTGTAATTATTTTTAATCCCTATTAATCCTTTTTCCGTACAGCAAATGGTTGCAGCAGCCCTGAGATCGGGACCACAGTCTGAAGTTCTAGTGGATGCATTCAACTTGAAAATAACAAGACATGACATTGGCACTTTAAAGAAGAAAAATTGGCTTAATTGTCAGGTGAAATATACCTTCTTGTCAATCAATATCTCCATCTTGTCATAAACTTACCCTAGATATTAAAACTGGTTCTTGTTATAGGTTATCAATTTTTACATGAGTCTGCTCACTGAGAGGGGAAAACAGAATGGATATCCATCAGTTTACACCTTCAACACTTTCTTCTTCCCAAGGCTGTACTCCAGTGGTTTTTCTGCAGTAAGACGGTGGACTCGGAAAGTAATAAAATAAATCATTATCTATAGTGCTTCCAAGGCCTATCAGTTTGTGTTTCATGTACTTTATTGATAAGTAATTACTAAAGCTTCTTACAGGGACTGGCAAATATTAAGTTCATAGGAGCAGCAGCAATGTTAAGAAAGGGAAAAAAAAGGACTTGCTAGGTTACGATTTTGAATTGGAAGAGTAAATTACTGTATATTGCACCCTCAAAGTAGAGTAGTTATTTTGACTATTGACAATCTCATGTGAGAGGAATTTTAGAGATGTTTTGATTGTACCATTCCAGTTATCCATAAATCATTGTAGTATGTACAATCATTGAACTATATGAAATAAAATTGTTGTAACTCCAAAACAGTATGTGTTAGGAAATTTAAAGTGCATGGTTGGCCATAGGGCATGATGGGAATTAGTATGCACTGTATGGTTTGATTTAGCAATGAAGCCCACTTTAATTTGGATAGGTTCATCAATAAGCAAAAGTGGTGCATCTGGGGGGAATGAGAATCCGCATTTCACAATGGAGAAGTCTCTTCGCCCTCAATGGGTGACTGTGTGATATACAGTGCCCAGTCACAGAATAATTGGTGTCATATTCTTTGATGGCATGATGATTACTGAATGGTACATGAAGGTTTTGGAAGATGATTCCTTCCCCATTATCCAAAGTGATCCTGATTTCGACAAGATGTGGTTTATGCAAGGTGGAGCTTGATCCCATTGAAGCAGGAGTGTGTTTGATGTCCTGGAGAAGCACTATGGGGACTGTATTCTAGCTCTGGGGTACCCAGAGGCCACTGGCATGGATCTCAATTGGCCGACATGTTCTCCAGATCTGAACACATGTGACTCCTTTTTGAGGAGCTATATTAAAAATGTGTACAGCAATAACCCCAAAACTATTGCTGAGCTGAAAACTGCCATTCAGGTGGTCATTAGCAGCATCAATGTTCCAGTGCTTCAGTGGGTCATGCTCTTGATATTTACATTTTGAATAAAGTGTGTGCATGCCATATTTTATAACTAATTTATGGTTTTTTCTTTATTATTTAGTATTTAAAATTGCCTTTAAATATGTCTGCTTGTGTCTGTGTATGTGTGGATGGATATGTGTGTGTGTGCGAGTGTACACCTGTCCTTTTTTACCCCTAAGGGAAGTCTTTCCGCTCCCGGGATTGGAATGACTCCTTACCCTCTCCCTTAAAACCCACATCCTTTCATCTTTCCCTCTCCTTCCCTCTTTCCTGAAGAAGCAACCATCGGTTGCGAAAGCTAGTAATTCTGTGTGTGTGCTTGTGTGTTTTGTTCATTGTGCCTGTCTGCTGGTACTTTCCCGCTTGGTAAGTCTTGGAATCTTTGTTTTAAATATATTTTTCCCATGTGGAAGTTTCTTTCTATTTTATTTACATCATCATTGTATAAACACTTACTTAAAATTGTTTTCCATGTCTATTTTTCCTTTTCATAATTATTTTATGGACATGAAATGATTAAATTTAAAATTTTCCTTGATGTTTACACTTGTTCTGCATGTACGTTAGATGTTACCAGAGATCAATTTTCATTCTTCTGGCGTTTTATTTGATATGAGTCAGATCACTGTAACTGTGTCACATAAACAAGTGACAGCTGTATTTTATTTATTTATTTTCAGATTGACATATTTGCCTATGAAATACTTATAGTACCCATTCATCTCAGTATACACTGGTGTATGGTTGCAATAAACTTCAAGAAAAAAACTATGTGCTACTATGACAGTATGAACAGCAGCAATAATGTCTGTTTAAAGGTAAGTTAAATAAATTAATTCCTGCATTTCAAATATTTGTTTTATTTTTGTGGTCTCCTTGATACTTTAAGAAACTGAAAGAGTGGAATGAGGAATGGTGACATCCGCACCTCCCCGGCGCCCCCCCCCCCCCCCCCACCACTTTCCCACTTTCTGTGCGTATTTAGTTGAATTTATAGCCCTTAGATTTGACTGATCTATCATGTAATCAAAGTTCAATGGATTCCTTTTAGCATTAGTTCAAAAAAATATTTTTCTGGGCCATCACATCTAGTCCTGGTACTGCTGTCCCCTCCAAACAACAACTTAAAAGTATACCTCTCACCACTCAGTATTATACTGGTTTTAAATGTATTAATCAGATCCTTCAAGGCCATGACATGCTAAAATCATGCCCTGAAATGAGGTCCATTATGTTTGACAGTTTGCCCATACACCTAGAATAACTTTTGGTTGACGCACCCCTGACACAAAGAAAAAACACCAGTGTCCTGTCCTGGTGAGACCCTATGCAGCTTCAGCACCCATTTCTCTATCCCACAGCTCTTACCATTGTGACTGTCCCCAATGTAAGACTTGCCCTCCGCACGCCCCTACCACCACCTATACCAGCCCTATGACTGGAAAACCATAATCTATCAAAGAGAGAGCCATCTGTGAAATGACACACTGTGTACCAGCTGTTGTGTAAACTCTTTTTGTGACTACTGCAAAGTTATCAATTGGGATTAATTTGCATAGACAAAGGGTGTATTCTGGCAACATGAAATATCATGCTGCAGAGCATGCTCTACTACATGACAGTCATAACGTTGGTGCCTGTTTCATCACACATGTTTCTGGATTCTTCCACCAGACATGACTTTTTCAGAACTCTAAGTGGGAACTGGTGTTACAATATTAATTTGGTTCTTGTCCCCTACCTAGCTTTAATTTACATTAATTGTTTTCCTTGGTCTTAGCATTTCTTCTCAGTGACTGTTTCCTTCTTCATTCCCTTTCAGGTTTCTACATATTTTAATTTCTGATTTGCGTATTTACCTGCCCCCCCCCCCCTCTCTCTCCTCCCACCCTCTACCACTGCCAAACATAATTCGTTTAGCTTTCAGCTCTTTTTAACTCTTGCACAATGTTTCGTCACTAATCTCTGTCCTGTGTATTACCCTGTCTTTCATCTTTAAGCTCTCAGGATTTCAAATCTTAGCTGGTGCAGCCCCCAACAGTTCCATCCTGTCTGGTAAGTCTCTTGACCCAGAGCCCTGGGCATATTTCCCAAACTGTTCCCTTTTCCTAAATCTCATCAGTCTTTTTCCCTTCATTCTTCTTCCAAACCCTTCGACCCTTCTGCCAGAAGAAAGAGCCACTGTATGCAAAATTTTGCACATTTCTTCAGTCTTTGTGTACTTTCGGTTACCACTGCTTGGTAATTACATTTTTTTTTATCCATCCAGTTGTATTACACAGAAGAGCCACAGAAACTTGTACACCCACCTAATATCATGTGGAGGGTCCTCACAGGCATTCAAAAATGCCGCAACACAATGTGACATGGACTTGAATAATATCTAAAGCAGTGCTGGAGGAAACTGACAAAATGAATCCTGCAAGTCTGTCTATAAATCTATAGTACAAGAGGGTGGAGACCTTTTATGAACAGTGCATTGCAAGGCATCCAAGATATGCTCAATAATATTTATGTCAGGGGAGTTTGGTGGTCAGTGGAAGTCTTCAAATTCAGAAGAGTGTTCTTGGAGCCACTCAGTAGCAATTCTGGGTGTATGGGATGTTGCATTGTCTTGCTGGAATTGTCCAAGTCATTTGGAATACGCAGCGGGCATGAATGGATGCAGGTGATCAGACAGGATGCTTACATACATGTCACCTGTCAGCCATATCTAGACATACCAGGGCTCCCATATCTTTCCAACTGCATGTTCCCCAGACCACTACAGAGCCTCCACCAGCTTGAACATTCCCCTGCTGAGTGCTGGGTCCATGGAGTCATGAAGTTGTCTCCATACCCATACACTTGATACAATTTGAAACGAGACTTGTCCGACCAGGCAACATGTTTCCAGTCATTAACAGTTCAATGTCACTGTTTACAGGTCCAGGTGAGGTGTAGAGCTTTGTGTGGACACTGATGCTTCATGGCCCAGAATTGAAATCTGCAGCAATTTGCAGTCATTCTCTACAGTCATTGTTAGTCCTGTTCTTGCAGGATCTTCTTCTGGCTGTGATGATGTTGGAGATTTGATGATTGATCAGTTTCCTGATATTCAAGGTACACTTGTGAAATGGTCGTAAGGGAAAATCCCCAATACACCGCTAACTTTGAGGTGCTGTGTCCCATCGCTCACGTGCCGATTATAAAACCGCATCAGAACTCACTTAAATCCTGATAAACTGTCATCATAGTAGCAGTAACTGATCTTACAATTGCACCAGACACATGAGATCTTATTTAGGCATTGCCAAGTATAGTGCCATATACTGTATGTTTACATATTTCTGTATTTGAATACGCCGGCCGATACCAGTTTCTTTGGCTATTGAATGTGTAATGAAAGTGCCTTGATTTTTCTTACATCATACTTCCATTATCAAGCACAGCATCAGATCTGACTATCTGGCGCCTTTACTTTTCCTCAGGCCAAACTGATCATTATCTAACAGATCCTGATTCTTCTTTTCCATTTGTTCTTGGTGGCAACTTTGATCCCTGAGCTGGTGGGGTGATTGTGAGATATTTCTTGGACCTGCCTGCCCTTGCTGTCTTTTGGATTGTGTTTATGATACTTCTCCTAAAATCTGATAGTATGTCTCCAGTTTTACAGAGTGTGCGCACAAATGTAGTTCTCCCAGGGGGCCCGCAGCTCTTTGACGGGTCTATGCTTAGCTCCCAGGGGGTCCTGGGCTCTGCAGCATCTTTTTCCTTTGGTGCTGCATGTTTATAGTCTTTCTATTCTTTTTCCCTTCCCTTGGGGAACAAGTCTGGGGTGTTTTTGGAAATGTTCCCCATTATCTGTAGGTGACAAAAGAACAGTCTCACCACTGTTTTTTGTTCCTTTTTTGTTCCTTTTCCTTTTTTGTTCCTTTTTTTGTGTTCCTTTTTTTGTTCGTTTTTTTTGTTCGTTTTTTGTTCGTTTTTTTTGTTCGTTTTTTTGTTCGTTTTTTTTGGTTCGTTTTTTTTTGTTCGTTTTTTTTGTTCGTTTTTTTTGTTCGTTTTTTTTGTTCGTTTTTTTTGTTCGTTTTTTTTGTTCGTGTTTTTTGTTCGTGTTTTTTGTTCGTGTTTTTTGTTCGTGTTTTTTGTTCGTGTTTTTTGTTCGTGTTTTTTGTTCGTGTTTTTTGTTCGTGTTTTTTGTTCGTGTTTTTTGTTCGTTTTTTTGTTCGTTTTTTTGTTCGTTTTTTTGTTCGTTTTTTTGTTCGTTTTTTGTTCGTTTTTTGTCCGTTTTTTTTGTCCGTTTTTTTTGCCCGTTTTTTTTGCCCGTTTTTTTTGCCCGTTTTTTTTGCCCGTTTTTTTTGCCCGTTTTTTTTGCCCGTTTTTTTTGCCCGTTTTTTTTGCCCGTTTTTTTTGCCCGTTTTTTTTGCCCGTTTTTTTTGCCCGTTTTTTTTGCCCGTTTTTTTTGCCCGTTTTTTTTGCCCGTTTTTTTTGCCCGTTTTTTTTGCCCGTTTTTTTTGCCCGTTTTTTTTGCCCGTTTTTTTTGCCCGTTTTTTTTGCCCGTTTTTTTTGCCCGTTTTTTTTGCCCGTTTTTTTTGCCCGTTTTTTTGCCCGTTTTTTTTTTGCTCGTTTTTTGCTCGTTTTTTTTGTTCGTTTTTTATGTTCCTTTTTTTTGTTCACCTTCTCCTGTCCTTTCTCTGCTTTGGTGTTCAAGATTCCTCTTTCCCTTCTTCACCCCTGTGCATTCCTGAAGGCTGACCCATTCACCGACATATAACAGCTGACTGGGTAATGGGTATTTCCCAGCCACGGGTCGATAGGTAGGGTTTGCATGTACCCGTGGTACAGGGCAGGCAGGGAGGTGCGATTGCCTAAGTTGCTATCTTCTGAAATTGCCAGTTGGTCCCTCTGTCAGGTGCCGGCCGCAGTGGTCTCGCGGTTCTAGGCGCGCAGTCCGGAACCGTGCAACTGCTAAGGTCGCAGGTTCGAATCCTGCCTCGGGCATGGATGTTTGTGTTGTCCTTAGGTTAGTTAGGTTTAAGTAGTTCTAAGTTCTAGGGGACTAATGACCACAGCAGTTGAGTCCCATAATGCTCAGAGCCATTTGAACCCTCTGTCAGGTGTTAGGGAGGTGTGAGCTGTAGTGTGAACAGTCACCTAAGGCAGGTGCACTCCCTTGTGATGGGCCCCCCCAGTTGGAAGCAGCGCACCATTGAAGTCACTGGCAATCGGGGATTTCTTTTCAATGAACCAATCATCATCTTTGCAGTCCATATCTACCAGACATAAACAGAATGAAGCTCCTGATTCAAAGACCCTCCCAGCTGCACCACAGTTCCTCATGGTTTCACATACTGAGGACAGTCAGTCCTTCACAACAGTAAATCCATTCCTTATTCAGAAAGGTGTTGACGCAATTGTCAGCCCTACAAAATCCTGCTCTTGTTTTTGTAATGGCACTTTGCTTTTGGGTACTACTACTGATTCTCAAGCACAACTGCTTGCTGTTTCATGTCTCCATGACTATCCTGTTTTTGTTGATACCCATAGAGCTCTGAATTATTCCCTTGGCATTATTTACCCTGTGCTGCACATTGGTCTGAACAAGGCTGAAATCCAAATGTACCTCTCTGATCAGGGTGTCATTGCCAGCCATAGAATGATAAAAGAGATTGGTGCCTCCTTAGTGTCCACATGTGCTCTTTTTCTCACCTTTGATAGAGTGATGCTTGTGTGAAACATCAAAGCAGGCTATGAAGTTACCACAGTTCAACTGTATATTTCGACCCTGATGCACTTTTACCAGTGTTGTCATTTCACCCACACTCGCATGCTTGTTGACACTCTGCCAAATGTGTAACCTGTGGTAGGGATGCATATGAGAGCAATAGTATGTCTCCTTCTTCATACTATATCAACTGCAATGGTGACCATGCCACCTCCCCTCAAGATTGTCCTGTGTATCTCAATGAGCAGGCTGTCCAGGAGATCTGGGTAAAGGAAAAATACCTTACCTGGCTAATCACAAACCCTGTATTCTACCATCCGTCACCTACACTACTGTTGTTGCTACCTCTTGCTCCATGAAGGACATAGTCACACAGACATGCAACCTCAGATTCAGCACTGTTGTGAAATCATCCAGTGTCATGGTGGCATCACTGTCTCCTCATCCAGCTGTTTAATAAGCCATCAAACTCTCACCTCATAGGAAGAAGTCAGCAGCTATACAACCAGCAGGCCAGAAAGGACAGAAGGAATTCTCCTGTGAAGACTTCCTACATCCCTTCAACCAACCTGTGCTAAGCAGAAAGGTTCAAAGAAGTCAAACAAATGCAAATGGTCTTTTCCTTCACCAACTTGGTGATTCTTTCTGATGGTGCCACCACATGATACCCTCACCCAGCCAAATCTATGTCATTGGTGTGCACCACTAACCATTTTCTGTGCTGGGCTCCGCAGGTCAACAGCAGAAGAAAGCTGACACTTCTGTAGACCACCTGGAGCAGGATCCTCCAGCCTCTGTGCCCTGTAGCAGAGAGTCTTCAAGGGCTGGCACTCAGCAGCTGCTTCCTTCAGGAATTTTTTAAAGACCAAGTTTTCAATGTATGTGTGGGTTCTGCCCTGCTGGACACCTTTATCCAGGAAAATAGTGTGCCTCAAGGTTTCGTTGTGAGTGTCTTCTCTTTGCTATTACCATTAGCCATATAATGGCCTGTCTCCTGCTGGGCATCTCTTGTTCCCCTTTTGTTGACAATTTTGCCATCTATTGCAGTTCTCCACGGACTTTCCTCATTGAGTGGTGTCTTCAGCAATGTCTCAATTGTCTTTACTCATGCAGCATCAACAACTGCTTTAGTTGTTCCACCAAAAAAACCATTTTTATGAATTTCTGGAGGTGCAATTGGGTTCTTCTACTGTCTTTACATCTTAAGTCACTTTATCTTCCATTCATTAAATTTTTGTGGCTCATGCTTGACGGGAAACTTCCTTGGTCCTCCCACATGTCTTACTTGGCAGCGCACTGTATGTAGCCCCTCAGTGTCCTTCGGGTACTCAATGGTACTTTCTATGGTGCAGATTGAACCACCCTCCTCCATTTGTACTGGTCCCTTGTCCATTCAAAAATAACTCTGGGTGTTTCATTTATGTATCTGCACATTTGTCCCTGTTACGCTGTCTCAATACTATCCACCATCATGGCATCCATTTGGCCACTGGCACCTTCTACTCTATTCCGGTTGAGTGACTGTATGCAGAAGCTGCTGAACTACCACTACACTAGATCGCGTGTTCTTTTTCTGCCATGTGTGGCCACTGATCCTTTGATGACTGACTCCTTTGATGACTGACTCCTTTGATGACTGACTCCTTTGATGACTGACTCCTTTGATGACTGACTCCTTTGATGACTGACTCCTTTGATGACTGACTCCTTTGATGACTGACTCCTTTGATGACTGACTCCTTTGATGACTGACTCCTTTGATGACTGACTCCTTTGATGACTGACTCCTTTGATGACTGACTCCTTTGATGACTGACTCCTTTGATGACTGACTCCTTTGATGACTGACTCCTTTGATGACTGACTCCTTTGATGACTGACTCCTTTGATGACTGACTCCTTTGATGACTGACTCCTTTGATGACTGACTCCTTTGATGACTGACTCCTTTGATGACTGACTCCTTTGATGACTGACTCCTTTGATGACTGACTCCTTTGATGACTAGTATAGGGCACTTTCCTCTAACTTCATGCTCCCTGCAACTTCCCAGTTGGTGTGAACCCTTCACCACCTTCTCTTCATGCAGTGGCCTCTGATCACTTTGGCCTTTATTTGCTTCCTAAGGACACTACTCCAGCCTTGCTCTATTGCCTTCAGTTTCATGACCTTCACATAAAACTTCGCAATAGTACCTTTGTGTACACTGATGGCTGTAAGACTGACTGTCGTGTCAGATATCTCTTCGTCACTAGTGCCAACGTTTTTCAATATTGGCTTTTGGATCACTGCAAAGTATTTGCTGCAGAGCTCTTTGCCCTGTATAAGGACATGTAATACATCCAGTGGATTTTTTCAATTGCGTGATCTGCTCACTCTCTCTCAGCACCCTTCAAAGACTCTTTGTGCTGCACACTGTCCATCCCTTAGTACAACAGGTCCTGGAAAGTTGTTGCTTGCTCACTCTTGATGGAACCGCTGAGATGTTTATGTGGGTTCCTGGTCACGTTGGTCTGACAGGGAATGAGGCTGCTGATGCTGCTACCAAGAATGCTGTCTTCGTTCCTCAGTCCACTAGTTTTTACATTTCCTCCAATGATCTCTGTGTTGCTGTCTGTCAGCAGGTGGTGTCACTTTGGCATCATCATTGGTCCTCCCATCACAGGAACAAGCTCCAGGTTATTAAGCCTCTCCCAGCACCTTGGATGACTTCCTCTTGGCCCTCTCATTATGAGGAGATAATTTTAATTAGGTTGTGTATTGGGCACTGTCTTTTTGGTCATCGTCATTTGTTAAGTTTTGCTCTCCCACCACTTTGTGCACATTGTGCCCAACTTTTAACTGTCCAAGATTTGCTGATGGAATGCCCTTCTTTTAACAGCTTACATACCCATTTGCATTTACAATCAGAGTTATATGCATTTTAGGGAACGATGCATGGGCTGTCGACTGTGTTCTACTTTATATCCATCGTAGCAGTAAGGCCAAGGCAATTTAATTTTTAGTTCTGGACCTCTGTTTCTCTTTGACATATTTTATAGACCTTTCTCCATGTCCCCGTTTTTAACTGTCTTCTCTTCCAGCGATTGAGATTGATGTGTAGCCATTTTTAACTCCTCTCTTTGTTCTCTTATTCTATAGTTTTGACATGGGTGCATATTGTTTTTGTGCCCTAAAACAAAAACAAAACAAAACAAACTTATTCATTCAGTTGAAAGTTAATTTTATATCTTCAAGGGAATATTATATGTGTCTTCTGCTTTCTTTTACTGCAGATTTTCCAAAGCTCTGACTTTAATATGGGATCCCCTATGTCCTCCATATCAACTCCCATTTCTTCTTATATCATGCTATCAAAGAGTTTCTCTTCCCCTTAGTGTCCTTCATGCACTCTTTACACCTATTCACTCTCTCATCTGCAATGAGCAATGGAACTCTCCCAACACTCTTCATGTTGATGCCTTTTGCTTTTAATTTCACCCAAGATTGTTTCTACTTTCCGATGTGCTGAATCAGTTTCTTTTTTTCTTTTTTTTTTAAATGACATTTTCTTTTTTTTTAAATGACATTTTCTTTTTTTACGTTCTTCCGGCAAAAACTTTGCTTCCCTGAACTTTCTATTTTTTATTCCCTAATAAAATACTGTTGGATCCCTTACTTTTTTAAAAAAAATTCGAATTTCCTTCTTTCATTGATTATTTGAAGTATTTCTGCTATTAACCAATATTTCTTCACAGTTAATTTCCTTGTACGTATATTTGTCTGTCCAACATCTGTGATTTTTCTTTCTAGAGATATCTATTCATGTTCAAGTGAACTGCCTACTTTGATATTTGTTTTTGCAGTATTTACACTTCTAGAGAAAACAAACACGCCACTCCTTTGTACTACACTGTCCCAGTTCTTTTCACATTATTATGAACTCTTCTCTTTAAGTTGTCTTCTCTCCATTATACTTAAATAGTGATAAGAGTCTATATCTACTAGTGGGTATGCCTTAAAATCTAATATCTAATTTTACAATCTGTCTGACCATGAAACAACCCAGCAAAAACAGTTAGATGTCTCCATGTGATTTCCAGGTAAACCATCTCCTCATGTGACTTTTGAACAGTGTATTTGCAATTACAAGCTATTTGCTACAAAATTTTATCTTTCCCATTTTGCATTTCTGGTAATGAGCCCATGTTGTAACAAAACTTGGTCTTCTGTTACATCCCCCACAACAGTGTTCCAGGCACACATGATTGCTAGTATTTAATCTCCCTTTATGTTCTGAATTACACGTTCAATGTCTCATGTATTTTCTTTCTTCATCTTCTGCTTGTGATGTAAGCATATACAATAGAGCTATGGTTGTTGATGTTGGTTCGCTGGAGATTCTGATGAGAGAGATTGTATCACTGAACTGTTCATAGTAACTCTGTCTTTCTGGTGCTAATGAATCATACTCCTGTTACACCATATTTTTCTGCTATTGATATATCCTATATTTGTCTAACCTGGAATCCTTTACTTCTTTCTACTGTGCTTCACTAACTCCCATTATAACTAGACTGAGCCTCTTTCATTTTCCTTTTCAGATTTGCTAGCTTCCTTACCAAGTTCAAACTTCTGATGTTCCACATTGCAGCAGACAGAATGTAACCTTTTGGCTGGTTATTAAATCTTTTTCACATGAATAGCTTCCCATTTGCAATCCTCTCCTACTGATCTGAATGGAGAACTAACCTGGAATATCTTTCCAGTGGGGAAATTATCATAAAACTTTATTAATTACAAGCTACATTGTGCATGGATACAACTGTATTTCTTAATGCAAAGGCTTCCATTTCCTTCTGCATCTTTGTCATTGATCATTGCTCATTGTTCCACATTTTAGGGGCATTTTTAAATTCTAGGGGTAACAGGGTGCCTCATGCCTGTCTACTCCTCCACTCACTGTGTAAAGGCCATTGGCAGAACAAAGTGATTCTTCATTCCAGAAATCTTCAGCTGTCATTGCCAATGATTTTTATTTGAAATTGAAGCAATGATGGGGTTCAGACCTGGAACGCAGGATGTTTTTATCACTGGTCCAAGGTGAATCTGAGTAATTTTAGGAGTTGGGCCCAGACTGTCAGTGGATAAACTCATATCTGCAGAACAGGAAAAAGATAGTTGAACATACATACCACAAGGTATTTGTATAATTCCCTAATTTTCTGCAGAGCAGAGTGTTTACAACAAAAAAATAATTTTTGGGTTTTATCTAATGGGACATACTAGTCTTGTAATAAAACTATGACATGGACTCCCATATGCACCAAACACATCACTAGTTGAGTAGAATAAATTTTACAGCAAGTATTCTTTAAATTTTTTCTGGGTGTTAATGTTCGAAGAGCAAGACAATGTCTGCTGGTAGAGCATTGAAAACTTTTGTGACAGATTAAGTCACTCCTTTCAGCACACAGGTGGAATCTGTCTGGTTAATATCGAAGTCCTGTTTGACTGTCTAGTGATACAGACATCAATAGCACTGATCAGAGGTGTAAGCACCACTGGGCAGACAGAGTAGGGGCACTGAATAAGAATATCTGTGCCATAAACAAAGGACTGGGTGTGCTGTGATGTAGGAGACTGCGCAGTCACACTTTTGTATTGTTTGATCATACTAAAGTATTGTTCACTCACGATTGTCTCCTCTCTGTGATTGAAGCTTTCAATACATCCATTAGGGCAATGTTCTATAACCTCATATTGTTGCCATGATGTGCATAATTGGTTTTGAAAAAGAGAGCTATTTATATTAGTGAAACATGAAAAAGAGAGATATACTGAGACAGATTCCTACAACAGTAAATGCTACTCAGAATGAATATTTCTCTCCTCTGAGCAGTGACATTTTTTTGTTGGTGGTTGAGTACCACAAAGATGATTCCATGAAACAGCAAAGCATAAAAATATCCTAAGCAAGCAGTTCTGATGGCAATCTTGTGTGTAAATGTTAAAATTATGTGTAAGCCAAAAACTATGGAATGAAGTATTTTGCCAGGTCTAGGATATGATGGGACCAATTCAATTAGCATTACTGTGCACAACTAAGAACTTCACCCCACTTGATGTGCTTGTGGTCTATTACATTTAATATTTACGTTCTGTTCTGTGAAACATGAAATTGGGCATAAAGCAGTGTTTTTAGACATTCAGAGCACATTCACTACAGATAAATCAGGTTTGTACTACAAATGTTGTATGGATCAGTAAAGTACAATTTATGATACCAGTAGCTTCTCATGTGGTGTGATCATAGTTAGTTCCATGAATATAGAAGTGTAGTAAACTAGCTAAAATTATTTATGAGAGTCAAAATTTCACATGCAATGAAGTCTTAGCATTAAACAGTTTACATGTCCTTTAAAAAAGTTCAACAATGAAGCAAAAAATTGTAATTTTTACAGTTGTTATGGGATTACCTGAACAGTGAAAGCATGGATAAAAGGAATGAAGAATTCAATTATGATGGCTGGAAAACAGAAAATGTGAAGGTATTTATCTTAGGCATACTGATGCTATTTTTCATACCTGTTACAAACCTTCAGCCACAAAATTTAAATGTCTTTCTCTAAGTAATTTTTGTCTAATATATTAAATTACTGCTATTTGTATATTAAAGAAAAATTTTCATCCTCACTTCCTTATACTTTTCATTCATAAATAGCTGAAATGAAAATGGAATCTGAATTTTAATGCCACCTGTGTCATTTACTTAATCCACTTTACTGAAATGTTTCCATTTTGAATTTCAGGAAATCCCACAGCAAGTAAATACCAGTGATTGTGGTGTATTTTGTTGTGTATATTCAGAATGTATCTGTCGTAATGCTAGTTTCAACTTTTCCCAGGAAGACATGCCATATTTTAGAAAAAAAATTGTGTATGAAATACTTTCAAAAAAATTGATGACATGAAGATACTGGTAGTGGTAGTGGAGATGGTATTATCTTTTTTAAAAAAAATCCCATCTAATAGAAACATAAAAGAATTTAAAATTCTGAACATAAAATTTTAATTTTTGACTCTGTGTATGGTTGAACGTGTTGTAGGATCTATAGAGAAGTCTAACAGATTGTTCTGTAATTGTGATACAACAGTGAATAGAGTATTATTTTGAATCTGTAAAATTTATTTTTCAGCTAGGATGTTCATGTGTAGGGTAATGAGTAGAACTGTTGTTCATTGTTAAATTTCTTTTTGTGGAGATTAAAAAGTAAACTTTGTCTGTCAACACTTTTGTGTTAGGTGTAATCTCCAAAAGAGGAATTTTTTAAAGGTGGAGTTACTTTTGATGTGGCTGTCTTGCTTGAATTGGCAACTGCAATATTTGCAGCTTTCATAAGCAGCAGAGAAGTTGTTGCTTATACAAATATTCAAATGGTGGCTGTAACTGAATCACTGTTAATAAATGTTAATTGGCATTAAGGGTTATTTAACAGGTTTGTATTTGTTTCCAGTTCTGTAAAAAAATAATAGAAGAGATGACTGGATCATCAGTAGTAGACTTAAAAAAACTAATCTGTCTTTTCCATGTAGAGTACCAATTTTTTTTTTAAATGCTTGCTGGATTTAGTTATCATATTATGTTCCTTTATTTAGTGTATAATCAGTGTGAAACCATGTATGAAAATTGCACTTAAATTTAAAATATATAACATATAATACTTGTTTTGGTAAAAGCTTAATCTCGGTCATTAGGTGGATATGATACATGGATCAGGCCATATCACAGTATGTACACAATGTTGTATGTAATATGTATAGCTAAGCATGATACCTTAGTGCTTCAAACATATGAAACTGTTAAATATTCAGAATAGTTTATCAGAAACTGTTAATTGCACTGCTGGGTTCCAAAGAATATGTATATAACCTAGTTATTGATTCTTTCCATACAGTTTTTATGAATCTGTATTTATGAGTAAGAGACTAAATTTCCTGTAATGGTTGTGCTTAGATTTTGTTTGTGGTACTGAGATGCTTTCATTTCGTTAATTATTAAGAATCAATTTGTAACAATACTATGTACAATATGAAAAGAAAAGTTATAACTGGTATTGAATTTTGTGTTATTACCTAAATATTTCCAATCATTTATTTAACTAAAGTACCCATAAAACAAGGAATTGATTAAGAAATATGTATGAAGTAGTGTGGCCACCATCTTAAGCACTAGTACATGTGTAGTAAGGTCAGTAGATAAATTCAAGCTGAGCTTTTTAACTGGAAATGAAGCAGCTTCCATGAATGAAACTTTCTTATTAATTGAAGAGCTAACTTAAAACACAAAGCATATTATTGAATCTAGCTAACGTGTTACAGTTCATATTACCCATCCTGCCTTTCACTGAGGACTATACATGCTGTCTTAAACTGAGAGATGTTTATCACTCTTCTTGTCTTACTCGTCATGTAACCTGGAGTCCTTCACACTTCAGTTACATACTGAGGACAGTTTCTACTGAATCCTAAAATTCATGTGTGCCAAACATTCCATTCACCTTCAATGAACAAAGCTCTGCACAAGAAGATACTTGTTCATTATTTCACAAACTACATAATTTTGTTTCTGATTTTCAGTAACAAGCTATCACATGAATAGCCATCATCCAACTGTAGCCAAATGAAAGATTGTTAGTAAGTACTGTTGAAAACAATATAGTTGACTTGATTGGTGTTGTACAACCTGATCCACAGTAGTCTTAACCTTGTGTTGCAGCAATCCTCACTTGAAAATTAAAATGGAGTGACTGTATCTTAACAGCAGTCCCATTCCCTGAAACCATCTGTGTGTCCTTGACCTCCACCTACTTCCATCCTGGTGTACACCTCATATATTATGCCTCCCCCTACTGCCCTTCCACCACAAAGCTGCTGCATGTATTCTGCATGCCATATTTCTATCTGTATTCTATGTTGCTTCCATTATTTCTCTCTCTCTCTCTCTCTCTCTCTCTCTCTCTCTCTCCTCTCTCTCTCTCTCTCTCTCTCTCTCTCTCTTACAGCTTTTTCAAAATTTGTGTAGTTGAGATGATATTGATACTCAGTCTGTATAGAGTGCCCCGTATAACAACTGCCATGCTCACATGTGGTATTGCAAACCTCTGGGTTCTTGGGTAAACTGACTGAGTAACTTTGTCAAAGAACTGCATCATGAAATACTTTGTAAGAATATCTTAGATTCAGTGTAACAATGGGTGTGGCTACACAGTGTGAGATATGGTAGTAATGACTAGACAAAAGGTGTTGCGGTAGCTCTGTGGTACTAGACAAAAGGTGTTGCGGTAGCTCTGTGGTACGTAACACAGTGATACAGAAAGTATTCTGGAAGCTGGTTATCAGTGATAAGTGGATGAGTGTTCCTAGTCAGATGGTATGTACAGGCTTGTTCTGTGAAGATATTACTATCTTTCAGGGATGATGGAGAGGGGTAAATATATCAGTTTGAGGCAAGGGATCTTAGCCCAGAAAAAAAGTCTTGAAAGTTGTAAGTGAAAATTGTTGTGATACTTCTGACAATGGATTACATGCATCACAACTGTTGTTGCTAATATTGTAGGGTCGGCAACTTTCAGAGGTGGTAGAATAGACCAAAACAAGAAGAAAATCTCTAGTAAATATGGGCTTTAAAATGTATACCTTTAGAGCTATGGGCATTTCTTCAGTGGAAGGAAAGTGCTCAAAACTCTTAAGGTTTGCATTTTAAAGTCCATGTTTACTAGAGATTATTTTTCTTGTTTTGGCCCATACTATCACCACTGAAAGCTGCCTACTGTACAATCAAGGCAACAACAGTACTAGTACATGTATTCATCTGTCAGAGATATCAGAACAAGTTTTTCTCATAGCTTTGGACTCAGTTGTTTCCGGACCAGTGTCCCTTACCTCAGATTGATGCATTTACCCATTTCCATCAATGCTGAAACATTCATCTCATCAAAGAATTACCCTGTAGAATGTGAATAGTGGATATGATACTTCCACATGATGATTCAGGATGCACATCTGCTTCTTATACTGTGAATCTAGATGGACTGTTTGTGGTAATGCTTGGCAGGTGCCCTGTGGTGATTAGCAGTGGCCCGACCCCTCTCTCCCGACCCCTCTCTCCCGACCCCTCTCTCCCGACCCCTCTCTCCCGACCCCTCTCTCCCGACCCCTCTCTCCCGACCCCTCTCTCCCGACCCCCTCTCCCGACCCCCTCTCCCGCCCCCCTCTCCCGCCCCCCTCTCCCGCCCCCCTCTCCCGCCCCCCTCTCCCGCCCCCCTCTCCCGCCCCCCTCTCCCGCCCCCCTCTCCCGCCCCCCTCTCCCGCCCCCCTCTCCCGCCCCCCTCTCCCGCCCCCCTCTCCCGCCCCCCTCTCCCGCCCCCCTCTCCCGCCCCCCTCTCCCGCCCCCCTCTCCCGCCCCCCTCTCCCGCCCCCCTCTCCCGCCCCCCTCTCCCGCCCCCCTCTCCCGCCCCCCTCTCCCGCCCCCCTCTCCCGCCCCCCTCTCCCGCCCCCCTCTCCCGCCCCCCTCTCCCGCCCCCCTCTCCCCCCCTTCCCCCCTCTTCCCCCCCATCCCCCCCTTCCCCCCCCATCCCCCCCATCCCCCCCATCCCCCCCATCCCCCCCTTCCCCCCCTTACCCCCTCTTACCCCCTCTTACCCCCTCTTACCCCCTCTTACCCCCCTCTTACCCCCTCTTACCCCCCTCTTACCCCCCTCTTACCCCCCTCTTACCCCCCTCTTACCCCCCTCTTACCCCCCTCTTACCCCCCTCTTACCCCCCTCTTACCCCCCTCTTACCCCCCTCTTACCCCCCTCTTACCCCCCTCTTACCCCCCTCTTACCCCCCTCTTACCCCCCTCTTACCCCCCTCTTACCCCCCTCTTACCCCCCTCTTACCCCCCTCTTACCCCCCTCTTACCCCCCTCTTACCCCCCTCTTACCCCCCTCTTACCCCCTCTTACCCCCCTCTTACCCCCCTCTTACCCCCCTCTTACCCCCCTCTTACCCCCCTCTTACCCCCTCTTCCCCCTCTTCCCCCTCTTCCCCCCTCTTCCCCCCTCTTCCCCCCTCTTCCCCCCTCTTCCCCCCTCTTCCCCCCTCTTCCCCCCTCTTCCCCCCTCTTCCCCCCTCTTCCCCCCTCTTCCCCCCTCTTCCCCCCTCTTCCCCCCCCTCCCCCCCACTTCCCCCCACTTCCCCCCCCCCCACTTCCCCCCTTCCCCCCACTTCCCCCCTTCCCCCCTCTTCCCCCCCTCTTCCCCCCTCTTCCCCCCTCTTCCCCCCCTCTTCACCCCTCTTCACCCCTCTTCACCCCTCTTCACCCCTCTTCACCCCTCTTCACCCCTCTTCACCCCTCTTCCCACCTCTACCCACCTCTTCACCCCTCTTCCCCCCCTCTCTCCCCCTCTTCCCCCTCTCTCTCTCCCTTTTTTTTTGGGAAGTGATTCTCATTACTTTCTGTTGCAATAAAAGAACATTCTTGCAGCGCATAGAATGGCACCACAGCAGCTGTCTGTAACTGATGTGGCTGTGGAATACTGCATGGTAGGCTGTCCTTTTGTTGTGTGCTTGCAACATAAGAATTTGATATGCTATTGCCAAGTTAACTTGGTATCAATGAAAAAGTTCTGAAGTTTAACAGCTTTTGTGTTACCCAGAGAACAGCACTGAGGCTGAAAATCAACCTCTGAGTTTTGTCTCCAATAATTTTTATCGTATTCATGATACAGGAGGTCTTGGTTTTACAGAATAGGACTTGTGCTTGTTAAACAGTGTGACTGACTTTCTTTCCTTTTGAGAAAAAAGTTGTTTCATTTGTGAATTGTAAGATATGCGCATTGGAGCCTGTTTCATTATCAGAAACTGGGAACAACAGAGGCCCTATCATGGATCCCTGTGACACACTTTGTTGTAATTTCTCACCAGAGTCTGCTCATTGCACTGATATGATCTGTTGTTGTTTAGGTAGGATCAGAGAGTTTGCAGAACAAATCCTTCAATATCATATGATTTTTAACTTGCCTAGCAGGTCCTTATATGGAATACAGTTGAATGCCTAATTGAGGTCACACAGTACGAGTGACATAGACTCTCCAAAACCCTGACTTGCATTTGTAGCTAAGTCAAATTTTGCTGTTGTCATTGACCTGCCCTTCTGAAAGCTACAGTGTGCATTGTAAAGGAGGATGTTTTCTCCATAATAACCTAATAATTGATCTTTCATGATTGACTTCATCACTTTACCTAGTATTGGCCTTGTAGATATGGTCCTGTAGATTGACACTTCACATGGATTACCTTTTTGTAAACAGGCACTGTGTGTGCTACATCTAGGAAGCCTGGAAATTCTCCAGTATGGAGATATTGATATATTTCTCTTGTCTGATTGTACAGTTTTATGAATTATAGTTTTTGATATAGTGTAGGATGTGCTGTAAATATTGTGACTCCCTGAATGTTTTTAGTTTTTTACAATTTTTATGTCTCTCAGAAATGTTCTCTTCCACATTACCAAGAAGTTGTTGTTCTTGTTGTTGTGGTCTTCAGTCCTGAGACTGGTTTGATGCAGCTCTCCATGCTACTCTATCCTGTGCAAGCTTCTTCATCTCCCAGTACGTACTGCAACCTACATCCTTCTGAATCTGCTTAGTGTATTCATCTCTTGGTCTACCTCTACGATTTATACCCTCCACGCTGCCCTCCAATGCTAAATTGGTGATCGCTTGATGCCTCAGAACATGTCCTACCAACCAATCCCTTCTTCTGGTCAAGTTGGGCCACAAACTTCTCTTCTCCCCAATCCTATTAAATACTTCCTCATTAGCTCATTAGTTATGTGATCTACCCATCTAATCTTCAGCATTCTTCTGTAGCACCACATTTTGAAAGCTTCTATTCTCTTCTTGCCCAAACTATTTATTGTCTATGTTTCACTTCCATACATGGCTACACTCCATACAAATACTTTCAGAGACGACTTCCTGACACTTAAATCTATACTTGATGTTAACAAATTTCTCTTCTTCAGAAACGCTTTCCTTGCCATTGCCAGTCTACATTTTATATCCTCTCTACTTTGACCATCATCAGTTATTTTGCTCCCCAAATAGCAAAATTCCTGTACTACTTTGTCTCATTTCCTAATCTAATCCCCTCAGCCTCACCTGACTTAATTAGACTACATTCCATTATCCTCATTTTGCTTTTGTTGATGTTCATCTTATATCCTCCTTTCAAGACACTGTCCATTCCATTCAACTGCTCTTCCAAGTCCTTTGCTGTATCCGACAGAATTACAATGTCATCGGCGAACCTCAAAGTTTTTTTTATTCTTTTCCATGGATTTTAATACCTACTCTGAATTTTTCTTTTGTTTCCTTTACTGCTTCCTCAATATACAGATTGAGTAACATTGGGGGCAGGCTACAACCTTGTCTCACTCCCTTCCCAACCACTGCTTCCCTTTCATGCCCCTCGACTCTTACAACTGCCATCTGGGTTCTGTACAAATTGTAAATAGCCTTTGGCTCCCTGTATTTTACCCCTGCCACATTCAGAATGTGAAAGAGAGTAAGCTTTCTCTAAGTCTACAAATGCTAGAAATGTAGGTTTGCCTTTCCTTAATCTATCTTCTAAGATAAGTCGTAGGGTCAGTATTGCCTCACGTGTTCCAACATTTCTGCGGAGTACAAACTGATCTTCACCGAGGTTGGCTTCTACCAGTTTTTTCATTCGTCTGTAAACAATTCGCGTTAGTATTTTGCAGCCATGACTTATTAAACTGATAGTTCGGCAGCTTTCACGTCTGTCAACACCTGCTTTCTTTTGGATTGGAATTATTATATTCTTTTTGAAGTCTGAGGGTATTTCGCCTGTCTCATACATCTTGCTCACCAGATGGGAGAGTTTGGTCAGGACTGGCTCTCCCAAGGCTGTCAGTAGTTCCAATGGAAAGTTGTCTACTCCAGGGGCCTTGTTTCGGCCCAGGTCTTTCAGTGCTCTGTCAAACTCTTCACGCAATATCATATCTCCCAGTTCATCTTCATCTACATCCTATTCCATTTCCATAATATTGTCCTCAAGTACATCGCCCTTGTACATACCTTCTATATACTCCTTCCACCTTTCTGCTTTCCCTTCTTTGCTTAAAACTGGGTTTCCATCTGAGCTCTTGATATTCATACAAGTAGTTCTCTTACCTCCAAAGGTCTCTTTAATTTTCCTGTAGGCAGTATCTATCTTACCCCTAGTGACATGTGCCTCTACATCATTACGTTTGTCCTCTAGCCATCCCTGCTTAGCCATTTTGCACTTCCTCTCGATCTCATTTTTGAGACGTTTGTATTCCTTTTTGCCTACTTCATTTATTGCATTTTTTAATTTTCTCCTTTCATCAATTAGATTCAATATTTCTTCTGTTACCCAAGGATTTCTACTAGCCCTTGTCTTTTTACCTACTTGATCCTCTGCTGCCTTCACTACTTCATCCCTCAAACCTACCCATTCTTCTTCTACTGTATTTCTTTCCCCCATTCCTGTCAATTGTTCCCTTATGCTCTCCCTGAAACTCTGTACAACCACTGGTTCTTTCAGTTTATCCAGGTCCCATCTCCTTAAATTCCCACCTTCTTGCAGTTTCTTCAGTTTTAATCTACATGTCATAACCAATAGATTGTGATCAGAGTCCACATCTGCCCCTGGAAATGTCTTACAATTTAAAACCTGGTTCCTAAATCTCTGTCTTACCATTATATAATCTATCTGATACCTTCTAGTATCTCCAGGGTTCTTCCATGTATACAACCTTCTTTCATGATTCTTAATCCAAGTGTTAGCTATGATTAAGTTGTGCTCTGTGCAAAATTCTAGCAGGTGGCTTCGTCTTTCATTTCTTAGCCCCAATCCATATTCACCTACTATGTTTCCTTCTCTCCCTTTTCCTACACTTGAATTCCAGTCACCCATGACTATTAACTTTTCGTCTCCCTTCACTATCTGAATAATTTCTTTTATTTCATCATACATTTCTTCAATTTCTTTGTCATCTGCGGATCTAGGTGGCATATAAACTTGTACTACTGTAGTAGGTGTGAACTTCATATCTATCTTGGCCACAATAATGCGTTCACTATGCTGTTTGTAGTAGCTTACCAGCATTCCTATTTTTTTAATTCATTATTAAACCTACTCTTGCATTACCCCTATTTGATTTTGCGTTTATAGCCCTGTAGTCACCTGACCAGAAGTCTTGTTCCTCCTGCCACTGAACTTCACTAATTCCCACTATATCTAACTTTAACCTATCCATTTCCCTTTTTAAAGAAGGATTTATCCAAATTTCACACTGACTGTATGACCTGTTCCAGAGCCAGGAATTTCATCTACTGTGCTTCCCACTACCTTTTTAAAATGTTGATTAAATTCATATGAACTGCAAGAATTGAAGCAAGAGGTGGACCTTTTCCTGGGTTCATTGTCTAGATTCCACATTGCATTGCAAAGATTGTACCTTTTCAACAAATGTGGCATTGCTTTCTGTCTTTGCTTTTTCTACTTCCATTCTCCCCTAGATCATTACACTCTAAAATAACTGCTATGCAGTATATTCTTAATTTTAATATCCTTAGCTGGTTTTATCTTATCATTTACTGTTTGGACAGTACATTCCATTTTAATTAATGTAGAGGTATACCACCTCCTTACATTGACAGTTTTCTCTCTGCTGTTTGATTTGGCAATAATTGAATGTGTCTCAGGTTTTAATGGAAAATTTTCATCAAATTTGACTTCAAGGGCCTAGAACAGGCAGCTGAATGCACTATTTGGTGCCAATTCTACAAATATTTGTTATCAGTCTATAGGAGACATTGTACCTTTGAAAATGTCAAAACTATTTTTTTTAATGATAGTACTATTTCTGAAGATGCCATTTGAATGACCACTGAGTGTCCATAGCTGCATGATTACTGCACTGTGATATGCAAGTATTGGGTAAACCCAAGTTCTTTGTGGTCACAACTATTAAGGTTTGTGACAATTGTAGCAAGACAAACATCTCCTCTTGTTCATAGATAATCTGCCACAAACAGTCCATGTAAGCTTTCTCTTCATCACAACCTTCTGCAGTATGAATGTTTGATTTCCCAAATTAGCAATTTTTTTTTTTTTTTTTTTTTTTGCCCTTAGGTGCACCAACAGCTTTCCAATCGGTTGATGAGATTTTTAAAATTACCATATGGGGAAAAGTATGCATAAACAACAATTAAGCTAGCATCTGGCAGCCACAAAGCAGCCAACTCTAGGTCCAAATCTACCCAGAAGTTACAGAAGTCTATTTTCTTGGCACCAAATACTGATCTTACTATTTGTATACACACTCATTACTATGGATAGCAGTTTATTTACACCATCACCATTTCCAGATATTCATTATATCTGTAGTTTTATATTTCTGGTTCAGCTAACCTGTGCTCACATATACATAATACTTTTGTTCTCGCTTCCTCAATAAAGATTGGTAATGTATTAAATTTTGTCCTGACTCACTGCATATGTCAGCATTTTTTTTCTTTTCTTTTCAATATTGTCATTTGCTTCTTCTCTACAATGTTCTTGGTCTTTCGATACTGAGTAAAATATCTTTCCACTCAGGCTGCTTAAGTCCTTTGTGAAAGGTCATGACTGGTTACCACATTCTTGAAATCCGTCATCAGGGGAACTGTACATTGGAGGAAAAATATATTTACTCTTAAGAATAATCAATCTTCAGAAATAAGTGGTCATACTCACATAAAGCTGCTAAGAATATTATACTTTTTTATCTTTTCAATCATTGTAGAATATAGTAACACAGCCAAGTCCCATAATTCATCTTCAAAGTAAAAAAAAAGATGAGTAACTTTCTGTGAAGTGGTATTCCAAGTTAAAATGATCGGGTCTGCAAAGTAACAAGTAGAATAATGGCATACCCCAGTAACTACAAAAACTGGAAGAAATTGGAAAAACCATAGGTGCCTAACTTGAAGTAGCAACCAGAAAGAAAGAATCAAGCTAGGCCAAAGACATACTAGATCCATAGACTGCTCAGGGAGGTAACATGGCATCAAACTGAGATAAACTGGCAGAATGATATTATGAGACCTTGTGCGAAACCATGTATCAGCAAATTTACAGAAGGGCCAAGTCATATGTACCAGTGAGGAGATCAGAAAGTTGCTGTAAAGTGGTACTAAACTAATACTCCAAGAGAGGAGATGAACATACTGATATCTAAAAGCTACTGCAAAAGAATATGGTTCTCAGAACCATTAAATTACTTACATAAACAATGATAACTAGCCAATAGATTTTTATAGTGTAAACCAGTATGTGCATTAAATGTTCCTTCAGGAAATTTCTACAGTTCTTCCAAAATATTACATGTACTGTCCTTCCTTTTTCAATACAGTATCTGAAGCTTATAATGGAGATCCACAACTGAATACATAGTTTAACTGGGACCATTGCTTTATAGTGAGTTAATTATTTTTATTGATTTGATCATGAACTGTAGGACTAGCCTGTAACAGTTTTTCCTGTATTCGCAATGATTTAAAATCTGATGTAAGTGTACTACTCTTAGTAACCTTAAGTGGTGGTGATGACTTATTTTTAGAAACCGTTTATTCCAAAGAGAGAATGTTATTCTTCCAGTCTACAGATTACCTGATGATGCATTTTAAAGATGTGAAACTGGTCTTACCTTTCAATAAATAACTTTAACAGCCTAAGCAGAAGACATTTTTTCAACATGCAGAATTTCAGCTGTGGTTGCCCTCATTTTAAAGTTCTGTTTTGGTTTTGAGAGTTTATCGCACTGATGCAGTAGGCTTGTGTGACACATATCCACTCTTTCTGAGAACATGCTCTGAACTACCTGAAACCAATCGACTTATAAGACAATTGACACTGAAGGTTCCATACCATCAAAACCTCCATTGCCCATTTTGCCCCTGTACTTGTTATATTCTTAACTTTGACACTGTACTTTTGTTGCTCTGTTTCCCATATCAGATTACACCACCAAGTAGTGAATCGAGCCACTAAATGAGACTTATTATAATGTAGAAAAATTTTGCAGGTGGATACCATGTAGTACATTCCCAATGCAGAAGCACAAGATGGTTCTGTATACTTATATAATTTACTAATCTTCAGTACATTCCACAAACCAACTAACTATTAAAATTTATCATCTGTTCAGAACAAAAGAAACTAACCTGGCTGTTTTTGAAAGCATTACTTAGATTCTGTGCCTGTGTGTGACCAATAAGTAACCACGTAACATCTCTATGTGGGACTGAGTAAAAGTATGTGGTTTTATATTTCAAATATTTCTTAGGTACTCATCTGTGTGTCATAGTTCAAATGTGCAATATTTTGGAAATCCACATATTTGTGACCTTCAAATATTCCTGATGACTGTTGGGTGCCACCTTGACACTGAAAAGCCTAAAAATTATTAACACTGCCCACTACGACATTGGATGCCTCCTGGTGGCACTGTCTGTGGGTGTGTGACATGGCAGCAAGAGTATGTAAACAGGGCAAACATGGATGGAAGGGGTGTCACCCTAATGAAGATACATGCTGCGAATAGAGAAATCCATTGAGATAAGCAACTCTGACAAAGGACTGATTAATTAGATTAGATTAGATTAATACTTGTTCTATAGATCATGAATACGACACTTCATAATGATGTGGAACGTGTCAGGTTAATAAAAGATGTCTGTACAAAGATATTGCATTACACAAAATATTGCATGACACTAATGTTTAAGCTAGGTTTTTCCCCCTCCCTTAATTTATATCTAAAAATTCAGCCACTGAGTAGGAGGAGTTGTCATCTAGAAATTCTTTTAATTTATTTTTAAATGTTGGTTGACTATCTGTCAGGCTTTTGATACTGTTTTGTGGGTGACCAAAGACTTTGGTGGCAGCATAATTTAGCCCTTTCTGTGCCAAAGTCAGATTTAACTCTGCATAGTGAAGATCATCCTTTCTCCTGGTGTTATAGCTATGCACACTGCTATTACTTTTGAACTGGGTAGGATTATTAACAACAAATTTCATAAGTGAATATATATATACTGTGAGGATCCCTAGGTCCTTAAATAGATGTCTGCAGGATGACTGTGGGTGGGCTCCAGCAATTATTCTGATTACATGTTTTTGAGCAATGAATACTTTTCTACTCAATGATGAATTACCACAGAATATGATGCCATATGAAAGTAGTGAATGAAAGTAGGCATAGTAAGCTAATTTACTGAGATTCTTGTCACCAAAATTTGCAATAACCCTAATAGCATACGTAGCTGAACTCAGACGTTTCAGCAGACCATCGATGTGTTGCTTCCAGTTTAACCTCTCATCAATGGCCACACCTAAAAATTTTGAAAATTCTACCTTAGCTACAGACTTCTGTTCAAAGTCCATATTTATTACTGGAGTTGTGCCATTTACTGTACGGAACTGTATATACTGTGTTTTATCAACATTTAAAGAGAGTGCGTTTGCTGAGAACCACTTAATAATTTTGTGAAAGACATCATTTACAATTACATAACTTAGTTCTTGGTTTTTGGATGTTATTACTATACTTGTATCATCAGCAAAAAGAACTAACTTTGCATCTTCATCAATGTGCAATGGTAAGTCATTAATATATATAAAGAACAGTAAAGGACCTAAGACCGAACCCTGTGGGACCCCGTACTTGATAGCCCCCCAGTTTGATGAATCAGCTGTTGTTTTAACATTACATGAATCACTTATTTCAACTTTCTGCATTCTTCCAGTTAAGTATGAATTAAACCATTTGTGCACTGCCCCCCTCAAACCATAATGATATAATTAATAGTACAGAAAGCCTGTGAATGAGTATTTAAAAAATGGCAAAGCTGGTAAAATGTTCACAGGCTACTGTCATGTGCATATATGAAAGAGGTAGGACAATAAAATTACCACTAGGCACTAAATGGTTGTCTGTTACATAAAGTAGGATAGATGGTGATCTGTGACATCTCTGATGAAAGAGCATAGTGCAGGTACAGGCATAAGTCTTTTGGAGAGAACCGTTCTTCGTACATTGTTGAAGATTGAGCTTTGCAGCAGAACACCTCTACATGTTCACCCAATTACACCAACAATTACAATAGCAGTGGGTTTGTGGCAATGGTACTTGTCCACTCATCAGTGTAAATGTCAGCTCTTCAGGTGATCACATTTTTGCTATGCTAAATTGATGGTCACCTCTAGAAATGCTGTCATTGAGGTGAACAGTGGCTCAGAATGTACAAAGCACCATGAAGGCAGGCTGGTGGAACAGTGTTATGCTATGGGAGATATTCTCCTGTGCTTGCATGGGACCTGTGGAAGTAAAGAAGACATGCTGACAGCTGAGAACCACTTGCATCTCTTCATGCTTGATGTCTTCCCTGAGGGCAATGTCATCTTTCAGCAGTATAGTTGTCCATTTCCCAGAGTAAGAACCATGCTACACTGGTTTGAAGAGTATTATAATGAGCCCATGTTGAAGTCTGTGGTGAAACTCATCTGATGTAAATCCTATGGAACCTATCTGGATCACTATTGGGCACCATCACTGTGTATACAAATCGGTGGCCCAATGTGTACATAAATTACATGACCTGTACAAAGACATCTAATGCCACATACCTCCAAAAACCTACCAACACCCTGTTGAATCCTTGATATGCAGAGTCAGTGATGTAATTCATTTCAAAGATGGACAAACAAGATACTAAGCGGATGGTTATAATTTTTTGACTCATCAGTGTATATCCTATCCCTCTTCATGCAGCCTCCTGCCCACCACCTCCACATGTTGAGGTGGGGGAATAACAATGTTGAGGGTGATCCTGGGTAGTGCTGCAGTCATCATTGGATGAGAATCTCTACTGGCGTGGTGACAATGCATCCTCATCTTCCTAAGTTGTCATGACAGCAGCAGATTGCTGCTAGGTAATCCTTGACTTCTCCAAATAGGACCATTGTCTTCACTGGTGGGTGGAACACACACTTCATGATACTTTCTCCAAGTATGAGGTTTGTTCAAAAAAATCCATAACATTCATAATTTCATGCCAGTGGTGTGTTGTAATGAAATGCCATTGACGTCCCTGCTCACAGCTGTGTTTAATGTGTAACTGCTGAAGTTTCATTGTTGTATGTCTATTAGTTATTTTTCAGTGCTGTATTGAATAGAATGTTATCACACAATTTGCAAATTTCAGGATTGAAGAGTTAGATGAGCAACACATCTGCATTAAATTTTGCGTGAAAGTCAAGAAAACCTTTACAGAGACACACTAATTGATGCAGGGAGCCTACAGTGATTAGTGCTTAAGCCACACTTGGTCTTACGAATGGTTCACAAAGTTTAAAAATAGCCAGATGGAAGCTAAAAATTACCCTCATTCGGGATGCACTTTGACAGCTACCAACAGTGCTCACATTAGGAATGTCAGTGAACTGTGTTGCTAATCAAAGACTGACTGTCCAAGAAACTTCAGAAGAATGTAATATTTCAGTTCAATCATGTCATGAAATACTGACACATTGTTTCGGAATTCATCATGTTGCCATCAAGTTCATCCCAGGGCCCATGAGTCAAGACCAGAAAGACCTTTGCCTCACAACCCATGAAGAGCTTTTGGATTTCACAAGTGAGAATGAGATGTTCATTAAGAGGACCATAAATTGTAATGAGATGTGGGTGTATGGTTATGATGTTGAGACCAAGGTTCGATCTTCAGAATGGGCCAGAAAAAGCTGAAATATTGTGCATTTTGGATGATGCCACCCATCTGAATACTCGACAAATATTCAAGATTTTCCTATGCTGGGAAGAACTAAAATCACTGTAAGCACCTATACGGGGAGGGTACATAGAAAATTTAAGAAGCTTCACTCTATTTACGCTCCAGTAGTCAACAATACTAGAGAACTGCAGAACAAATCAACTCGTTGTTCAAATGAGATTCATTACTTATTTATACAGTAATGGCCTTTAATAGCATTAAAGGTGAGAACCATTACAATTGTAGGTGTAAGCTGGGATGATACTACTGTGTACATTAACATGTTAATATTTTACAAGAAATTAACAAAAAATAAATATGGTGGAAATAAAAATGGGATTCCAAACAAAGTATTTTTATAAAAATGGGACTGGCCTTGGTGACAGTAGATGATGGATAAGTTAAGTACATAGTAATTTGTTTTATAAGAAGATTAGCTTTGTTATTGTGTTCTGCAAGTGTTGAAAAAGATTTAATTAAAGTTTAGCCAAAATGGTGATCACAAAGCTGAAATTAGTACCTATATCTGAGGAGAGTGAAGTGGTATTGGACATGAGGAAGATAAAACAGTTAAGGAAGAGAATGAAGTATTTGAAAGAACAGACTACAGAGATTCAGATAGAAAAACCCTTGACACATACTATGGGACAATCAATTCGAACTGCAATTTTTGAGAAGGTGAACCAATGTTTAAAAGTTATGAAACAAAGAAACAATGAATGCCCAAAAACCTTTAATCATTCAATTTCAAAACTGGAAAAATACATATAAACACTATGTGGTGGCACGACCTCTCTGACTCCGTAAATTAGGATTGCTGCCCCCCTGCGGCAGTGGGAGTTAGTATGCTCTGATGCTCATAAAGCTTACATTGTTATATGTGTGTACTTACTAATAAATAGTGCAAAAATCATACCTTTATGCTGTGTCACTATTCTGCTGCCACACTACTGGTACCCTGCTTCTCACACTCGTAAACCCAAACTTCCATGTCACACCATGTTTTTGTTGTTAAGTCAAAAATTCAATCCACGGGTTATGCCATCAATAATGTTGCCATTAGAAACATACAATCTCATTGTTTCTTTGGCAATATCTACATCATCTCACAATAAGTGCTCATGAATTCCACATACATCTTGTATGCAAAATTGCTAAATATCAGCCAAGGCTTGTACAATACTACAGTGTCAAAAAAAAAAAAAAAAAATAGTGACAATGCCTTCACTTTTCACCATATCTTTGGACCAACCTCACATTGCTACCGATGCCAAGCAGCAAACTAGCCATAACAAGCATCAAATTTTCTGAGTGAGTTCATCATAAACATTCCAGATTTGACACAGAGTGAATCTATTCCTGGTATTTGAGATAAAAGTTCAGCAGAGTGTCACAGGAAACAATGGCTGCCTACCTCCATAACAAACATGAATCTAAGTGACATTTACTTTTGCACAGGACAGAACATCACATGTTCCAGTGATTTTGAGCATTATGTCATTTGCATTAACAACCTGAACTGTATGAATGCCTCCCACAGTGCTGTTACGGTTGAACAAGACTGGCTTGCACTGGACCACTCTGTTATTCCATTTCATTATCCATCTGCCGATGGACTGTGGGATCGAGGATTACATCACCTTTCAGTACCTGTGCATTCTGATTTTCCAAATCCCATCCCAATCATTTTGACTTAATGTGAGTTCCGCCTGCCAGATTATGACATCATATCCCAGCCATGCTAAGCTTTGCAATTGACTCTCTTCTGGTCCAGCATCATGCTTTGCATTTGCGCCACCCACACCCAGCATGAATACTGACTGTGGACTCCAAGAACACATTTTTCAATACTTCTCCTCAGCAAGGTCAGATACCACTGCCTCCAGGTTCAAGTGCATCACACCTGCATCAGCCACACTGTGAACAATGGCACTTCTGCACAACCTCCATGACAGACAGATAGTGAGTGCCACTGGATAATAAATTGACTACAACCTCATGCACACTGTCACATGCATTTTCTGCCATCTCAGACATCTGTCAAAGGGAAAGTGATATCCACTGTGTCAGGCCTGGAACTTCACTCACATGCACCACTGTTCTTTGAACAGCAACTCAATTTCTTTGCACGTTTTCAAATGACACTGACCCCAACTGTGTGCATAGTGATCCACCTCATCACATGCTGCCCTACATCAAGCTTCATTTCCTGCCCATATTGCACACTGACGATCCCTCGCCATGCCAAGCCTACCTTGAGATGGTGCCTTACAATCAAACCTCTGATGACAATCTTACCATCCACCGTCATCTGAAACTAACACTATTCTGGGCAGATTCTCCCACTATGCAGTTTGCTCTCAGTGAGTGTCTGATGTCAGTCAATGGCCTCAGAGGGGATGATGGGAAGTTTGCTACTCTTCTTAACAACCGCGGATAAAATTCAGACCTTATTACTAACTTACTTTAGGTTGTTAAAGCTTCTCACAAATATTAAACTGCGAAGATGCAACACTACTGCTACAAAAACTAACATGCATGCCTGAGCAGAAGTTACATCTCATCATCAGTGTCATTACTTTAAGCACCAGCATGCTTTCTTCACTCTGGTGGCACCTGAGAGTTCTAATTGAATAATGTGCTATGGGCACTTTGGCTCCTAAAAGGGCCAGAGAACATCAAAACTGCAAAACTAGTGCATGAGGAGGCACCACTCGAATTTAAACTTTGACTTGCTGACAGAATGCAGGCACTATCGCAACACCACATTCTAATCAACAACCAACAGTGCTATGCCATAGTTGACAGCCAGTGTGCCTGTACCAAAACTGATTTTGCATGATCCTAGCCTAGCTGCCTCAACATTCCATGCAGCCATGGACCACACAATGACTCCTGGACTAACTCGAACAGAACCTAGCCCCCCTCCCCCCAGCTCTACCATCAGTACCTTTCACTGCTTCGGTGGACAGCCAAGGTTGTCACTCTCCAAGCTGGCCACTTCCCCAACTCTGCGTATAAACAAAAGCCACAATGGCCAAGTGCATTGCCTGTTTCCACGCCCAATGCACAACAATGCTACTGCTGTTTTCAGACCATATTCTGGCAGGATACACAGCACTGCAGACAGCCATGTGCCTTCCCTAACTAGTACAGAGACCTTACCTAGGCACACTAGGCCACTCTTCATTAACAAGACACCTCTACACACCACAACTAAACAGCAACCAATGAGCAGATGGTCCCTGACTATTCATCCACGACAGGCACCTGAACACATATTTCGATGATAATGGAGCCTATGTGAGCACTCCACTACCTGCTTTTGTGGCTGCTACACTGTTGCTGTTGCCACTGCAGCTGCATGTGAGGATGACACGGTAATCACAGTTGCTCGAACTGCACACATCTTGCTCAGCCTTGGTGCAGATATGCAAATACCTTGGACTTTTCAACCAGACCTGGGAGCTGACTTCCTCTGGTACTATCAACTACTGCTGGGTTTAAATTGTGCCCTCTTCTTATGATGGGATGGTCAGCAGTTGATCCTTCATGTGGTCAGCAATACACTGCCTGCCATCACTGCAACACCTTGTCACGCTGCTGCTGCTCAACACACCACTCCATCTCAACCAACAAAGTGAGGCACTATTCAACCAGCTACTCTTAAAGGCAGTCAAGCACCTGTCATTAGATGATAGCAAAAAGGTCATGCGTCTCACCATTGAACAACTATGGAAATGAGTCGTGGATACCACTACATCACTACATGCAGGTCAACAACATCTCAATGACCTTCATCATCTTGACACTGATCAGCACTGTGGCCCCACTACTATGGACACTTCTCAGGTTAGTGAAGCATTATAAACCCCATTGGAATGCTCTCCTGAGACAGTACTGTGTGACATTAATGGCAATGTCAAATGATGTCATGCCCAGCTTCCTTGACTCACTTCACTCTCCTCCATTTGACCAGGTACAGTCTGTGCTGTGGTGTGGGACATTACAGTCCACCACATTATGAGCACACTGTGTCCCCCTGTCCCTTGCCACCCACGCCATCTAGTTCCCCACAAACTTAAAGCGGCTAATGCTGCAATAGTGAACTTTTGTAAGCTTGCATAGGCAGCCCATCAGACAATGCTTGGGCTTCCTCAATTAAACTGCAGTGGAACCTTGATTAATGAGCACCTCCCATAACTCGCAATTTGCATAATGAGCAAACCAAATTGTAAAAAAAATGACTCACTTAACGAGTGCTATTTTGCATAACGAGTGACGATGGTTTAGTGTGATGTCATCAGCCATTCAAACACAGTGGGGGAAATGTTCAACAGTATGAACACCTTTCATTGTTGGCAGCAACATATGAACAATGTCTTTAGTATGTACCGCAGTTTGGGTTTAGCACTCTTTCTGCTACCATCTCATTGCAGTTTGTAGTCACACATTTTTCTGAACTTGTGTACACACAGTGGTCTTTTAGTTTATAAATTTTAATAACCTTCATAGAAATGTCCCTGAAGATAAAGCTACTAGAAGTTTACCATAAGAGAAAGAAAGCGACTTTTGAAATGGACTGTAAAATCACTCAAAATGTAAATGTAGTGTGAGCATAGTTGATTTATCACACTCATACAATCAGCCTACATGAACTATTTGAACTGTTCTCATGAACAAGGACAAAATTAAGGAGATAGATTCTTCACAGAGAGTGACAAGAATATCTAAACAACAGTTTAATATTCTGGATGATGTCTGAAGGTTGCTCCTTAAGTGAATAAATGTAAAGCAATTCCAAGGCAACACTATTAATGAGAATTTCATTTGTGAGGTGAGAATAATTTTCACTGGCCTTGTTAAGAAGATGCCAGGATCATCAGTAGCCAAAGAAGTGTTTAAGGGATGCCAAGGGTGGTTTGAGAAGTTTAAAAGAAGGATCAGCATCCACAGTATTGTGAGACATGGTGAAGCAGCCAACTCCAACACAAAGGCAGCAGAGAACTTCATCAGTAACTTCAAGATGATTTTAGACACTGGGGGCTATCTGCTGCAACAGGTTTTTAAGTGTGATGAGGTAGGTTTATTCTGGAAAAAGATGCCAAAGTGTGCCTTTATAATAGCAGAGAACAATGCATTGCCCAGTCTCAAGCCAATGAAAGACTGTTCAAAACTGCAATTCTGTGACAATGAATGTGGCAATTTGAAAATTAAACCACTTCTTAAAATTCAGAAACTCCACATGCCTTCAAGAAGTGTAAAGTCCAGGAACAGCAGGTTAAATGTGATGTGAAGATCCAGCAACAAGGCTTGGGTGACAAAAGACCTTTTCTGTGGTTGAATCAATGAAGTATTTGATTATTTGGTGAAAAAATATTTGCTTGAGATGAATTTGCCACTCTATGTCTTGCTTGTTATGGGCAGTGCTACTGCCCATTCTCCAGGCCTGCAGGACTACCTTCTGAAGAATTTCAATTCAACAATATCCAATTTCTGCCTCCCAACATGATTCTGTTACTCCAGCCTATGGACCAGCAGATTATTTCTAACTATAAGTAGCTCTACACTAAAGCACTCTTTTGAGCATGGGTTTGAGTTGACTGAAGTTTCCAATCCAACTCTCAGAGAGTTTTGGAAATACCAGTTCAATATCATGAACAAAAAGCATGGGAAGTGATTGCCCAGAGAACTCTCACTTCTGCTTGGAAGAAGCTTTGGTCAGAGTGGGTTGTCAAACGTGATTGTGAGGCATTTAAGTCAGTACATGTTTAGACTGCAGTCAACAATATGGAGCTAGAAGTGGATAACAATGATATCAATGAGCTTGTTGAAGATCACAGCCGAGAAATGGCCACTGAAGAGCTTATGGAGTTGCAGTGTCTTTCAAAGCAGAAAGCTGTGTGGAGGAGGGGGATGAGGATGAGGAGGGCACAGAACACCAAAGCAGCAATCTACTGATGAAATAAGAGAAAAGCTAAGAGCATGGGAATCAGTTGTATCATAGACTGAACGTCATCAACCCAATAAAGTATTGGCTATCTGAACTTCAAATTTATTTGATGATAATGCTGTGTTGCAATTTTGCAAAGTGTTGGCAGAAACAAATGACTATAGCTACCTTCTTAGTAAACAAGAATTAGTTATGTATTGTGAATAATAAAATACATAACACTGTATATATAATTTTCTCCGAATAATCAGCATGAATAAGATATAACTTTTAGTACTGTTTCTGCATGGAATGCATTCTCATATTTTACATTAATTTATATGGGATAAATTGTTTTGCTTAACGAGTGTTTCACACTGCGAGTAAGATTCTGGAATGAATTATGCTCACTATGTGAGGTTCCACTGTAGTACCTAAAACAGTGATGCTTCGAACCTATGTGATGACTACTGCTACCTCAAAGCCCATACAATCATTGACAGGTACCCCATCCAAAACTTGCATGGTTCTTCCCATGGTTTGGTGGGGCAAAAATTTTCACTGTCAATTGCAAAACAGCATACCTGCAAATTCTAATGGCAGATGAAGATGTACCAAAAACTGTGATAATCATGCCATTCAGTGTCTCGGAGTTCCTCTACAAGCCATACAGATTAAAAAAACATTGCAAAGACATGGAAAAGATTTATTGGCAGTGTACTGTTCAATTTTAATTTTTATTATTCCTATCTAGATGATGCACTAATTTTTTCACAAAATGAGCAAGACCACAATGAACATCTGCATATCACCCTTTATAAGCTTGCCATTAGTGAGGTTGTGATAAATGATGGCAAGTGCCAACTTCAGCAACCTTGTATGACCTTTGTCGACGGATCTGGGGTGTATCCTACTACTGATAAAACTGACCAGATACATCTCCTCCCACTTCCTAACAACTACCAAGAGCTGCATAGGTTTTTGGGGGTTATAAATTTCAACAGGAACCATTTGCCACGCTGATGAGACTTTGCTACCACTCACCCAAGCATTGCGGGGCAAGAATACATCTGGTAAATGACACCTGAGTTAGCCACTGGAAATTCAAGTGGTCTTTGAAAAAATAAAAGAACACCCGTTACATGCCATGACACTTGCCCACTCGTTGCTTGATACACTTCTAATTATTGCATCTAATGCTGGTGATCACATGATCCCCAACATTAGTGGGATCACTCAGCTGCTCAGGTGTTTCTCCTGCAAACAAATTGACACCCAAAACAAATGATTCATATTTGATGACAAATATTAGTAATATATGAAGCAGTTTGTAACTTTCAAGATCATATTGAGGGGACACCCCTTACCATATATAAAGACCATCGCCTGCTGGCAGGGCATTCTGCAACCCATTGGCTGATTCTGCACCCAAGAGAGTCTGCCACCTGGATTTCATAGCACAGTTCCACTGATGTGTGACATGTTAAAGGTGCCAATAATATCATGGTGGTCTATCTTTTCCATATCGCAGTTACCTCCACCCAGTTGGTCATCGATAGATTTGCAGATGCACAAGTGACAGATGCTGATCTCCACAGCTTGTTTAACAAAGCAGACCAAAGACTGCAATTGCAACAGTGCATGCTACCTCTTGTGACCAAACATGTCTGGTGTTACTTTTCAAGCAGATAGTCAAAAATTGACCTTCTCCACTTGCACATCCAGGCATGCATCTGTGCCAGCAGGCAAAAGCTGGCCACCATGCACAGCCTCCATTTGGTAAATTTCTGATTCCAAAGGGGTGGTTCCAACATGTCCACACTGACCTCAAAGGGCCACTCTCCAAACCACGTGGTTACTGTTACATTCTGTCAATGATAGGTCACATGAAACGATGTATGGAGACTGTGCCCATTTCCGTCATATCAGCAGAGACAGAAGCAAAAACTTTTGTCAATAGTTGGATGGCCAGATTTAGCTGCTCAGCCTTCTTTACATAACATCAGGGTTTGCAGTTTGAATCCCTACATTTCAATGACTATGCAGATGCCATCAGTTCTGCACAACCAACTCCCCCCCCCCCCCTCCCACCCCTCCCCACCCCACCCCACCCCTCTCCTGTCCAATGGGCTCATGGAAGAGTGGCACTGGATGATGAAAGCTGCTCTCATGTGCCACTCAGTATCATGAAGGCCCTTCCTATATTGTGAGCTCCTCACTGTACCCACAGAATTTGAAGCACATGAAATGGTTGCCACAGACCAGGACTTACTGGATTTAGTCACACCTATGTGCACACATATACAAAACATCCATGTGCCACCTACCTCCTTTCACATGACACAACAAACTTTCATTCATAAAGATCTGGCCACATATTCTCATGTGATGCTATGTCAGACGCAGTAAAACCCACCTTACAATGACCATCTACAGCACCATATCAAGTGTTGAAATGTGATACAAACACTTATGATATTGAAATTGCTGGAAAACAAATAACAGTGTCAGTGAACTGGCTTAAAACAGTGTGGAGCTTCAATGGACCTGTCACAAGAGACACTCACCACCCCAGTGACTCGTATGCTTCCCTTAGTAAATTTCCAACTGTGTGATTTTCTGCCTGATGACCTATCAGTCGTGTTACATGATACTGGCTTTGTGATTACCACTACCTATGCAGACAGGCAGTCAAGTGCAAGCACTGTCACACACATTTTCATGCACACCACTCTTATCCTTCCAGAAGTTGACATGGCAGGACTCACACTCCATTTGTCAGCAAAAGTGCACTCACCATCACCACCTCGGCCTACACCACCCCCGACCCTGCAAAGCATCCTGTGGACACGACAATGCAAGGCTATGCTGCCAATATGCCTTCCTCTACAAATGCTGCCATTGAGCCAGTAACAATTAAAGACACCGTCAAGACTACTTTCTTATCTGCTTACACTACTGGAAGCAACCTGTTAGTCACTAAGTTGTTGTTGCATTTTGGGCATGCCCTGTTCCCCCTGGTGCACTTTTCTGACTATGATGTGTCTTCCATTGCATCCCTCATTACACAACCATTTAAATCACTTCAGACAGATGAACCCTTCCCCCCCCCCCCTCCCCTCAACCGCTTCAGCCTCTCTTCACAAGCTCCGTGCTTCTGCACTATGGGAGGGTTATGGGCAGAGGGAGGGAGGGAGGGAGGGAGGGAGCAGGGGGGGGGGGGGTTGCTCTGTTGCAGTGTAACATCTCTGACTCTGTAGATGAGGACTGACACCATGTGAGGCAGTGGGAGTCAGTATGCTAGTATGCTCTGTATGTTTGTAATGCTTAAAATGTCTTATGCATAGTAATGAAAAGTGTGTAAATCATTGTCAGCGAACAAAAGTTTTGGCTGTAGAAAAAGGGGAAAAAAACATAATTACATCTTCACAGTAAAATTAAACAAGTAGTTGAAATAATAAAAGCATACAGCAATGATGATAAATGAATTTTAAATAATATTCATGCAGAACACAAAAACATGACTAACTCAAAATTTATTTTGGTAACTGAAATTAACCTTGCAGATAGTGCTGAAGACTTGAGTATATTTGTTGAAAATAGTGGAGATAAAATTGAAATTAATGTATCAATTATGTTGAAGTTGCTGATATGAGTGGGATGGTTGACTTATGTGCTGATGCAGTAGATGATGTTGATGAGGAGAGTAACTGTTTTCCTGTTTTAGAAGATAACTTTACTGATGATGAAAGTAGAAATTAAGTACTTAAGCTGCTGGGAATGACTGAGATTTAAACCAATTTACAGGTGCAATTTTATCAGAATGATTGTGTGTCAGAAATAACAGATCTTTATATATTATGTGTGGATGCACAAACAGTGCCCAAACACTTACGGGAATCGACAAAAATCACAAGTAATGAGTATAATGGGCAGGGGGCACTATGAATATAGTGTGGGACAATACATTAGGAATGTTGGTCTCATGGGAAGTGTGCCAGAGATAAGTCCCTGCAGTTGCATTATCCTCTGTGTCCTCGATGGCTCAGATTGATAGAGAGTGTGCCATGTAAGCAGGAGATCCCAGGTTTGAGTTCGGTGGGGGCACACATTTTCAACTGTCCTTATTGACTTATATCAACACCTGGTATGCATCTAGGGGTATTCATTTCGTTGTAATTGTGTTAATTCACTGGGGATTTGTGGTTTTGATGAAATATTTGGTACTGATAGAGAATTTGAAAATGATTGTCAGTTTGTTCAGGAGAACATTTGTTTTTACTCCACTTTTGGAGTAACTTTGAAGAATAAAATTATTGTAACATGTCACAATGGTATAATGTATGGTTATGGGAAGAAAGTACAATGGGTAGCACAAGATGTGTAGCTAAAAAAAAGAGGAAAAGCCTCCAGACAAAGTAATGTGTCATAGAAAAAGCAATAGTGATGTGACAATATTTTGTTCTTATTGAAAACTGAAAGGTTTCTCTATATGTATTGTGACAATGGGCATTTTGATTCTGTTACATGACTTTTCATGAAAATTTTATTACTACACTCTGAACATTTAAAAGTTATCTCAATAAATGATGTTTCAGCCCCTGGCCCAAGATGCTGGAGTTGGTGGTTGTGTGTGCATGAGGTGTACATGCTACTTGCTTTTTAAAGTAACAACTTATTTGCTCATTGACTAGTTTTCTTGCAAAAGATATCAACTTTTTTAATGTTTCATCTAATGTTTTACTATCTGAAAATCAGAACATTTGTGAAAACTTTGATTTAAAAGAAGTATTTTGCAAAATATTTAATTAATATGTCAGTTTATGTTATGTAACTGTTTTAATCAAGGCACCTCCAAAAGTTAAACACACTTCACCTTCAGATAATTAATTACTTCTACAGTTGTCAGAATTGATCATTGGGCAGTTCCATTACTTGAGCATCAGAATTTTGTTTCCAATTTCGTGCTTACCAACTTCTTGATATGCTATTGCAATCAAAGTTATCAATATCCTATTTTCACCATGAACCAGACTGCTTCAGACACTAAAACAATTGGATTACTCAACATAGACAGATCTCATGATACTGATCAATGACTCTGTTTTCACCACAAGCTGGAACATTCAATAGATACAAACTATTGGAGTGCCTGATTTTAAAATGCAATAAGATGTGCTCACTTTAATTTTGAAAACACTTTTGAACTGATTCCAATCTATTGTTATTGTTGTTGTTATCCTTGTTATTCTTATTGTTATTTAAATAAGTATTATATTCTAATTTGAATAATGCCTGCAAAGAAAATGTCATTAAAAATTCCTGACTTATAAATTTTGATGTAAGCAATCGATGTGTAATTGTAGCATATCTGAATTGCAGTGCTACATGAGAATCATCACTTGTCACTTTGAATCTGAGTTTATTTTTGGCACGTGCCAATGTTGGTCAGAAATCTGACTCTACTTTGTTCTGCCATAAGAAGTAGCATTTTTTGGTTCCATCTGTGAATTATGATTGTAAATATTTGTGTGTGGAACATCTGCAACTTTAAATTCAAATATTAATATACAGCACAGATAGCAAACCTCTTTAACCTACTGCACCCTACAGTGAGGAGTTATATCTCTTAAGACCACTGACCCTACTTTAAAAAGAATGGGCACTGCTGACCACGCTGTTTAGTGCCCGTAAACCTCAAACACACACTTTAAAAAGAAGCAACTGCAATGAATTATGACAGAGAAGTTAAGTAGATCTTACAGACTTAATAGTTACTGCCCCACTGATCTTTAAACATGAGTGTCCTCCTTTTATGTTGCAATTGTTTACAATATTGGTGAATTAAAACTCATTACTAAAATAAGATTAGTGGTTTCATTATTTAAAGGTAATGAACTTTAATAGCAGAAAAGAAGGAAATGATTAGAAGATGCACATTTTTAATAACAATCAATACCTGTTGTTATCATTTTAAGATTACCACAAAAGAGAGCAGAAACAGAGGAGTCAAAATTATACTAAGCAAAAGAGCAAGATTCTTCAATTATCAACTGGATAGTTAGAAAAAAAGACAAACTATAATTACTACTTTGGAGATGTTATTTCTACCCTTGGCTAAAAACTGAAACTTTCAGAGTAAATAAGTGGCAAACTAACAACTTCTCCGATTGAGAGCATACATCCTTGGAATAAAAAAATCGAAGCCACAAAACTGAACCTGGGAAATAACTTTTATGGCACTTGAGACTCCTAACATTCTGGAACAAAAGAATCTGAACACAAATAGTTTTTGGAATATAATATTTTTGGAAAAAGTAAAATCTTAGCAAAAAGATGGGAATGAGAATTTTCAGATGACATCTATAAATTCATAAAGAAACAGTTATCTGGTCACTAATAATTTCAACCCCACATCCTTCTTAAAAATCTTCAATTATTTATATCTCTTTCTAAACAGTATTTTAGTTAACCTAATGGGACTATTGCTATCAAAAATTCAGAAATGACAGTGAGTAATGAAAATATATGAATTCTTGCTAGAATAAGAAAATATGGACAATACAATTCTTCTGGATATATGACTGCTTTGTCAATATGTAAAATTCTCCAGTGTTTTGGTCACTGTTGCAAATGGTCTTCCTCTGGGCTGCTGGGCTAGTTGCTGAATGAGAGAAACTCAAGTCCTTATATACCAGTGGAACAAAATGTTTTTGTAAATAATGATTCCAAGTTTGAAGTAAAGAACACTTTATTCAGCACAAATTCACTAATAAATTTATTTGTAATGAGAACTGAAAAATCATTTGTGTTACTTGAAAGAGTCAGAAACAAAATCCATTGGTGTCATAACAATTCTGAAGGAACCTACATCCTAAATGGCTATAGCGCAGTGTCCAGGAAGGCCACTCTGTTTGGAGTATTGTGAAGCAGGGGGATAAGGGTATGGCGTAGAGTGGTATGTCTGGGCTGCTCTCGATGAGTTCCTATTGATGGGCTGCAAAGCATTGCTGACTGACTCCTGGCCTACAATAAAAGTGAGCACTTGAATTCTGGTGCTGGAGACTGATCTCTGCCTTAAATTTCCAGCAGGATGGAAGTAAGTCAGTGATAACGTGACATGTGGGTGGAACTTGTTTCATCATTAGCAGCACTTCCAGCTTTGTGATACACACTGGTTGGAAGTGTGTCTGGCGATACCGGTGGTGCCTATAACAAGTAGAGTATGAAGAGACTGATTGTGCACTGTATTGTGTCCACAATATGTGATGTCCTCACGGTACTTGTAAATAGTCTCCAGAGGTGAGATGCCTGTGGGACAAGGGTAGGCAGCCCACAGAGTAAAGATGTACTGTAAGAGTAACACAGATGGCTTACAAATGATATACAATATCCCTCCACTCTTGAGAAGCTGGAAAAGCTCAAAGTGCCAGTGAGATGGTGAGTCCAAAATGGCTGCCACACAATCCTGAGAAGAGGATGTTGAGAAGAAATTGCAAAAGAATTGGTGGTAGGGTAGAAGGCAGCCAGGTTTGAGCCACCCAGTGGCCCTCAGCTGGAGGCCCAGTAACCCAAAGTTGCCACTCCATAGCTGGCAGCTATGAAGTGGTGGTGAAAGTGACAGTTACAGAGGCGCTGGGAGACTTGGCTCAACTAATGCCGTACTTGGAGCTTGATGGTACCAGCAACTGATGCAACATCAGTGGACGCTGATGAACATATAGAGAGTGGTCACTGGTTGAGATAGCATACAGGGCAGGAAGGGAGGTGACTACATGAAGAGTGCACTGATATGCATAAGGATTGTGGGAATATAGGATGATGCCATGAAAAGGGACACAGAGAGCAAAGGAGAGGTGACTGGAGTTGCGGAAGAGTCACCACCGAATGTGGGGTGCTCAAGGGCACTAGAGAAAGCTGATCAGAGAGTGGTCAGGTGTGGTGGGTAGACTATCACCACAATGTGTGCAGGAACATGAAGAAAAGCTGGCTGGAAGGAGGCAAAGTCAGGGGGAGGGTCATCACTGCGGGGTGCATATGAGCATAGAAAGAATCTACACAAAGAACAATGTGTGTTACCAAGAAGCAAAGGCATGAAGTGCTGTTCTGTCCTTGAAATAGGCCAACCTTGGCTGTGTCAGATGGCAGTAGCAGTGTGTTTTGGTGGGCAGTATCCGGCTTGTCCAAGGAAGGACAGCATCTGGTTCAGATGTAATGGAGCCAAGGGACAAGAGTGGAGTTGCAGACTGCATGCTCAGCAACAATGAAGTGTAGTGCATGGGAAGGTAGGCCATCCATGGCTGCACCAAGGTGAAGGTGCAGAAAATGAGCAGCATTGAGCATGGCAGGGAAAGTGCCATGGCTGGGTGGCAGTGAAGTCATTATGCTGTGTGCAGAGAGCTGGCCTTGGTTTCAATGTAAACACAGCTTCATGTGCAGTGGAAGAGAATGTAAATGGTGATCTCAGTGCTGGAATATGTTTTGTGCCATCCTTCTGATGGAGGCCAGTCATGGCTGCACCCTCATGGTGAAGGTGCAGTATGATAAAAGCATCATCAGGCTCATGGCAAGAGGGGGTGGAAAGTGGGTGGTGGGTGAGGACAGGTAATGAGGATGGAGGGATGTTGGAGGAGTCAGATAATTTGTCTAGGTCTTTGCCTCCCTCATAAGGTATACATCCATGACTGTAGCTCTGTGACAAAGGCATGAAATGGCAGGGCTGCATCAGGCATAGTTGAAAGGAGGGGGCCAAAGAGTCAGGACATAATAACAGTGGCCAATGGCCCCAGGTGCTATAGCATTAGGACTCAAACCTTGTCACCAGCAGACGTTCAGGTGATGAAAACCATGTGAGAACAGTCAACTATGGCTGCCATGAGTGGATCAATGTTGGACATTGCTTGAGGTGGAGGCAGGTGGGATGTGGATGAGATTGCACAAAAATTGAATGATGGCACTACAGCCAGAGGAGGTGCTGGTGTGAAGTCTGACACTGTATCAGCACTGACACACAGACATGAAATACCAGGGACCTGTGATGAACCATCCCTCATGACACTGGTTTACCACAGACAGTTGCACCAATGATGAACCATCCCATGTGATATTATTTTGCCACTAGCAATGGCCTCCAGAAACACAATGGAAATAGCAAATGAACAAATAGTATTTAAACCCACAGAGTGCATAAATGTACACACAGTGTGAAGTCATTGCACAAACAAAGCATCCAACCTTGACACTAAAGTAATGTCTTCCATGAGACAAGAGCTTAACAGAAAATATGTCTTTTATCCTTGTTGTCATTGTTAAGCCTTTTTTACCCACCAACTGCAAATTCCTTCAACAACATTACTAAGCTCCAGATTTGGTGATGCACACAGTAGTAAACGATGATTTCCACATTGAAGTAAAGAATACTTTATTCATAGCACAAGTTTGCATATAAGTTTATATCAAATAACAACTGAAAAATCATTTGCGATTACTTTAAAGTAACAGACATGAGTCCACAGGCATTATACAAATTCCAAAGGAAGATTCATCCCATCTGGCTGTAGGGTGGCACCCCGGAGGGCTGCACTGTGTGGTGTGCAATGAAGCAGTGGGGAGATAGTGTGACATGGAGCAGAGCATACAGTCTGGTCTTGACAAGTTCCAATTGATGGGCAACAAGGTGTAGCCAGTTCTTGACCAGAACTAAGTGAGTTATGGAATGAATGTGCTGGAAGTTGCTCTGATGCATGGCTGCCCTCTGGTGGCACCTGTAACAAGTGGAGTATGAAGGGACTGTTCGCATACAGTATTGTATCCACTGTAGATGATGCCCTTGTGGTATTTGTAAATAGTCTCTGGAGGAGAGATGGCTGTGGGCCAAGGATAACTTGCAGTGCAAAGATGTGCTGGAAGTGTAATGTGGGTGGCCTACAGCCTGAATAATGTTCTAAATTAATAATTCAGGCAAATAAATTAAATAAATATTAGCATTAAAGAGAAGCTGGGAAATCACTCAAGGCAGTCAGGTAGCCAAACAATTTAATAACTGCATCCTGGAAGTAACTTAGAAGATTGCGCGTGTACACCTGTCCTTTTTTTCCCCTAAGGGAAGTCTTTCCGTTCCCGCGATTGGAATGACTCCTTACCCTCTCCCTTAAAACCCACATCCTTTCGTCTTTCCCTCTCCTTCCTGAAGAAGCAACCATCGGTTGCAAAAGCTAGTAATTCTGTGTGTGTGTTTGTGTGTTTTGTTCATTGTGCCTGTCTGCCGGCACTTTCCCGCTTGGTACGTCTTGGAATCTTAGAAAGAAACTTCCACATGGGAAAAATATATTAAAAACAAAGATTCCAAGACTTACCAAGCGGGAAAGCGCCAGCAGACAGGCACAATGAACAAAACACACAAACACACACACACAGAATTACTAGCTTTCGCAACCGATGGTTGCTTCTTCAGGAAGGAGAGGGAAAGACGAAAGGATGTGGGTTTTAAGGGAGAGGGTAAGAAGTCATTCCAATCCCGGGAGTGGAAAGACTTCCCTTAGGGGAAAAAAAGGTCAGGTGCACACACACACACACACACACACACACACACACACACACACACACACACACACACACACATCCATCCGCACATACACAGACACAAGCCTTTAAATATGTCTGCTTGTGTCTGTGTATGTGCGGATGGATATGTGTGTGTGTGTGTGTGTGTGTGTGTGTGTGTGTGTGTGTGTGTGTGTGTGTGTGTGTGTGCTCCCGGGATTGGAATAACTCCTTACCCTCTCCCTTAAAACCCACATCCTTTCGTCTTTCCCTCTCCTTCCTGTAGAAGCAACCATCGGTTGTGAAAGCTAGTAATTCTGTGTGTGTGTTTTTGTGTTTTGTTCATTGTGCCTGTCTGCCGGCGCTTTCCCGCTTGGTAAGTCTTGGAATCTTTGTTTTTAATATATTTTTTCCATGTGGAAGTTTCTTTCTATTTTATATATTTTATAAATATGTCTGCTTGTGTCTGTGTATGTGCGGATGGATATGTGTGTGTGTGTGTGCGAGTGTACACCTGTCCTTTTTATCCCCTAAGGGAAGTCTTTCCGCTCCCGGGATTGGAATGACTCCTTACCCTCTCCCTTAAAACCCACATCCTTTCATTTTTCCCTCTCCTTCCCTCTTTCCTGATGAAGCAACTGCTAGTTGCGAAAGCTCGTAATTCTGTGTGTGTGTGTGTGTGTGTGTGTGTGTGTTTGTGTGTTTTGTTCATGTGCCTGTCTGCCGGCGCTTTCCCGCTTGGTAAGTCTTGGAATCTTTATATAAGTTTATATATATAAGCAATTCCCTCAGAAGCAAAAACAGTCTCAGTGTTGATAATAAATCAAGTGAATTACTAAAATTCTGTTTTTCACTTATATGTTATGTATTCAATCACATATTCCTACCATAGTAGTATTACCAGGCCTTCAACTGACTTTTCAGCTGCAGAGATACCCTGTAAATCTTATTTTTCTCAAGATGTCTCGAGTAAAATTTCCTATCTTGAAGCCCATTCTTTCTAATAGCTTCATCCTCCTGATGTTCCCATCATTAAATACAATAACTGCACCATAGGTTGCAATTCTGACAACTGTAGCAGATGCAAATGTGTTTTTAGGGCATCGTTTCTATATGAGTGAATTTAGAGACTCATTTGGATTTTGGGTTTTGCCATGATCACACTTTTTGAGAAGTGCACGATCAGCCAGAAGCCTGTAAGTGGGCTTGACAAGATCCAGAATACAATATGGAAGTCTCTCTTTGTGAATGTAGGGGTTGTTATCCCTCTGAGCTTGTAGATATTTACACCAACTAATGTGGCACAGATTATGAATAGGATGTTCATCTGTTGACAACTTCTTCAAACACAGTTCTTCCAGTTTTTTTATACACTCTTTGTGATCGTGGTATGACTGAATGAAGAAAGAACTGAAACAAATACTAACAAAGAGATAGAGGGGCTGGCCAGTACTTACCTCAGCTCAGTACAGCCGATAGATACACAAAACAGAACAGAAAATGTACGTATCCTAGCTTTTGGAACTTTGTTCCTTCATCAGGGAGGAGAAAGGGGGAAAAAAAGGGAAGAAGGGAAAGTGGATTCAGTTACTCATAACCCAGGTTATGAAACAACAGGGGAAAGGTAAACAGAGAGGATAGCACAGATCAGTCACAGATAAAACTCAATGCAACTAAGAGCAAAGGAATGTAAGTGGAGAGTCAGCAAAAATTCAGTGCTAATGGATTACCTGGTTGCTATTAAAATTGATGGCATGTGTTGGAATGCCAGCCTGGGAAGTCTCACAGCATTAATTCCTTTGAGAGCACAGATGTTAAGTGAGTGAATTCCACAATTTGTTGAGCTGAAAACCTCGAACTTGTTTGATCAGGTTGTCTGCCAATTGTATTTCCACAGTTTCCTTGACCAGTGAATCAAAACAGGATGAAGCTGTGGCCAGTGACTTGAATTTCCTGTAATCCATGGAATGATCTTTTCTTGTTGTGGCATGGTGTGAAGGCTATTCCTTTCACTTTGCTGGACCTTTTTGCATTTTTTATGTGAGATTGTGCTTTTTATACTCTGTGGTTGTTGCTTTCCTTTACAAGATGTCGCCTAAATATAAGACAGTGCTGTCAAGAGAAAACAATAATGTTTGAGTTGTTCCATGTCTGAGCTATCATTCCTTACAAATTTAACATGTTTGCAAATGAGTATGAAGAAGAGAGGACACTGCAAAAGTAATGTTATAGTGAAAGAAAATGATAATCTAATATAGAAAATAGAAAACAATAATGGTAGAGTTATTTGATGTCTGGGCTATCATAATGTGAATGAGAAAGGTACTCACAAAAGAAAATGATAATAGTGTCTGAATTCTGACTTTTGGTGTGGAGTAGCAAACAGTTGTGGCATCGCAACTAGTGGGCTATCACCCATTTGTCTATTAAAAGCTTTACTTCAGAATGTATGTGGGATGCAGTGTAAGCTGGTAGAGTATTATAGGGTCAGTAAATGACAAGTTGTGTCCTGCAGACTGATGTCATGACCGTCTGTTGCAGCTGTGCATGTGAAAGCAATGAAGTAGCGCTGGCAGGCCACTTACATTATACGAAACTAAAAATACTAATAACATATAATCTGTAGCAATTGGTGCCTCGCATGCACACATTTAAAAAATCCGTCGCATGTTAAAGAAAGGGTTACAAAAAACAGTCACATGTTGTTATTCCCTACAATGTGGACTGGCTGTGATGTAATGTCAAAATACAAGACAGGCAATACAAGGAATAGTCAGTTGGTTATTTAACATTTCATTTAGACTGATTGTGATTGGTGCTTAATGGGTTATTCCACTTTATGTGCTCACTGTCAGCTGACAGAAGGAGGGGAGAATAATCTAAAGTACCTAGTGAGGTGTCACAGTGGCTAGCACATTGGACTCGCATTCAGGATGACGACGGTCCAATCCAGTGTCCGGCCATCTTGATTTAAGTTTTCTGTGATTTCCCTAAATTGTTCCAGGCAATTGCCAGGATGGTTCCTTTGAAAGGGCACGGCCGACTTCCTCCTCCATCCTCCCCTAATCTGATGAGACCAATGACCTTGCTGTCTGGTCTTCTCCCTCAAACAACCCAACCCAATCTAAAGTAAATCTAATGTCAAGCAACAATATTATGAGAAGGAAAGTTGCTACTCACCATATAGTAGAGATGCTGAATCGCAGATAGGCACAAAAAGACTCTTACAATTAAAGCTTTCTCCGATTAAGGTCCTCGTCAACAATAGACACACACTCACATCCACCCCTCACCCCCCCCCCCCCCCCCCCCCACACACACACTCACTTTACACACACACCTCACACACACATTTACTTCACACACACACACACACACACACACACACACACACACACACTCTTCACACGCTTCACACACTTATGCAAAAGCAACTGAAACCACAATGTGAGCAGCAGCACCAATGCTTGATGGGAATGGTGACAGGGTGGGGGTAAGGAGAAGGCTAGACTGGAGAGGAGGAGGGATAGTATGGTGGGGGTGGTGGACAGTGAAGTGCTGCAGGTTACACTGAGGACAGTGGAGTGGTGAGGGGGGGGGGGGAGGGTGGAAAGTAGCAGAAAAGGAGAGAAGCTCAGTTCACTAATGCATCCAACTGTGATCCACCCCCATGGCCTACAAACCACCCCCTGTTAACTTCCCAGAATTTCTTAACCTCAAATCTTGCCTCACCATCATTCCCCAAATCCCTCAACCTTCCATCTGGAGAAAGAACCACAGTCCACCATCTAAAATCCGATCCCAACCTTATAATCCTACCTGTGAAGAAAGGCTCCACCACTGTTGTTTTGAACCACAAGAATTACCTGGCGGAAGGACTCCACCAGCTTTCAGCTATTTCCACCTACAGAATTTGCCACAGTGCTCCAATTCCAGTATGCAGCATGATCTCCAGTCACTACTCAAATCCTTAGGTCCATCCCAGAACCACTTCTTGGAGTCCATCTCTCCACTCACCATTCCCTGCACTCCTACCTTATACATGTTTCTTAAAGTCCATAAACCTTACCACCCTGGATGGCCCACTTTGACTGGTTACTGTGCCCCACAGAGAGAATTTCTGCTCTCATAGACCAACATCTTCGGCCTATTACCCAGAAACTATCCTCATATATAAAAGATACCAACCATTTCCTCCATCGACTATCTCTAGTTCCTGTCCCTTTACCACACAGTTCCCTGCTTATCACTATTTATGCCATCTCCCTGTACACTTACATTCCTAGTGCCCATGGCCTTACCATTATTGAACACTTTCTCAATGCTCAGTGGATTCCAGACCAACAACTTCCTTCCTAGTCACCATGACCAACTATATCCTCACCCACAATTACTCCTCCTTTGAAGACATTACCTACAAATAAATCCAGGCTATGGCTATGGGCACCTGCATGGCACCATCTTATGCCATCCTATTCATGGGCCATCTAGAGGAATCGTTTCTAAAAACCCAGAATCCTAACCTCCTCACCTGGTTCAGATTCATTGATGACATCTTTCCTATATGGATCAAAGGTGAGGACACTCTACACACATTCCTCCTGAACCTCAACTTCTCCCCCATTTAGTTCACATGGTCCTACTCAACCCAGCAAGCCACCTTCCTAAATGTTGAATTCCACCTCAAATATGGCTACACCAGTACCTCCACCCATGTCAAACCTGCTAACCACCAACAATACCTCCACTTTAACAGCTACCACCCGTTCCATACCAAGAAGTCCCTTCCATACAGCCTAGCCACCCATGGTCATCTCATCTGCAGTGACGAGCAGTCCCTCTTGAAATATACTGAGGGTCTCACTGAAGACTTCACTGATCACAATTATCCTCCAAACTTTGTACAAAGACAAATCTCCAATTTCTTATCTTTCCAGCCTCCCACCAACTCCTGAAGTCCCACCATCCAGCATAGAGAAGCATCCCCCTCATAACTCAGTACCACCCAGGACTGGAGCAACTGAATTACATTCTGTATCAGGGTTTTGATTACCTCTTGTCTTGCCCTGGAATGATAATTGTCCTACCCACTATTCTTCCCACCTTTCCCACAGTGGTATTCCACCGCACACACAGTATACTCGTCCATTCATGATTATAACACCAGAAGAAAGAATAACCTACACTATCCTCTACTTAACCTATCTTTGGCACAGAAATGGGTAAAATATGCTGCTGTACAACTTTTTGATAAATTACCAGATGAAACAAAATGTCTGACAGACAGCAGTAACAGTTTTAAAAATAAATTGAAATCTTGTGTCCTTTGCAACTCCTCTTATACCATAGATGAATGCTTGAATAGAAATAAATAAATCTATGGATATACCATATGCATTTTCTGACATTTAAGGGAACGGGGTAGGTAATAAAAAAATTTAAAGTTTATTTATGTTTTCATTGTTTATGCACTTGACATATTCCACATCATAATGGATACCATCAGATCGATCAATGGAACATGTAACTAACTAACTAATTAACTACGCAGCCCCTGCCCTCCAATCCCTTACCTCATGGCTCATACACCTGTAATAGGCCTAGATGCAAGACCTGTCCCATACATTCTCACACCACCACCTACTCCAGTCCGGTCACTAACATCACCTATCCCATCAACGGCAGGGCTACCGTGAAACCAGTGATGTGGTCTACAAGCTAAGTTGAAACCGCTGTACTGCATTCTATGTAGGCATGACAATCATCAGGCTGTCTGTCCACATTAATGGCCACCGACAAACTGTGGCAAAAATCAAGTGGGCAAACCTGTTACTGAACACACTGTCAAACATGATATCCTTCATTTCAATGGCTGCTTCACAGCCTGTGCCATATGGATCCTTCCCACTAACAGCTGCTTTTCTGAACTGTGCAGGTGGGAGCTTTCCCTGCAATACATGTTCCTGTAACCCTCCTGGCCTCAACCTTCATTAGTCACTGTTCTCACCCAGCCAGCCCCTTCCCTGTTCCCATTTCAGCACTACATATCCATCATTCCCCCACCACACCCAATCTTTTTATCTCTCTCCTTTTCTGCTACTTCCCATCACCTGCCCCCTCCCCATTTCTCCCCTGCCCTCCATCTAACCTGCAGCACTTCACTGTCCACCACCCCTATCATACTATTCCTCCCCCTCCCTGCTCCAGTGTCCACCTTGCCCCTAACCAGTTGCCACTCCCACCATGCACTAGTGCTGCTGCTCACAGTGTGGTTTCAGTTGCCTGAGACTGCAGTAGTGTGTGTACAAGATGGAGCCTAGCCCACCAAAGCAGGAGTGTGTTCGATGTCCTCGAGCACTTTGGGGACTGCATTCTGGATCTGGGGTACCCAGAGGCCACTGGCATGGGCCTCAATTGGCCACTATATTCTCCAGATCTGAATACAAGTGACTCTTTTTTGTGGGTCTGTATTAAAAACAAGGTGTCAGCAGTAACCCCAAAACAATTGCTGAGCTACAAACAGTCATTCAGGAGGTCATCAACAGCATTAATGTCCCAATATTTCAGCTGCTCATGCAGAATTTTGCTGTCAATGTGTACCATCTCATTGTTGATGATGGCAGATGTATTGCACATGCCATAACCCAAATTTGAATATCTGTAGTGATGTGATTCTTGAGTTTCTCCTGGCGTATTTGATAATCAAAATATCCACGGGTGCACTGCCGGTCTATAGTATCCAACGGGCACAATATTTCGGTGATCAAACATGTTGCCATCATCAGGTGAACTGACGGACTGAGCTCCTGTGAACGCGCCGGCACAGAGATCCGTACGCTATGGCTGCTCAGGGGGAACGTACGGATCTCCGTGCCGGCGCGTTCACAGGAGCTCAGTCCGTCAGTTCACCTGATGATGGCGACATGTTTGATCGCCAAAATATTGTGCCCGTTGGACACTATAGACCGGCAGTACACCCGTGGATATTTTGATTATCTGTAGTGATGTTTACATGTTGAATGAAGTGTGTGGACACCATAGTTTGTAACTAATTTACTTCTTTTTCATGTAGTTCAATTCACCCTGTACCTTTTACTTTACTGACAAGAATTTTCATCTACACTCACCTTTTGTAAAAGTAGATTATCATTCACAGATACCAGGAGAGCTAACACCTTGGCTGATGACACCTACATGTTGCTTCTTGATTATTCTGGAAATTTTTGAAGCTTCACGCTTCATAGCACATTTACTCCCTTATGAAGTTCGTTGTCACCCTTCAGTGACAGTTTGAAAACAATGATAACATTCATAAATATAAAACCAGAAGCAGAAATGCCCTTGCACTATTCATTGCTCAGCTTAGTGAGGAGCAGAAAGGAATGAGGTATGCAACCATAAAAATCTTTTACTAATATGACCCTTCATTTTTATTACTGCAGTGAAAAGTGATAATATCCACTGCCCTTCACATTAATTTTTGTAGAGTTATTCCTTTGAATGGGGTTGATATTCTTTAGTTTGTGAATGAAAATAATATAAGCTCGATTCATTCTGCCAGTCTTCTACAATGTTTTTTTTTTCCACCTGAATATGAGTGAACATTCTTGTTACCTACTCTGGTGTTACAATGTGGCGTTTTACTCTTAACTAATTTTAGTACTTCATCTGAAATATTACTGTTGATACATATTGCACACTTTCTGCTTATGCACGTATTTGGAATTTCTCTTTATTATGCATTTTCTTTCCGGTCTCCTATGTTAAACTTAAGGAAATATTATGTTAGATGCCATTGGATAGTCATTATCTTGAGAAGTAAGAGGGTAAGTTATCAAGGAAAATGAGTACTCAACAATACCTTGAAGAAAGAAGTGGGAACAAGAAACAGGAAATAAAGACAAATTCATCCACAAAATTAATTTTCAGCTGTTAGCCACTGTTGTTCAATTTGTACCTTAAAATAGTGAGTGACATGACAGAAGAGGGAATATTTTAGAACACACATAAAAATTCAAGGGGGGAATGAGGGAGCCAGATATTAACAAACGTTTTTGATGGAAATGTCCTTACAGTTGAAAGTAATGTGTAATATGATACTGCTTCTTTTGCAAATAGTCAACAATTTGCACAGAGTTACTATCATTTATGGAAAATATTATTTTTAATCCACTTTGCAATAAATATGCTGAAGTCATAGAATTTATGACAACAGATTGTAATAAACTAACAATGTAATGCTTTGTATTGATTATATGTAAGCTACGCACTTAAAACTTAAAAAATTTCTATGTGCCCACAAAATAATTTTTCATGGAAATTTATGACACAAATTCTGCATAAAATATAAGAGATATAAGCTATTCATGCTCTTATAACAACATTTATTAATCTTTAGTGTTATCTTTCAAGATACATACTATTTATAAATAAAAAAGGAACAGTTAACTGGATAAATGTGTTGTATATCTAACTTGCAACAGTTTTCATAATATTTAATTTTAATAATTATTCTGCAGAATTGTTATTACAACAATAAAACTTCTTAGTAAACAAACAAAATAAGATTACACCATTTGACAGTGATACATTCACATGTGAAATCAATATGCACATAAAATTTAAGTACCTGGACAGATGTTTTACCATAAAATGATAAATATGTGCACTGTCTTTCACCTAATGCTTATTTCTTTTTTTGTCATATTACCCACTTTCATACTAATTATCAAAAACCACACAACAATTCCTTATAGTACACATAGGTCAAGTGAATTCTCCTTTTAGGCCCAGATCTGTTAGACATGAGGAACCTTTGTGGACATGAACCACCACACAAAATAGAAATATAACATACGGTATTCACTACAAAAGTAACAGCACCAGTAGAATTTAAAAGATGACGTATTTTTGCTCTTGGCATTAATTAGCACTGTTCTTGAAATACCCACCATCCCTATAAACAAATCTTCATTTTTTATGTAGACTGTAGCTTTCCCCTCATGATGTGGAGTTTTAAATTTTTCATATCGAACCTGAGACAATACAGTGTTACAGGAGTCTTGTTTAATCACATTTCACTTTGGAGTGCGTAGTGATAATTTAGTGAGATATTAATGTGTCGGAAATGGTTGAATACATGCATGCTTAGAGTCTGAATCATCATTTGTTTTAAATTATGGGCATTCACCTATTGGGAACAATTCCTCACAGTAGCATAATGTGCACTGCTGCTTGGTATACACAAAAATACAGCCACACTCCTGCAAAGAGAAAATGATGTCACAAACATTCTTGCATGTAAATTAGTAAAAAATTTAAAATAACACAATGTGCAAATGTTGTTCATAGATGTCTTAAACAAATTTTTATGCCCCCTTTTTCAATATTGCTTCTTCCCCATTATTTTTCATATAAGAATTTTGAAATTAAAAAAAAAATAGAAGAGCTTTAAAACTTATGCACTGAGAAAAAGTTATGCAGATTGCAACTGTTAAAAGAAAACAACAAATAATTAATACATTGTCACTGTTGCAAAGAGAAGAAGTAAAAGATATATTTCTAATTATTGCTCACCTCTATAGCCAAATCTGAGATACAGCAGCTACCAATTTTACAAGTAATCCAAATTTTTTACTATCACCAGTGAAGTAATGAATCATTATATGTACCTAATTTAGAGGAATTCATCAAACAAAAAATCCTGCCTAAGATGTTACACACATACCAACTGCAGGGACGACAGTTTTTCCATCAGAATTGTGCTTTCGCCATGATGTCAAATATCTACATACAGACAAAGAGCTTTGAAATGTGCTGAAAAAAGACCAAAGTGTTCAGATTACAGAAGGGAAACACTATTTTCATGTGCCTGTCCTTAAAAATGAACTACATTAAAATTCCTTTTTGAGTTTTGTTGGATCATTCATTGATGATGTATCAATTTTCAACATTTCCCAGTTGGGTGAGATAAATACAATGGAGTATCTATAAAATAATGAAAATATAATCTGTTAGTTTACAACATGATCTGGCAATAGCAAAAGCATTATTAGAACAATTGAGAGCTACAGCTGACATCGATCTGGTTAGGAACTGGGTAAGTGACTGCACTGTAGTCAAATGTAGAAAATCAGGCAGGAGATTCAAGAGATGCTGCAAGCCTAGTAGCTTTATTCGAGAAGTCTCTAACAAATTCATTGCTTTACACAATATGTTGAAAGTGTGCAAAAAAGCCAATGAATTCAGTACGCCAACACTCTGTAGAGAAAGTTGGGTTACAACAGCAGTATGTGGATGAGCATTATTCTGTTGAAAAACACTCCCTGGAATGCTGTTCACAAATGGCAGCACAACACTCAGGATGACATATAAATTTGCAATGAGGGTGCGAGGGATAACCATGAGAGTGCTCCTACTGTAATACCAAATTGCACCCCAGGCCATAGCTCCAGGTGTATATCCAATGTCTCTGGCATGCAGACAGTTGTTTGCAGGCTCTCAACTGACCTCCTCTTAACCAATACAAGGCCATCACTGGCAACAAGGCAGAAACAGCTGTCATCAGAAAACACAACAGACCTCCACTCTGCCCTACAGTATACTCCACTGAAGTTGCAAACGACAGTGGTTTTGGGTCAGAGGAATGCCCTCTGCAGGGCATTTGGCTCGGAGCTGTCCTTCAGGTAACTGATTTCTAACACATTGTGTCACTGGGGAGACAACTGCTGCTGCAGATGCAGTATGATGTGCCAGAGCCATATGCTAAACACATTGGTCTTCCCTCTCAGTAGTGCCACATGGCCATCTGGAGCCCAGTCTTGTTGTGAATGTACATTCTCATGGCCACCGCTGCCAGTAGTCATGTACAATGGATACATTCCTGCCAAGTCTTTCTGCAGTATCAAAGAAGAAATATCCAGCTTTTTGTAGCCATATTACAAGGCATCATTCAAACTCAGTGAGGTGTTGATAATGGAGTCTTTCTCGCCTTATAGACACTTTTGACTAGCATCAACTTACCACATAAATCTTAAAGGTAACTAATGTTCGTGACCTTCACAGCATGTATTTAAAGCAAACCAGATCTGCATTCTCATAGTGACACTATGGCCTACTAGCAGCTTTCCTACACCACTGGCATAAGATTTGAATAGACATAATCTTTCAGATGTGGAAACATGCGTACTAACTTTTATTTATGTCACACAACTCTTTCATTGTGCTGTGATTTTTTTATCCGTCAATGTATATTCAATACCTGATGGCAGTATCAGTAAGACAAAGGATGTTAAATTGAAATAGGTCTCTACTAAATTTCGTGAATTCTTCCAAATAGAAGCTGAATAAAATGCATATCTTTAGAAGTAGCTCAATTGGATTTCCTCTGATAAACATTGCACATGGTTGTCCGCCCTTTATGTATCTTTATAGCTTGCCAAACAGTCAAAGCCTTTAGGCTAATATGCAACAGTAACACCAACTGATAAGAGTAAAATAATCACTTGATCTCTTCTTACTGTTTTCTCAAAACTTCTTGAAGAGACAGAATGTAGAACCATCTTTCTGACAATAATTGACTTCCAAAAAAATCTATTTTCTCCTGGTCCAATAACCTGTAAAAATTGAACAGTCTAACTACACTACACCAATCATAGCACTGCTATGACATTAGTTGAGTAAGTGAATTAACTGACTGTAAGTCAGGGAAATTCGGCCGCTGAGTTGAAAGTCTTTTCAGTTGATGCCACACTAAGCGACTTGCATGTTGGTGATGATGAGGACAAAACAACACCTAGTACCCGAGTGAAGAAAATCTCTGATCCGGCCTGGAATCGATACTACTGCTGCATACTATTTAGAAATGCTGACCACAAACTAAGGTGGATGACAGTTGATTAAGTATGTAGGCTGGTACTGAAAGTAATCTGAATCTGTCTGTAAGTCTTATTTATCTAGCTGTGCAACCTCCCCATTTGTCTATTATTTCTATTTGTTGCTGATCATAATCACAGGGATTAAGTGAAAGATGAGGGCTAATTATGCCTACAGGTACAACAGCAAGCTAAGTCATAGTTAACTGTAATTACCTAACATAGAAACAGTTGAAATATACAGTACCTTAGTTTTGTTATGCACTCGACACGTCTCTTTTTCTATTGGAAAGCTTGTTGTCAGGAACGTCATTTTTCGATATAAGTTACATCTTAGAAGATTGTTAATAATTTTAGATTCTACCATAATAACAGTTTTTTCCGTTCTTTGAAATTATTTCTCTGTGACTGAAAAGGTTAATAACATGAGAGAAAAATGTGCAAGTACCAGGTACTTCATCAGTCTAAGTATTATAAAACCACAAGTTTGCTCACTAAATAATGTTGATGTTAAAAACCAAAACCTCAAATGGTATTATTACATTTAACAAACAATTACTGAATATTTGTATTTAATTTTCAAAGCACAGTTCAAGTATGAATTATAACAAGTACCACATATGAAAAAGACCAAGTATTACTATTATTTGGTGAGAGTTATAATATGATTATAAAGGAATTAGTATTTAGGTGAGACTGTGAAATATTTCATCCCTAGAAACTGTTCCAAAAATAACTGTGTATAATAACATTAACTGTAATTGTAAATGAAATTATAACAAAGTGTGGAAAAGTTTTTATTGGGAATAAGCTTATAGCCTGAACTTTGTAGCAGATGTGAGCTCGTGTTTTTTTTATTTTTATTTTTGTTTCTCGCTCTTTCTTTTCATCTTACAGTATGGAGACTGACTGGGTGGATTAAAATGGCATTTTCATCTAGAGTTGAGAATATTAGTATCATATTATTCAAAGAAAATCTCGGCCAGCAAATCTTGTAACCAAGTTAAGTATTACAGTTTGTACTGAACATTATTGATTCCACTGGCATGCAGTGCTGAGATACGATATTTGCGCCACAAAAATTTTTTTTGAAATTTTGGCGGAGTGGAAATATTGAAATGCCCATTTCAGCAAGAGCAAATAGCGTAGAGTGGGGGCGGGGTGAGGGGGGGGGGGGCGGGGGGGTGCGTGGGGAAGGTACATTACGCAAGGATATCGACAAAAACACCAAAGTAATCAATTTAAAAAAAATAATGCGGACGCAACCAAACTTTCAGCAGGCTCAGTTCAGTTTGATCAATGCATAAAATCTCTCCACACCATCCAAAGTAGTTCACAACTTCCTGAACCAGTGCTCTTTGAATCTGGAGTGTCAGAATTCGGTCGAATTTGGCCCGCTAATGTATCGTGTCCTGCCGGTGCCAACTTTAGGGATCAAACAATACAATACCCGTGTGTACCGTATACATTATGAAGGGACTGTCATAGTGTGACGTGCCAAAGTAGTAAGCACTTGTTTAATGCCAGCACTGAGGCCCGTGATGTACGTTATAGCACGTGATACTGCAAGTCTTACAAATGCCAGCAGCTATCCGGTGGTAAGCGAGTAACTACACACATCAAAAAAAGTTTTGCATCACCTCGTTCCCCAGAACTCCAGAAGATAGACACTGACTGTGGATATTGTATTACAGACACAGTCCCTTTGACTGTTCAGAGATGTCACTAAACCCACCCGAAGATATCAACAACCGTGCATGAGCAGTGCCTATTAGACGGAGGTGGTCCATGGCTTGTGTTGTCTGTAATTTAATCATGCCTACAAGGTCAATACTGCAGTTCGATCACGTCCTCATTGTTACTGTGTGCCAGGGAGGGCTCTCAGCAAGGGAAGTGTCCAGGCGCCTTGGTGTGAATCAAAGCGATGTTGTTTAGACATGCAGGAGATACAGAGAGACAGGAACTGTCGACAGCATGCCTCGCTCAGTCGCCCAATGGCTACTAAAGCAGTGGATGACCGCTATCTATGGATTATGGCTCGGAGGAAGGCTCACAGCAACGCCACCATGTTGAATAATGCTTTTCGTGCAGCCACAAGACATCGTGTTACAACTCAAACTGTGCACAATAGGCTGCATGATGCACAGCTTCACTCCTGACATCTATGGTGAGGTCCATCTTTGCAACCACAATACCATGCAGTGTGGTACAGATGGGCCCAACAACAAGTCGAATGGGCTGCTCAGGATTGGCATCAGATTCTCTTGACCAATGAGTGTTGCATATGCCTTCAACCAGACGTGTTTGGAGGCAGCCTGATCAGGGTGAACGCCTTAGACACACTGTTCCATGAGTGCAGCAAGGTGGAGGTTCCCTACTGTTTTCGAGTGGCATTATGTGGGGCCAATGTATGCCGCTGGTGGACATGGAAGGCATCATCTCGTGAATGACTTCCTTCAGGATAATGACATCACTCGACTTGAGTGGCTTGAATGTTCTCTAGACATGAACACTATCCATAAGGGCTGTTCATGGACATTGTGACCCACCAACCACTCTGAGGGATTTACGCTGAGTCGCTGTTGAGCAGTGGGACAGTCTGGACCAACAGTGCCTTGATGAACTTGTGGATAGTATGCCACGACAAATACAGGCATGCATCAATGCAAGAGGACGTGCTGCTGGGTATTAGAGGTACCAGTGTGTACAGCAATCTGGACCACCACCTCTGAAGGTCTCGCTGTGTGGTGGTACAACATGCAATGTGTGGTATTCATGAGCAATAGAAAGGGCGGAAATGATGTTTATGTTGATATCTATTCCAATTTTGTGTACACGTTACGGAACTCTCGGAATCGAGGTGATGCAAAACTTCTTTTGATATGTGTATTTTAGGCAAGTGTAGTAATCCTTAATTGCACATGACAAAGTTAAGATCTTTAATGGATACCTTTTCGTTGTCATATTGTGTTTTTGTGGGCCCTGCACAGAGCTGAGTGTTCGTGAAGTATCGCAGACAAGCCGACTAGTGTGACGTCACAAGTTACAAGTTCATTGCTTGGGGGGGATCAATATTTTTGATGGGCTCCATGTCAGCACCTGCGTGGCGAAGTAGTGCATGTACTTCCTGCACTGCCTCACATACCTTGGCACTACATGTGTTGGGAGTCTGTGGGTACAGCTTGGTTCTTCCACTCACCGTACGGCCCCGAGAACATTCTGAACAAGTTGTAGATGAGTTTTGCTATTTTAGCAGAAAAATAACTGACGGTAGCTTAAGGAGAGAGAAATGTATTTTATACTTGGACTAAATTTCGCGGTTGATTGTCAAAAACACTTGTTTATTATAAAAGAATGGTATATGATAATTTAATAAAAGTAGTGTCCTTCGGCAGCTGCAACCTTTTCCCACTTTACGGTTTTAAGGTGATCTTGTCTTGGAGACAGTTTTCAAGATCGTTAAAAGGTGTGAAATTTTGTTCAGAAAGACCATGCTGCATGGACTGAAGCAAATGGTAATTGGGAGGGGTGGTGTTTGGTGAATAGCCGGCCGCTGTGGCCATGCGGTTCTAGGCGCTTCAGTCTGGAATCGCGCGACCGCTACGGTCGCAGGTTCGAATCCTGCCTCCGGCATGGATGTGTGTGATGTCCTTAGGTTAGTTAGGTTTAAGTAGTTCTAGGGGACTGATGACCTCAGCTGTTAAGTCCCATAGTGCTCAGAGCCATTTGAACCATTTTTTTTTGTTTTTGTTTTTTTGTTTGGTCAGTATGGCGGATGGGGTAGGACCACGCCACCAGAGTCCCATCAAAGTTTCCTTCTCTCAATTTTCAACATTTGGTTTGGCACTGGTTTGAAAGAAAATGACTTTTTCATGTCCGTGAGAACATTGCAGGTGTTTGTCATTAAGTGCGCAATTCAAATTGAGTAATTGTGCTACATAGCGTTCAGCATTCACTGCGTGAGCCGGCTGCAACAGTTCATGGTACACCACGCCGACCAAGAGGCACTTTGTCTCTCATCTTAGTGTCGTTGTCTTTGAATAATCAAAACCAATATCTGCATGGTATTTCCGACAGAACAAGTTGCTCATACGTTTCCACTAGAAATAATGTCTTTCCGCTGCAGATTTCTTGACATGAAAGCAGATGAGTAACACTTACCACTAATATTGTTTTGTACGTACCAAACCCGATATACTCGAGGCATTATACGCGTATGTTCTTTTCACTCTACTCTAAACTCAGACTTAGAGGTAAAAACCTAATGTTTATAGTGTTAAACAGGTTTCGTATTGCTGTCCGCTACGCTGTATTAGTGGAACTACAACCCCATTTCGTCAACAGTGAGAATTAATCCAAGTTCCCAATAAAAAGCAGGCTGGCCATATCAAGTAATGCATTTATGTAAACGAGAGGTCTATTAATATTTGATGTAAATAATTTATGTCTTAATAAGCGTTTTCTGAAGGTATTTACCTAGAGCGTAGCCTTCTACAGAAGTGAAATACGGACAACAAACATTTGTGGCAAGTGGAGAACATACGCTCTGAACTATGGTGCTAAAGCAGAATACAGACTATTACCCATGTGGATAGTTATGAGTGTTTAAAGCCCGACTTTCGGGATGTAGAGGAGCGCTGGCTCTATATAAGACCCACCTAGTGGATTGATGACGAGGATCGGTGTGCCAGCACAGACTGCCAGAAGGTGGTTTTAATGCGGTTTCCCAATTCCGACTAGGTCGGTTACCAAGTCTCGCCTCAGTTACATGATTCGCAAACATTTAGAAAAACTTTTGCGTTTATGCAAATGAATAGCACTATAAGTATCCAATTCGGGTACACACATTCCGTCCCCGGGGGTAACAGACAGGCGACAGGAAAGACATCTACATCTATTTCTACACATGTACTCCACAAACCACCATATACCGTGCGCGACGGAGGGTACGCGCGGGGTAGCCACACGGTCTTGGGAGGTGGGGGGTCTTGCTACAGTTCGCTCGGCTTCCCCCGTCGGAGGTTCGAGTCCTCCCTCGGGATTAGGTGTGTGAGTTGTCCTTTGCATAAGTTAGTTTAAGTTAGATTAACTGGGCGTAAGCCTAGGGACTGATGACCTCAGCAGTTTGGTCCCATAGGAACTTACCACTGGCAAACAGAGCAAAGGAAAACACCTATTTACTCCCATACTCATAAATTAAGGATAATGCTGATACATGGTGAAACAACGCTCTGGTGGGCAGTTTTCGGGTTTAAATCACCTCGGTGCATTTGACCTGCGGTCGTCTCACAGTTGCGCTGTCAGCAGTCCACATATGCAGAGGTGTGTTGGTGCATGTCAGAATACGGTGCAGTGAGTAAGTGTGCAGACGTTTTCAGGCGTGCTAATGCTGACTGTGTGTTGAAAATGGCTCCAAGAACACATACTGATGACGTTACGAGAGGTAGAATACTAGGGCGACTGGAGGGTGGTCAAACGCAGCAGGTCGTAGCACGGGCCCACCATGTGCCACAACGTGTGATCTCAAGATTATGGCAACGATTACAGCAGACAGGAAACGTGTCCAGACGCTATAGTACGGGACGTCTACAGTGTACAACACCACCAGAAGACTGATATCTCACCAACAGCGCCCGCAGACGGCCACAGAGTACTGCAAGGAGCCTTGCTCGGGACCTTACTGCAGCCACTGGAACACTTGTCTGCAGACACACAGTCTACAGGCGACATGGTTTATTCGCCTGGAGACCTGCAAGGTGCATTCCACTGACCCCTGCTCACAGGAGAGCCCGTAAAGCCTGGTGTCAAGAATACAGTACAATGTACATGGTCATTGGAACAGTGCTCCCAGGTTATGTTCACAGACAAGTCCTGGTATAGTGAGAACAGTGATTCTTGCCGGGTTTTCATGTGGCGTCAACCAGAAACCAAATACCAAGTCCTTAATATCCTTGAAAGGGACCTGTATGGAGGCTGTGGTTTGATGGCGTGGGGTGGGATTATGATTGGTGCACGTATACCCCTGCATGTCTTTGACAGAGGAACTGTAAGAGGTCAAGTGTATCGGGACGTCATTTTGCACCACTATGTCCATCTTTTCAGGGGTTCAGTGGGTCCCACCATCCTCCTGATGGATGATAACGCACGGCCCCACCGAGATGCCATCGTGGAGGAGTACCTTGAAACAGAAGATATCGGGCGAATGGAATGGTCTGCCTGTTCTCTAGACCTAAACCCCATCCACCACGTTTGGGATGCTCTCGGTCGACGTATTGCTGCATGTCTTCAATCCCCTACGACACTTCAGGAGCTCCAACAGGTACGATACAAGAATGGGAGGCTATACCGCAGCTGCTGCTCGACCACCTGATCTAGTGTATGCCAACCCGTTGTGCGGCCTATGTATATGTGCATGGTGATAACATCCCATATTAATGTCGGGGTACATGCGCAGGGAACAGTGGTGTTTTGTAGCACATGTGTTCCGGGACGGTTTTCACAACTTATCACAAATACCGTGGACTTACAGATCTGCGTCGTGTGTGTTCCCTATGTGCCTATGCTATTAGCGCCAGTTTTGTGTAGTACCACGTTGTGTGGAACCACATTCCGCAATTATCCTTAATGTATGAGCATGAGTGTATATGCCGCCATATGAGCTCTAACGTCTGGTAGTATATCTCCGTTATTCTTACGCGATTTGTACACTGAGATGACTAATGTCATGGGACAGCGATACGCACATATACAGATGGCAGTAATATCGCATGTGCAAGGTATAAAAAGGGCAGGGCGTTGGCACTGCTGTGATTTGTATTCAGGTGATTCATATGAAGAGGTACCGCACGACGGTAATCAACAGATTTTGAGCGCGGAACGGTAGTTGTGTAAGTAGGCTGTTTACGTTTTCTTATTGGTAACGCCACGTAGCGCTCTGTATGAAAAATCACTGGCTGTGCTGTGTGCAGTCTGTGGCTGGTTTTCATTGTTGTCTGCCATTGTAGTGTTGGGCAGCGGCAGCTGGATGCTAACAGCGCGTAGCGTTGCGCACTTGGAGGCGAGCCGCCAGCAGTGGTGGATGTGAGGAGAGAAATGGCGGAGTTTTGTAATTTGTAAGACTGGATGTCATGAACTACCATATATATTTTGACTATTAAGACCCAGTAAAGAATAACTTCGTGATATACTTCCAAAAAAATGAGGGAGCACAAAAAGACATTGCCCTTCACAGGAACTGCATACATAATTTTCTTTTCAAGTACTTGGTAATTTATTTCATTGAATAAGTAGTGGTGCACCATTTTAATTACATAGACATTAAGATGTGAATATACATTTCCCTTATCCGCGTTGTTGTCTTCAGTGTACTATTTTTTCTGCTTGTGGGTTTGTCATGTTTAGATATAAGTTATTACATTTATTGCTGCTTGCTTTGCTTACCTGCACCTTTTTTTCATTGCTGTTTGTATTAATTGTTTTGTGCTGCTGCATTGCCTCGTCCCTTAGTTTAGCATCTGAGCTCAGTTAGCTAAGTTAGCTTAAGAGGGGGTAGACTATATAAGAAAATAACTATGATGAATTGGAAGAAATGCATTGAGAAGCTATAAGAAAATCGTTTGGCCAAAAAAGTAGTTTATAGTGGAGAAAAACTATTTTTGAAAGAGGATGTGAGCATAATACAGAAAGCAGGCTTCGATATGACTTTTTGGAAATAATGAAGAATGAAGGGAGATCTCCGAGAAGTAAAGAAAGTTTTGTTTGCAAAATACTGCAGTAAAACAAACCCTGTCCTTTCTTTGTGTTATCCCACTATGTGTTTGTGTACCCTTGTGTATTTGTTTTCTTCCTGTCTCTGTGTACTGTTTCATAGAATTTTTCTGTTCTAATACTAAGCTACATTCACTATGATAAGGAATACTGTTATCCTCAAATATAATTTGCTTTAATAACATGTTATTTCCTTCGTAAAGATGTTTACACATTATTTATTCTGTTTCGTTCTAATGCTCATCTGTGAAGTTGAGGTTTCAAAAGTTATTCTGATCTTTTATGTATGTACTTATGTCGTAATTTTTTTAACACTGATGTATTTGCTATTTCGATTCTTTTGTAACGCCTGTACTACTGCTAATGTTATCTGTATTGTTATGTTCTTTAATGATGTATTTTGTACCTTTGTTATTGTATTCTTATGTTATAAAATTGTAATTGACACCAGTTCATCAAATTAAATAACTTGTAAATTACATTTCACTGCACACGTTTCTGTTGGTCATAGTATATGGACAATATGTGAGAAGTTGGGACTGATAGTGTTTGCATGTGTGTTAATAATTCAGCAAGGGACTGGACAACAGCATTGCTGGTTCTAAGGACATTTCAAACAAATTCTTTGCAAGTGGACAAATGGTGGTTTATGGACTTGCTATATTATCCGCAAGACTCTTCAATGGTGATTGTGCGCCTGCACAGTCAAACAGATGGCTGCTGGACATCTCTACAAGGACTACAGTGGGTCTACACCTTTGATGACCCACCAATACCATTATTTCTACAAGGACTGCAGTGGGTCTGCACCTCTGGTGGCCCACCAACACCATAATCTCTACTAGGACTACAGTGGGTCTGCTCTGTGATGACCTACCTACCAATAGTCTTCAACTTCGACTGACTCTACTGTGGGTTTGCTCTGTTGTGGCCCATTACCTGTCTGCATGTCAAGAGTGAGCACTGTCTTTCCGTTGGAAGGACAACACTACTTCTTCAAGACTGCTTAGAAATTCACTACGTCTAAGTACAATTTCTTTCATTGCTCAGACTTTGAGAAAAACACTGCTATTTTACTGTGATGAACGATCAGGACTGTCTTTATGGACTGTGAGAAAATGTTAGCTTTTGCCCAACATTGTATCAATAAGTGTGTGCATTTGATTTCTTTGCTATTGTAATCATAATTATGAAAAAAAAATTCAAATCTGTATTGGCCACTGCCCAAAACAATTTTTAAATTTTTTTTTGTGGGGAGCATGGGGGCTATGTAACTAGGCTGTTTACGTTTTCTTATTGGTAACGCCACGTAGCGCTCTGTATGAAAAATCACTGGCTGTGCTGTGTGCAGTCTGTGGCTGGTTTGCATTGTTGTCTGCCATTGTGGTGTTGGGCAGCGGCAGCTGGATGCTAACAGCGCTTAGCGTTGCGCAGTTGGAGGTGAGCCGCCAGCAGTGGTGGACGTGGGGAGAGAGATGGCGGAGTTTTGAAATTTGTAAGAATTGGTGTCATGAACTGCTATATATATTATGACTAGTGAGGTAAATACATTGTTTGTTCTCTATTAAAATCTTTCATTTGCTAACTATGCCTATCAGTAGTTAGTGCCTTCAGTAGTTTGAATCATTTATTTAGCTGGCAGTAGTGGCGCTCGCTGTATTGCAGTAGCTTGAGTAACGAAGATTTTTGTGAGGTAAGTGATTTGTGAAACGTATAGTTTAACGTTAGTCAGAGCCATCCTTTTGTAGGGAGTTTTGAAAGTCAGATTGCGTTGCGCTAAAAAAATGTGTGTCAGTTTAAGCACAGTCGTGTATAATTTTTCTAAGGGGACGTTTCAGTTGCAGCAAGACGCATGGGGCATTCAGTTCGGAAATCGTTAGAGAATTCAACATTCCGAGATCCACAGTGTGAGGAGCGTGCTGAGAATGCCAAATTTCAGACATTATCTCTCACCACGGACCGCACAATGGCCGACGGCCTTCACTTAACGACGAGAGCAGCGGCAGTTGCGTAGAGTTGTCAGTGCTAACACACGAGCAACACTGCGTGAAATAACCGCAGGAATCAATGCGGGACGTGCGACGGATGTAGCCGTTAGGGCAGTGTGGCGAGATTTAGCCATAATGGACTACGGCAGCAGACGACCGACGTGAGTGTCTTTTCTAACAGCGCCATATTTCCTGCAACGACTCTCCTGAGTTCGTGACCATAACGGTTGCCCCGAGACAACTGGAAAATCTTGCCCTGGTCACATGAGTCCCGATTTCAGTTGGTAAGAGCTGATGGTAGGGTTCGAGTGTGGCACAGACCCTACGAAGCCATGGACCCAAGTTGCGTTGTGCAAATTGGTGGAGCTATATAATGGTGTGGGCTGCGTTTAAATGGAAAGGACTAGGTCCTTTGGTTCAATTGAACCTATCATTGACTGGAAATGATTATGTTTGGCTAGTTGGAGACCATGTGCAGCCGTCTATGGACATCATTTTTATGGATGTTAATGTACCACGTCAAGGCCATCATAGTTCATGACTGGTTTGAAGAACATACTGGAAAATTTGAGCGAGTGATTTGGCCACCCAGGTCACTCGACATGAATCTCATCAAACATTTATAGAACGTAATCGAGAGTTTAGTGCATGTAGAAAATGATGCACGAGCAACGCGTTCTCAGTTATAGACGGCTATAGAAGCAGAGTGGCTCCATATTTCAGCAGGGGACTTTGAACGACTTTTTGAGTCCATTACACGTCGAGCTGTTGTACTGCGCAGGGAAAAAGGAAGTCCGACATGATATAAGGAGGCGTCCCATGACTTTTGTCACCTCACTGTGTTGGCGGCAGTAGAATAGTGCGGCAGCCAGCTTCAGATGCAAGTCGACGGAATATTCTCAATAGTGTTCACCGAAAGAAACGTCGCCTTCCCTCCACGGATTACTATTTTAGTTCCCTAAGGATCTTACACTACAGGCCATGAAAATAGCTAGTCCAAGAAGAAATGCAGATGATAAACGGGTATTCATTGGACAAATGAATTATACTAGAACTGACATGTAATTACATTTTCACGTAATTTGAGTGCATAGATCCTGAAGAATCAGTTCCCAGAACAACCACCTCTGGCCATAATAACGGCCTTGACGCGCCTGGGCATTGAGTCAAACAGAGCTTGGATGGCGTTTACAGGTACAGCTGCCCATGCAGCTTCAACACGATACCACAGTTCATCAAGAGTAGTGACTAGCGTATTGTAACGAGCCAGTTGCTCGGCCACCATTGATCAGACGTTTTCAGTTGGTGAGAGATCTGGAGAATGTGCTGGCCAGGGCAGCAGCTGAACATTTTCTGTATTCAGAAATACCCGTACAGGACCTGCCACATGCGGTCGTGCAATATCCTGCTGAAATGTAGGATTTCGCAGCGTTCGAATGAAGGGTAGAGCCACGGGTCGTAACACATATGAAATGTAACGTTCACTGTTCAAAGTGCCGTCAATGCGAACAAGAGGTGACCGAGACGCGTAACCAATGGCACCCCATGCCATCACGCCGGGTGATACGCCAGTATGGCGATGACGAATACACGCTTCCAATGTGCGTTCACCGCGATGTCGCCAAACACGGATTCGACCATCATGATGCTGTAAACAGAACCTGTATTCATCCGAAAAAATGACGTTTTGCCATTCGTGCGGCCAGGTTCGTCGTTGAGTACTCCATCGCAGGCGCTCATGTCTGTGATGCAGCGTCAAGGTAACCGCAGCCATGGTCTCCGAGCTGATAGTCCATGCTGCTGCAAACGTCGTCGAACTGTTCGTGCAGATGGTTGTTGTCTTGCTAACGTCCCCATCTATTGACACAGGGATCGAGATGTGGCTGCACGATCCGTTACAGTCATGCGGATAAGATGTCTGTCATCTCGACTGCTAGTGATACGAGGCCGTTGGGATCCAGCACGGCGTTCCGTATTATCCTCCTGAACCCACCGGTTCCATATTCTGCTAACAGTGATTGGATCCTGACGAACGGGGACAGAAATGTCGCGATACGATAAACCGCAATCGCGATAGGCTACATTCCGACCTTTATCAAAGTCGGAAACGTGATGATACGCATTTCTCCTCCTTACACGAGGCACCACAATAACGTTTCACGTGGCGACTCCGGTCAACTGCTGTTTGTGTATGAAAATTTTCTCATGTTGTAGGTGTCGCCACCGGCGCCAACCTTGTGCGAATGCTCTGAAAAGCTAATCATTTGGATATCACAGCATCTTCTTCCTGTCGGTTAAATTTCGCGTCTGTAGCACTTCATCTTCGTGGTGTAGCAATTTTAATGGCCAGTAGTATTTATTTCTTAGAAAAGTATGACGTCAAAAAATACTGTACATGTGAAACTGTGGTCCTATGTAAGAGAGGGGCTGATGGCCCTAGTCACATGAGGTTAAATAAATAAACAAATGGATGCAGCTTGCAGCAGTTACGCAGAAATGAAGAGGCTTGCACAGGAGAGGCTCGCTAAGGAGCCGATGATACCAGTCTTCGGACTGAAGACTACAACAACGGTAAGGTATTGTTACCACTATCGGCAGCCAGGCAGAGCACTGTTAAGGTGGGAGAGGGAGTCCACACCTGCTGGAATCAGAGGATGCGCCTGCGCAGGACCGCGCCGAACGTGGGCCGGCGGCGTCACATGAAGACATCCTCCAGGGCGAGCGCCTTGCGCGCCGGCGTGACGGTGGGGTCGTCTTCGAATGTCACCATCTTCTCGCGCGAGCGCGCCTCGCAGCCGCGCGACGCAGACGTCGACGAGCCGCGCAGCACGGAGGCGGCGGAGGAGGGCCGTGGTGCGGGCGTGGGCGTCGCGGGGGCGGCGAGGGCGGCTGCGTGCTGCGGCGGCGGCGGCACCACACCCGCCAGGTTGAACTCGCTGACGCTGCGCGGCACGAAGTACTCCACCAGGTGCGGCTGCGGCAACCAGCACAGACCCGTTACACTGCAATCGCTCCTCTCGAGCTGACATGTCTCGTCTTTACTTCAAAAGGAAGAGGGACATATACACTGAGGTTACAGAAGTCTTGGGGCGCACATATGCAGATGGCAGTAGCATCGCGTGCACAAGGTATAAAAGGATAGTGCATTAGCAGAGCTGTCATTTGTGCTGAGGTGATACGTGTGAAAATGTTTCCGACTTTATTACGGCCGCACAACGGGGATTAACAGACTTTGAACGCGGAACGGTAGTTGGAGATAGATTTTTATTTATTTATTTATTTATTTACATATAAAGTTCCGTAGGACCAAATTGAGGAGCAAATCTCCATGGTCATGCAACGTGTCAGTGCATGAACTTACAACATAAAAGTAATACTAGATAAATGTAAATGTTCATGAACCTGAAAGAAAATCAGTCCATAAGTTTAAGCAAACGCTATCAGCAATACAATGAGAATCAGCTTAAGTTTTCAAGGAACTCCTCGACAGAATAAAAGGAGTGACCCATGAGGAAACTCTTCAGTTTCGATTTGAAAGCGCGTGGATTACTGCTAAAATTTTTGAATTAGAGTGGTAGCTTATTTAAAATGGATGCAGCAGTATACTGCACACCTTTTTGCACAAGAGTTAAGGAAGTCCGATCCAAATGGAGGTTTGATTTCTGTCGAGTATTAACAGAGTGAAAGCTGCTTATTGTTGGAAATAAACTAATATTGGCAACAAGAAACGACAATAAGGAATATACATATTGAGAGGCCAATGTCAAAATACCCAGACTCGTGAACAGAGGTCGACAAGAGGTTCGTGAACTCACACCACTTATTGCCCGAACCGCCCGTTTCTGAGCCAAAATTATCCTTCTAGAATGAGAAGAGTTACCCAAAACATAATACCATACGACATAAGTGAATAAAAATAAGCAAAGTCGAAGTATCACTCACTTTCGATACCGTTCGAATAGTGAAAATGGCAGTATTAAGAACGTGGGCTTTCCACGACAGCTTACTATCTTTATGAACACCTAGGAATTTGAACTGTTCATTTTCACTAATCATATGCTCGTTCTGTGAGATTAAAACGTCAGGTTTTGTTGAATTGTGTGTTAGAAACTGTAAAAAACTGAGTCTTACTGTGATTTAACGTTAGTTTAGTTTCTACAAGCCATGAACTGAGGTCAATGTTGCATACAACATCCTTTACTACCATGCTAGTGTCATCAACAAACAGAAATATTTTAGAGTTACCCATAATACTAGACGACATATCATTTATATAAATAAGGAACAAGAGCGGCCCCAACATTGATCCCTGGGGCACCCCCCACTTGACAGTACCCCACTCAGATCCCACACCACAGCCGTTATCAACATTGTGAATAATGACCTTTTGCTGCCTGTTGCTGAAGTAAGAGGTGAACCAATTGTGAGCTACTCCCCTTATTCCTAATGGTCCGACTTCTGCAGCAATATTGTGAGATCAACACAGTCAAATGCCTTTGTTAAATCAAAAAATACGCCAAGCGTTCGAAACTTTTTGCTTATCCCATTAAATACCTCACAGAGAAAAGAGAATATAGTATTTTCAGTTGTCAAACGACTTCTAAAGCCGAACTGTACATTTGATAGCAAATCGTGTGATATAAAGTGAGAAATTAACCTTACATACACAGCCTTTTCGATAACTTTTGCAAACACTGATGGCATAGAAATAGGTCTAAAATTATCTACATTATCCCTTTCTCCCTTTTTATAAAGCGGCTTTACTACTGAGTACTTTAATCGCTCAGGACGTTCCATTTTGAAAATCGTTGGGGACTTCAATATTCCGAGATCCACAGTGTCAAGAGTGTGCCGAGAATACCAAATTTCAGGCATTACCTCTCACCACGGACAACGCAGGGCTGACGGCCTTCACAGCAGCGGCGTTTGAGTAGAACTGTTAGTGGCAACAGACAAGCAACACTGGGTGAAATAACCGCAGCAATTCACTGTAGGATGTACGATGAACGTATCCGTTAGGACAGTGCGGCGGAATTTGGCATTAATGAGGTATGGCAGCAGACAACATTTCCTATCTTGGGGCTGCTGACCGTATCGGTTGGACCCTAGACGACTGGAAAATCGTGACCTGATCAGATGAGTTCCGATGGTAATGGCTGATAGCAGGGTTGGACTTGTAAGTAGGCTGTTTAGGATTTTATGTTGGTAACGTGACCTAGCACTTTGTCTGAAAATCACTGGCTGTGCTGTGCGCAGTCTGTGGCTGGTTGGCGTTGTTGAAATATTCTCTATTGTAGTGTTGGGCAGTTGGATCTGAACAGCGTATAGCGTTGCGCAGTTGGAGGTGAGCTGTCAGCAGTGGTGGATGTGGAGAGAGAAATGGCAGAATTTTGAGAGCGGATGATCTGGACGTGTGTCCATGAGAGAGAGTAAAGTTGTAAGACTGGATTCAAAAAATGGTTCAAATGGCTCTGAGCACTATAGGACTTAACATCTATGGTCATCAGTCCCCTAGAACTTAGAACTACTTAAACCTAACTAACCTAATGACATCACACAACACCCAGCCATCACGAGGCAGAGAAAATCCCTGACCCTGTGGGGATGTAAGACTGGATGTCATGAACTGATTATATATATATATATATATATATATATATATATATATATATATATATAATGACTTTGGGACATTCTTAAGGTAAATACATTGTTTGTTCTCTATCAAAATCTCTCATTTGCTGACTATGCCTATCAGTAGTTAGTGCCTTCAGTAGTTAGAATCTTTTATTTAGCTGGCAATATTGGCGCCCGCTGTATTGCAGTAGTTCGAGCAACGAAGGTTTTTGTGAGGTAAGTGATTCATGAAAGGTATAGTTTATTGTTAGTCAGGGCCATTCTTTTGTAGGGATTTTTGAAAGTCAGATTGCGTTGCGCTAAAAATATTGTGCGTCAGTTTAGTGTTGATCAGAATAGGCAAAGAGCGAACTGTCTGAGTACCTTCAGTTCCGCTCAACTGTTTGAAAATCAAATAATGTAAGAGGTTTATCAGCACATTCATTCATAAATTTTTCTAAGGGGATGTTACAGCCGGCCGGGGTGGCCTGCGGTTCTAGGCGCTACAGTCTGGAACCGCAAAATCGCTACGGTCGCAGGTTCGAATCCTGCCTCGGGCATGGAGGTGTGTGAAATCCTTAGGTTAGTTAGGTTTTCTAGGGGACTAATTTCCTCAGCAGTTAAGTTCCATAGTGCTCAGAGCCATTTGAACCATTTTTGGACGTTTCAGACTGTGGTGCAGTTCCCAGGAACCAGTCGACTCAAGTTGTCAACAAGGCACTGTGTAAGCTGCTGGTGGCTTCACAATGGTATGGTCTGTGTCTAGTGAAATGGACAGCATCCTGTGCTCTGTTTGGCTACTTGGAGACCATCCTGCAGCCATTCATGGGATTCATGTTCCCATCAACAATGAAATTTTTATGGGTGACAATGAACAATGTCACTGAACCACAGTTCTTCACGATTGGTATGAAGAACATTCAGGGCAATTCTAGTAAATGGTTTGGCCATCCAGATTGCCTGACATGAATCCCATCGAACATCCATGGGGCATAATCAAGAGGTAAGTTCGTGCCTGAGAACCTCCACCTGTTACACTTTAGCAATTATGGACAGCTGTAGAGGGAGCATGGTTCAGTGTTCCTACAGGGGCTTCTAACGACTTATTGAGTCCATACCACGTTGAGCTACTGTACTATGCCGGTTAAAAGTGCGTCCGTCACAATACTAAGAGGTGTCCCAAGGCTTTTATCATACTGCCAACCCAAAACATTATTTATCAGCAAGTGCTGATCAGCGCGTTGCTCCACCTAGGGAATCCAGTACAGTAACGACTGGCCGGCCAGGGTGGTCGAGCGGTTCTAGGTGCTACAGTCTGGAACCACACGACCGCTACGGTGGCAGGTTCCAATCCTGCCTCGGGCATGGATGTGTGTGATGTCCTTAGGTTAGTTAGGTTTAAGTAGTTCTAAGTTCTAGGGGACTGATGACCTCAGAAGTTAAGTCCCATAGTGCTCAGAGCCATTTGAACCATTTTGAACAGTAGCGACTCTGTGGGTTGGATGCGACGTGGCCTTGCTGAGTTTCCCGAGGGATCTAATTTCTACGCACAGATCGCTGTATTCCGTTAAATTACGAGTTGGCTGTTTGTGGGTGTTGAGCTGACGCCCGGTACAGTTCCAGGTGTGCCATGCGATTCAGATCAGACAAATTTGGTGACCAAAACATAAACGTGAGATCACCGATATGTTCCTCAAACCACTGCAGCGCGATTCTGGCTTTGTGATAAGGAGAGTTATCCTACTGGAAGATACCATCGATATCAGGGAGATATCATGCGTGAAGGCATACAGGTGGTCTGCAGTAATGCTCATGTGGTTCATAGCTGTCATAGTGATAGATTACCACAACAGGTACCATGCTTTTAAGCAAATTATATTATTATAGTGTTACAGGAAATGCTGCAAAATGGTTCAAATCATATATCTCTGGCAGGAAACAAAGGGTGTTATTAGGAAAGAGAGATGTGTCAAGCTATCAGGCATCATCCAACTGGGAACTAATTACATGTGGAGTCCCACATGGTTCCATTTTAGGGCCCTTACTTTTTATTGTGTATATCAATGACCTTTCATCAGTAACATTACCAGAAGCCAAGTGCGTTTTGTTTGCCGATGATACAAACATTGCAATAAATAGAAAATTAAGCGTAGTCTTAGAAAGGTCAGCTAATAACATATTTGGAACATTAATAATTGGTTCCTAGCCAACTCTTTCTCACTAAACTTTGAGAAAACACACTACATGCAGATCAGAACTTGTAAGGGATGTCCCACAAGCATATGCCTAACATACGATGACCAGTAGATAGAAGAAGTGGACAGTGTTAAATTCTTGGGATTACAGCTTGATAATAAATTCAACTGGGAGGAGTACACCACAGAACTGCTGACGCATCTTAAGAAATCTCTAATTGCAATGCGAATTGTGTCAGACATAGGGGATATAAAAGTGAAAAAGCTGGCGTACTATGCTTACTTTCATTCCATAATGTCATATGTGATTATTTTTTGGGGTAATTAATCAAGTCAAGGTTAAGTTTTCTGGGCACAAAAACGTGCAATAAGAGTTATATGTGGTGTGAACTCAAGAACATCCTGCTGAAACCTGTTTAGGGAACTAGGGTTACTAACTACTGCTTCCAAATATATTTATTCTTTAATGAAATTTGTCATTAAAATATATCACTTTTTCAAACCAACAGCTCAATTCATGGAATCAGTACTAGAAATAAGAATAATCTTCACAAGGATTTAAAGTCACTTAGCCTTGTACAGAAAGGTGTGCAGTATTCAGGAACACACATTTTCAATAACTAGCCAGCAGCCATAAAAAGCTTAACAACCAATGAAATTCAGTTTAAGAGAAGCTTAAAGAATTTATTGGTGGCCAACTCCTTCTACTCTATTGATGAATTTCTCAGTAGAACCAACTGAAATGTCAGTGCAGTAACGTTTTCATTGTAAATAAGTGTTATAGTAGTTGTATGTATGTACAGTTACGAGTTGGCTGTTTCTGGGTGTTGAGCTGACGCCCGGTACAGTTCCAGGTGTGCCATTCGATTCAGGTCAGACAAATTTGGTGACTAAAACATAAACGTGATACCTTTTAGTATCTCCAGGATTCTTCCATGTATACAACCTTCTTTTACGATTCTTGAACCAAGTGTTAGCTATGATTAAGTTGTGCTCTGTGCAAAATTCTACCAAGCGGCTTCCTCCGGGCGGGGACTACTCAGGAGGACGTCGTTATCAGGAGAAAGAAAACTGGCGTTCTACGGATTGGAGCGTGGAATGTCAGATCCCTTAATCGGGCAGGTAGGTTAGAAAATTTAAAAAGGGAAATGGATAGCTTAAAGTTAGATATAGTGGGAATTAGTGAAGTTCGGTGGCAGGACGAACAAGACTTCTGGTCAGGTGAATACAGGGTTATAAATACAAAATCAAATAGGGGTAATGCAGGAGTAGGTTTAATAATGAATTAAAAAAATAGGAGTGCGGGTAAGCTACTACAAACAGCATACTGAACGCATTATTGTGGCCAAGATAGATACGAAGCCCACACCTACCACAGTAGTACAAGTTTATATGCCAACTAGCTCTGCAGATGATGAAGAAATTGATGAAATGTATGACGAGATAAAAGAAATTATTCAGGTAGTGAAGGGAGAAGAAAATAAAATAGTCATGGGTGACTGGAATTCGTCAGTAGGAAAAGGGAGAGAAGGAAACATAGTAGGAGATTATGGATTGGGGCTAAGAAATGAAAGAGGAAACCGCTTGGTAGAATTTTGCACAGAGCATAACTTAATCATAGCTAACACTTGATTCAAGAATCATAAAAGAAGGTTGTATACATGGAAGAACCCTGGAGATACTAAAAGGTATCAGATAGATTATATAATGGTAAGACAGAGATTTAGGAATCAGGTTTTAAATTGTAGGACATTTCCAGGGGCAGATGTGGACTCTGACCACAATCTATTGGTTATGACCTGTAGGTTAAAACTGAAGAAACTGCAAAAAGGTGGGAATTTAAGGACATGGGATCTGGATAAGCTGAAAGAACCAGAGGTTGTACAGAGTTTCAAGGAGAGCATAAGGGAACAATTGACAGGAATGGGGGAAAGAAACACAGTAGAAGAAGAATGGGTAGCTCTGAGGGGTGAAGTAGTGAAGGCAGCAGAGGATAAAGTAGGTAAAAAGACGACGGCTGCTAGAAATCCTTGGGTAACAGAAGAAATATTGAATTTAATTGATGAAAAGAGAAAATATGAAATGCAGTAAATGAAGCAGGCACAAAGGAATACAAACGTCTCAAAAATGAGATTGACAGGAAGTGCAAAATGACTAAGCAGTGATGGCTAGAGGACAAATGTAAGGATGTAGAAGCTTATCTCACTAGGGGTAAGATAGATACTGCCTACAGGTAATTAAAGAGACCTTTGTAGAGAAGAGAACCACTTGTATGAATATCAAGAGCTCAGAAGGAAACCCAGTTCTAAGCAAAGAAGGGAAGGCGGAAAGTTGGAAGGAGAATATAGAAGATTTATACAAGGGCGATGTACTTGAGGACAATATTATGGAAATGGAAGAGGATGTAGATGAAGACGAAATGAGAGATAAGATACTGCGTGAAGAGTTTGACAGAGCACTGAAAGACCTAAGACGAAACAAGGCCCCCGGAGTAGACAACATTTCATTAGAGCTACTGACGGCCTTGGGAGAGCCAGTCCTGACAAAACTCTACCATCTGGTGAGCAAGATGTATGAGACAGGCGAAATACCCTCAGACTTCAAGAAGAATATAATAATTCCAAATCCCAAAGAGAGCAGGTGCTGACAGATGTGAAAATTACCGAACTATCAGTTTAAAAAGTCACAGCTGCAAAATATTAACGCGAATTCTTTACAGACAAGTGGAAAAACTGGTAGATGCGGACCTTGGGGAAGATCAGTTTGGATTCCGTAGATATGTTGGAACACGTGAGGCAATACTGACCTTACGACTTATCTTAGAAGAAAGATTAAGAAAAGGCAAACCTACGTTTCTAGCATTTGTAGACTTAGAGAAAGCTTTTGACAATGTTGACTGGAATACTCGTTTTCAAATTCTGAAGGTGGCAGGGGTAAAATACAGGGAGCGAAAGGCTATTTACAATTTGTACAGAAACCAGATGGCAGTCATATGAGTCGAGGGGCATGAAAGGGAAGCAGTGGTTGGGAAAGGAGTGAGACAGGGCTGTAGCCTCTCCCCGATGTTATTAAATCTGTATATTGAGCAAGCAGCAAAGGAAACAAAAGAAAAATTTGGAGTAGGTATTAAAATTCATGGAGAAGAAGTAAAAACTTTGAGGTTCGCCGATGACATTGTAATTCTGTCAGAGACGGCAAAGGACTTAGAAGAGCAGTTGAACGGAATGGACAGTGTCTTGAAAGGAGGATATAAGATGAACATCAACAAAAGCAAAACGAGGATAATGGAATGTAGTCAAATTAAATCGGGTGATGCTGAGCGAATTAGATTAGGAAATGAGACACCTAAAGTAGTAAAGGAGTTTTGCTATTTGGGGAGCAAAATAACTGATGATGGTCGAAGTAGAGAGGATAAAAAATGTTGACTGGCAATGGCAAGAAAAGCGTTTCTGAAGAAGAGAAATTTGTTAACATCGAATATAGATTTATGTATCAGGAGGTCGTTTCTGAAAGTATTTGTATGGAGTGTAGCCGTGTATGGAAGTGAAACATGGACGATAACTGGTTTGGACAAGAAGAGAATAGAATCTTTCGAAAGGTGATGCTACAGAAGAATGCTGAAGATTAGATGGGTAGATCACATAACTAACGAGGAGGCATTGAATAGGATTGGGGAGAAGAGAAGTTTGTGGAACAACTTGACTAGAAGAAGGGATCGGTTGGTAGGACATGTTCTGAGGCATCAAGGGATCACAAATTTAGCATTGGAGGGCAGCGTGGAGGGTAAAAATCGTAGAGGTAGACCAAGAGATGAATACACTAAGCAGATACAGAAGGATGTAGGTTGCAGTAGGTACTGGGAGATGAAGAGGCTTGCGCAGGATAGAGTGGCATGGAGAGCTGCATCAAACCAGTCTCAGGACTCAAGACAACAACAACAACAACAACAACAACACAAATAGTAGTTGTATTACACATTTATTACTTTATAAATAAATAAAAAAGATTCCTTTATTTTAAATTCAGTGCATTAGTATTTGTAAAATGATCCTTTCATATAGTGTTCATTAAAAAATGACGATCATTCCACTTGGGACCTGTGGAATGGTACATTAACTTATTTGTTTGAGTTGTAAATATTTGTAATGTGTTGTTGTTTTTCTGACATGTTCTACATCATGGAGGACCTTCTCACTGCGGATCAATTGGAATGAAAGTAAATCTAATCTAATCTAATGGAGGCCCATGTGAATATCCCCCACAGCCCCATTGCTTAATACCTTCATCACCAGTTTGCGTCCATGGTGTGGTATATGTTTGATTAGCCATTCGTCTGAATGGTGTCGTATCCGGACACGACCACCGACTTAGTGCAACAAGAAATGTGATATATCCTACAAAGCTACGCGTTTCCATTGATCCACGGTCTTTCTTGACGATCCTGTGCCAACTGCAGTTGTAACTGACGCTGCCCGGGGGTCAACGTGGGGGCTACCTGCTGCGGAGCAGCATGTTCAACAATGTGTTCTAAACAATGTGCTACTAAGCATTTGTGCCAACGCTAGCATCTTATTATTTTATCAGTTCTGCCACAGATCACCCTCTATCCTGCTTTACAGAGCGGGCTAGCCTCAGACCTCCACCTTATGTGATGAGACGTGGATATCCAACACGTTGTGTCGTATTCCTCGTTTCACCGTCCTTCAGTCAGTTTCTATAGACGCTAACGACAGTAACTAGCAAACAACCGACGAGCATTGCCGTTTCTAAATGCTCGTTTATATGTGCCAGGCCATAACAGTCTGCCCATTGTCAAAGTAGTTTATGGCTGTGGATTTCCCAATTTGCTCATGTGTCCCCAACGCGGCCAGGCTGCCCTCATTCTCGCAGTGCTCGTAATGTTTTGACTCTTCAGTCTATCTTTATATCGTAAAAATGATTGTGGACGATTATTTTTGGTTTTCAGTAATAAGGAATTATATCCTAATATGATTAAACCCAACATGTAACTGACAAGTTAGTAATATTTACTAAAGAAATATTCGTTCCTGTGTCGTAGATTATTACGGAAAATTAAGAATCTGAAATAGGAAGAAATACAACCTCAGAACGATCTACAAAATCTTGTTGGATATCTACAACAACATCCACTTAAACCGTATCATTGACCTCGAAAGTTAGGCAAGGAATAAACTTTAAAAGATGACTGTTCAAAATAGAAGCTTTATATTGCACTTGATTTTCTCATGTAAATCTGATCTCTTTCGTGGAGCTATCTCATTACCTTCGTGTCTTCTACATTTAATGTTGCATGCAATAAATAAAGTTGAAGTAATACGTATTGAAAACCATATATTTTAGGTTGTATATTCGAACTGGAAGCCATGCCCAGCATTCTGCTGAATGAATGTGGGGAAACTTCCAGAAGCCGCAGAACCCATACTTATACGGCTAGGATCGATTTAATACGCCCCCCCCTCCCCCCAATTAAGTATGGCATCTCATTGTACTGCCATATCATCCTCAGCTCCCAGTGAACTTGATATGTATCTGGTTACATGTTCGAACTGAGGTACACAGACACTGTACCTTTATTGAGAACATCTCATTTTCCATATTTCATGTAAATTTAAGCTGAATGATAGAGCGCGTCCAACTATGGTATAACACTGGTTCTGTAAAGTTAGCTTTACACTCTCTGGACAATGAACAAGTTTTATTCCTCGGAGCGCAACTGTGCGTATGAAAGACATTATAGGAGGAACTTCCTTTTGAGCTTCAGTACAAGATGTACTAGAAGGTAAATGTATTAACGGTGTTGATATTAGCACTGCATTGCATTGTTGGCCGCCCTTGTTCAAGGAATTGTAACTTAACGAAATACGTCCATTGTGGACGCGCCTACGGTAACGATTGTGAAGGAGCATTTCCGTGTAGAGTAATATACATAAAGATGAAAAAATTCGTATCTTTTTAAGAATTGGAACGATCCTTTGTTAAGAATTTGTATTTGGAATGAAAGCTGGAGTTTTGTATGTGATACTTAATTAGAACATTTCTGGAAATATGTGGTAAGGTCTTATGGGACCTAAATGCTGAGGTCTTCGGTCCCCAAGCTTACGCACTACTTAATCTAACTTAAACTAACTTACGCTAAGGACAACACATACACCCATACCCGAGGGAGGACTCGAACCTCCGACGGGGGGAGTCCCGTGGACCGTGACAATGCGCCCTAGACTGCGTGGCTACCCGCGCGGTGCTTAATTAGACGTAAAAAAAAGACTTGTATTTTCATAAAATGACAGATATGCATTAATTAACACAAATTTTAAAAATCTTAATACACAGCATTAAGGTTCCATAATAATATTTATTTTACAGTTCGTTATGAACCGGCTTTCGGTTTCTTAGGCCATCGACAGATAACTTAATACTAACCAGATAGTCCACGCAACTTCAGCGAGAGTTCATAGCTGTGAAAAATTTGTTGTACAAATAAATGTGACCTTTTATGACTATGTTTATACAAAACACGAGCATAATGTAGTACCCAAACAGACTCTGAAGAAATAGATTTTGTATTACAGTATACGGAAGTATTAAAACTATACGAATGTATTGTATAAACCAAATACGTTGCTCAAGTGAATAACGACACGGGATACTATGTCATATGTGCAACCTGAATGTGACGAACAGGCCGAAAAAGAGGGGGAGGGGAGAGGGAGAAAAAAAGTCTGTGGGATGTGTGTGAGGAACAGTTATAACAAGTTTATTATCTAATTGCGAGAGGAATAATAACTGGCTGGTGCTACTTTAATAAGGGTGAATAGTGGAACTTTATTTTGTCATTAGGGACTATGTCATGAATCTTTGACTAGTGTTTATTAATCAAAGAATCTTGACCTTAATAACGAAACACAGTTGAATTACTCGTCCTTAATGAAGTAGCAGCAGACGTTTATTATTTCTCTCGGTTTTAGATAATAAGCTTTCTATGACTGTTCCACACAAACATTCCGTAGGCTTCTTTCTCCCTGCTGGCCGCTGTGGCCGAGCGGTTGTAGGCGCTTCAGTCCGGAACCGAGCTGCTGCTGCCGTCGCAGGTTCGAATCCTGCCTCGGGCATGGATGTGCGTGATGTCCTTAGGTTAGTTAGGTTTAAGTAGTTCTAAGTCTAGAGAAATGATGACCTCAGATGTCCCATAGTGCTTAGAACCATTTGAACCATTTCTTTCACCCTCCTCCTTTCTCGGCCTGTTCCTCGCATTCACCCATTTGTCCATATGATATAGTAGCCTGCGCCATTATTCATTTGTAAAATATATTTTTGGTTTATACATTTATACAGTTTTAATATTTGAATATACTGTAACATGGATCATTAATACTATTATTCGAGTGTTTAATATGTGTTCGTTCCTCCGTGAACCGACGCAATAATCCGTAAATATAGGATATATTTGATTAATTTTATATTTAAATGACAGGTATTCGAAATGAAGGAGGAAAAAACGAACAAAAAGATAATGGGGTAAATGAGACTCGAACCAGAACTCCATCAATTACCAGCCTCGATCGCAACCGATATTTTTTCTTCTTTGTATATTTTACTCTTCACTAAAATGCTCGTAGGACTTGCACCTCCGTTTATAAATGTGCACCAGCTGAGAATCGGAGCAAGACACCGATGGGAGCACTCTATCACAGAGCTAAGCTGCCTGTCGACATACTTGCCTTAGCTTACGGAATTAATGAAGCTTGAAAAATTTCAAAATCGATTTTCTCGAGAATTTTGAGAGTTGCATCGAATTGTTTTGGATGATTGATTTTTGAGTTCGGAACTTCACGAACCATAAATATATAAAAAATTTATAAAAATCCGATTGTCGTGTCCTCTTGTCGTTAGTAGTGAATGGAAGCGAGTTCTTGTTGCTGAGAAGACATAGGCAAATGCATTGAGTGGTATGTCTTCGTAAGAGAGCGGTGCTGCCACCAGCAAAGATATGAACACAATCTCTGGCAGCATGACGTAATGAAGTATGCCGAATGATCACGCGCCAAGCAGGGTTTTCGGGAATCCTCGTTACAGACTTCTGGAAGGGAGTGAGTACACAGTACTTTGAATACGGACCCATGACCGGAAACGTCGCCTTTCCGTTTTTACGACTGTTTCGTTTCAGATGTACATCGCGTCCACGTGTGCTGAGGGAAAGAGAAAGATCTCAGAGTTGCTTGTCCTGATATGCAATAGAGTAGACAGGATGACGTATACCACGCCAGACGCTCTCCTGCTGTCACTTACCCTCTGCCTTCCAAAAAAGTTTAATTTACGAGACTCCTGTAGAGACAGGAGAAGATCTGGCTGCTACACTAGAAACTGAAGAGGCACCAGGTGAGGTGGAGAATGTGTACCAGAACATGCTCCGTAGGGGCAATGTCTGTAACAACAATGGTGGTCACCACATCGAGCCGCTGTTTTCATGCGTCAGTACTGCTCTATACGTGCTATACGCTAGGTTCTTTCTTTTTGTTTTGGAATAATGTAAACACAAAATGTTTACGTGTTTATACAGACAAATCTGCTTAATTGATAAAAATCTGTTTCATTATGTTTCCTTTCGACTTGTCACCTAATAATTGTACTACATCAGCCATGATTCAGTTCCTCAAGCAGAGCTGGATGAGTGAAACATGTGAAACGGAACGTTTTCGTACATGAGTTGCGTGGTTCAAATGGTTCAGTTGTCTCTGAGCACTATGGGACTTGACATTTGTGGTCATCAGTCCCCTAGAACTTAGAACTACTTAAACCTAAACATCTTAAGGACATCACACACATCCACGCCCGAGGCAGGACTCGAACCTGCGACCGTAGCGGTCACGCGGTTCCAGACTGAAGCGCCTAGAACTGCACGGCCACACAGGTCGGCCATGGGTTTCTATTCAGAATGTTATTTACTCACTTCTCTCTACAAGTCCTAAAAGTTTCTAACGGGAATTTCCATATTTGCCAGCAATAATTCGTATCATTTTATCTTATCTTGTACCAAATTCATTGTACGTAAATATAAAATATAATTTTGTGAATCATGCGCTAAATAATAATAAAAGTTCATAGGTGTACAAACGAAAGCTGAATCCGCGAGATGAACTGCTTGATCGCATTCACGTACTCTGCTGCCCTCATTAGAGAACGCGCGGAGGCTCTCAGAAAAGCAACGGAACATGTTCCGTAAGGAGAGCACAAATGCGTTGAAGTTGACGGTGGGATATTGAAACATTTATTGCAGACTGTACAACATGTCTACTGTGAAGTGTACGATAATGCTTAGAGAAGAACGTTTTAAAAATACATATTTTTTTCAGTTGGTACTTCGTAAAACGCATGTTGCACTGTTTAAATGTGTTCTTTCTCGGAAAACATTCAGCATAGTGCATATGTTCCTGTTATATTCATGCATACCGAAAAGTATCGGAGAAAACTGGAATTGTCTAGATATTTTTTTATACTGTGCGTCCACACACGTACCACGCAGTGCCTGGCGTTGTGATTAATGTTTATGACGTCTTCTCTTCCGAACTATGAGTCGTACAGTTATACACACTGCTGGCCATTAAAACTGCTACACCACGAAGATGACGTGCTACAGACGCGAAATTGAACCGACAGGAAGAAGATGCTGTGATATGCAAATGAGTAGCTTTTCAGAGCATGCTGACATGAGGAAAGTTTCCAACCGGTTTCTCATACACAAACAGCAGTTGAACGGCGTTACCTGGTGAAACATTGTTGTGATGCCCCGTGTAAAGAGGAGAAATGCGTACCATTACGTTTCCGACTTTGATAAAGGTCGGATTATAGGCTATCGCGATTGCTGTTTATCGTATCGCGACACTGCTGCTAGCATTGGTCGAGATCCAATGATTGTTAGCAGAATATGGAATCGGCGGCTTCAGGAGGGTAATACGGAACGCAGTGCTAGATCCCAGCGGCCTCGTATCAGTAGCAGTCGAGATGACAGTTATTTTATCCGCATGGCTGTAACGGATCGTGCAGCCATGTCTCGATCCCTGAGTCAACAGATGGGAACGTTTGCAAAACAGCAACCATCTGCACGACAGTTCGACGACGTTTGCAGCAGCATGGACTATCAGCTCGGAGACCATGGCTGCAGTTACCTTTGACGCTGCTTTACAGACAGCAGCGCTTGCTGTGGTTTACTCTGTACATGGCGGTGAACGTACATTGGAAGCGTGTATTCGTCATCGCCATACTGGCGTATCAGCCGGCGTGATGGTATGGGGTGCCATTGGTTACACGTCTCGGTCACCTCTTGTTCGCATTGACGGCACTTTGAACAGTGGACGTTACATTTCAGATGTGTTACGACCCTTGGATCTACCCATCATTCGATCCCTGTGAAACCTTACATTTCAGCAGGATGATGCACGACCGCATGTTGTAGATCCCGTACGGGCCTTTCTGTATACGGAAAATGTTCCACTGCTGCCCTGGCCAGCACATTGCCCAGATCTCTCACCAATTGAAAACGTCGGATCAATGGTGGCCCAGCAACTGGCTTGTCACAATATGCCAGTCACTACCGTTGATGAACTGTGGTATCGTGTTGAAGCTGCATGGGCAGCTGCACCTGTACACGCCATCCAAGCTCTGTTTGACCGTTATTACGGCCAGAGGTGGTTGTTGTGGGTACTGATTTCACTGGATCTATGCACCCAAATTGCGTGAAAATGTAATCACATGTCAGTTCTAGTATAATATATTTGTCCAATGAATACCCGATTACCATGCGCATTTCTTCTTGGTGTAGCAATTTTAATTGCCAGTAGTGTAATTTTATAGATACATTCACAGGGAATACGTGGATACTGTCTGGAAAAAACGTTGCCAATGGTGTTAGCATCAAAGAAGTAATAAATACAAACGTCATGCACGATGTTGCAATTTTTACGCATCTTATCGTTTATGATCTCATACCTCCTAAACCATGTGTCGTACTTTGATATGATGTTGTCGGTGCATTCAGTACATTCAGCGGCATATGTGGTTATTGTGTTCGAAATTTATTGCGAATAGAGTAAGTAGCAACGAATTAATACATTTAAACGTCATGCGTGATGCGGCAGTTTTTCACGCATCTCATTGTTTATGACATACCCCCTGAACCATGTGTTGTATGCTGATATAACTTTCGACCTACATTCAGTGCTATGATTGTAAACTGTCTGTAAAATGTAAGCGAATGAAAATGGTTCAAATGGCTCTAAACACTAAGGGACTTTACATCTGAGGTCATCAGTCCCCTAGACATAGAACTACTTAAACCTAACTAACCTAAGGACATCACACACATCCATGTCCGAGACAGTATTCGAAACTGCGACCGTAGCATCAGCGCGGTTCCTGACTGAAGCGCCTAGAACCGCTCGGCCACAGCGGCCGGCTATTGCGAATACAGTTGCTAAAAAAAAGTAATAGAATGAGATTTTCACTCTGCAGCGAGTGTGCGCTGATATGAAACTTCCTGGCAGATTAAAACTGTGTGCCCTACCGAGACTCGAGCTCGGGACGTTTGCCTTTGGCGGGCAAATGCTCTACCACCTTTTTCCATTTTGTTCGTTGTAGTTCGTTGCATTTGTTCATGGCGGACGTCCCCAAACGCCCTTTGAAGTTCGTTATGATCCATTCACTCAGTTTTTTTTTTTTATTACAGATGGCAGCTAACCGTCTGACCGAACACGCTGAGCTACTGTGCCGGCTGAGTTACCCAAGCACGACTAACGCCATGTCCTCAGAGCCTTACTTCTGCCAGTATCTCGCCTCCTACCTTCCAGACTTTACAGAAACTCCCCTGTAAAGTTTTGGAAGGTAGGAGGCGAGATACTCTCAGAAGTACGGCTGTGAGGACGGGGCGTGAGTCGTGTTTGGGTAGCTCAGTTGGCAGAGCACTTGCCCGCGAAAGGCAAAGGTCCCGAGTTCGAGTGTCGGTTCGGCACACAGTTTTAATCTGTCAGGAAGTTTCAAAAAAAGTAATAAATTTTAACTTCATGCCTCATGTGGCACTTTTACTGCATAAACAGCGGAGAAGATAGTGAGCGATAAACATTTTTCCTTTCCTCATTGTGGAGGCTTTGTCAGCAAGACAAAATTTTAAGTAAGGTTTGTTGCAAGTCGCTAAGTGCTCTCATTCTCAATAAATAATAATAAAAAATAAAATAAAGTCTGGGAATCGACGAGTCGCTGGCTACGCTTCTTTTTCAGTGCCACTCATTTGATAGGTACGTGCTTCGTACCCCAACAGCGATTGTCGTCTGACAGTAAGAAACATGAAGGTATAAATGTACCAAGGTTGCTTGAAATAGGTTGTGTGCTTTAGGAGGAGGTGTGCGACGAACACACACACGCACACACACACACACACACACACACACACACACGCATGCGCTCACACACTCTTGCGTACATACAATTTTTATAATTTGTATGGATTCTTCCTGGGACACCGTGTACAAGGATTTCGTCAGTGAATCTTGGACTTCACAATAGTGGCCTTAAGGGCTGCAGCTAGGAGCGGGGTCTGGGACTCGCCTGGTGGTGGTGGTGATGGTGGTGTCCGCGCGGCTGCTCTGTCGTCTTGGCGCGGCGGGGCAGGCTGTGGTGCTTGTTCTGTGGCAACGCCGGTGGGGGCGGAGGCGGGGGCGGCGGAGGGTACTTCTTGGGGGTGGAAGCGGACGAGACGAGGCCGTGGGGCGGAGGCGGCGGCTCTCCCGCCGTGGGGCTGGCCGCCGCCCCCGCAGCCGCCGCCGCCGCAGCCGCCGGCGTGGCGGGCCGGTGTCAGGACACGGCGGGCGACACCACGGCCATGGCGATGCCCTCCGCCTCGCCCTGGCCGCAGCCGCCCCCGCCGCCCCCGCCGCCCGCGTCGTCGCTGCTGCCGGCGCCGCTGCCCGACGCCGACGCCGACCCGGAGCCGCCGCTGCCGCGGAAGTTGCGCGCCACACGCCGCACCAGTAGCACCACCTCGTCCTGCCGCCGCACACACACCACACACCTCTCAGCCACTGCGCAGCTAGCCCCAGAGGTAGACCACACTTGCAAGGTCTCTGCTGGATTCCTTTCATGTTAATTTCTTAAATCTGTTGTCATTTACGGCATACATACCACTTCTAAATTTGCTGTGGTGTTTCTGACTCTATCTGGGTGGAGACTGAGCAGTGGAACGCGCTACTTGTACTCATAACCAAGAACCATCTGTCACACCACTACACTTTAAAATACAGTTTATATGTAATTCATGTCACACCGTCTCAAACGAAACCTACATCATCTTTCTTTTATACAGGGTGTTACAAAAAGGTACGGCCAAACATTCAGCAAACATTCCTCACAAACAAACAAAGAAAATATGTTATGTGGACATGTGTCCGGAAACACTTAATGTCCATGTTACAGCTCATTTTAGTTTCGTCAGTATGTACTGTACTTCCCCGATTCACCGCCAGTTGGCCCAACTGAAGGAAGGTGATGTTGACTTCGGTGCTTGTGTTGACACGCGACTCATTGCTCTACAGAACTAGCATCAAGCACATCAGTACGTAGCATCAACAGGTTAGTGTTCATCACGAACGTGGTTCCGCAGTCAGTGCAATGTTTACAAATGCGGAGTTGGCAGATACCCATTTGATGTATGGATTAGCACGGGGCAATAGCCGTGGCGCGGCACGTTTGTATCGACACAGATTTCCAGAACGAAGCTGTCCCGACAGGAAGGCGTTCGAGGCAATTGATAGGCGTCTTAGGGAGCACAGAACATTCCAACCTATGACTCGCGACTGGGGAAGACCTAGAACGACGAGGACACCTGCAATGGACGAGGCAGTTCTTCGTGCAGTTGACGATAACCCTAGTGTCAGCGTTAGAGAAGTTGCTGCTGTACAAGGTAACGTTGACCACGTCACTGTATGGAGAGTGCTACGGGAGAACCAGTTGCTTCCGTACCATGTACAGCGTGTGCAGGCACTATCAGCAGCTGATTGGCCTCCACGGGTACACTTCTGCGAATGGTTCATCCAACAATGTGTCAATCCTCATTTCAGTGCAAATGTCCTCTTTACGGATGAGGCTTCATTCCAACGTGATCAAATTGTAAATTTTCACAATCAACATGTGTGGGCTGACGAGAATCCGCACGCAATTGTGCAATCACGTCATCAACACAGATTTTCTGTGAACGTTTGGGCAGACATTGTTGGTAATGTCACGATTGGGCCCCATGTTCTTCCACCTACGCTCAATGGATCACGTTATCATGATTTCATACGGGATACTTTACCTGTGCTGCTAGAACATGTGCCTTTACAAGTACGACACAACATGTGGTTCATGCACGATGGAGCTCCTGCACATTTCAGTCGAAGTGTTCGTACGCTTCTCAACAACAGATTCGGTGACCGATGGATTGGTAGAGGCGGACCAATTCCATGGCCTCCACGCTCTCCTGACCTCAACCCTCTTGATTTTCATTTATAGAGCATTTGAAAGCTCTTGTCTACGCAATCCTGGTACCAAATGTAGAGACTCTTCGTGCTCGTATTGTGGACGGCTGTGATACAACACGCCATTCTCCAGGGCTGCATTAGCGCATCAGGGATTCCATGCGACGGAGGGTGGATGCATGTATCCTCGCTAACGGAGGACATTTTGAACATTTCCTGTAACAAAGTGTTTGAAGTCACGATGGTACGTTCTGTTGCTGTGTGTGTCCATTCCATGATAAATGTAATTTGAAGAGAAGTCATAAAATGAACTCTAACATGGAAAGTAAGCGTTTCCGGACACATGTCCACATAACATATTTTCTTTGTGTGTGAGGAATGTTTCCTGAAAGTTTGCCCGTACCTTTTTGTAACACCCCGTATACTGTATATGATAAGATACTGTCATCCCCCTTCCCTTCTGTGTGAAAGGATGAATGAGCAAATGTATATCTAGTTGCATGCCTGATGGTAGCAGACAAGCCTGTCTGCTAGAGAACAGTAGGACCAACGTCAGAACAGGTAGCTACGCTTTCTAAAAGCAAAGAGGTTTCTACTCTTAGTATGGTCCTGTCCCTCGCTTGTCATGTTGGTATAGGAAGCTGCCCCTCTGGCCACTTCCGTTTTGTATACGGAAGCACCCTTGGTAGGAGCGCAGGTCAGTCTGTCCGCGGCGAGCGTCTGAAGTGGTAAGATCTCCGGCTAAGCGCGTCTCTGCTAAGTCCGTAGGACAATGGATTTCTTGAGTTAAGCCTAACTGAAAATTTAATCACCTTTATTTCAGGTTTAGATCTAAAATATCTTTTGTCATCTTAAACTGCAACGAAGAGTAATTCGAGTGTGAAGTTCAGAATATCTTCCAGTAGTTGCTTTGTCACTACTTTGTGAGTAAAGTGGAACCACATGTGGATGATCCATAACTCTAAGATCATCAATCTTAAATGCAAATGTGCGTGAGATTATAACATCTCGTCTTGACAATATTTTTCAGTATAGCAACTTTTCTTTATGATCAACCCACGTGCGGTGTACTTTGTGAGACCAGTACCACGTGCTTATACAGTTGTTTGACCCATCAGGTTAATAGTAAGACGATAGTAACCAGTTCAAGATTTTTCTTTTGTAAATTGCTTTTCGATCTAATTTATTTTAATTATCAGAATTATTGTGGACTTACACTCTTTGTGTAAACCAAGTTGACCACGTGAAGCATGTATTGTAATCATCAAAGTAGCCCTCAGCTATTCTTTTCGGGAAGATTTCACAGAGAGTTAGAACTAATTTAGTATACCAGTGTGTGGTAATTTCATGACGGACAGGATTGCGCTACGAACGTAACTTCTTTGGGTGAAAATTGAATCGGTTGGTTGTGGTTAATTTCCTCTTGCATATGTTTCAACGTTCTTCGTGTGTTATTTTATGAATGCAGTGTTGTGTGCAGTCTCCCAATCTTGGCTCCATATTTGATGTGTTCCGTAAGATTACAAACATTTTCACAGTCCTAAATAAGGCACCCGTTTAGTTATGAATCAAGTTTAATATGCTGAAATTTTAACGGAACAATGGTCAATGATAAAATAAATGTCCAAATATAAACTGATTTATTTCTTTTTATTTTAATTGTCTTTTTGTATATATATATCACCAGCTATCGTAAAATGACTACTAAAAGATTATAATTAACGTTAGTCTGGTTGGGAATTTGGTAAGCTAGACTGGATACCTGGTGAAACAGTTGTTCAGTAATGCAAGGTTAACTTCCCCAGATAGCTCACAGCTTTTAACCCGCTTTTATTGTCTTGAATATCAGCACCGCTTTCAGAACAAATTAATGCATCAACATTACACACTATCTAGTCAAAAGTACCGGGTGATCAAAAAGTCAGTATAAATCTGAAAATTGAATAAATCACGGAATAATGTAGATAGAGAGGTACAAATTGACACATGCTTGAAATGACATAGGGTTTTATTAGAACCAAAAAAATACAAAAGTTCAAGAAATGTGCGACAGATGGCGCTTCATCTGATCAGAATAGCAATAATTGGTATAACAAAGTAAGACAAAGCAAAGATGATGTTCTTTACAGGAAATGCTCAATATTCCCACCATCATTCCTCAACAATAGCTGTAGTCGAGGAATAATGTTGTGAACAGCACTGTAAAGCATGTCCGGAGCTATGGTGAGGCGTTGGCGTGACGTTGTCCTTCAGCATCCCTAGACATGTCGGTCGATCACGATACACTTGCGACTTCAGGTAACTCCAAGGCCAATAATCACACGGACTTAGGTCTGGGGACCTGGGAGGCCAAGCATGACGAAAGTGGCGGCTGAGCACACGATCATCACCAAACGACGCGCGCAAGAGATCTTTCACGCGTCTAGCAATATGGGGTGGACCGCCATCCTGCATAAACATCGTACGTTCCAGCAGGTGTTTATCAGACAGGCTGGGGATGATGCGATTCTGTAACATATCGGCGCACTTCTCACCCGCCATGGTAGCAGTTACAAAACCAGAATCACGCATTTCCTCGAAGAAAAAAAAGGCCCGATAACGGCAGATGTGGTAAATCCAACCCATACCGTGACTTTCTCGTCTTGCAATGCAGTTTCCACGACAGTTCTAGGATTTTCGGTAGCCCAAATTCTGCAGTTGTGGTCGTTGACAGACCCTCGGAGCGTGAAATGAGCTTCGTCGGTCCTTAACACGTTACTCGACCAATTGCCATGTTCCGCCAACTTTTGAAACGCCCACACCGCAAATGCCCTCCACTACACTAAATCGCCAGGTAACAGTTCATGATGCCGATGGATTTTGTGCGGATAGCATCGGAGGGTACGTCTCAGTGCCAACCAAACAGCAGTGTATGGAAAGCAGGTGCGACGTGCGACTGCAAGAGCGCTGACTTCCCCGTGAATGGACGAACCCGCCGGTCTCCATTTCTTCCTGAACCTTCTCAGCAGCATTACGCCTTGTGCTCGGTCGGCCACTACGGGGTCTATCGTCTAAACAACCCGTGCCTTCGAACTTCGAAATCATTCTCGCTACAGCTACATTTGTCAACGAACATTTACCCGTTCGAATCCCCTTCGTATGGCGATAGGATCGTAACGTTGAACTAGCACATTCCTCATTCTGATAATACATCCTCACTAAAAGCGCCTTTTCAGATAACGTCAACATGCTGCGACGGCTGGCACATCTGATTCTCTCTCTCGTTACAGCTCCTTTTACACACGATTGTCATGCGCAGTCACTGACGTTTTGCTGTCCAGCGCCATCTGTCGGAAATATTTTGGACTTTTGTATTTTTTTGGTTCCAATAAAACCCCATGCCATTCCAAGCATGTGTGTCAATTTGTACCTCTCTATCTACATTATTCCGTGATTTATTCAGTTTTCAAATTTACGCCGACTTTTTGATCACCCTGTATCTCGGCACCTACTAATATGGTGAGTAGCGACCCTTCGCCGTTATGACTGCTTGGTCTCTGCTGCTTATTTTAATAAACACAGCAACCAGTCACTTTGGTATATACACTGAAGTGGACGAGTACCTGTAAGGAGACAACCTCATGAATCCGTGGACCCTGCATGTCAGCAAGGGCTGTTCAAGCTGGTGGAGGCTCTGTAATTGCGTGGGGCGTGTGCAGTTGGAGTGATGTGGGGCTCCTCATACGTCTAGGCACGACTTTAACAGATGACACATACGTAAGGATACTGACTGACCACCTACATCCATTCATGGAAAATTTTGGAAATTCATGGTAAGGTTTTACGGGACCAAACTGCTAATGTCATCGGTCCCTAAGCTTACACACTACTTAGTCATGCCCAAGGGATGACTCGAACCTCCGACAGTGTAGCCGCGCGGACCGTGACAAGACACCATAGACCACGCGGCTACTCCGCGCGGCTTCCATTCTACATCTACATCCATACTCCGCAAGCCACCTGACGGTGTGTGGCGGAGGGTACCTTGAGTACCTCTATCGGTTCTCCCTTCTATTCCAGTCTCGTATTGTTCGTGGAAAGAAGGACTGTCGGTGTGGCTTTGTGTGGGCTCTAATATCTCTGATTTTATCCTCATGGTCTCTTCGCGAGATATACGTAGGAGAGAGCAATATACTGCTTGACTCTTCGGTGAAGGTATGTTCTCGAAACTTCATCAAAATCCCGTACCGAGCTACTGAGCGTCTCTCCTGCAGAGTCTCCCACTGGAGTTTATCTATCGTCTCCGTAACGCTTTCGCGATTACTAAATGATCCTGTAACGAAGTGCGCTGCTCTCCGTTGGATCTTCTCTATCTCTTCTATCAATTCTACAGTATCTGGTACGGATCCCACACTGCAGAGCAGTATTCAAGCAGCGAGCGAACAAGCGCAGTGCAACCTACTTCCTTTGTTTTCGGACTGCATTTCCTTAGGTTCCTTCCAATGAATCTCAGTCTGGCATCTGCTTTACCGACGATCAGATTTATATGATCATTCCATTTTAAATCACTCCTAACGCGTACTCCCAGATAATTTATGGCATTAACTGCTTCCAGTTGCTGACCTGCTATTTTGTAGCTAAATAATAAGGGATCTTTCTTTCTATGTATTCGCAGCACATTACACTTGTCTACATTGAGATTCAATTGCCACTCCCTGCACCATGCGTCAATTCGCTGCAGATCTTCCTGTATTTCAGTACAATTTTCCATTGCTACAACCTCTCGATACACCACAGCATCATCTGCAAAAAGCCTCAGTGAACTTCCGATGTCATCCGCAAGGTCATTTATGTATATTGTGAATAGCAACGGTCCTATGACACTCCCCTGCGGCACACCTGAAATCACGCTTACTTCGGAAGACTTCTCTCCATTGAGAATGACATGTTGCGTTCTTCCATTCGTGTCCATTATGCATTACGACGGACGTGGGCAATTCCACCAGGACACTGCGATACCCACACGTCCAGAATTGCTACACAGTGGCCCCAGGAACAGTTCCGAGTTTAAACACTTCCGATGGCCACCAGAGACCCCAGACGTTAACATTGGGATGGCTTGCAACGTGCTGTTCAGAAGAAATCTACTCCCCCTCATACTCTGACAGATTTATGGACAGCCCTGCACGATTCATGGTGTCAGTTCGCTCCACCACTGCTTCAGACATCAGTCGAGTCTATGTCTCATCGTTGCTGCACTTCTGCGGGCTCGCGGGGACTCTACGCGATATTAGTCAGGTGTTCCAGTTGCTTTGGGTCTCCAGTGTATTTTTGTTTAAGCTGATACGCGTTTCGAGCCTTCACCAATGTTTGGTTAGAGTAATACTCGTATATATCTGTACCGTCGTACGAACGTCGAAATGGCGGTACTGAGATAACCGATCGCAGAATTGAAAGCAGCTGCAATCGCTTAGTAATGGAAAGGCTTCAGGACCAGATGAAATAGCTACAAGATTCCATAAAGATTATGCGAAAGAACTTGATCCCATTCTAGCAGTACTTTATCGTAGATTGCTTGAGCAACGAAAGGTACCTGTTGTTGTTGTCTTCAGTCCTGAGACTGGTTTGATGCAGCTCTCCATGCTACTCTATCCTGTGCAAGCTGCTTCATCTCCCAGTACCTACTGCAACCTACATCCTTCTGAATCTGCTTAGTGTACTCATCTCTCGGTCTCCCTCTACGATTTTTACCCTCCACGCTGCCCTCCAATGCTAAATTTGTGATCCCTTGATGCCTCAAAATATGTCCTACCAACCGATCCCTTCTTCTAGTCAAGTTGTGCCACAAACTTCTCTTCTCCCCAATCCTATTCAATACCTCCTCATTAGTTACGTGATCTATCCACCTTATCTTCAGTATTCTTCTGTAGCACCACATTTCGAAAGCTTCTATTCTCTTCTTGTCCAAACTAGTAATCGTCCATGTTTCACTTCCATACATGGCTACACTCCAAACAAATACTTTCAGAAACGACTTCCTGATACATAAATCTATATTCGATGTTAACAAATTTCTCTTCTTCAGAAACGCTTTCTTTGCCATTGCCAGTCTACATTTTATATCCTCTCTACTTCGACCATCATCAGTTATTTTACTTCCTAAATAGCAAAACTCCTTTACTACTTTAAGTGTTTCATTTCCTAATCTAATTCCCTCAGCATCACCCGATTTAATTTGACTACATTCCATTATCCTCGTTTTGCTTTTGTTAATGTTCATCTTATATCCTCCTTTCAAGACATTGTCCATTCCGTTCAACTGCTCTTCCAAGTCCTTTGCCGTCTCTGACAGAATTACAATGTCATCGGCGAACCTCAAAGTTTTTACTTCTTCTCCATGGATTTTAATACCTACTCCAAATTTTTCTTTTGTTTCCTTTACTGCTTGCTCAATATACAGATTGAATAACATCGGGGAGAGGCTACAACCCTGTCTCACTCCTTTCCCAACCACTGCTTCCCTTTCATGCCCCTCGACTCTTATTACTGCCATCTGGTTTCTGTACAAATTATAAATAGCCTTTCGCTCCCTGTATTTTACCCCTGCCACCTTTAGAATTTGAAAAAGAGTATTCCAGTCAACATTGTCAAAAGCTTTCTCTAAGTCTACAAATGCTAGAAACGTAGGTTTGCCTTTTCTTAATCTTTCTTCTGAGATAAGTCGTAAGGTCAGTATTGCCTCACGTGTTCCAACATTTCGACGGAATCCAAACTGATCCTCCCCGAGGTCTGCATCTACCAGTTTTTCCATTCGTCTGTAAAGAATTCGCGTTAGTATTTTGCAGCCTTTGCTTATTAAACTGATAGTTCGGTAATTTTCACATCTGTCAGCACCTGCTTTCTTTGGGATTGGAATTATTATATTCTTCTTGAAGTCTGAGGGTATTTCGCCTGTCTCATACATCTTGCTCACCAGCTGGTAGAGTTTTGTCATGACTGGCTCTCCCAAGGCCGTCAGTAGTTCTAATGGAATTTTGTCTACTCCTGGGGCCTTGTTTCGACTCAGGTCTTTCAGTGCTCTGTCAAACTCTTCACGCAGTATCGTATCTCCCATTTCGTCTTCATCTACATCCTCTTCTATTTCCATAATATTGTCCTCAAGTACATCGCCCTTGTATAAACCTTCTATATACTCCTTCCACCTTTCTGCCTTCCCTTCTTTGCTTAGAACTGGGCTGCCATCTGAGCTCTTGATATTCATACACGTGGTTCTCTTCTCTCCAAAGGTCTCTTTAATTTTCCTGTAGGCAGTATCTATCTTACCCCTAGTGAGATAAGCTTCTACATCCTTACATTTGTCCTCTAGCCATCCCTGTTTAGCCATTTTGCACTTCCTGTCGATCTCATTTTTGAGACGTTTGTATTCCTTTTTGCCTGCTTCATTTACTGCATTTTTATATTTTCTCCTTTCATCAATTAAATTCAATATTTCTTCTGTTACCCAAGGATTTCTAGCAGCCCTCGTCTTTTTACCTACTTTATCCTCTGCTGCCTTCACTACTACATCCCTCAGAGCTACCCATTCTTCTTCTACTGTATTTCTTTCCCCTATTCCTGTCAATTGTTCCCTTATGCTCTCTCTGAAACTCTGTACAACCTCTGGTTCTTTCAGTTTATCCAGGTCCCATCTCCTTAATTTCTCACATTTTTGCAGTTTCTTCAGTTTTAATCTACAGGTCATAACCAATAGATTGTGGTCAGAGTCCACATCTGCCCCTGGAAATGTCTTACAACTTAAAACCTGGTTCCTAAATCTCTGTCTTACCATTATATAATCTATCTGATACCTTTTAGTATCTCCAGGGTTCTTCCACGTATACAACCTTCTTTCATGATTCTTAAACCAAGTGTTAGCTATGATTAATTTGTGCTCTGTGCAAAATTCTACTAGGCGGTTTCCTCTTTCGTTTCTTAGCCCCAATCCATATTCACCTACTGTGTTTCCTTCTCTGCCTTTTCCTACACTCGAATTCCAGTCACCCATTACTATTAAATTTTCGTCTCCCTTCACTATCTGAATAATTTCTTTTATTTCATCGTACATTTCTTCAATTTCTTCATCATCTGCAGAGCTAGTTGGCATATAAACTTGTACTACTGTAGTAGGTGTGGGCTTCGTATCTATCTTGGCCACAATAATGCGTTCACTATGCTGTTTGTAGTAGCTTACCCGCATTCCTATTTTCCTATTCATTATTAAACCTACTCCTGCATTACCCCTATTTGATTTTGTGTTTATAACCCTGTAGTCACCTGACCAGTAGTCTTGTTCCTCCTGCCACCGAACTTCACTAATTCCCACTATATCTAACTTTAACCTATCCATTTCCCTTTTTAAATTTTCTAACCTACCTGCCCGATTAAGGGATCTGACATTCCACGCTCCGATCCGTAGAACGCCAGTTTTCTTTCTCCTGATAACGACATCCTCCTGAGTAGTCCCCGCCCGGAGATCCGAATGGGGGACTATTTTACCTCCGGAATATTTTACCCAAGAGGATGCCATCATCATTTAATCATACAGTAAAGCTGCATGTCCTCGGGAAAAATTACGGCTGTAGTTTCCCCTTGCTTTCAGCCGTTCGCAGTACCAGCACAGCAAGGCCGTTTTGGTTAATGTTGCAAGGCCAGATCAGTCAATCATCCAGACTGTTGCCCCTGCAACTACTGAAAAGGCTGCTGCCCCTCTTCAGGAACCATACGTTTGTCTGGCCTCTCAACAGATACCCCTCCGTTGTGGTACCTAACCAATGGAAAAAAGCACAGGTCATTCCCGTTTTTATGAAAGACCGTAAGACAGATCCACACAATTGGAGACCTATGTCGTTGACGTCAATCTGTTGCAGAATTATGGAACATGTTATATGCTCAAGAGTATGACATTTTTGGGAAAAGAACACCTCCTTTATAAAAATGAACTAGGATTCCGCAAACAGATATCCTGCGAAACTCAGCTCGCTCTGTTCCTCCAAGAGATCCACAACGCAGTGGACAACGGCGCTCAGGTTGATGACGTGTTCCTTGATTTCAGTAAGGCGTTTGACACCATCCCGCATTGTCGTTTAATGAAAAGAAATACGAGCTTACGGGTTATCGGAGCAGACCTGCGATTGGATTCAAGACTTCCTTGCACATAGAACTTAGCACGTCGCTCCTAACGGAACTAAATCAACAGATGTAAAGGTAATATTCGGAGTACCACAGGGAAGTGTGATAGGACCGTTTCTGTTTACAATGTATATATAAATGATCTAGCAGAAAGCGTCAGATGCTCTTTAAGGCTATTCGTAGATGATGCAGTTGCCTATAGCAAAGTAGCAACGCCAGAAGATAGTAAGAATTTGCAGAACGACCTGCGGAGAATTGATGAATGGTGCAGACTCTGGCAGTTGGCCCAGAACGTAAATAAATGAAACATATTGCGCATACATAGGAAAAGAAATCCAGTACAGCATAACTACAATGTTGATGACAAACAGTTGGAGACAGCGTCTTCGTAAAATATCTGGGCGTAACTATCCAGAGCGGCCTTCACTGGAATGACCATATGAAGCAGATAGTGGGAAAAGCAGACACCAGATTCAGATTCATCGGAAGACTCTTAAGGAAATATAACTCATCCACAAAAGAAGTGGCTTATAAAGCGCTTGTTCGCCCAATTTTTGAGTATTGTTCTTCGGTCTGGGATCCCTACCAGGTAGGACTGATAGAGGAGATAGAAAAGATCCAACGAGGGGCGGCGCGTTTCGTCACTGGATAGTTTAGTTGGCGAGAGAGCGTTACGGAGATGCTAAACATACTCCACTGGCAGACGTTGCAAGAGAGGTGTTGTGCATCACGAGAGATTTACTATTGAAATTTCGGGACAGCACTTTTCAGGAGGATCAGACAACATATTACTTCCCCCCACATACATCTGGCGTATTGACCACGAGTAGAAAATTCGAGAAATTAGAGCCAATACAGAGGCTTCCCTACAATGGTTCTTCCCACGCACTATTCGCGAGTGGAACAGGGTTGGAGGGATCAGATAGTGGTACCGGAAGTATCCTCCGCCACAGACCATTAGGTGGTTAGCGGAGTATGATGCAGATGTAGATGTACATAGTTACAAGATCTAGAGCAAATTGGACATTACAGCTGCCATCTTGTTCAGCTAAAACACCTCGTGAGTTGTATATTTATGATGTATTCCAGTTTATGCGTACTTGCTTTCTGTTCTGCTTGCTGTTATTCCGATCCTCACCATTACGGATGTGGCCAAATGTAATCTTTGACCATAAATGTAATCTGGGATGCAAACAAAGATTTAAGGGTGAACATGGCGTATAATGGGCCGCTTTTGTGCAAAATGGAAGTATAAATGTATTTGGGCCACATCTATAACACATCGATATTGACGCTAGGAATAACAGCAAACAGAATAGAAAGTAAGTACGCGTGAACAGCAATACATCGTAATTATGGAATTGGCGAAATGTGTTAGTTAAACAAAATTTACTGACTGAAGTCTCAAATATGTATTCGCTAATTGAAGATGTGTAAAAGCCAGAAACGCGTATTAGCTTAAATGAAAATACATACACTACTAGCCATTAAAGTTGCTACACCAAGAAGAAATGCAGATGATTAACGGGTATTCATTGGACAAATATATTATACTAGAACTGACATGTGATTACATTTCCACGCAATTTGGGTGCATAAATCCTGAGAAATCAGTACCCAGAACAACCACCTCTGGCCGTAATAACGGCCTTGATGCGCCTGGGCATTCAGTGAAATAGAGCTTGGATGGCGTGTACAGGTACAGCTGCCCATGCAGCCTCAACACGATACCACAGTTCATCGAGAGTAGTGACTGGCGTATTGTGACGAGCCAGTTGCTCGGCCACCATTGACCAGACGTTTTCAATTGGTGAGAAATCTGGAGAATGTGCTGGCCAGGCCAGCAGTCGCACATTTTCTGTGTCCAGAAAAGCCCGTACAGGACCTGCAAATCGCTGTCATGCATTATCGTGCTGAAATGTAGTGTTTCGCAGGGATCGAATGAAGGGTAGAGCCACGGGTCGTAACACATCTGAAATGTAACGTCCACTGTTCAATGTGCCGTTAATGCGAACAACAGGTGACCGAGACGTTTAACCGATGGCACTCCATACTATCACGCCGAGTGATACGTCAGTATGGCGATGACGAATACACGTTTCCAATGTGCGTTCACCGTGATGTCGCCAGACACGATGCGACCATCATGATGATGTAAACAGAACCTAGATTCATCCGAAAAAAATGACGTTTTGCCATTCGTGCTCCCAGGTTCGTCGTCGAGTACACCACCGCAGGCGCTCCTGTCTGTGATGCAACGTCAAGGGTAACCGCAACCATGGTCTCCGAGCTGATAGTCCATGCTGCCACAAATGTCGTCGAACTGTTCGTGCAGATGGTTGTTGTCTTGCAAACGTCCCCATCTATTGAGTCAGACGTGGCTGCACGATCCGTTACAGCCATGCGGATAAGATGCCTGTCATCTCGACTGCTTGTGATACGAGGCCGTTGGGATCCGGCTCGGCGTTCCGTAATACCCTCCTGAACCCACCGATTTCAAATTCTGCTAACAGTCATTGGATCTCGACCAACGCGAGCAGCAATGTCGCTATACGATAAACCGCAATCGCGATAGGCTACAATCCGACCTTTATCAAAGTCGGAATCGTGATTATACTCATTTCTCCTCCTTACACGTGGAACCACAACAACGTTTCGCCAGGCAACGCCGGTCAACTACTGTTTGTGTATGAGAAATCGGTTGGAAACTTTCCTTATGTCAGCACGTTGTAGGTGCCGCCACCGGCGCCAACCTTGTGAGAATGCTCTGAAATGCTTATCATATGTATATCACGGCATCTTCTTCATGTCGGTTAAATTTCGCGTCTGTAGCACGTCATCGTAGTGGTGCATCAATTTTATTGGCTAGTAGTGTATTAATGCCAATGCAGCCACAATGGCTATTCAGCAGCGTACAGAAGAGAAATATCTATCAAGGAAATATAGCTTAATTACATTATGCTTTCACGACCTCGGTTCTTCTCACAAGGCGAAATTTACTTTTGTGTAATGAATACTTCAGTATTTACGTTCTGTAACGAGTGACGTCTATTGTGTAAGGGGTACGTTTGCGCAGTATCGAGAGCATAGTGTGCAGAGCTTAGTGGTCACATTTGGGCCCTACTTGGGAGGCGGGACGCAGTGACAGGGCCATCTGCCTGCCCTGACCTGCCGGCTCTGCTGGAGCTGATGAGCCGCCCTCGCACACAGCCGCTTGTTCCTATAGACCGACTCGCGTCCCAGGCCCGTATCGGTCGCCGCTCTACATACGTAACCCCTGTGTTGTACATGGGCCGAGCCGCTGGAGACAGCAAACAGCGTGGCCGTCCCCTGATTTCCGTCTCACCTCCCTCGATTCGGGTACAGCTCACTGCTTGCGTCTTCATCACTCTTGCACACCGTTGTAAAGCATTCACAGCTCACGCCTCCCAAGAGGAATGCCTACATTATGTTTCAAATCCTCTTTACACAATTTGCCAATATCAATAAAATATAAATTCCAGAATGAGATTTTCACTCTGCAGTGGAGTGTGCGCAAATATGAAACTTGCTGGCAGATTAAAACTGTGTGCCGGACCGAGACTGGAACTCGGGAGTTCGAGTCTCGGTCCGAAACGCAGTTTTAATCTGCCAGGAAGTTTCAAAATATAAATTGTCTACATGTAATTCTATAATATAAGGAAAGACAAACCTCCGTTTATAGCATTTGTAGACTCAGAGAAATCTTTTGATGATGTTGATTGCAAAACTCTCTTTGAAATTCTGAAGTTGCAGGGGTAAAGTACAGCGAGGGAAAAACAATTCACAACTTGTACAAGACGTCCGTTGTAAGAGCCGAGGGACATGAGAGCGAAGTAGTGGTTGAGATGGGAGTGAAACAGGATTGTAGCTTATCCCCGATGGTATTCAATCTGTACATTGAGCAAGCAGCAAACGAAACCAAAGAAAAATTTTGGAGTAAGAATTAAGGTTTGTGGAGAAGAAATAAAAACTACGAGGTTCGCCGATGACACTGTGATTCTGTCAGAGCCGGTGAAGGACTTGGAAGAGCAGCTGAACAGAATGGACAGTTTCTTTAAGGGAGCATTTGTGTATGTTTATATTAAACCGGGGATCTAGAAACGACGGAGTGGCTTCGTCCCGCCGTAGCCCTCAATGGTTCACACCCCCACAACATTCCACAGCAGTCCACCCACCCCACCACCGCCCCTCGCCGAACAAAGGTTATTGTGGGGTTGGGCCCCCAGTGTACCGCCCCCCCCCCTTCCCCCCAGGGTACGTCTCATACAAGACGAGTCTTACCCCTAATGTTTGTGTGGTAGTGCAATGACGGTGTGCGCATACGTGGAAACGGTGTTTGCGCAGCAATAAAAAAATGGTGCAAATGGCTCTAAGCACTATGGGACTTACCATCTGAGGTCACCAGTCCCCTAGACTTAGCACTACGTGAACAGAACTAACCTCAGGACATCACGTACATCGAACGATGGGTCTGCATTGGGAGTTGTGGAAAGGAAGATTAGCGTTTAACACTCTGTGAACAACGAGGTCTACTGGAGTTGAAAAGAATGGGGTACAGTGAACGAGCAGCTCCTCATAAGCCACACATTTCCGTAGTCAGCGTTAAGTGAGGACATCGACATCTACATGGTTACTCTAAAATTCACAGTTAAGTGCCTGGCAGAGATTTCACTGAACCATTTTCATAGTACTTGGAATAGATGTAAAGAGCGACACGGCGGACAGTGGATGACTAGCAACAAGTCATGACTCATCCTTTACCCTGTCTCAATCCGATGGAAGTGCTTAGGTTTGGCGAATGCCAATAGTACGACACCTGCCCAACGTTTAGTGCCAACAGTGAAGTACGCAGGAGCCAGTGTTACGGTAAGGGGGTATTTTTCGTGGTCAATGTGTGGTCCCGTTATTGCTCTTGAGAAAACGCTGAATGCGGGAGGATGCGAAAACATTTTACAGGATTGTCTATTGCGCACAGAAGACGAACAGTTAGGAGATGATGACGGTTGTACCAGCATAACAACGCACCCTGCTATGATGCACCTGTGTGGCCTTGGTTTGTGACAACATTCCTCATATGGCCTACAGTGCCCTCAGCCCCGACCTGAAACCAATGGAACATCCTTGAATGACTTAAAGCGTCGACTATGCTCAAGACCCCCAGTTTCCAACACGATTATTTTTTTCTGGTTTCAGCTCTTGAGAAGAGTGGGTTACCATTCCTCCACATACAGTCAGTCACCTGTTTGAAAGTGTCTCCAGCAGAGTTAAGGCCGTCACAAAGATGAAGGATGAAAAGTCGCCATGTTAATTTCCACAATATGTGAGTAGATACTTTTCATCAGACAGTGTATCACAGGGAAGACTGCAAGACCAAGAATTGGGCGAATTAAAAACAGTGCACGACAGGGATGAAGTCTTTCCTCGCTACTGTTAAATCTGTAAACAGAAGAAGCAATGACGGAAGTATAAGATGGGTTCAGGAGTAGGATTAAAACTGAGGTGAAAAAAATCAACAATAAGAATCGCTGATAACTTTGCCCTCGTCACTGAATGCGAAGAAGAACTGCAGCAACTTGCGAAGGAAATGACCAGTCCTCTGAGGAAATAATGTGGATTTTCTGAGGAAAGAACGTGAATTAACAGTAAACGGAAGATGAAAATACCGAGAAGTAGCAGAGGTTAAGAGATTAGTGATAAACTTAACATCAGCACTGGGTACCACGACGTAAACGCAGTGAAGGAATTCTCCTACCTTGGAAGGAAAATAACAAATGGTGGCCGAAGCAAGTAGGACATAAAAAGCAGATTAGCACGGGCAAAGAGGGCATTTCTGGTCAAATAAAGACATTACTGCGAAGAAAAACTTTCCGAGAATGTACGTCATGAGCACACTGTTGTATGGTATTGAATGATAGGCTGTAGGAGAACGGGACGAGAAGAGAATCGTGGCTTTTGAGATAAGCTATAGAAGGTTGCTGAAATTAGGTGGACTGATAAAGTAACAAATGGTAAGGTTCTCCATAGCATCGCCGAGAAAAGGAATATGTGGAAATCACTGACATGAAGAAGGGACTGGATGATACGATATTTCTTAGCGCATCAACAAATAGCTTATATGGTACTAGACGGGGCTGTGCAGGGTAAAAGCCGTAGGGGAAGACAGAGATTCGAACAGATCCAACAAATAATTGAGCACATATGATGTAAGTGCTAATCTGAGATGAAGAGGTGGGTACGGGAGAACAAATCGTGGCCGGCCGCATCAAACCAGTCAGAAGACCGATTACCCGAAAGAACGCACAAGGGACCAAATGCGAGTTGTGAATTACGCGTAAATTACAAAACATGACAATAGGATGAACAGCAGCTTTGACTTTCTTTCTTACAGCTAGAGATATCTTTTGACTTTTACGACAAAATATATACTCCTCAAATTAATTTTTACTATGCAACGTGTTGTGTACCGTTGTGGAACTTGTTTGCACATTAAAGCTGTGTACCTGATCTGGACTCTTTAACTCAGAACACTGGTCAGTTCTGTAATCGACTGAGATAACTAGACGGTTTGTGAATAGAGAGTCAGTAGCTCAATAGGTAAAGGCATTATCAATCAAAGGCAAGGTTCTGAGTTCGAATCACGGTAGGGAATACAGTTATAATCCGACAGGAAATTGAAGAGCAGCACACTCTTCACTGCACACTGAAAGATTCTTGCTGGAATCAACCTCTCTGGGCTGTGACCAGTTACTTCTCCGCAATATACAGCTGTGCAGCAGACTTGCACGAAATTTGGAAAAGAGGAGAAGGTACTCACGAAGGATAGCTGTGAGGGCGGGTCATGAGTCGTGTCTGGGCAGGTCATTTGTTGATAGCACTACTGACTAAAAACAAGACTGTAAGTTCTACTCTCAGTCCGGTACAAAGTTTTCATCTGTCATGAAGTTTCAAATCCTATGGTAACAGCTCTCGGGAAACAAAGCATTGTTCACCAGGACAATGGGAAATGAAAAACTGGAAAAAAGGTATCACGAAGGGAGGTTTCGTATACTTAGCAGCTCTACAGGAGCCTTTGAGATACCTAAATGCATTAAAAGAAGAAGTAGAGGGATTAAAATACTACTGGCCATTAAAATTGCTACACCAAGAAGAAATGCAGATGATAAACGGGTATTCATTGGACAAATATATGATTATAGTAGAAGTGATATGTAATTACATTTTCACGCAATTTGGATGCATAGTCCGGAGAAATCAGTACCCAGAACAACCACCTCTGGCCGTAATAACGACCTTGATGCGCTTGGCCATTGAGTCAAACAGAGCTTGAATGGCGTGTAGAGGTACATATGCCCACGCAGCTTCAACACGATACCACAGTTCATCAATAGTAGTGACTGGCGTATTGTGATGAGCCAGTTGCTCGGCCGCCATTGACCAGACGTTTTCAATTGGTGAGAGATCTGGAGAATGTGCTGGCCGGGGCAGCAGTCGAACATTTTCTATATCCAGAAAGACCCGTACAGGACCTGCAACATACGGTCGTGTATTATCCTGTTCAAATGTAGGGTTTCAGGGATCGAATGAATGATAGAGCCACGAGTCGTAACGCATCTCAAATGTAACGTCCACTGTTCAAAGTGCCGTCAATGGGAACAAGAGGTGACCGAGACGTGTAACCAATGGCACCCCATACCATCAAGCCGGGTGATACGCCAGTTGGCGATGACGAATACACGGTTCCAATGTGCGTTCACCGCGATGTCGCAAAACACGCATGCAGCCATCATGACGCTGTAAACAGAACCTGGATTCACCCGAAGAAATGGCGTTTTGCCATTCGTGCTCCCAGGTTGGTCCATGAGTACACCATAGCAGGCGCTCCTGTCTGTGATGCAGCGTCAAGGATAACCGCAGCCATGGTCTCCGAGCAGATAGTCCATGCTGCTGCAAACGTCGTCGAACTGTTCGTGCAGATGGTTGTTGTCTTGCAAACGTCTCCGTGTATTGACTCAGGGATCGAGATGTAGCTGCACGATCCGTTACAGCCCTTCGGATAAGATGCCTGTCATCTCGACTGCTAGTGATACGAGGCCGTTGTGATCCGGCACGGCGTTCCGTATTACGCTCCTGAACCCACCGGTTCCATATTATGGTAACAGTAATTAGATCTCGACCAACGCGAGCAGCAATGTCGCGATACGATAAACCGAAATCGCGATAGGCTACAATCCGACCTATATCAAAGTCGTAAACAAGACGGTACGCATTTCTCCTCCTTACACGAGGCATCACAACAATGTTTCATCAGGCAACGCCGGTCAACTGCTGTTTGTGTATGAGATAGCGGTTGGAAACTTTCCTCATGTCAGCACGCTGTATGTGTCGCCACCGGCGCCAACCTTGTGTGAATGCTCTGAAAAGCTAATCGTTTGCCCATCACAGCATCTTCTTCCTGTTGGTTAATTTTCGCGAGTGCAGCACGTCTTCTTCGTTGTGTAGCAATTTTAATGTCCAGTAGTGTACATGTTAATGGGACATGCCAAAATCACCTTCGTTTTTGTATCTATTTCGCATTAACACCGACAATGAACAACTTTGAAAGAAGGAATGAAAATCAGAAACAAAGAGGATTAAAAGAACGTGAACTGCTCGCACAAAAATTTTGCATATTCTGTATATTTTGTTTACGTGTGAGGACTTAGATACAATGGGAGGAGGGACTGTAAGAATATACTTTACGAAGCCAAACAAAAAATATAGCTTCAATTTCGTATAAAAAAACAATACCGAGGGATAGGTACTGGAGGAAAGCTTGGTGGATAAAAATCGTAGAGGAGACCAAGAGATGAAGATAATAAGCAGATTAAGAAAGATATAGGTTGCGGTAGTTACTCGAAGATGAAGGGGCTTCCACAGGATAGAGTAACATGGAGAACTGCGGCAAGCGAGTTTTCGGACTGGACACCACAACAACACGCTGCGGTTCAAAAATGACACTGAGCACTATGGGACTTAACTTCTCAGATCATCAGTCCCCTAGAACTTAGTACTACGTAAACCTAACTAACCTAAGGACATCACACACATCCTTAGCGGTCGCGCGGTTCCAGACTGTAGCGCCTACAACCGCTCGGCCACTCAGTCCCGCCAACACGCTACGAAATTAGGCCCTTTGCTAGCTCATGTTTATCGAGAATTCCTCATGCAGCAAATAGTGCCGCATGATCTGAAAAGAGTGTAGTCATTACTGCTGGAAAAAAAGGGTAGAAACATCTGTGCACGATGTTACACAGCAATATCGTCAACGTCTTTGCCGGACGCTGATGACCACGGTATTGAGCGCCCCACAAAGCATTATCATCATCAATGCCTTTGTGATCTAGAACCCTAGAGTAGACTTGTAACTGAACTGCACACGATATTCTGCACATCGCAGAAGCAGGTGATTGGACAGATTCCAAGGTTCCAGAAACCATTTACTCATTGTACTACATCTTCGACTAACGAGCAAGACACGATCGCGTGCACTGTATCTTTTAAGAAAAGTCGTATACGAATACTAGGGCGATCAGTTTTAAAAGAGCTCTTGCGCTAGGAGTTCTATCAAGTAGGCATGGCAGCAGACATACTTAGAGACACTTTCCTAGGAAGGTCAGTAACATGTCTCCAACAAAAGTTGTGATCTATCGCCTCTAGACGTTTGTCACAAAGAAGTTGAAACGCCTTGTACACACTGAAAGCCACAGTATAATTCACGCCGTAGGGTAATTGGTATCAATATTAGTTATTTTACACCCTGATCCATTAGTGAACTAAATGATGCTACACGCCTCGGTCAGAATCCTGATGCCTCTTACCTTACTGTCATGATTTAGAGACCATATATAAGATGGAGGCTGTAGAATTGTTGTGCTGTCTGCCTGCATACCTTTTCTCTAAATGTACCCAACATGGCTGCCATGCTTCTAAACGTTCCCATTTACGTTCCTCGAACATCTCTATTACAATTTTTATGGCTTATGCCGATCTGTCATCCTCCTCCTAGAAAAATGTCTCTAAATCTGTCTGCTGTCTTGCCTGTTTGACATAACCCCTAATACTAGAAAATTTTACTTACCGTTCACAGATCATTGTAAACGATATTGCCATCTGCATACTCAAGTCAAGTATTGTAGAACTTGTATCAATAAACAGTATCGTTTTTGGAAACTGTCGTTAATCTGCCTTGTGATCTATTTTTGTCACAGCTGTTGCCCAACTGCCTTCAAGCATACCACATCATAACACCAACTACTTCGGTGGGAGGGGTGTTCCCTTTCTGCCAGATTGCTGTAATTGATACCGAGAACATCTGGTGGAAGCAATGTAGATACCGGTTAATTTAAAGAAACATGGGAACATAACATCAAGTAGCCACTGTTAGTAATGTTACTTATTACATCTACATAGACATTCCACAAGCCACTTATGGTATCTGGTGGTCGGTACCCTGTACCACTATTTGTCATTTCCTTCCGCGTTCCACTGGCAAATATAGCGAGGGAAAGACGACTGTCTGTATGCCCCCGTATGAGCCGTAATTTCTCGTATCTTACCTTCTTAGTCCTTATGCACGGTGTATGCTGGCGACAGTAGGATCATTCACCAGTCAGCTTCAAATGCCGGTTCTCTAAATTTTCTCAACAGTGTTTCCCTTATATCGTCTTACCTCCAAGGGAGTTCCTGAAGCATCCCCGTAACACTTACGTGTTATTCGAACCTACCGGTAACGAATCTAGCAGCCAGCCTCTGAATTGGTTCGGTTTCTTCTTTCAATCCGACCTGGTACCGATCACAAACATTCGAGTAGTACTCAAGAAAAAGTCTCCTTTACAGGTGAACCAGTCATTCCTAAAATTCTCCCAATAAACCGAAAGATTCGGCTTACCTACCACAGTTTTCACATGCTCGTTCCACCTCGTATCGCTTTGCAACGTTAAGCCCAGATACTTAAACGACTTGGCTGTGTCAAGCAGAATACTAATAATACTGTACCCGAACAGTACAGGCTTGACCTTCCTGATCATCCGCATTAATTTACATTTTTCCACATTTAGGGCTAGGTGCCATACATCACAGCAACTGGAAATTTTGTGTAAGTTGTCTTGCATCCTCTACAGTCACTCAATTTCGATACCTTCCCGTGCATCATCAAACAAGTCAGGGTTTACGTATGCAGAGAACAACACGGGTCTTATCACGCTTCCTTGGGGCACCGCTGACGATATATCTCTGATGAACTCGACGTTGAGGGCAACATACTGGGTTCTATTATTTAAGAAGTCTTCGAGCCACTCACATATCTGTGAACTTATTCCATATGCTCGTACCTTCGTTAACAGCCTGCAATGGCGCAACGTGTCATACGTTTTCCGGAAATCTAGAAATATGGATCTGCCTGTTGCTCTTCATCCATAGTTCTCCGTATATCATGTGGCAAAAGGGCAAGCTGAGTTTCGCACGAGCGATGCTTTCTAAAATCACACTGATTCATGCACATAAGCTTTTCAGACTCAAGAAAATTTATTATATTCGAACTAAGAATACGCTCAGGGATTCTGCAGCAAACAGAAGTTAGGGATATTGGTCTCTAATTTTGAGGGCCAGTTCTTTTTTATGCCTTTCTTATATACAGGAGTCCCCTGCGCTTATTTCCTGTCGCTTGGTGGTTTGCGCTGGGCGAGAGATTCACGACAAATGCAAGCTAGGTAAGGGACCAATACCGTAGAGTACTCTTTGTAAGATCGAACAGGGATTCCATCAGGACATGGTGATTTATTTGCTTTCAAATCTCTCAGTTGTTTCTCTACGTCAGGTATGCTTATTACTATGTCGCCAATACGGGAGTCTGTCCGATGGTAAAATAATGGTATGTTTGTATGATTTTCCTGAAAGGGGAATTTAAAACGTCAGCTTTCGTTTTTCTACCTTCAACTGCCACACGAGGCTGGTCAACGAGGAACTGAATGGAAGCCTTAGACTCACTTAGCGATTTTACATACGGCCGGAATTTTCTCGGGTTCTCTTCGAGCATAGATCTTTTCACAGACGCACGAATCTCTACTAACCTTTGCTTGTCGTCATTTATGCGTTCCCTTTTGAACCGAGAGTGCAACAGCCTCTACTCCCTCAGTATACGTCGAATTTCGTTATTAAACAATCCATCCTTTATGCACTTACTAGGCATATTAATTTCAAGATTACGATTTCCTGTCTGCTTGAACTTTGCCTATAATTCGTCTACATTCAGCTTACTGGTACTAAGTGATGCTAACTCACTGTATAAGTGAGAAGTTGATAACTGATTATCTGCTCTATCTAACAGAAGCACTTTCCTAGCCTCATACTACGGCCTAGCCTAAAAAAACCTCTTATTCACTCCACAAGTACTCTGCTACCCGAGTAGCTGCTTCCTTTGTACGGTGCACCGCTGACCTATCATGCGGAGTTCTACAAACCTCCACACGATAAAACACGTCTAGAAATCTGCATCCATTTCGTTAAAAAAAATAGAGCTGTTATGAGGTTCGAACCGACACGATCATCACAGTGGACGCCATGTTGTATGCGAATATCCATGTGGCAGTGTTTGTGTAGTGTTTTGCCTTATACAGTTCATGTCTCTGAAGTTCGGAAAAGTGTTCAGTCTTGCTAATTATTTCGAGGAGTATGAAGCTCTTCAACAACGGTCGACAGATTTCCGATAGCACCGCCACCCCAAGAAACTTTTTGCATACTCAGAAACAGCAGTCATCTTGTGAACAGAATAATTCAGATTACAAAAATTAAAACAACCGCGTCTGATGATAACCCCTTTTGTTCAAAAAGTGTAGTGTCCCTTTTCTTATAAAAGAAAAGGATAAAAAAAGGCTGGTGTTTCTTCGCTGCGGTGGTTCATCTACACCTACGTTCACGTTTATATTCGGCAAGCCACCTGTACTACTGTCTTCGTACCACCCTCCGAAAGAATGACGCCGGGGGGCGGTGGGCGGAAATGACTGTGATTGTCTTTAAATCTCTATATGATGAGTTCTATTTTCTTTGAATTTTGTCTTGCTCATTTAGGCAGATTTATAAAGAAGGAAGTAACATTTTGTTTCACTCTTCCTGGCATTATTTCCAATGATTTGTCGACAACGGTGTCGTAGAAGAGTAGTGTAGCTTCGCCTATTTCTGCACAATGGGTTGCATTCCTTTTCGTTCATATTCAGTTACCACCCCCTGCTCCAATCATCGATTCTCCGCAGGTCTTCTTGTATTTCTCTACAGTATGTAAACGTTGCAGTCATCCGCGAATTGCCTCAGGGAGCCTCCAACGTTATCTACAATAATACTCATATATATACTATGGGGAGATTACATCCGTGGATTTTGTTCTACAAAGAACGACGTGTTGAGCTCTATCTGCAAAAAAATTCTGCATACAATCTCAAATCAGATCAGATGGACAGAACTGCATGGAATACCTTCATGAAGCTAAGGAACACGTCTTACGGCTGGATAACGTTTTCTACTGCGCTTCGGATTTCATGGTGGAATAGAGAGAGCTGTTTTGGCAAGTTCTCTGTTAGTGGAATACATACTGATTTTTGTAAACATTTTCTGCCTCAAAATACTTCACACATTAATATTGATCTTACGCCTGTATGGCCCTCAATAAATTTTATTTCATAAAACAATTCAATTTCGCATGTAATCAGAATGTTTTTATTATCAGCTCGTAAAATAAAGCTGACTAATTAATTTTTGTTTATTTGTAGGTACATGTTTGCAATCCTGGTACACACTGAAATACGCTCACAACAGTACCCTAGCATGCTGCTAGAGGGCCTAAACAAAACATGGTATCCCATTGCTATAGTGGAGTATCGTGTGATAATTCATTTTAGGCAGCAGCGGAAAAGTTGCACTATTTCCAGGCCAATCCAGACGGCTAAGGAAGCCATGTTGATTTCCCTGAGTCAATTATAGCATATTTGCTGCTGCCGAAAAACAATCACCGTATTATTGTACAACGTCTTCACAGAGTTCAGACCGCATCAAATGGGAGTTACAATTCAAGCTTTAGAAGCTTTATTTGTCAGGTGTCGGCTCTCAGCCGTGAGCGAAGCCTGCTTCCTTTATAGTGGCGTTCAAGCTTGCCACTGCTAACAGACATCAGCTGCCAAGCAACATGAGCTCACCAATGACCAGCTTCTACGCTTCCATAAAGAAAACAGACTTCAATCCTGTTGGTTGGCTGGTTGATTTGGGTGGGGGGGGGGCACCAAACAGCAAAGTCATCAGTCCCATCGGATTAGAGAAGAATAGGGAAGAAAGCCGGCTGCGCCCTTCCAAAGGGAATTTGCCTGAAGCGATTTAGGGAAATAATGGAAAAAGTTAACTCAGGATCGTCGGACGCGGGTCTGAACCGTCGTCCTCCCCGAATGACAGTTCAGTGCGCTAAGCACAACGCCCCCTCGCTCGGTCGGTAGACAGTCATCTCCTGACGAAGAAGAAGGTGTTAATCTTCGAAAGCTCAAGTTTTAAATAATCCGATTTAACGTGGTCTGAACGCCAAGTAGATTTTATGGACACGAGAAGTGAATCCCGTAGCTTTATATTTTTAATTTTGTTATATTTAGAATTAGCGCTTTATGAGCTCACCTGTACGAGGTTGAAGCACATGGCGACGAGCGCCATGCCGACGAGGATGTAGGCGGAGCTGGCGATGACGCTGAGCTGCTGGTGGGCGGTGCCGTCGAGCCCGCCCGGCACCAGGTCGCCGAAGCCAATGGTGCCCAGGCTGGTGAAGCAGAAGAAGGAGCCCTCCAGGAAGGTCCAGTTCTCCAGCCGGTTGAACAGCAGCGCGCCGGCGCACACGTACGCGACGACGATGCAGAGGCAGAGCGAGACGGGCACGCGGGCGGCGGGGGCGGGGGCGAGCTGCGGGGGCGGCAGCGGCGCCTCCAGCGGCGACGCGCCCGCCGCGATGCCCTCGCCGCCGCAGTCCAGCACCACCGACTTGCAGAAGTCGTCGCTGTCCGCGCTGCGGGAGCCGCAACATCGAATTGGGACCTTAGAAATTTTCTCTAGTCGTCATCAGACGCAAGACATCTTCACTGCCCGACAAAAGAAATTAAGCACCCAGAAAGGGAGAAGAAAACGAAGTGAAACGTCGCAGGTTGGAGCTATGCGAAGTTATTTCAGTGAATACAAAATTGTGTCAGATTTACAAACAACTTCGCAAAAAATGGTTCAAATGGCTCTGAACACTATGGGACTTAACATCTGCGGTCATCAGTCTTTCAGTGTTTCAAAACCTCTGTGCCATTATCAGAGGGTTTTGTTTATTGGAAACTGTAGAAAATGAACTGATGTAACAGTTATTTTAATATACCGGGTTTTGCAAGACGCGTGAAAGATCTCTTGCGCGCGTCGTTTGGTGATGATCGTGTGCTCAGCCGCCACATTCGTCATGCTTGGTCTCCCAGGTCCCCAGACCTCAGTCCGTGCGATTATTGGCTTTGGGGTTACCTGAAGTCGCAAGTGTATCGTGATCGACCGACATCTCTAGGGATGCTGAAAGACAGCATCCGACGCCAATACCTCATCATAACTCCGGACATGCTTTGCAGTGCTGTTTACAACATTATTCCTCGACTACAGCTATTGCTGAGGAATGATGGTGCACATATTGAGCATTTCCTGTAAAGAACATCATCTTTGATTTGTTATGCTAATTATTGCTATTCTGATCAGATGAATCGCCATCTGTCGGACATATTGTCAACGCTGTATTTTTTTGGTTCTAATAACACCCCATGTCATTCCAAGCATGTGTGTCAGTTTGTACCTCTCTATCTACATTATTCCGTGATTTATTCAGTTTTCAAATTTACACTGACTTTTTGATCACGCCAAAATCACATTTTTTTAAAAAAATCAAAAGAAGTTTAACTCGCCGATGTTATTAAAATAACAAATGTATACATAAAACATTTTGCCTGTTGAAAAATGGCACGAAGATGCTGCCACATGAGAAGTAATGCCTCAGGATGCAGGATGTCGGTGGCGTAGAGTTCCGCCGTCAGAGTTCCCTCAATCACTGCCGGCCTGTGTGGCCGAGCTTTTCTAAGTGCCTCAGTCTGGAACTGCGCGACCGCTACGGTCGCAGGTTCGAATCCAGCCTCGGGCAAGGATGTGTGTGATGTCCTTAGGTTAGGTAGGTTTAAGTAGTTCTAAGTTCTAGGGGACTGATGATTTTAGATGTTAAGTCCCATAATGCTCAGAGCCATTTGAACCATTTGATCCCTCAATCACTACAAGCTGTGACCTCGATTCATACCCAAAGGCTCCCCACACCATGACTTCAGGAGTAATGCTACTGTTTCACTTCAGAACGTAGGAGGAATGGGATCTTTCCTCAGGTTGCCATCATACACGCTGCCGCTGGTAATGCAGAACCACGATTCATTGCTGAACACAAATGCAACGCCATTCATCAGCAGACCATGCTTGCCAGTCACAGTACCTGTCTAGATACCGCCAACTGTGTTGTGGTGTTGACGGCGACATACGCACGGGACGGTAATTCCTTGTTTCAGCTGCTGCTAGCCACCAAGCGATGGTGTGGGCTGACGCAAAACTACAGGGAATCCATTACTTGTTTTTGGATTGCAGACTCAGACATGAAGGGTTTACGGATGTTCCTGGTCTTCAGTGATCTTTCCTTGTGGTGGTCAGACGTGCGCAGTCTGAACCTTGTCTTCGTGTACGCCTCTGAACCTTGACTTCGAGTACGCCTGTCCTCACATTGGCATGCAGTCCAATAACGGGCCACGGCCACATCCGAAAGCTCCACAAATCTGGCTACTGCAGCATTCGACTTGCCCTTTAAGTGCAGGCCTACACCTAGGCCGCTTTAAAAGGCTGCCAGGTGCCAACAAGACTGTCTCAAATCAATACACGATATGCTGTGTCTTTTACAGTGGTCATTAAATATCTGCCGCTGTTCTCGTCTCTTATATACCCCAACAGGCCTGGTAAGAACTCTAAACACGTACACCACTAATCCACTTAACAACTGTTCTACCTGTCGCAGAGAATTGCAAATCCTACCAATTACGTACCCATCGATGGTATGTACGTGTACAACATCAGATTGGCATTCGAATATGTCTTCTGGGTCACGCACTGTATGTCGGGCGTACATGCTCTTTTGCGTTTCCTCCTTTTAAGCAGTAACGCCGGGTGAAGACTGAAAAGATGTTCGCTGAGTGATGAAAGTCGAAGACAGTCTTTTCATTAACTGCTATGGAAATTTGTTTCATGCTAAGTAACGAGCAGTCACGCACATTTCAACGCGCCAGGGGATGTAGTGTACCTGGGTGGAGGAGGCATAAGCATTGACGGCAATACAACAATAACCCCGAAAGCGAAGAATACACACGAAGCTGTCGCCGCGCTAAACCACACTACTCCAATAATTTGTTAGCGCCAGTCTTAGCGTTGTGTTGCTTCCTGACCCATGTAATAATATTAGTTATTCCAAGCCCGAAAGCTTTATTAAATTTGAACTCTACTGAATTTCTTAAAGGAAATTGGTCAGACATTGTAAAGTGCAGTGACTGTAACGGTGCTTTCAGAGTACAAACAAGACTTGTTTCTTACGCAGTTCCCTGTTTTTCTTTTACGTGATGAGAGTATTTGGCATTGAGCACTATGGGACTTAACAGCTATAGTCATCAGTCACTTAGAACTTAGAACTACTTAAACCTAACTGATCTAAGGTTGACCCCGCCGGGAATCGAGAACGCTACCGCACGACCACGAGCTGCGCACTGAGAGTATTTGCTTGACTGTGTGGTGACTTAATGATGCCTTTGGATCAACACAACGCAATTTAAATTTCATTTAATGAATATGTTGTGTGTAGGGAGAGATAATTATTCTTTGCTTGTAGTGAATTACCCACTGGAATTGTATTCATCTGGAGCGGTGGAAGTTTTGTTGTTGTAGAACTTCGGTGAGTAAAAGCAATAAAATGCAAATTAACTGCCACACTAAGAATTTATGTGCAGGATCAGTTGTTACAATCGGGGATGGGATTTTTAAATTAGGGGTCTTTCTACACACAGTACACCCAAGCCAGATTAGCAGAGCTGCGAAGGATTAAATAAGCTGAATTGCCACAAGGTTTTCAATTATAATAACGGATGAACACATGACCTTCCTAAGTATAACCACCATATGTTTTATTGTCCTGCAGCTAGCTTCTACAACAAGTCAACGTTCAGCAGACCTGGACATAACACATAATAAGAACATACAATTTTATGAAGGGAAAGACATATGTAATATGATAGTCACATTAAATCATTACAGTATATCCTAAGGAAATAAATATGCACCTAAATTGCTTACATTTCCACAAAATTTATCCATTTTGAAATAATTTTTAAGCTGACGATAGTTACTGTTCACTTAATAAGCTACACATCTACCATCTTTCCTTCACGAAATGAGGTTAAAAAGAAAACAATACTATTCTTATTCTACACTACTGCCCATTAAAATTGCTACACCAAGAAGAAATGCAGATGATAAACGGGTATTCATTGGACGAATATATTATCCTAGAACTGACATTTTCACGCAATTTGGGTGCATAGATCCTGAAAAACCAGTACCCAGAACAACCAACTCTGGCCGTAATAACGGCCTTCATACGCCTGGGCATTGAGTCAAACAGAGCTTGGATGGCGTGTACAGATACAGCTGCCCATGCAGCTTCAACACAATACCACAGTTCATCAAGGCGTATTGTGACGAGCGAGTTGCTCGGCCACCATTGACCAGACGTTTTCAATTGGTGAGAGATCTGGAGAACGTGCTGGCCAGAGCAGCAGTAAGCACTTTCTGTATCCAGAAAGACCCGTACAGGACCTGCCGAAATGTAGAGTTTCGTAGGGATCAAATGAAGGGTAGAGCCACGGGTCGTAACACATCTGGAATGTGACGTCCACTGTTCAAAGTGTTGTCAATGTGAACAAGAGGTGACCGAGACGTGTAACCAATGCCACTCCGTACCATCACGCCGGGTGATACGCCAGTATGGCGACGACGAATACACGCTTCCAATGTGCGTTCACCCGCGATGTCACCTAACACGGATGCGACGATCATGATGCTGTAGGCAGAACCTAGATTCATCCGAAAAAAAAGACGTTTTGCCATTCGTCCACCCAGGTTCGTCGTTGAGTACACCATCGCAGGCGCTCCCGTCTGTGATGCAGCGTCAAGGGTAACCGCAGCCATGGTCTCCGAGCTGATAGTCCATGCTGCTGCAAACGTCGTCCAACTGTTCGTGCAGATGGTTGTTGTCTTGCAAACGTTCTCATCTGTTGACTCAGGGATCGAGACGTTGGTGTATGAGGAATCGGTTGGAAATTTTCCTTTTGTCAGCACGTTGTAGGTGTCGCCAGCGGCGCCAACCTTATGAGAATGCTCTGAAAAGCTAATCATTTGCATATCACAGCATCTTCTTCCTGTCGGTTAAATTTGGCCTCTGTAGCACGTCATCTTCGTGGTGTAGCAATTTTAATGGCCAGTAGTTTAACATCGCGATGAGCAACATAACTATGTCGGCACGTGAGAAACAATGTGCTCTAATAAGAGTTCCGAATTCGAATTCCGTCCACACGTGGAGCACCTCCTCTTTCAACACGGCAATCTCTGACTGTACATGAGCGCGGCTACATTTGAAACAAGCCGATACCTTCATACAGCTCCGACTTCGTCCCATCTGATTTTCTCCTGTTTCCAGAACTTAAAGGACATCTTCAAGGACTTCAGTTTGATAGTGATGAATCGAAGCAAGTGAGAGGCGAGGTTGTGGCTCTGTCAACAAAGTCAGGCATTCAACATTGAGTGCATCAACAAACTAGTCTGTTGTCGCGGTAAATGTGTTCGTCACTAGGGTGACTAGGTTAAGAAATAAATATGCAGACCTGAACCATAAGAATGTAGAACGCAAATAATGTTTCTTTTATTTAAAAAGTCTTAAGAGTTCTTACACAACATTTGCAGGCCTTATTTTACAGCACGTCCTCGTACATTGCCTGCCTTTCCTTGCTTACACTTATTTCGTTGAGAATTTTGAGCATCTTGAACCATTCTACATTGTCAAACGCTTTTTCAAGGTCGGCATAACTTACGAAACTACCTTAAGTTTCCTCGCCGGCTGTTGTGACCGAGCGGTTCTAGGCGCTTCAGTCTGGAACCGCGTGACCGCTACGGTAGCAGGTTCGAATCCTGCCTCGGGCGTGGATGTGTCTGATGTCCTTAGGTTAGTTAAGTTTAGGTAGTTCTAAGTTCTAGGGGACTGATGACCTCTGATGTTAAGTTCCATAGTGCTCAGAGCCATTTGAACCATTTGAACCTTAAGTTTCCTCGATATTGTTTGCATTATCAAGCGCATAATTAAAACTGCATCTCTGGGGCCATTATGTTTCGTGAAACCAAACTGACATTCAGCTAACAACTCCTCGATTGTCTTTCCCAGTTTTCTGTATATTATTCTTAACCACAATTTGGATGCATGAGCTTTTTGGCTAACGGTGCGATAGTTCTCCCACTTCTAAGCTCTTTCTGCATTCAGGAATGTGTTGATAATTCTTTCTAAAACTTTGATGGTATGGCTCCAGTCTCATAGATTCCGGAAGAGGTGTTGGGTTTCCACTTTCCCCAAAGGTTTCTGAAATTCTGAAGGAATGTTGTTTATGCTTTCCTCTTTATTTGATCGCAACTGTTCGAAAGCACTGTTAAACTCGGACTGTAATACTGGATGTCACACACTGACTCACATTCCTCCTACCACAAGCGGCCTACCATACACAGCAATGCCAGCTCTTCTCTTAGCGTAGATGATAACGCACTACGGTGCTCAGCCTCTGGCTCGGATTCGATCCTTACTACCGTTCCATGTCCAATTTTTGTAACGCTCTCTTGTTCGGTTTCAGAAAACCATACTAAGAGCACGTTTGGGAACACCACATCTGGCGAGCCACTTGAATTTGTGAACTGACTGGCTAACTTCAATGCTAATTAACTCAGAAACTACACAACGTATCGAATTTCGATCGTGAAAGTTATTTCTCAGCAAACTTCTCCTGCAAACCCTTACAAGCTTTTCAGACTATTTCTGACCACATTTTTTATAAAAATATATAGCCTATGGTCCGTCTGAATGTTTCCTAGAGCATTTTGTAAAATTTTAAGTAAATCTGTCATGTTACTTAGAGTACTAAGTAAATTTTAAGCAAACCTATCAAGATCGTTCGAGATTTTTGCTAGAAACCTTTCCCCTTTATATATTATATATACAGGGTGATTTTCTTCCACCGTGTACAAACTCTAGGGACTGATCGCTGAGAGGATACAGAACAAAAAAGTCTAATCAACTGATGTCCGGAAATGTATGGTTTCCATGCTAGAGACCATTTATTCAATCATACATTATCACAGAGACTGTGTTGAAAATGCTTTCCATATGCCTCCAAGCATGTACTCTCTCACACGTTTACATCGGCCAAGCTGCATACGAACAATGCCAAAGACAGCCTGAATACGCTGCTCCAGCGTCTCCACATCTGGAGTGGGCTCTGCATGCACCATGCTTCTGAGATGGCCCCATAACAAGAAATCGCACCTGTTGAGATCCGGTGAACGAGCAGACTACGCAACTGGACCCCCTCGTCCGATCCATCGACCAAGGAAGACACGATTGAGATGAGTCTGGACATTAACGGCGAAGTGGGCTGGAGCACCATCATATAGCAGCCACATAACCCTTCGCGGAAGCAAAGTCACCTGCAAGAAACGCTGTTGGTTCTAGCCTGTTAGGTGAGGTGGAAGGAAGACTGGTGCCAAAATACGGTTGCCAATTATCTCGGCCCACGCACTCCGGCTACACCGATGCTGATGATTCGCTGTCACCATACGATGGGGGGGGGGGGGGGGGGGGTTCTGGTTAGCATCCCACAAATGACTGTTATGAAAGTTGAAGATACCACTTCGCGTGAAGGTAGCCTCATCTGCGAATAGGATGATAGAATGGATGACACAAATCCTGGTGTCGTGGTTGCCTGGTGAAGATACTAATGACAAAACATCTCCCGCTGTGGAAAGTGTGCCGCCAGTAAGCCCTGCACAAGCTGTAAGCGATAAGGGTAGTAACAGTAGTCATGGAAAATGTTCCTCGTGGTCGTCTGGCTTATCCTGTAGTAGCAGACCAACTGCCTGGTACTTACACGGCGGTCGCCGTCTGCAGTGTTAATCACTCACATTTCTTCCAAGTCTGGTGTTCGACCATTTTGGGTACGTTTTCATGATTTCCTGTTAACTGAAACGACACTGTCTCAGACAAACGGCTGTATCACACCCACTACAAGGTGATCCTGCAAGAGAAGTGATTCGCACACAACATTACCAATTACTGTGAAATGAGGGGGCGCCAGGGCATGACGTATTAGGAACAGTATCATCTTCCGGAATGAAACCATGCATAGTGTGACTGCGGCTGCATGGTAAAGCTCGGCTTGGACGGCAGTTTCTATAACAAAGTATGGTTTAATAAATGGTCTCTAGCTAGGAAACTATGCATTTTCGGACGTAAGTTTTAGGACCTTTTTTGTTCCGTATACTCTTTTTGGTCAATTCCTAGAGTTAGTACACGGTGGAAAAAAATCACCCTGTATTTAAAATAGGTCTATTAAAACCCGCGCGTATTCGAATGCAACGTTGTATCAAAATTTCAAGTAAATCGACCGACTACTTTCCGAGTTTTGCAGCACAAACATACGCAGTCAAACTTTTATGTATAAATATTGTTTATACGCAGCACGTATTTTAAAAAGAATAAATAGCGTCTGAAGAGCTGTGGTTCAACACACAGGTACGCTATCTGCAGAATTGTGCAGAAGCAGGCATTGTGGCATCTATGCTCCACGTCGACACACATTTTATTAGGTTTCATCATACAGTGCAGAAAGACCTACTTTACTATGCGCTAGCAAACAGAATCGGTAGCAGTCCACATCTGCCGACTGCGGTGGTCTCGCGGTTCTAGGCGCGCAGTCCGGAGCCGTGCGACTGCTACGGTCGCAGGTTCGAATCCTGCCTCGGGCATGGATGTGTGTGATGTCCTTAGGTTAGTTAGGTTTAAGTAGTTCTAAGTTATAGGGGACTAATAACCACAGGAGTTGAGTCCCATAGTGCTCAGAGCCATTTGAACCATTTTTTGAAGTCCACATCTCATAACACGTCAGCTGGTCTCAGATGTTGAGAAAGGATCACAAGCCGTGTCGTACAGGAGCATATAGAGCATGGAGTGGCAACCGACTGCCCATAGGCCAGGTCTGGCCTGTGATTGGTTCGAATTCGGCCCGCAGAAGAAATTCTTACAGTAATTCTTAATTCCCTGTCGACTGGGATTGCCTATTTAATTACTGTATTTTATTTTTCTGTTCTTTCTCGTGTTAACATAGTAAATAATTCCGTCCGTTATGAAACTACTATAACACTGCAAATGCTAAAATAGAAAGTAATTTATAATAAATTAGCTGCAACCAGTTTTTTTTAAGGTGTTTATTTTTCCATGATGGCATTTCAAGATGTCTGGCAACCTGTTTTCTGGTTTTTACATTTATTTACGTGTCGTGAATATTGTATCTTTAGTAACAGCGTTTCAGAATTTTGCAACGGATGCTTTTAAGGCAGCTGTCGAAAAATTTCGTAAGTAAAGAAAAAACTATCTTGATGACGCATAAATACCTATAAATGTCTGATGACGGGGTGAACATAAAATGAATGCACTCTCTAAAAGGCTTGTTTTGAGACATAATTTTGTTGGCGTGGCGTGTCGGGTGAGGGATTCCATTCATTTCAGTGCACTGCCCCTATAGTTTTGACTTTATGTGGCAGGATCGCTCTTGTCACGTCACGTGACGAGGCGGCTCGGGAGCTTAAGTGTGTGAATTAGGCCCACGATTCACGGAAGGTTGCCCATGACACTGCGAATCTTGTCGCCAAACACATAAATTTGTGTATTAATATTAATTTTTTTAAAGTTTATATACGACTCCAACTAGACTATTGACATCATTCACACTAACAGCTTCTTCAGTTTGATTTCAGTAACTTCCACACCAACCTCATATTTTATTAGTATTTTATGTAATGTTACCTATCACTGGTCGATTAAAGAGACTTACAAGAAACGCGCTCTTCACAGTCAGGTGCGAAACATCGAACCTAGCTCATTGCACTGTCTCCGACTAATTTTCGGAGAGGCACCACACATGTTCAGCGAACCGAGTAAGTATGCGCATCAAAACCTCGGAGAACTTTTATGTACGTATTCATGAATGTGCGAGTGGTAACAGTTATTATTTCGTGTGGAGATAATTTTATGAGCTTGTGCTCGATGAGTGAAGTTTAGAATTCGCGAACTTACATTCCAACATTACCATTACGCTGGGTGCAAAGACTGAATTTTTCCCCTGCTTTTTTATTAAAACAAGGTGGCAGCCCACTATTTTGAAAATAATTTTTTAAAATAATGTTGAGATGTTCCCGCTTGCTAGTCTGTAACTAAAAATCGATTGATTGCTTGTGCAGAGCCCGAATTCTGGGTTAAGACATGGGACGTCGAGACAACCTTACAAGATGCGAGGTAAGGAAACCTCTTAGCGGTGAATCAGGGGATTTGCAGGTTACGAGTGGGTTAACTTAACGCTCCACACATTACGAATGACGAGGAACAACTGTTGTCGTTAGTGTGTCCGACGCTGGAATGTGTCTCGGCAGGAAAAATCCATTTCTCTCCCTAGTTAATTAATTAGGTAGAAGAGGTTAGGGGCCGTTACAAAATGTTTGCTAGCACAGAGCAATAATGAGTTTCGTTAGATATATTTTCCTGTGTATTGGTGCTCAGTGGCGACCCTATTTCCTACTAGAATACTGACCGCTGTTCTCCGGTAGTCCAGGTCTACCTCTGTGCACACAATCTTAAGACGGCAGCAACCCAGTCATAATTCAGTTCCAACATCCCTTCACTATGATAGACCCCTTATCCTACTGTTACATTTACTATCTGTTCCTGGGGTTGACATTGTCACCCAACTTTCTTGTGTAGTCAATCAAGAGTGGCGTTTATATTAAACCTCTGCCACAGAACCTCGAAAACGAGACACGCGTCTTAGCGGCTATTCTTTGGGTCACTCGAGATACGCTGGCATGGATATGGACAGAATTGGACCACTCATTAGGTGCGTGCTGTGTGACGAAGGATGGACACATGGCAAAGAAAAAAAATTTGAAGTTTGTTTTTCATATATTGTATCATTTGTTACATTCTTATCCGCCATTTACTAGTACTAGTCGTTTGAAATGACTCATTCCGATGATGGGACACGCCGAAAATACATTAAAAATGTTTTACCAACATGTGAACTCTTCCTACTAACAACCTAAAGCTGTGACGAGAACATATTCAGTTATAGCAACTAACATCCAGGAGTGCGACGCTGAGGATATTTTAATACACTACTAGCCATTAAAACTCCTACACCACGAAGATGACGTGCGACAGATGCGAAATTTAACCGACACGAAGAAAATGCTGTGATATGAAAATGATTAGTTTTCCAGAGCATTCCCACAAGGTTGGAGTCAGTGGCGACACCTACAACGTGCTGACATAAGGAAAATTTCCAACCGATTTCTCATACACCAACGGCAGGTGGCTGGCGTTGCCTGGTGAAAAGTTGTTGTGATGCCTCGTGTAAGGAGGAGAAATGCGTACCATCACGTTTCCGACTTGGATAAAGGTCGGATTGTAGCCTATCGCGATTGCGGTTTACCGTATCGCGACATTGCTGCTCGCGTTGGTCGAGGTCCAATGACTGTTAGCAGAATAAGGAATCGGTGGGTTCAGGAGGGTAATGCGGAACGCCGTGCTGGATCCCAACGGCCTCGTATCACTAGCAGTCGAGATGACAGGCATCTTATCCGCATGGCTGTAACGGATCGTGCAGCCACGTCTCGATCCCTGAGTCAACAGATGGGGACGTTTGCAAGACAGCAACCATCTGCAAGAACAGCTCTATGATGTTAGTAGCAGAATGGACTATCAGCTCGGAGATCATGGCTGCGGTTACCCTTGACGCTGCATCAAAGAGAGGAGAGCCTGCTATGGTGTACTCGACTACGAACCCGGGTGCACGAATGGTAAAACGTCATTTTTTCGGATGAATCCAGTTTCTGTTTATAGCATAATGATGGTCGCATCCATGTTTGAGGTGAACACACATTGGAAGCGTGTATTCGTCATTGCTATATTGGCGTATCACCCGGAGTGATGGTATGGGGTGCCCTTGGTTACACGTCTCGGTCACCTCTTGTTCGCATTGAAGGCGCTTTGAACAGTGGACGTTACATTTCAGATGTGTTACGACCCGTGGCTCTACCCTTAATTTGATCCCTGCGCAGCCCTATATTTCTGCACGATAATGCACGACCCCATGTTCCAGGTCCTTTACGGGCCTTTCTGGATACATAAAGTGCTCGACTGCTGCCCTGGACGGCACATTCTCCTGATCTCTCACCAACTGAAAACGTTTGGTCAATGGTGGCCGAGCAACTGGCTCGTCACAACACGCCAGTCACTACTCTTGATGAAATGTGGTATCACGTTGAAGCTGCATGGGCAGCTGTACCTGTACACGCCAAACTCCATTTGACTCGATGCCCAGGCGTTTCAAGGCCGTTATTACGGCCAGAGGTGGTCGTATTGGGTACTGATTTCTCAGGGTCTATGCTCCCAAATTGCGTGAAAATGTAATCACATGTGAGTTCTGGTATAATATATTCATCCAATGAATACCCGTTAATCATCTGCATTTCTTCGTGGTATAGCAATTTTAATGGGCAGTAATGTACATGCAACATATCGGAGTCCCCTAGCGGCAGAGGGCTGCAAACATAAAGACATGAAAAATAAGGATGTATAATCTTAATAATTTTTTATTTATTTAAAAAGCTTTAAGGGGTTTCATATAAAAGGTTCAGAGGTATTAATTTTGAGCACACCTTCGTACGACATGATCATGAACTAAGAGGGGAACACAGGAATGGAAGATCAAGAACGATGCGCTCGGCTTAGAAAGAGTATATGACAGGGAGTCTGCAGTCTTTCGTCTTCACTGTTGAATCTACACACCGCAGAAGTAATGACAGAAAAAAAAGCAAGGCTTAGCAGTTGCAGTAAAAATTGGGGAGAAAGGATATCAATTATAAGATTCATTGATGACGTTGCTATTCTGAGTGAAAGTGAGAAAGAATTGCAGTATCAGTGAAATGGAATGAACATTCCAATGATTACACACCATGGACTGATAGTAAACCGAAGGGAGACAGCTGTAATGAGGGGTAGCAGAAATGAGGTTACTGATAACCTGGGGGACTAAAAGTAGACGAAGTTCTGCTACCTTGGAATGAAAATAAAATATGACGAACGAAGGGAAAGACGACATGATAAGCAGTTTAGCACATGGAAAGAGGGTATTCCAGGTCAAAAGAAGTCTACCAGCGTCAAACATTAGTCGTAATCTGAAGAAGGAATCTCTGAGAATGTAGGTGAGGTGCACAGCATTGTATGCTAGTGAATCATAAACTGTGGAGAAATCGCAAAAGAAGAGAAGCGAAGCGTTTGAGATGTGGTGGTGTGGAAGGGTGTTTAAAATTAGCTGGACAGGTAAGATAAATGAGGAGCTCCCTCGGCAGAATCTACGGAGGAAGGTACATTAAGAAAACAATAGCGAGGAGAAGGGACAGGATGAGTTAAGAGATCAAGAAGTAATTTCCTTCGTACTTGAGCTGCAGAGGGTAAAAACTGTAGGGGAAGGCGGGCATTAGAACACATCCAACATCTAAGTGACGAAGTTCGGTGCAAGTGTTACTCTGCGATGAAGAGGTATTCGTGGTGGACGGCAAAAACCAATCAGAAAACTGATGACAAGAAGATAAGGTTGGCCAAAAAAGAAAAACCACAAATGAGGTGTTTATGGTGCAATATTTATATTATTTGGTCCAACCGCTGTGAGTCAATAAATGAGGGATCCCATATCTCTCAAGAGATACGTGCATGTGTTGGAAGGAGGGGCTGCAGCCCGTCGTTAGCTACAGCAGACCAGCAGTCCAGCAGTCTGACCTCGGGGAGCTTGGAAGCTGGTTAACAAGACAGACTGGCGCTGGATCGCATCGCCGGTCCCCAGAGAGGAGCCCCTGCTAATGACCGAATCCTTGACCAGGGACTTCTGGGATAGCTTCGGTCCCTCCATCTCTCATTACTGCAGCTGACCGCACTTCTGCAGGAACGCCATGGTGGAATGACCAGAGGGAGCCGGCCAGAATTAATCATTTCCAGCGTTGAATGTGGAACATTTTCGAATGTCCAAACTGAAGCGCTTACATTGTCTCAGTCTTTAAAGACGTGAATTTATTTTGCACCCTTGTTGTTAACCTCATACATCGGACCCCTTCGGAAACGTTTACTGAGAGGCGAGCAGATGTAATTTAAGTGTTTGTACTTTCGAGATTTAATCTGTGTCTGCAGCTTGTGTGTGTGTGTGTGTGTGTGTGTGTGTGTGTGTTGGACTCCAGAAAAGGGCAACTTTTACATTTGCTAATTTTGAGAAAAGGCATTTGAACTGAAGAAAAGGGTACCGTGTACATTTGCTAATTTTTCATGGGGAAAGGCATTTGAACTCATTCAGATGGGACGTGGCTAGAGACTACATAGTAGTACAACCGTCTTTTTAGTATGACTGCGTGGGTCATCACACACTGTCATTCACATACTCACTTGTTGCCATGCTCTGTCAATATGCACTTAATCGAGACGGCCAGCAGCTGTCGCCTAACAATATTACGCAAATCCGAGTAAGCCTATCTGCTGGCACTACAGTGGAGGATACATTTCTTTTCACAAGAGTTGACACATCACACAGCTGCCGAACGAATATTTGTAATGTGTATGCATATTTTCATTTACGTGATCATTTAGTATAATTAAGTTACAGTGCGTAACGGGAATAAGTGCATATATTTCTATTGATGACTGAGAACGGCGTATTGGACATTACATCAGCATTTCCGTCATTTGCAGACTAATAATATAGGTATTGCAAGTCTTATATTTTAAGGTTGGTTAGTTGCCCCAAGTATATGAGGTAAGAGCAAGCCATTGACACTTCTTTTCCCCTGGGCACCAAGTCAGGTGTTGAAATGTTGATACATGGACGCAAAATAGTTAGTCTGTACTGACAGACGTAGTTCACTTAGTGGCGCAGTTACGACCATGCGGAAAACATCAGGTAGTAAATTATGGCTCAAAAATTACTCAAATGGCTCTGAGCATTTTGGGACTTAACTTCTGAGGTCATCAGTCCCCTAGAACGTAGAACTTCTTAAACTTAACTAACCTAAGGACATCACACACATCCATGCCCGAGGCAGGATTCTAACCTGCGACCGTAGCAGCAGCAGCGCGGTTACGGACTGAAGCGCCTAGAACCGCTCGGCCACTCCGGCCGGCGCAGTAAATTATATGACGTGTTTGCGGGAAGATCGTTAAGCGCAGAGAAAAACAGCTAACACACTCGAGTGGGTACATATTAAGGTGACAAAGATCACAATATCTGCTCTTATAAGCCTAACGCAATGTATAACTTATCTTCCGCTTGGGCCATACACTCGGAGAAGTATTACGTAAATTATCATCGTGTGTCTGAAGGTGATCCATCTGATGTGGAAACATTTAAGGAATGGTATAGGAAGTTTCTGGTAACAGGAAGTGTTTTGAAATATTCTGGCGACGCACGTTATGGAGTTTCAGAAGAGGCAGTGGAGGACATAAGACAAACGTTTCTCTGAAGCCCACGTAAGTCAATTCGTCAAGCATCGAGGCAACTTTATATACTTCGATCAACATTGTATCGTGTAGTTCACCAGCTTCTTCGTATGTGTGCTTACAATGTGCAAAGTCTGCAACATCTGACTCCTAACGACAAACCATGCCGACAACAATTTGCTGCAGATATGCTGCGGCGTGTTGATGTGGATACCAGCTTCCTGGAAAGATGTTTATTTTCAGATGAGGCAACCTTTCACCTATCAGGAAGGATGAATAGGCATAATGTTCGGATATGGGGTTCACTAAATGAGCACGTTGTCATTGAATATATTTGTGATAGGCCTAAGCTAAACGTCTGGTGCGGGCTAATGCACGACAGGACTGCTGGACCGTTGTTCTTTGCAGAACAAACGGTGAATGAGTCAGTGTATTTGGACATGTTGGGGCAGTTTGTGTACCTTCAGATACAAGACTTGCAACCCAACATCATTTTTTAACAAGATGGAGCTCCGTCGCATTGCTCAACGGCTGTTTGCAAGTTTCTGGATAGGAAATTTCCCAGTCGTATTACATATGGTTCACATGTGGAGGTGTATTTATGATAAATAAATAAATTCTTTGAAATGCTCTAAATGTGGTGCATTTTTCACTGTCGTATCTACTGTCTTTTTTTCCCTGGGTCTTTCAAATCGAGGAGATTTGAGTGGGACACTGTATTTTAATCTCCGTGGGGTCACTGTCACGACGATCAGTCATGGAAAACAGTTGCAGATCACGGCAGATGAATTGTTGTCGGTTCGTTGGGCGACTGGTACTGTTTTCTTGTTTTAATTAAACCCTCGAATGTGTGCTTTTGTTGAACACTTAACTCCTCCATAAGAGGTAGAGTTGATGTTAACAACGGTCAGCACCACTCTCACACATTTTTTTGCGTTACGACATAACAAATGACGAACAATAACGTCGGTATTTCTGCTCAAACGACGTTACGTCACAGACCACGGACTTTGAGAACAAGAACAGTCCCTTTATCTTAATTACAAACAATTTATTGGTTAACAGAAGTACGTAATGTAAAAATGAATGGCTCCATTGCTCTACGAGTAAGAACTGCCGTCCAAAAGACAAACACGAAAAAGTATAACTTCCGTCGCGAACCAGTGTGTCAAAACAAGTATGTACCTCACAATGCCTCTAAATGGAGCATGAGATTTATTTTATGGACAGTCGTTACGGTAACAAATGGAGCATATAATGGAATAAATGGACTCCCAAAATCATATGTGAGCTGATAATGACTGACTGTACGCGACATTAGTCACTAACCGGCCATTTGTTTCTGAAAATTACGAATATATCCGGTTCAAATGAACAGTACAATGTGCGCTCACACAAATTTCCTTGCGTGAATGACAAGTACGGAAACATCTCTGCAATACGTCATGCGGCACTCTTTAGTTACTACACCTAAAGATAAAGTAGCCATGTGGAAGCTAAAGCTCATTGAAAAAAAAAAAAAAATGTCATCGGAAGAACTTATGGGTTTGGAAGGTAGGAGATGAGGTACTGGTGGAGGTAAAGGTGTGAGAAAAAGAGAGGTACGTTTTCATGGATGGAATTTAAGAGATGACGTGCGACATCCATACAGAACATCTAACGAAAAAAGACGAAGAAACAGAATGATACAACAAAAAAGGTCTATAGAGCAATTGCTCACGAAAGGCAACAGCTCCAGGTTTGAGTCCCAGTCTGGTACACAGTTTTAACCTGCCAGGAAGTATCAAATCAGCGAACACTCTGCTGCGGGGTGAAAATTCGTTATTCTGGAAAGTCAGTAGACATCATTTCACCTTAACGATAGCGGCAATTCTGCATGGAGAGCACTACGTTGCATATCACCAGTAACTATGGTAACCAACAAAGTATTGACTTTTTCTACCGATCGACATGTTGTAATGGTAGGAGGCTCGATACACATTTGGGAGGGCTGCGGTTCAAATCCCAGTGTAGCCATATAGACATTGTCCATTGTTTTCGCTTATCACGGAAGTTAAGTGTCTTGAAATAAGCACGCTCGATCTGATACGCCACTCATCTCTAATACGAGATTACTCTCTGTCTCTTACGCCAAATTTTCTTGCTAAGTTTTTCTGTGTATCGTCGATGAAGCTGCAAATTTTTGTGTTTTCGAGGAATTATTTTTTAGGTCATCAGTCTTCTGACTAGGACACTGGACTCGTATTCGGGAGGACGACGGTTCAATCCCGCGTCCGGCCATCCTGATTTAGCTTTTCCGTGATTTCCCTAAATCGCTCCAGGCAAATGCCGGGATGGTTCCTTTGAAAGGGCACGGCCGCCTTCCTTACCCATCCTTGCCTAATCCGATGAGACCGGTGACCTCGCTGTCTGGTCTCCTTCCCCAAACAATCCCCCCCTCTTCTGACTAGGGATGGCAGTTGTCGCTGAAATAACCGGTTTTTGGTTGTATTTTTTTCGGCGACAGTTTAGGCTGATTGGTAATAAATAGTTTATGAAACAACAAATTTTAAGTTTTTTGTTCCTATTAAGTCCTAAATAAACGTAGAAATCTGACGACCAAAAGAAAACTGTCCACCGTTTGCTGCTTTTATCGAAAAGCATTAAGTGTATGAACACTTTGATTCTACTACTGATTCTCATTTTTTAAAACTTTATTCAGAAATCATGTCGAAATCGAGGATCATACCGCTGTTTGGGCATTACGAATAGTCAGTGCTAAAGGGTGAAAACTGATGTCGAAGATCTCTATTTTAAGTGTCTGTCCATCTTCGAGAATTACAAACAGATAAGAGCATTTTATGTATGCACTGGCAGTAGATAGCTACTTTCTATTTTTATTGTTAAGAATGAGTGAATTGTTAATTCTTACATGGTGTCGCAAGTTTGTTGTGCCTCCTCCCATTTGTGATATATGGTGATTACAGATGATTCATCGGATGTCAGATGAATGTACATCACAAAGCATTACATATAAATTAGTGACTGATAAATTGTATGAAAAAGCACATTTTCAAATATCTTACGCATCATTACAATTGTTCTGTGTGCTCTCCTTCTGTTACACGACACTATCTATGCGGTAGACAAGCTCAGCCCACACACTTTCGAGTATGTCCCTATCAATATTCGCCAGCGTAGCAGAGATGCGATTCAGGAGTTCCAACCAATGTTTTTGGAAAAGGTGGTACGTACACATTGTCTTTCATGCAGCCCAAAAGAAGAAATCCACAACCTGTAATGTCGGGAGACCTTGGTGTCCGCCTGAAGAGTGACAAATCGTCCTGACCAGATTCTCAGCCCACCTGTTTGGAAGTTCCTTGTTCAGATGGTGACGCACCTCTCTACGCCAATGAGCCGTAACTCCTTCTTGTTGAAATATGATGTGTGGGTTAATAGCTAACAGACTCTGAAACAACCAGTCTTGTAACATTTGTTGGTATGTCACACCCTTCACAGTTTTCTCAGGTAAAAAGTAGGACCTGTAAACGTTGCTAAATTACGCAAGACATTAACCTTTGGAGAATCTCTCTGGAACGCTACTGTAACATTGGGATTTTTCGTGCCCCATGTGCTGAGGTTGTGACGATTCACTTTACCTTTTAGGTGGAGTGTCGCTTCATTACTGAACGAGAGTAGATGGGGAAATTCTTTGTCTTCCATTGTTCCCTGGAAACGTGCACAAAACTCGCGTCTGATGGTGTGGGCATAAATGTTGCAACAGTTGTATGCAATACGATTTTTTGGCGTAGTGGCTTCTGCAGAATCTTCCACACAGTTAACTGAGAATGCCCAGTTCGCGACATGCAAAACGAGTGGATTTCTTTGGGCTGCAAAGGAATACGTCTCGGACATTCTCCACAATTTCATCCCCAAGAGGTGATCCCCTGGAGCTTATTCCTTTACAGAGGTACCTTGTGCTCGAACTGTCGATAACATCACGAAAAACTTTGGCGGGTTTATGGCTGTTTGTTGTACTAGCTTCGGAGCCCGCCCGGCTAGCCGCGCGGTCTAACACGCTGCTTCCCGAACGGTAAGGAGTGCCGGTCCCCGGCAGGAATCCTTCCAGTGGATTAGCGTCTAGGTCCAGTGTGCCGGCCAGCCTGTGGATGCTTTTTAAGGCAGTTTTCCATCTGCCTCGGCGAATGCAGGCTGGTTCCTCTTATTCCACCACAGTTACACCATGTCGGTAATTGCTGCACAAACACTGTCCCCACATATACATATACCATAATAACTCTACCATGCAAACATTTGGGGTTACACTCGTCTGGTATGAGACGTCCCGGGGGGTGGGGGGGGTGGGGGGGGAGGGGTCCACTGGGGGCCGAACAACACAATAACCCTGGGTTCGGTGTGGGGCGGCGGTGGGGTGGGTGGACTGCAGTGGCCTTTTGTGGGGTTGTAAACCCTTGAGGGCTATGGCGGGACAAAGCCTCTTCATCATTTCTAGGTTCTCGGTTCAGTACATATACATACACACACATACACACACACACACACACACACACACACACACACTCTGTCCTCGGAACGTACACTGCATTGTAGTGATGGATTCTACCTTCTCGCTGCCCATTGTTGCCAAGTGATCCTAGGCGCTTCAGTCTGGAACCACACTGCTGCTACGGTCGCAGGTTCGAATCCTGCCTTAGGCATGGATGTGTGTGCTGTCCTTAGGTTAGTTAGAGTTTAAGTAGTTCTAAGTCTAGGGGAGTGATGACCTAAGATGTTAAGTCCCATAGTGCACACAGCCATTTGAGCCATCTATCTTCTCATATTGCAACTCGTAAAATACTTTCTGATGATTAGTCGCCATTTTGTAAACTGTTATCACCCTGCCACTTGGTGAGTTAAAATGGAACCTACAATCACCTAAATAATACGTTTGCTTTTTCAGTTGCTTATTAGTGCAAATGGGTGAGCATTATATATTTGAAGCTATTAGAAGTCAAAACCTGATGAATGATTTGTAATCGTTGATTTTAAAGCAAATGGAGCATTGTAGTTCATTGATACCACACTTTATGTAATATTTCCAGACTTGCAATGGTGTCATTCTGTAATACAACTGGTTTTTGACAGGTTACAGCAGGTGGGACAAGTCTTTCACACTGCATGTACTCACATGCCATCTAATATGCCACACCTCATGGTAACAAGTTCATTATTGTCTCAGTAATGGTGTACCAATTCTTACACCATGTGTTATTAAAAGAACACTGATCGCTTTTCTCATTTCTCACAACAAACTTACATTACAAAGCAATGAATAAAAATTACTCGTTCTTCAAATAAGGTTTATTTGGAAACCAAAGTTTTTAATGCTTCTCCTGTGGGTAATTGATATTTCTGTTTTTTACAGGTTAGTAACAAAAAAAAAGAAAAACACATGCTATAACAGACACCAAAGAAATACCGAAAAATGCCGGTTATTCAGAACTAAAATATCGGTATCGGTTTTAATTGGTCGGTTTTTCTTCACTGGTACGCATTCCTCCTCGAGTTCCTCCTCTCTTACGCCAATCTCTTCACCTGAGAGTAGCACTTTTACCTTAAGTCTTCAACTGTTTGTTGGCTGTATCCAATCTCTGCCTTTTCCTAAAGTTTTTATCTTCTACAGTTCCCACTAGTGCCATTCATCTTATTTCATGATGTCTCAATACATGTCCTATTAACTTATCCCCCTTTCTTGTCGCTATTTTCCATACGTTCCGTTTTTGGCCGATTTTGCAGAGAACCTCTTCGTTTCTTATCTTACCAGTACATCCAATTTTAGACATCCTTATGTGCCAGCACAACTGAAAATCTTCTATTCACTGCCTTTCCTGTTGTCACACAGATAAAGATTCACTACCATACAATTCTATGCTCCACGCACACATTTTCAGAAATTTCTTCTTCAGTTCAAGGCCTATGTATGACAATAGTAGAATTCTCTTGGTCAGGAATGCGATCTTTGTCCTAATCTGTTTTTTATGTCCTCTTTGCTTAGTGATCATGTGTTATTTTCTTTCAAGATGGCAGAAAACTTTCACGTCATCTATATCTATATGACAACTCTGCAATTCACATTTAAGTGTTGGCAGAGGGTACATCGAACTACAATCATACTATCTCTCTACCATTCCACTCCCTAACAGCGCGCGGGAAAAACGAACACCTAAACCTTTCTGTTCGAGCTCCGATTTCTCTTATTTTATTTTGATGATCATTCCTACCTATATAGGTTGGGCTCAACAAAATATTTTCGCATTCGGAAGAGAAAGTTGGTGACTGAAATTTCGTAAAAAGATATCGCCGCGACGAAAAACAACTTTGCTGTAATGACTTCTATCCCAATCCGCGTACCATATCTGCCACACTCTCTCCCCTATTACGTGATAATACAAAACGAGCTGCCCTTTTTCGCACCCTTTCGATGTCCTCCGTCAATCCCACCTGGTAAGGATCTCACACCGCGCAGCAATATTCTAACAGAGGACGAACGAGTGTAGTGTAAGCTGTCTCTTTAGTGGACTTGTTGCATCTTCTAAGTGTCCTGCCAATGAAACGCAAACTTTGACTCACCTCCCCTACAATATTATCTATGTGGTCTTTCCAACTGAAGCTGTTCGTAATTTGAACACCCAGGTACTTAGTTGAATTGACAGCCTTGAGAATTGTACTATTTAACGAGTAATCGAATTCCAACGGATTTCTTTTGGAACTCATGTGGACCATCTCACACTTTTCGTTATTTACCGTCAACTGCCACCTGCCACACCATACAACAATCTTTTCTAAATCGCTTTGCAACTGATACTGGTCTCCGGATGACCTTACTAGACGGTAAGTTACAGCATCATCTGCGAACAAATTAAGAGAACTGCTCAGATTGTCAGCCAGGTCATTTATATAGATCAGGAACAGTAGAGGTCCCAGAACGCTTCCCTGCGGAACACCTGATATCACTTCAGTTTTATTCGATGATTTGAAGTCTATTACTACGAACTGCGACCTTCCTGACAGGAAATCACGAATCCAGTCGCACAACTGAGACGATACCCCATAGGCCCGCAGCTTGATTAGAAGTCGCTTGTGAGGAACGGTGTCAAAAGCTTTCCGGAAATCTAGAAACACGGAATCAACTTGAGATCCCCTGTCGATAGCGGCCATTACTTCGTGCGAATAAAGAGCTAGCTGCGTTGCACAAGAGCGATGTTTTCTGAAACCATGCTGATTACGTGTCAATAGATCGTTCCCTTCGAGGTGATTCATAATGTTTGAATACAGTATATGCTCCAAAACCCTACTGCGAACCGACGTCAATGATATAGGTCTGTAGTTGAATGGATTGCTCCTACTACCCTTCTTAAACACTGGTGCGACCTGCGCAATTTTCCAATCTGTAGGTACAGATCTATCGGTGAGCGTGCAGTTGAATATGATTGTTAAGTAGGGAGCTATTGTATCAGCGTAATCTGAAAGGAACCTAATCGGTATACAATCTGGACCTGAAGACTTGCCCATATCAAGCGATTTGAGTTGCTTCGCAACCCCTAAGGTGTCTAGTTCTAAGAAACTCATGCTAGCAGCTGTTTGTGTTTCAAATTCTGGAATATTCCATTCGTCTTCCCTGGTGAAGGAATTTCGGAAAACTGCGTTCAATAGCCCCGCTTTAGCAGCACAGTCGTCGGTAACAGTGCCATCGGCACTGCGCAGCGAAGGTATTGGCTGCGTCTTGCCGCTTGTGTACTTTACATACGACCAGAATTTCTTCGGATTTTCTACCAAATTTCGAGACAATGTTTCGTTGTGGAACCTATTAAAGGCATCTCAAATCGAAGTACGTGCCAAATTTCGCGCGTCAGTAAATTTTAGCCAGTCTTCAGGATTCGCGTTCTTTTGAACTTCGCATGCTTTTTCCGTTGCCTCTGCAACAGCGTTCGGACCTGTTTTGTATACCACGGGGGATCCGTTCCATCTCTTACCAATTTATGTGGTATGAATCTCTCAAATGCTGTTGCTACTATATCTTTGAATTTGAGCCACATCTCGTCTACATTTGCATAGTCAGTTCTGAAGGAATGGAGATCGTCTCTTAGAAAGGATTCTAGTGACACTTTATCCGCTTTTTTAAATAAAATTATTTTCCGTTCGTTTCTTGTGGATTTGGAAGAAACGGTATTGAGCCTAGCTACAACGACCTTGTGATCAGTTATCCCTGTATCAGTCATGATGCTCTCAATCAGCTGTGGATTGTCTGTGGCTAAGAGGTCATGTGTGTTTTCGCAAGCATTTACAATTCGCGTGGGTTCGTGGACTAACTGCTCGAAATAATTTTCGGAGAAAGCATTTAGGACAATCTCGGAAGATGTTTTCTGCCTACCACCTGTTTTGAAGAAGTATTTTTGCCTACATATCGAGGTCGGTTGAAGTCCCCACCAACTATAACCGTATGAGTGGAGTATTTATTTGTTACGAGTCTCAAATTTTCTCTGAACTGTTCCGTAACTATATCATCGGAGACTGGGGGTCGGCAAAAGGAGCCAATTATTAACTTAGTTCGGCAGTTACGTATAACCGCCACCCATATCAATTCACACGGAGGATCTACTTCGAATTCACTACAAGATAAACCTCTACTGGCAGACAGAAAGTCTCCACCACCAATTCTGCCTAATCTATCTTTCCTGAACACCGTCTGAGACTTCGTAAAAATTTCTGCAGAACTTATTTCAGGCTTTAGCCAGATTTCTGTACCTATAACGATTTCAGCTTCTGTGCTTTCTATTAGCGCTTGAAGCTCAGGGACTTTCCCAGCACAACTACAACAATTTACAACTACAATTCCGACTGTTCCTTCGTTTACTTCGTTATTCAGATCTGATTCTGCTACTCCATATTACTTTAGTCTTTCTTCGATTTACTGTCCATCCATATACTGTACTCACCAGACTGATCATTCCATTCAGCAGATCCTGTAATTCTTCTTTGCAATGTGATCAGCGAATCTTACAGTTGGTATCCTTTCACCCTAAATTTTAATCTCGCTGTTGAAACTTTCTTTTATTTCCATCATTCCTTCTTCGATGTACAGACTGAGCAGTAGGAGTGAAACATTACATCCCTATTTTACACTCTTTTTTGATTCGAGAACTTCGTCCTTGTTCTTCCAGAAACTACCATTAGCCCAGATGATCTTATACAAATTGTGTATTGTCCGTCTGTGTCTTTTTTCCACTGAATTTTTAACATCTTGCACCATTCTGCATCGTCGATCGCGTTTTCTAGTTCTACAAATCCTGTGAACGAGTCTTGAGTTTCCTCAAGTTGCATCCATTATGAAGCGCAACGTCAGACTGGCTGTCTGGAACTCACACCGCTCAGAAAAACCAAACTTATCGTCACCTAACAGATTTTCAGTTTTCTTTTCCAGTCATCCTTATATTATTATTGTCAGCAACCTGGACACTTAAACACTAAAATAATAGTTTGGTTGACAATGTAAGAGTATTCCCAATCTATGTAATTCATTTCTTCTCAGAATTACCCCTAAAAGTATTGTTGTTGTTGTTGTTGTTGTTGTTGTTGTTGTGGTCTTCAGTCCAGTGACTGGTTTGATGCAGCTCTCCATGCTACTCTATCCTATGCAAGGTTCTTCATCTCCCAGTACTTACTGCAACCTACATCCTTCTGAATCTGTTCAGTCTATTCATCTCTTGGTCTCCCTCTTCGACTTTTACCCCCCACGCTGCCCTCCAATACTAAATTGGAGATCCCTTTATGCGTCAGGTTATGTCCTACCAACAAATCTCTTCTTCTAGTCACGTTGTGCCACAAATTTCTCTTCTCGCCAATTCTATTCAATACCTCCTCATTAGCTATGTGACCTACCCACCTAATCTTCAGCATTCTTCTGTAGCACCACATTTCGAAAGCTTCTGATCTCTTCTTGTCTAAACTATTCGTCGTCCATGTTTCACATCCATGCAGAGCTACACTCCATACAAATACTTTCAGAAACGACTTCCTGACACTGAAATCTATACTCGATGTTAACCAATTTCTCTTCTTCAGAAATGCTTTCCTTGCCATTGCCAATCTACATTTTATATCCTCTCTACTTCGACCATCATTAGTTATTTTGCTCCCCAAATAGCAATACTCATTTACTACTTTAAGCTTCTCATTTTCTAATCTAATTCCCGCAGCATCACCTGATTTAATTCGACTACAATCCATTATTGCTGCTCTTCCAGCTCCTTTGCTGTCTCTTTTGTTTCCTTTACTGCTTGCTCAATATACAGATTGAATAACATCGAGGAGAGGCTACAACCCTGTCTCTCTCCCTTCCCAACCACTGCTTCCCTTTCATGTCCCTCGACTTTTATAACTGCCATCTGGTTTCTGTACAAATTGTAAATAGCCTTTCGCTCCCTGTGTTTTACCCGTGCCATCTTCAGAGTTTGAAAGAGAGTATTCCAGTCAACATTGTCAAAAACTTCCTCTAAGTCTACAAATGCTAGAAACGTAGGTTTGCCTTTCCTTAATCTATTTTCTAAGATAAGTCGTAGAGTCAGTATTGCCTCATGTGTTCCAACATTTCTACGAAATCCAAACTGATCTTCCCCGAGGTCGGCTTCTACCAGTTTTTCCATTCGTCAGCAAAGAATTCGTGTTAGTATTTTGCAGCAGTGGCTTATTAAACTGATAGTTCGGTAATTTTCACATCTGTCAATACCTGCTTTCTTTGGGATTGGAATTATTATATTCTTCTTGAAGTCTGAGGGTAATTTGCCTGTCTCATACATCGTGCTCACCAGATGGTAGAATTTTTTTCAGGGCTGGCTCCCCCAAGGCTGCCAGTAGTTCTAATGGAATGTTGTCTACTCCAGGGGCCTTGTTTCGACTCAGGTCTTTCAGTGATCTGTCACACTCTTCACGTAGTATCATATCTCCTCCCATTTGATCTTCATCTACATTGTCTTCCATTTCTATAATATTGTCCTTAAGAACATCGCCGTTGTATAGACCCTCTCTATACTTCTTCCACCTTTCCGCTTTCCCTTCTTCGCTGGGTTTCCATGTGAGCTCTTGATATTCATGCAAGTGGTTCTCTTTTCTCCAAAAGTGTCTTTAATTTTCCTGTAGGCAGTATCTATCTTACCCCTAGTGAGATAAGCCTCTACATCGTTACATTTGTCCTCTAGCCATCCCTGCTTAGCCATTTTGCCCTTCCTGTCGATCTCGTTTTTGAGACGTTTGTATTCCTTTTTGCCTGCTTCATTTACTGAATTTTTATATTTTCTCCTTTCTCTTAAAAATATATCCGTGGTATATTCGGAACTGTTCACCCCAGCACGAATGTCACTGAAGTCCCTGTCGCTTTGGCTCCTTGTTTAAAGTTCATATTGAGTCTCTGATAAGTGTCCAGTAGGTATCGGCTAACATGGCCTGAATACCCTCTCTGTTATAGCTACCTTCAAACTTAGAAGTTTCTTCGTGGGAGCGACATCCACAAATGTCGATTACAGCACCATACTTTTCTGCGATGTAGTCCAAATGCACAATTATAGCGTTAAGGACGTCGCGCACCCCAGTCAGTCGCACCACTGCAAAAGATTTTATTGTATCTTTTTGGTATTTCGAGTTGTACGTAAAGACCAGGAGAAGAACTTTGCTGGGTTCCGTAGGACGTCATGAATTACACTGTACATTTCGGGTTGGACTGATTGACGCGGCGCGTAGTCCATTATTTCTGTTTGTAGTAACGTACCTTATCACGACTGCGGCATTCACACAACCGGTAACGAAATGCTGTGTAACCCTGTAACAGGTGATGTAATATATCACTGGAAATTTACTACACAAGTTGTCATAGTTTTCCCTGTGAAATATTTACCTCATGTAGTGATCCGTTTCATACATGCTGGGTCCGTAACTTGTTGAAATTAATGCAAATAGTTTCTCATAACACACAAGAGCGTTATTTACTCTTAACTAAACTTGAATCTGAGAACGATCTTTAATTATGCCTTATGTCGACAATGTTCTGAGCTGCCTGGCTTCAACAGTACCGTGAAATACTAAGTTACTTTCATCTGTGTGACATCATGGGAATGGAATATAACGGTTGCAGAACACAACCACGTTTACCCTCTACTGAGCACAATTCCACTGCAGTAAACGAAATACAAGAGTTCTCCTTTATCTTCAAGCAACCCCCTGTCTTTTAACAGATTACACACTGTGATATTTTTCATTGATTTGTAGACTCATTAATAAGGCGGCTAAACGTTCCGGGTTCTGCTGGACCGGCCTGCAATGGTACTTGCGATCCTGTATTGGAAGAATCAACAGAAAGTCCCGCAAAACGCCTAATAAAATGAAGAGCCAAAGAAATTGGTACACCTGTTTAATATCGTTAGGGCACTCTCGAGCACGCAGAAGTGCCGCAACACGGCGTGGCATGGACTCGACTGATGTTTGAAGTAAAGTCGGAGGGAACTGACACCATGACTCCTGCAAGGCTGTCCGAAAATCCGTAAGAGTGTGAGGAGGTCCGTATCTCTTCTGAACAGCACTTTACAAGGCATCGAGCTGTCCAGTAATATTCATGTATGGGGAGTTTGGTGGCCAGACGAAGTGTTTACACTCAGAGGAATATTCCTGGAGAGACTCTGTAGCAATTCTGGACGTTTGGGGTGTCGCATTGTCCTCCTGGAACTGCCCAAGTCTGTCGTAATGCACAATGGACATGAACGCATGCAAGTTCAAAAAATGTGTGTTAAATCTTATGGGACTGAACTACTAAGGACATCAGTCCCTAAGCTTACGGACTACTTAACCTAAATTATCCTAAGGACAAACACACACACCCATGCTCGTGAGAGGACTTGAACCTCCGCCGGGACCAGCCGCACAGTCCATGACTGCAGCGCCTTAGACCGCTCGACTAATGCATGCAAGTGATCAGACAGATTGCTTACGTACGTGTCTCTTGTCAGAGTCGTCTCTAGACGTATTATGGGTCCCATATCACTCCAACTGCACACGCCCCACACCCTTACAGATCCTCCACCAGATTGAACAGTCAACTGCTGACATGCAGGATCCATGGATTTATGAGGTTGTCTCTATACTCGTAAATGTCTATCCGCTCGACCAGGCAACATGTGTCTGTCACGGTGAACGATTCTCCTCAGTCGTCGTTGGTCCCGTTCTTGCAGGATCTTTTTCCGGCTGCAGCGATGTCTGGGATTTGATGTTTTACCCGAGTACACGACACACTCGTGGAATGGTCGCACGGGAAAACCCCCACTCCATCGTTGCTTCGGAGATGCCGTGTCCCTGCGCTTCTGCCCCGACTATAACACCACGTTCAGACTCACTTAAAACTTGATAACGTGCCATTGTAGCACCAGTAACCGCTAACAACTGCGCCAGATAGTTGTATTTATATATGCGTTGCCGACCACAGCGCCGTATTCTGCCTGTTTACATATCTCTGTACTCGAGTACGCATGCCTTTGCCAGTTTCTTTGGCGCTTCAGTGTACGTCCCGCATGTCCCGCATTGAGGTAACTTTCGCATTCCAGGAATCACAGCTTACTTCCATATGTCATAGGAAGTATCAATCAACTTACCAACACAGAATCTCTGAGTGACTATCTGTAGTAGCATTCATTGTCAAGTGCAAATGAAATGGTTCAAATGGCTCTGAGCACTATGCTGTGGTCATTAGTCCCCTAGAACTTAGAACTACTTAAACCTAACCAACCTAAGGACATCACACACATCCATGCCCGAGGCAGGATTCGAACCTGCGACCGTAGCAGTCGTACGGTTCCGGACTACGCGCCTAGAACCGCGAGACCACCGCTGCCGGCCGCAAATGAAAGAGAAAGAAATGTAGCGTAAGAATATTTTAGGGAGGGAGAAAAAGTGACACCTACAGCTCCCGCGGAAAGTTGATCGATTAGTCTGTTACGCGTGGGATGCGGAGGGGAAAGTTATCTGAGTTTGTTTGGAGCGGGAATGTCAGCGGGAGAATGCTGACACTGGCGTCAGCAACTTGCGGTTGCGGGTGCCTCGTACCAGGCAGAAGCTGTAGAATAAATTTCACACAAATGTAACATGCATTCTTGAAATGCAGTACTTACTTGTAGAAAAGAAAACGCAATTGAATTAAGAGTGTTGTTCAAAAATCGTTCGAATGGTTCTGAGCACTATGGGACTTAACATCTGAGATCATCAGTGCCCTAGAACTTAGAACTACTTAAACCTAAGTAACCTAAGGACATCACACACATCAATGCCTTGGGCAGGATTCGAACTTGCGACCGTAGCGGTCGCGCGGGGTGAAGCCTCTAGAACCGTTGGGCCACAACGTCCGGCCAAGGGTGTTGTAATACAATGCAATAGTATAAGGAAAATAGCGAACACTGTTAGATCAGTGTAGTTGGTAGCTATCTGAAAAACAAGAGCTTCGACGCCGAGTAATTGTTTGAGGTTTACATTATCCCGCGCGGTGACACGGCATTGTTAACTTGTGTCCGTCTGTCTCGCCCACTTTATTGAATTAATATGATTATTTTTCTAAGCGGTGCTGCCGGCTGCGAAAAAGCGAAACTGTAAATTCACGAAAGACTTACAAGAAGGGTTCTCTTTTTTTGTAGAATGTTCAACGTCTACTGAAGTACGGTGAAATATAAGCAGAGGCATGTTTTCCGCTTCCCACGGCGGCATAGACGATGTACAACGGCATTTAATATCAGATACGCATAGAAAAAGCGCTGATCGTTCCAAGTAGATCGTCATCACTATCAACTTGCTTCAGCGAAGAAAAATACGGCTATCAAGAACTTTCAACACCCAAAGGTTAGTGGGCCTTCCACACGGTAAGTCAAAATCAGAGTTTTAGGACGATGGAGTGCAATTTTAAATTAATTCCAAAAGTATTTGATAAGAAGTTTCTCTGCGGGAAAACTAAGTGCGAGGCAATAATAAAGAGTGTGATTGCGCCGTAGTCTTAAAACAGCCTGAAGACAGGACTTAATCATATCCCATTTGTCTGTATAGGTACAAATGTTTCAAACCACAACGATGTCAAAATATTTCCAGTACTAGTGCGGTACTTTCGTCCTAGGACCGGAATTAACGTCAAAATATTAGATAACCTGAATTTATCTGATGAAACTGCCGTCATTATATATGATTGTTTAACGGAGATTATTGAAAAGCACGACCTGAAAGAGAAAATGATTCGAATTTGTGCTGATAATGCAAATACAAATTTTGGTGGGATTCAGTGTGAAGGTCATGTAACATAAAACGTTTCCTTCAAACTTCAAGACGGCTTAGGAAGAAAAACAATTGGTCTTGGGTGCGCAGCACACATTGCACACAGCGCTATACAAACATCAGCAGATTTGTTACTAGTGGATTTCGCCCATATTTTTAAAAACATTTACTTTTATATACGCACACCGCTCATAGAAGCTCTCAAAGACTTTTACGAAGAGACAGAGATGCAGCATAGAAGAATTTTGGGATTTAGTGAAACAAGATAGCTTGCACTTTTCCACGCGGTTGAGAGAATCTTGCAAATTTATGTACCATCGAAAGCTTTCTTTTTATCACAGGAAAAATGTTCGCTGGACGGAGTGGCCGAGCGGTTCTAGGCGCTACAGTCTGGAACTGCGCGACCGCTACGGTCGCAGGTTCTAATCCTGCCTCGGGCATGAATGTGTGTGATGTCCTTCGGTTTAAGTAGTTCTAAGTTCTAGGGGACTGATAACGTCAGAATTTGACTCCCATAGTGCTAAGAGCCATTTGAACCAATGGGAAAATATTGTGCTGTACTGCATGCATTTTTTTCTGATGAATCCTTTGAGCTGTGTGTAAAATTCATACATATTCAAACTGCATTATTTAACGATTCCGTGGAAATGATGGAAGGAGACATTTATTAGCTTAACGGAAGTTTCTCACTTGTTTGTTGATCTGCAAAAGAAGTACACAAACAACTTAGAAAACCATTGTATTCCTCTGAGCACACGAAATGAGTTTAAAAATCTGGTGGAGATCGGGCAAATCGACAGAAATTATTTTATGGGGCATATACGTAACTTCTACCACAGCTGTATCCAGTTTCTAGAGAAACGTATTCATCAGTACAGTGAATTACAGACGTATAATTCAACTGAGTCAAAATAGTTCCTGAAATGGGTTGACGCAGAGCAGACATGCCAACAGTTAATGCTACAGACGCCTACGACGCAACGACGATAACATAACGTAACTTATTTGACGAATAAGCCACGTCTTAAATTACATGGGCCACAATGTTCTGAAGAGATGCGAAGAGATCAAAAGCAATGGGGAGCGATGATGGTTAGAGATGTTCGAAAAACTTAATCAACGGCAAATCCTACATAAAAACTATCTGACCATTGGCCTGTCCCTACTTTGTTTACCACGTACGAAGGCACCTACCGAATGAATACTTCCATTGATGAATGCCATGAGGACATCGTCACTTAAAGTTGAAACACTACGTGGAATGCTCATCGTATAAATAAATACAGGAACTCTTGAAAATTTTTATGAAATTCCAAATCAAAAGCTAGAATTAATCAAAAAATGTCACACACGTCAGGAATATGAATTTAAATATAAATGAACGTATTAGTATCTTACTTTTTATTTCTAATTTCAGCGCAGATGACACACTCATTTATTATGGTATATTGATAATTTTTACTTATGGATCGTCTGACAGCAACTGAATAAAACACAATTTTTTTGTGGTGTGTGTGTGCGTGTTATGGTGTGGTCTTTTTTTATTTTTTTGGCTTTGCACACACACATAAGCAGAGCCAAGAAAAAATACCACACCATAACACACACACACACACACACACACACACACACACACACACACACACACACACACAAACACACACACACACACATACACAAACGCACACACAAGTGCATACACGAACAGACCACAGTTGCTTCAATAATTACACTCGAAAGTTTGACAATAACATTCGATCTTTGGCAAAAACATTTGACAGTCGGCAACAGAAACCAAAACACTGCATTGAATCAAGCGTTCAGTTTATAGTGCTGTGGAACGTGGGAAAAAAACACAAATTGGCATTCATAAGAAGAAGAACAACACCAAACATGCAACAGGAGCGTAATATGTAAGAAATTGTCCACGCAACTTGTACGTACAGTTCAAAACATTACTACTTAATAGGAAACACCAACCACCAGAACTGGTTATAGCCTATAGACACAGTGACAAAAATGCAAATTAAATAGCTAACATAATGTTAGGCCACTGATGATGCCTTGCAGAAAAAAAAGGCGAAACGCGTAAGGCACTAAAATTGTGTTTTATTCAGTTGCTGTCAGACGGTCCATAAGTAAAAATTATCAATATACCGTAATGTTACACGCAACTGCGGAAGACAGGACTACTAAAGTTGAAGATGACACAGTCATTTACTTTTGCTCTGTCCACATTCACAAAATGCGCCACATTGAGTTTTTGTAAAGGTGCCCTATTTGCTAATTGTCGGCCGCGGTGGTCTCGCGGTTCTAGGCGAGCAGTCCGGAACCGTGCGACTGCTACGGTCGCAGGTTCGAATCCTGCCTCGGGCATGGATGTGTGTGATGTCCTTAGGTTAGTTAGGTTTAAGTAGTTTTAAGTTCTAGGGGACTCATAACCACAGCAATTGAGTCCCATAGTGCTCAGAGCCATTTGAACCATTTGAATTTTGCTAATTACTCATGGTTACTGTTGCACCCACACACCATGTTGGAAGTTGTAGCCAACTGAAAATTGTAATTTGTGTATCTACGATCGCTGTGGTCGATTTAGTAGAGCGCAGCTGTTTTTGCTCAAGAAAAGTTTTCACTGTTGGCTTCCGTTAGCACCGAATACTCGCTCACTACTGACATATGTTGGAGCAGGATCCCGGACGTGAACCGTAGTATCCTCAACAGCAGCTGATTTTGACAGCCAGCAGCGACTTAAATGGTTGGTGCTAAGTTCCCAGGAGGAGAGCTGCCGCTGCTGACCGTGGGGAGTAGCACCAGCTTGTCACGTCGACTGCGCCGCTAGCCTAGACAGAAAACGCGCTAGCAGACCGCCTTGGCATTTGTCGCGTGTTGCATGAATTGTGTGGTCAACTGTCGTATCGCTACACCTGCATCGACCTCGATTCGTTTTTCAACTGTCTGGTCTTTTCTGTTGCTGCGGGTTCAGAGCACAACTAAAGACGACTCTAGCTCTGTTCATGGTTTACACTTTCGCACTGGGAGTGAACAGAAAATTAACCCACTTCGCAAAAGCATATGAGAAGACGTCCATGGGAGTGAGGCTAATTAGGAAAGGCATTTGCCTTCGTGGAATGTTCACTGAAACAGTCTGCTACAGAATGAGATTTTCACTCTGCAGCGGAGTGTGCGCTGATATGAAACTTCCTGGCAGATTAAAACTGTGTGCTGGACCGAGACTCGAACTCGAGACCTTTGCCTTTCGCGGGAAAGTGCTTAAGTGCTCTACCAACTGAGCTACCCACAGCATTACTTCAGTCAGTACCTTGTCTCCTACCTTCCAAACTTTACAGAAGGTAGAGCAATAGCCCGAGAAAGGCAAAGGTCCCGAGCTCGAGTCTCGGTCCGGCACATCGTTTTAATCTGCCAAGAAGTTTCATATCAGCGCACACTTCGCTGCAGAGTGAAAACCTCATTCTGGAAACATCCCCCAGCCTGTGGCTAAGCCATGTCTCTGCAGTATCCTTTCTTTCAGGAGAGCTAGTTCTACAAGTTTCGCAGGAGAGCTTCTGCAAAGTTTGGAACGTAGGAGACGAGATACTGGAACAAGTGAAGCTGTGAGGACGGGCTGTGAGTTGTGCTTGGGTAGCTCAGTTGATAGAGCACTTGCCCGCGAAAGGCAAAGGTCCCGAGTTCGAGTCTCGGTCCGGCACACAGTTTTAATCTGCCAGGAAATTTCATTCTGCTACAGTTTGGCTATCAAGGCTGTTTCATTGCTCAACAAAACGGGCATGTTTCCTGTGACGCGTTGTGGGCATGGAAACGGGGACTTATGACATACCGAACCTAGATTTCCCCACTAAGGCACATTGGAGCCATCCTTCGTACAAAACAGCCGGGGGAAAAAAATCACCGTCGCAGATAGCATAGCGCATCGAACAAAGTTCAGAGGATGTTGCAAAGCTGAACTGAAGAAAATAATAGGAACACTTAACGGAGACCCTGTTTTATTTTATCGTTTTTCATGTTACCAAAGAAGAAATGAAGAACACTATAAATTCACAGTAAACGAGGATAGGATGACAGCTGAACTGAATAGGGTATCTTCTGGGTGGTCCATTGATTGTGACTGGGCCAAATATCTCATGAAATAAGGGTCTAACAAGCAAACTACAAAGAACGAAACTTGTCTAGCTTGAAGGGGGAAACCAGATGGCGCTATGGTTGACACGCTAGATGGCGCTGCCAAAGGTCAAACAGATATCAACTGCGTTTTTTAAAATAGGAACACCCATTTTTTATTAGATATTCGTGTAGTACTTAAAGAAATATTAATGTTTTAGTTGGACCACTTTTTCACTTTGTGATAGATGGCGCTGTAATAGTCACAAACATATGGCTCACAATTTTAGACGAACAGTTGGTAACAGGTAGGTTTTTTAAATTAACATACCGAACGTAGGTACGTTTCAACATTTTATTTCGGTTGTTCCAGTGTGATACATGTAACTCTGTGAACTTATCATTTCTGAGAACGCATGCTGTTACAGAATGATCACCTGTAAATACCACATTAATGCAATAAATGCTCAAAATGATGTCCGTCAACTCAATGCATTTGGCAATACGTGTAACGACATTCCTCTCAACAGCGAGTAGTTCGCCTTTCCTAATGTTCGCACATGCATTGACCATGCGCTGACACATGTTGTCAGGCGTTGTCTGTGGATCACGGTAGCAAATATCCTTCAACTTTCCCCACAGAAAGAAATCCGGGGACATCAGATCCAGTGAATGTGCCTGCCATGGTATGGTGCTTCGACGACCAATCCAACCGCTTCAACCGCACGCGAGCTATGTGCCAGACATCCATCATGCTGTAAGTACATCGCCATTCTGTCATGCAGTGAAACATCTTGTAGTAACATCGGTAGAATATTACGTAGGAAATCAGCATACATTGCACCATTCAGATCGCCATCGATAAAATGGGGGCCAATTATCCATCCTCTCATAATGCCGCGCCGTACATTAACCCGCCAAGGTCGCTCATATTCCACTTGTCGCTGCCTTCGTGGATTTTTCGTTGCCCAATAGTGCATATTATGCCGGTTTGCGTTACCGCTGTTGGTGAATAACGCTTCGTCGCTAAATAGAACGCGTGCAAAAAATCTGTCTTCGTCCCGTAATTTCTCTTGTGCCCAGTGGCAGAACTGTGCACGACGTTCAGAGTTGTCGCCATGTAATTCCTGGTGCATAGAAATATGGTACAATGCAATCGATGTTGATGTAGCATTCTCAACACCGACGTTTTTGAGATTCCCAATTCTCGCGCCATTTGTCTGCTAGTGATGTGCGGATTAGCCGCGACAGCAGCTGAAACACATACTTGGACATCATAATTTATTGCAGGTCGTGGTTGACGTTTCACATGCCACTGGACACTTTCTGTTTCCTTAAATAACGTAACTATCCGGCGAATGGTCCGGACACTTGGATGATTTCCAGGATACAGAGCAGCATACATGCCCGTTGGGCATTTTGATCACAACAGCTATACATCAACACGATATCGACCTTTTCCGCAATTGGTAACCGGTCCATTTTAACAAGGGTAATCTACCACGAAGCAGATACCGTCCGCGCTGGCGGAATGTTACGTGATACCACGTACTTATACGTTTGTGACTATTACAGCGCCATCTATCACAAAGTGAAAAAGTGGTCCAACTAAAACATTCATATTTCTTTACGTACTACACGAATATGTAAAAAAAATAGGGGTTCCTAGTTTTAAAAAAAGGCAGTTGATATCCGTTTGACCTATGGCAGCGCCATCCAGAGGGCCAACCATAGCGCCATTTGGTTTGCCCCTTCAAGGTAGACGAGTTTCGTTCTTTGTAGTTTTTTCGTTTGATGCTTACTTCGTGAGATATTTGGCCCGGTCACTATCAATGGACAAACTGCTTGTGACTGCGTAAAAATTTCTACACTAGTAACGTAAGACCGAGGCAGATGCCAACTATAATTTGTAAACAATTTTACTTCAAAGCTAACTGTAGTTACAGGAAACGGTTCGTAGCTCTGACGCTGCACATTGGATGAGGATTGTCTCTTTGGCGTTTATTGTTGCATATGACACAATGGACCTAACTGAAGCTAAAGAAAACGAATTCCTGCTCGTAGCTTATCAGAGGAAACTTACAGAGTTACTCCAATGAAAAATTGATACTTGAGAATGTCGACTTCCTTCCAGAGTGCAGCGTTCAACATCAGCACTTTCTCATGTTTCAGTTCTTGAGAAAGAATGAGCTGCCATTCTGTCACACTTCATTGGAAATGTCATCAGCAGAATTGAAGACGTCATAAAGGCGAAGACTGGACACACGCCATAATAATGTCGAATACTTTAGATCATGAACTGCTCACGGACAGTGAAATATATTCCTCGTGGTAGTGTAGGCGAACGTGAGCAAATACAAGGTAAGCGAAGAAAAATGGGAACAATTTACTGATGAAGCTGTGCTTTCCTGCGGCATACCTAGAATATGCCTCACTGAAACGTCGACTTCATCTCCTTCTCCTGAAAGATTTCATTACAGATCCGAAGCACTTCAGCATTTTTTAATTCTTACTCCCTATTTGCCACTGCACAGTGAGGAACTGTTGTGAGTAGGTACAAGATAATTTTAGAAGTCAGGTACGAGTGGAGGTTACATAGCTGCAGGAGTTATTCTCCTGACCTAGATGGAAGCTGTTAGCTGCGCAGACAATGAGAAGCTTACAGCTCGTTCCTGCAAGCTGATAGCATTTGATATTCATTTCCATAGGTACCCAAGAGACGTGCGTATGTTCTGGGAGACTACGTCACAAAACTAATCGTAATTTGGAAGGAAGTAGTCAGTGATGAATACGATCTCAACGTCAAGACGAGGATACTGATGAGTTATACCTACACCTCGCGTAGATCCGCACAATGGGCCGAGGGCTTAGGGGAAGGTTTGAGCCTGTATCGCGTCGTTCTGTAGTTAACTAGAGTGGAGCAATGTATGTGAACGCTGTTATGCAGGGCGAATACAAATCCTAGCGCATCAAGGCAATCAACTATGCATATGGTTCGGGGCTTGAGTAGAATCAGAGACAGTGCAAGGAGAGAGACGGTGATAAGCGTAAATTGGCTGCGCGGGAAGGCAGGGAGGAAAGAGGGTATGGAAATGTAGCGCAGCCCCTGTCTGCATTTGGGTGTACAGTGACAAAGCCTCGTGTGTAAGACCAACAAGGATTTAACAACCGGAAGGAACGCAGCACGACCGTGGAAAGTAATGCGAAAATAACTGCACACTTCATGTGTAGAGCGCATATGAACATGAGCATATGAAAATTATAGTAAAGTTCCTGAAAACTGCAGCACCTAAAAGAATACACATAAATTAAATTAGGTACAACAATAGTTAGCAAAAAAAAATAAAGAAATAAACAAAATTTTAAAAAACAAATAAGCGTTTGTGATGTCTGATCTTGAGAAATGATTAAGAAGTGAAACTCGTACTTATGCTGTTGAACTTCTAAATGTCGTGGTATTAAAGTAAAATGGGCTTGAATATTTTTCAGGCTAATGACACTTCGCGCCATCTGCATTAGTGTTGACAATACAGAAACATCGGTTACTGAAATACGCTGAAAACCCAGTTTCTGAGCAAATCGTACCCCGACATTTTCGTTGGGCGACATGACAGGTAAACGAACACGTAAGGGAAATAGTGGGCTTATACACCTCTCCCAAGTATTTCCGGGTGTTGTCTTCGTGAAATATGGCACGTGCAATTGCCTGAAATGGAGAGCTGCTCCACTGGCTGTTAAACTTCGCTGATTTATTGGCTGCTCTTCAAACTGCCATGATACGGTGGGTCTGCTGTTTGTATTTAATGGCGATCCAAAGCATCACAATGAGAGTTTTTGTTCTGTTCCGTTCAAAAAAGATGACAGACTGCTGTTACCGTTGCAGCGTCTAAGACGTATACAATCACAGCTGTAGAACAACTCCAAGTGGAAGTCATAAGAAGAAAAACGTTCTCGCAAGAATGTTTGATTTCACTTGGCAACCAGTTTCAGTAAGCAAGTATCATCTTCAGGTCAGCCTAGAAGGCACATAAAGAATACACAGTGAAAGCAGTGCACAATGATTAGACATTATATTTCTTCGCTTCTTGTATTGCGTAAATTGCTTGTCACGCTACTCTGCCTTTTGTATTGTCTACCTACATTTCTTCTTCCAGTGCACTTTAGCAAGTTAGATTTGGTACTGCTTTGCTCTTGTAAAACCTCAGCTGTCTGTCTCTCCTGGCTTTAGTCTGAAATTTTTTTTCATTCATTCTAAATATCGAAGTAATTTTTTTAAATCTTTGGTCCCTGTGTTGATTGTATCTATAACAATGTTGCATCCTAGATATTTAAAATAATTTATTTAACTTGCTTCAAGATTTTATTATTACTCTAGACTATTTTTGATATTACTGGTTGTGTTTCCTGAAGTCCATCACATTCGTTTTATCTACAGACAATTGTAGGTTGTATTCTAAGGCAACTTGCAGCAACTTATATATTCCCATCTGTAGGTCGTGTTCATTCTCTGCAACCATCAGTAGGTCATCTACATACAGGATTGCGTTTAGTATAGCGTCATGATCTAAAAATGCTACTCCTTTTTTTTTATTCACCATTTCCATTAAAAAATATCTTTTACTATATGTACGTACATAAATTTGATAATCTACAAGATTTTTTAAAATATTTTTATAAATTTTATGTATTTTTATATATTTTAATATATCTTGTTTATTTTTATATTTCTTCATACTCCTTGATTAGAAAACATTGGACATAACATCTATGTACAATGATACGCTACGATCCGAATCATAACTCATATAGTAGAAGTGTCTAACCCATGGGCGACAGACCACATAAAGCCCAAAGCAAGTATCAATACAGCCCAAGAAGTTAACATCAGTCACACGATCGTTTTTTGTATACAGGAAAGTTACGAAAGTAGTGAAATATTAACTCCATCGTTTTTTAGAATAAAAAACCATAAACATTTTTGCTCAGCGGTTACTGTAGTGTTAAACATATTTTGTGCGGCCCAGAAATATTCGTCTCTGCCAACGTGGCCCAGGTAAGCTGAAGGACTGGACACCCCTGTCATAGAGGAAAGCAGCTGTACACGGGGGAAGAGTTGCAGCGATATACGGGGCGCATATAATTAAAGTGCAGCTGCTTGTTGAGATCCAGTGTACGGTGTAATTATCGTATGACAGCGTAACTTGGTAGGCATGCTAATACGTTAATGGAGATCCGATTTACGCTGGAAAAAAATAGTTCCAGTTGTGACCACCAGGTGCAAATCTGGTGCTGTACAGCATCTTGCCGACGTCTTCGTTGTTCATACTGAACAAATCGTATAAGCGGTGGTTGCTAACAAAAATCAACATTATGTCTTTCTCTCTTGTTCAAACTCTTCTGCCCACTTGCCGTTTCTAACTCATGACGTACGGAAACATTTCTGTTGTCTTTCTTGCATTCACTGTGCCAGATCACATAGTGGCCGAAACTGAACTATTTTTTTTTTCTGTTGTAAACCGTTTCCGCATTAACGTATCAAGCTGAGTGACTGTAGGAAGATACAAGACGAGTTAGACAAAATTTTTAGTTGTTTTGATGAATGGGAGCTATCCCTAAATGTGGAAAAATGTAAGTTAATGCGGGCGAGTAGTAAGAAGAAACCTGTAATTTTCGGATACCGTGTCACTAATGTCCTGCTTGACACATTCAAGTGTGTCAAATGGTTAACGTTGAGACGGAACGAACGTGTAAAAACTGTGGTAGGGAAGGTAAACGGTACACTTCGTTTTATTGGAAGAATTTTAGGGAAGAACGGTTCACCTGTAAAGGAGGCCGCATGTAAGACGCTGGTGCGACGTATTCTTGAGTACTGCCCGAGAGTTTGCCATCAGTACCAGGTCTGATTGAAGGAGGACATTGAAGCAATTCAGAGACGGGCTGCTAGATTTGTTACGGAGAAGCTTCGGGAACTCAAGTGGGACTCCCTGAAGGTAAAGTGACGTTCTTTTCGAGAAACACTCTTGAGAAAATTTAGATAAGCGGCATTTAATGTTGCCTGCCAAACGATTGTACTGGCGCCAACATACATCGCGTGTAACGACCTCGAAGATCAGATACAGGAATTTAGAGCTCATACGGAGGCGTACAGACAGTCGTTTTTCCCTCTCTCTATTTGCAACTGTAACAGGAAGGGAAATGACAAGTAGTGGTACAAGGTACCCTCCACCAAGCACCGCACGGTGGCTTGCGTAGTATCTCTGTAGATGTAGTACAGCCTACAATGGACCTCTGTCTGTAGCTGCGCTTTAATTATATCGACCTGTTGCATGGAACTTGTAGATAATCCTCGCTTGTTGTAAAGAATGACTTCTGTACCTCAACAGAAATAAACGCAGTGTAATGCGTGGAAGTAATTGAGAAGACCCGTCGTTGTTTGTCTGCATGATCCACTGCGGTTCTCTTTAATCAATGAAACCCTTATGGTAGAAACTTATGCTGCACTGGGATTCATCGTAGAAATTTTTTGGGTTCAGATATCAATACTGCTACGACGTATCGAATCCTACCCACATCCATCTCTGTTGGACGCTAGAAACTAGATATTAAACAAAATAGGCAAAGCAAGGCGTGAAACGTCATTAGCTAGCCATAAGGCATTTCATAATGCAGTAAATAATCTTTCAACTAGCAAGACAATAGACATGGAACGTTTATCATCATTTCATTTCAGTAAATATCATAAATTCATGATGAAGTCCAAACGTGTTCCTGATATTTTACTATATGTCGAGCTTGCACTTAGGCTATAAGTTTATTTGCGTTTTGAAATTCGTTGGAGCTTGAACGCTCGACCACAGCGGACGGCTGTGGTATTGCGTTTCTAGCTGCACTGCAACATTGGTTAAAATAAAATTTAATAGATGTACTAATATAGTTATTTTATGCCTACAGATCCAGTAAAAAAAAATTATGATCTACTTCCAAGAAAACGAGGGAACATAAATAGACATTTCCCTTCACAGGAACTGCATAAATAATTTTTTTTACGATTTGGTAACTTATCTGCTAGCGTACGTTCTCGTGATGCATCACTCTAGTGTTAAGATGTGACATAGGTATTAAACATTTTTACTGTAATATTTTTTCTGCTTCAGCTTTGTCTTGTTTAGATATAATTTACTGCATTTGCTGCTGCTGTTTGCCAGGCATAGTGTTACTGAATTTCACTTTGTATTACTCTGTTAAGCCAGTTTTACTACTGATTTATTTTTCTTGTTGCTGCTCATTGCTTCATATTACTTGTAATGTTGCATTTGCTAAGTCCTATATTGCTGCCTTTTTCTGCCAGTTTGCATTTTTTTGTCATTGCTGTTTGTGTTAATTGTTTTGTGCTGCTGCATTGCGTCGTCCCTTAGTTTAGCATCTGAGCTCAGTAGGTTTAAGTTAGCTTAAGATGGGGTAGGCCATATCAGAGAACAAGTTATGATGATTTGGAAGAAATGCATTGAGAAGCTATAAGAAAATGGTTTGGCCAAAAAAAGTAGTGTACAGTGGAGAAAAACTATTTTTGAAAGAGGATGTGAACAGAATACAGAAAGCAGGTTTAGATAGGACTTTTTGGGAATAATGATGATCTAAGTGAGATCTCTATGGAAAATACTGCAGTAAAACAAACCCTATCCTTTCCTTTTGTGTTATCCCTCTATGTGTTTATGTACCCTTGTGTATTTGTCTTTTTCCTGCCTTTATGTGTTTAGCTAATAAGATTTATGTTGTAGAATTTTTCAAATACTATGTTATTTTCTTTGTAAATATGTTCAGACATTATTTATTGTTTTGTTTTAATGGTCATGTGTGAAGTTGATGTTTCAAAAGTTATTCTGATCTTTTATGTATGTACTTATGTCGTAATTTTTGTAACACTGATGTATTTGTTATTTCGATTCTTTTGTAAAGCCTGTATAACTACAAATGTTATCTGCATTATTATGTTTTTAATGACGTATTTTTACCTTTGTTATTGTATTCTCATGTTATAAAATTGTAATTGACGTCAGTTCATCGAATTAAGTAACTTGTAAATTACATTTCACTGCACACGTTTCTGTTGGTCATAGTATATGCACAATATGTGAGAAGTAGGGACTGATAGTGTTTTCAAGTGTATTGGTAATTCAGCAAGGGACTGGTTAACAGCATTGCTGGTGCTAAGGACAATTCCAAAAACTATGTGAGTGGACAAGTGGTGGGTTATGGACTTGCTATATTATCCGCAAGACTCTTCAATGGTGATTGTGCGCCTGCACAGCAAACAGATGGCTGCTGGCTATCTCTACAAGGACTGAAGTTGGTCTACACCTTTGATGACTCCCCAAAACCATTATTTCTACAAGGACTGCAGTGGGTCTGCAGATCTGATGGCCCACCAATACCGTAATCTCTACCAGGACTACAATGGATCTACTCTGTGTTGACCTACCTACCAATATTCTTCAAAACTTCGACTGACTCTGCTGTGGGTTTGATCTGTTGTGGCCCATTACCTGTCTGCATGTCAGGAGTCAGCACTGTCTTTCTGTTGGAAGGACAACACTACTTCTTCAAGACTGCATGGAAATCCACTACTTCCGTGTGCATTTTCTTTTATTGCTCAGTCTTTGTGAAAAACACTACTATTTTACTGTGATGAATGATCAGGACTGTCTATATGAACTGTGAGAAAATTTTAGCTTTTTACCAACATTGTATCAATAAGTGTGTGCATTTGATTTCTTTGCTATTGTAATTATAATTATGAAAATTTTTTTTCAAATCTGTATTGGCCACTGCCCAAAACAATTTGTAAATTTTTTTTGTGGGGAGCATGGGGGCTATGTAAGTAGGCTGTTTACGTTTTTTTATTGGCAACGCCACGTAGCGCTCTGAAAATCACTGGCTGTGCCGTGTGCAGTCTGTGGCTGGTTTGCATTGTTGTCTGCCATTGTAGTGTTGAGCAGCGGCAGCTGGATGCAAACAGCGAGTAGCGTTGCGCAGTTGGAGGTGAGCCGCCAGTAGTGGTGGATGTGGGGAGAGAGATGGCAGAATTTTGGGAGGTTGCTATAAGCCGATGATCTGGACGTGTGTCCTCCAGAAAAAGGAAATTTTTAAAGATGGATGTCATTAATTGATATATATATATATATATATATATATATATATATATATATATATATATATATATGATGACTTTTAAACATTATTAAGGCAAATAGATTGTTTGTTTCATTTGATAACTATACCTATCAGTAGTTAGTGCCTTCAGTAGTTAGAATATTTGATTTAGCTGGCAGTATTGGCATCTTAATGCTATCGTTTTCCACGGATGTGTATGTCAATGGGCCTCTGGCTCACCAAACACGAATTGGTACGTGTTTCTGGTTTATTTTTGCATGTAATTCGTTGTAGAAATTGCAGGTGTTTACATCTGCTTACTCCATTCTGTATCTGACGTCGGCAGTGTAGACAGCCAGATGATTTAAACTATAGGAGTTGACCATCAAATGGGAGTTTCGTTGAATGTTGAATCTGAATTTTATTTCGTTTAATGTTGTTGTAAGACACTGAAGTTTCCTACAATTCTGAAGGGCTAGCGTTTGAGAAACGAAACCGACAGTAAACGGAAACCTTATGCGGCTTGTGGTTGGTCCACAGTTTATTTCTTGCGATCGCTGCCTGCACTTACTAAAATTACTTGGTTTCTGTATTTGGAAATATACAAAGTTTTTAGAGCGGTATAATTCTGACAGTCACTGAATGATGAAGAACTTTTGGTCATGCAGTTACACGAATTTTAATGTGTGTAACTACCCCAGCATTCATCATCATTTTACGTAGTTCAGTTAGTAAAAATACATTTGTAATTTCATTAATTCTCTTCGCCAAGGTGGTCAGTGACACACAAGGATTTCGCTACGCCTGCTTGCACTTCCTCAGAACGCAATTGTAGAAATAATTATTAACGTGTTATGCATGTAATGAAGAATTAATTCTGTAACTACATAAATCTTACATTTTTAGGGGTACATTACGGAGTCGAAAAGCGCGGGACGGCTTCTTTCATTTCTAAATGTTTTCGACACTGTCAATGGAGCGTTTATTTCACAATACTGTGACGATTTCGACGAGCCAGTTGTCATATTCAGACTATCAACAGATAAAAATGAGATAGAAAGAATTATTGTATAGCCTAAAAAAACTGCCAAGCTGTTATCTACGTAATGATAAAAAATCGTACCTAAAAGCACATGTTGCAAGCGATTTCCGTTACGTTGTCAACAATACTGAGTTTCTGTAAGCAGAGTGAAATCTTCCGTTTGTCAGTAGTCGCAGTAGAAATATCTATACGGTGGCGCGCGAAAAACTGGCCGCTAGTAAAGACCGCTCGCCAATCGTAAGCACGAACAGTTACCTGCCACTAGCAGATACAAAAACAAACAGATAGACTTTTAATAATCAGATAATAAAGAAATATGAAATAAGCTAGCGCAGATAATAAAGAAATAACAAATAAGCTAATGCAAAAATCTTTTACATTACACTAGGTGCTTACAACTCTCCCGCATTAACTGTCAACACTTCATTACGAATATTGCCCTTCAAGTATTCTTTTCTGGGTCATTTTCTTACCCTTTTTGCCTTAGATTGCCCCACAGATGAAGTCACTAGTGGTTAGATACAGCGAACGCGGCGGCCGCAATCCTTTGCCGACAGTGCTTTTTTCGATGAATCTTTCATGAAATTGTGAGATTGTCTCGTGTGAAATGTTACAGGTCGCCCCATCCTGTTGAAGAGCAGCATACGTCGGGCCATGTGAGGTCAACTAACCTAAAATTCCTCAAAGATTCGGATATATAGTGTTTAGTGTTTTTTTAAAAAAAATATGTGATCCATAATCGGACTTGCTGACACGTCACACCATATTCAGATTTTTTTTCATTGTGGAGAGGTTCCTCATCAATCGTATAGGGATTGTTTGTTGACCAGTATCGGGTGTTCTCGAGGTACACTTGTAACTGTCAGATGGTGCAAGGCTTCGCGACTCATGAAATACAGCAACGACTCCAGCATTACTTTGTCGACAGAGCCACGCTCAGTAATTCACACGTTGTGCCTTATCTTCCTCTTTTAGTTCTTGGACACATGTCCTTTTGTAGGGCTTCATCCCAGAATGGTATAAAGCACGTTGACAAGACCAACACGAAACGCTCACTTGTTGCGGCAATTTACATATCAGCTTCTTTGGATTCTAGACCATTCGTGCACGAATATCCGCGATCACAGGAAGTGTACGAACGGATGGGGCTCGATTGTTTATTACGCCACTTTTTCTCCAAATCCTGTTTACTGCTCTTTGCTGGCATGGAAACGCCAGGAAACTGCTTTTTAAAATGTCCCGCGTTTCCGTAAATGAGCCCGTAGACACGTACGTCTCAACTATTGTGATTGTTTTTTGAATAGGATTCATCTCGCTGACATCTACTAGACAAGTCTTAATCAACTCGCAGCGGCTTTCGTACTGACAATACATAACAGCTTCGAAATAGAACAATTGGCTGGCGGCAATGAACAGTGTAGTACTTGGGACCGGTTTCTCGTGCACTATCCTGTACTTTGGCGGTTCTTATAATTACATTCAGTACAGTTATGTGGTACGATTTTTGATAAGTTTAAAAAAAATTTAATGCACTGTTTAAATTTCAACAGTTGAATGTAGAAAATCAGAAAACATAATGCGATGTATTGATGATTCTTGGAGTTTCCTGGCATAATGAGTGTTCACGAAGATTCAGAATGGCACCCGGATGACGTCGAAGTCTTGCCACGATATTTCGACTGTTAACTATTCAGTCATGCTCAGATGCGTGTTTTACACTGAAGGTTGCTGTTTTTTCGTTTTTTGCCCTTTATTCCATTTCGATTCCCCCCCCCCCCCAGAGAGTGGGGGGGGGGGGGGGAAGCGGGCTGGTAACAGCGTAATAGGCCGTTCTATAGCCTACAGAAGAGTTAAAAAACAGAATGAGGATAAACAATAAAAACAGGCGATAAAATCGCGGAAAGTTGCGGAAGTTAAAAATATAAAACACGGGGTTGCCGATGTGAATGAAGACAGACAGGAAGTAGACAGGTACAATTAAAAAGAACGCGGCAACAGTCTGATTTATGTTCGCAAGAGTTAAAGACAAACGCACCTAGCAACACTGAAAGGGGACGCACAACACTGAACACTCGAGGTTTCTGGTGCACTCGCTGACTTTATAACAAAACTTGGCCGCGTGGTTTGAGCATCATGTCACGGACTGCACGGCGACTCCTACCGGAGGTTCGAGTCCTCTCTCGGGCATGGGTGTGCGTGTGTTGTTCGTAGCATAAATTAGTTTAAGTTACTTTAAGTAGTGTGTACGTCTAGGGACCGATAACCTAAGCAGTTTGGTCCCTTAGCTGTTGACACATATTTTAACATTTTGAATAAAAGTTGGCGCGGAGGCGCATGCGCATAGGTACCAGTCGCCTTAGTCGAGTTTAGCATCGTCTTGAAATATTCCTCCATCTGAGGCGAGTAGTTGCGTATGTAATGGTGACACAGCATGATCGCCCTCTGTTGGAAAGCGGGCTCGCAGAAATCAGCGGGTCGCACGCCTTATCCAGTCTTGTGGAGCGACAGTTAAATTTATTATAACAATTGAAAAGTGATAATTTGCTTTTTCTGTAGTATTAATTTTATTGTGTTAACCATTTTTCGGCTTACAAAGTCATCTTCAGACATTTACTAACCATTGTCGCCAAAGAAGTTACAATATTTGTAAACAATATTAGAACAGAAGTTGATGAAGTCCCATACTCCGTGACGGAACGTAGGGGAACGATGCGGGAGACCCCCACCGCCGTACTAGGCAAGGTGCTAGTGGAGGTGGTTTGCCGTTGCCTTCCTTCGACCGTAATGGCGATGATTGATAATAATGAAGACGACACAACAACACCCAGTCATCTCGAGGCAGGAAAAATCCCCGACCCCGCCGGGAATCGAACACGGGGAAGCGAGAACGCTACCGCGAGAGCACCAGCAGCGAACCGAACAGGAGAACAGAAGTTACACATCTAGACTGAAGCAGAAATGTACAGTAAATAATAATTTTTGACGGTGTGGTGGTAATACAATGTAAAAAGTAAAAAGTTGAACAGCAAATAAATATAAACGGAGTAAATAGAAAAAACTGGAACAGCGATCCTACATAACAGTTTATATTAATAAACTAAGCCAGTAAAAATGGCTCTCAGAACTATGGGACTTAACTTATGAGGTCATCAGTCCGCTAGAACTTAGAACTACTTGAACCTAACTAACCTAAGGACATCACACACATCCATGCCTTAGGCAGGATTCGAACCTGCAACCTAGCGGTCACGCGGTTCTAGACTGTAGCGCCTAGAACCGCTCGGTTATCATGACCGGAAAAACCAATAAAATAAACAAGGTTATTACTGGACGCATAAAACATGGAAAGTGATAACGCAGACCAATTAAATGAAGAACGAATTATCAGTGTAACTACAAAATATATAAGGAACGTAAACAATATCAATAAGATAAACAGAATTGAGTAAATGCAGGAAAACGGAGGGAACATACAGTAAATTCCATCGTTGAGAGTGCGGTAGTACTGCATTTTAAAAAGTAAAAAGATGAACGGTATGCAAATGTAAAAAGAGAAAACAGGAAAAACATTATCACTATACTCAAAACTGAGCGTATGTAACAGTTTGAATTAAATAAATAAAGCAAGTAAAATAGAAACAGTACTTGATGAGGCAACTACAAGAGGTATTAAACTGAAAAGGTATTAAACTGTAGAACAAAGGCAAACTAGCGCTTTTCATTTATAATAATGTTGTTCTACCAAGAACCGACGGAAAATTCAGTTAACATATAATTCTTATGTTGACACGTGAATACTGAGGCCCCTACACGCCTTAACAGTTTATCGGCCGACCGACGGACCGAGCAAATTTGTAGCCTCCTGAGAAAGTCCTGACCGTCTGCAATCAGAGAGCACTGCGCTGCTCTGTTGTTGTGATTTATTTATTTTACGTTCATTAAGTTAATGTTTTACGACATCATCTTGGTTTCACACAGCAATAAAAACTGGGTTTTCCATGCCTGTTTTAGAGCTAACAAGGTCAATAGAAGCCGAGAGAAAGCTACGGCCAAAGATTGGGTAATGCAGAGAAAAGAAGTCATCCATGCTCTGTTACTTAAGGTGCTGGTAGCCGATGGTTATCGTAATTTCCTACGAATGTATCAAACATGCATTTCGGAGCTGCTGAACGACATCAAACTACTCTTAACGAAAAAGAATATAGTCACAAGAGAGGCTGAGAGTTGCGACGAGAGGCTGTTAGCTACATTACGGTTTCACGCAACTAGCAGCGGTTAAGAGGATCTCAGATTAGTTCTGTTGTATACCCACAATTATTATCTAAAATGATTAGTGAAACGGACAACGTGATTTATAGTTTCCTGGGGAAATGCATCCTGATAAGCAAAACAAATAAAACAAACTTTATTATTTCTGTACGAAGCGTAAAGGATGCCTTAAGTAATTCATTTCAAATGAGTATAAGAAAGACTACAAACATTAATGGAACACATCATCTAATAAATACAACAGGTATACAAGAAATGAACCATTTAACAAATGTTAGAAATGTGAAAGGAAAACACGCTTTGCCTTTCGTAGATGAAGGATTGGATATAGGCTGGATTTTCTTAACAAATTAAACAATATAGCACGTAGGCTATATCTTACGAATCAATTTTGTGTGTAGATTGTATGAGTCAGGCACTATACCATCTGCCTTCCGGAAAAACGTCATCCACACAATTCCGAAGATTGCAGTAGCCGACACGTGGAAGAACTATCTCAGAATCAGATTAGCAGCTCGTGCATCTAATTTGGCGACAAGAACAATACAGAGAAGAATGGAAAGAAAATTGAGGATAAGAAGTGGAGAAGAACTAAAGGATTTGCTGAATGGAATGGACAGTCTAATGACTACGCAATATGGATTAAGAGTAAATCGAAACCGAGCGAGGTGGCTCAGTGGTTAAAACACTTCATTGGCATTCGAAGGACAAAGGTTCAAGCTCGCGTCCGGTTATCCTGATTCAGGTTTTCCATGATTCCCTTGAATCACTTCAGGCAAATTCCGGGATGGTTCTCTTGAAAGGACATGGCTGCCCTTCTTCCCCATCCTTCCCTAATCCGATGGGACCGATGAGTTCACCGTTTGGTCCCTCCCAAAAATCAGCCAACCAATAAATCGAAGAAGACTAAAACAGTGAGAAGTAGGAGGAATGAGGACAGTGAGAAACTTAACATCAGGATTGGTGATCATGAAGTAGATGAAGTTAAGGAATTCTGATGCAAACAGCGACAGCCAGAGTTGCAACCAAAATGGATGTTTATTTAGTATTCGTACATCCATATATAAACTGGATGAAGGTGGGACACAGCTGGTAGGATTTTTATTAAAAATGAAATTCCTCCAGCTGTAATTAAGATTTTATATTTACTTCGCTACTAGTTTCGACGTTACGTCTACGCCATGTTCAGACCCGTACACTTTGATGCAGTCAGTTGTGTGTGGCTCGGTCTAGAAGTCCGCGGTGAGACCAACACGTGCCCCACATGGATGTCGGGCAGTAACTAGTTACGCGGACTTCTAAACAGAGCCATACACAACTGATTTCATCAATGTGTACGGGCCTGAAGATGGCGTTGACGCTACGTCGTAACTAGTAGCAAAATAAATATAAAATCTTAAGCACAGCTGGTGGAATTTCATTTTTAAGAACTTTATTTAGTAGGTGACTGGTTTCCGGACAGGCCCATTCGCAAACCAACCAATGTTTGCAAAGTAAAATGTGCGTCAAAATAACAGTAAACAAAGCGCATGCGCTTCCAGCTAGTGCTGGAGTTACGCAGTTAAGAAATTCTGTTACCTAGGCAACAAAATAACATACGACGTACAGAGCAAGGAGAACATAAAAAGCAGATCAGCACTGGCAAAAAGGGCATTCCTGGCCAAGAGAAATCTATTAGTATCGAACACAGATCTTAATTTGAGGAAGAAATTTCTGAGAATGTACGTTTGGATCACAGCATTGTGAGGTAGTGAAAGTGGACTGTGAGAAGATCGGAACAGAAGAGAATCGAAGCATTTGAGACGTGCTGCTACAGAACAATGTTGAAAACTGGTGAACTGATAAGATAAGTAATAAGAAGGTTCCCTGTAGAATCGGTGAGGAATGGAATATGTAGCAAATACTGTTAAGACATCACGGACTAACTTCCATGGTAGTAGAAGGACCGGTAGAGAGTAAAAACTGTAGAGGGAGACGTAGATTAGAATGCATCCATTGCATACATTGAGGACGTTGCAAGCGCTACTCAGATGAGGAGGAATTCGTGGCGGGCTTCATCAAACCAGCGTTAGAAGACTGATGAAAAAAAAACTCCTCCCTTCCCCTTCCTGTTCCTGTTGCCACCCCATTCTACATTTACATCTACATTTGTACTCTGCAAGCCACCCAACGGTGTGTGGCGGAGGGCACTTCACCTGCCACTGTCCCTTTCCTGTTGCAGTCGCTTATGGTACGCGGGAAGAACGACTACCGGAAAGTCTCTGTGCGCGCTCTAATTTTACAGTCGTGATCTCCTCGGGAGGTATAAGTAGAGGGAAGCAATATATTCGATACTTCATCCAGAAACGCAACCTCTCATAACCTGGACAGCAAGCTACACCGCGATGCAGAGCGCCTCTCTTGCAGAGTCTGCTACTTGAGTTTCCTAAACACCTCCGTAACGCTATCATGCTTACCAAATAACCCTGTGACGAAACGCGCCGCTGTTCTTTGGATCTCCTCTGTCAATCGGACCTAGTACGGATCCCACACTGATGAGCAATACTCAAGTATAGGTCGAACGAGTGTTTTGTAAGCCACCTCCTTTGTTGATGGACTACATTTTCTAAGGACTCTCCCAATGAATCTCAACCTGGCACCCGCCTTACCAACAATTAATTTTATATGATCATTCCACTTCAAATCGTTCAGTACGCTTACTCCCAGATATTTTACAGAAATAACTGCTACCGATATTTGTTCCGCTATCACATAAGCATACAATAAAGGATTCTTTTTTCTATGTATTCGCAGTACATTACATTTGTCTATGTTAAGGGTCAGTTGCCAGTCCCTGTACCAAGTGCCTGTCCGCTGCAGATCTTCGTGTATTTCACTGCAAGTTTCTAATGCTGCAACTTCTCTGTATACTACATCATCATCCGCTAAAAGCCGCATGGAACTTCCGACACTATCTACTAGGTCATTTATATATATTGTGAAAAGTAATGGTCCCATAACACTCCCCTGTGGCACGCCAGAGGTTACTTTAACGTCTGTAGACGTCCCTCTATTGTGAACAACACGCTGTGTTCTGTTTGCTAAAAACTCTTCAATCCAGCCACACAGCTGGTCTGATATTCCGTAGGCTCTTACTTTATCAGACGACAGTGCGGAACTGTATCGAACGCCTTCCGGAAGTCAAGGAAAACAGCATCTACCTGGGAGCCTGTATCTAATATTTTCTGGGTCTCATGAACAAATAAAGCGAGTTGGGTCTCACACGATCGCTGTTTCCGGAATCCATGTTGATTTTTACAGAGTAGATTCTGGGTTTCCACAAATGACATGATACGCGAGCAAAAAACATGTTCTAAAATTCTACAACAGATCGACGTCAGAGATATAGGTCTATAGTTTTGCGCATCTGCTCGACGACCCTTCTTGAAAACTGGGACTACCTGTGTTCTTTTCCAATCATTTGGAACCTTCCGTTCCTCTAGAGACTTGCGGTACACAGCTGTTAGAAGGGGACAAGTTCTTTATCGTACTCTGTGTAGAATCGAACTGGTATCCCGTCAGGTCCAGTGGACTTTCCTCTGTTGAGTGATTTCAGTTGCTTTTCTATTCCTTGGACACTTATTTCGATCTCAGCCATTTTTTCGTTCTTACAAGGATTTAGAGAAGGAACTGCAGTGCGGTCTTCCTCTGTGAAGCAGCTTTGGAAAAAGGTGTTTAGTATTTCAGCTTTACGCGTGTCATCCTCTGTTTCAATGCCATCATCATCCCAGAGTGTCTGGATATGCTGTTTCGATCCACTCACTGATTTAACGTAAGACCAGAACTTCCTAGGATTTTCTGTCAAATCGGTACATAGAATTTTACTTTCGAATTCACTGAACGCTTTACGCATAGCCCTCCTTACGCTAACTTTGACATCGTTTAGCTGCTGTTTGTCTGTGAGGTTTTGGCTGCACGCCATGCGCGAGCGGTTGCAAGCTCGCTCGAGGAGATCGGTGAACAGGCCAGATTTAACAGACGGTCTGCCTCTGAACCTGTTGGGCGGACTTACCTGTGCCTGTGGTGCGGGTAGAGCAGTTTGCCGTCGGCGGCGATGCTGTTGACGGCCTTGTGCGGGTAGTCGACGCCGACGCCGACGCCGGCGGCGGCGGCCAGCTTTGCCTTGGCGCTCGAATGGTGGCCGGCGCCGCCCCCGCCGCCCCCGCCGCCCAGCCCGCAGAGGCGGCCGTACAGCCGGCGGAAGCTGCGCGCCAGCACGTCGCCCACGGTCGACAGGTAGACCAGCATCAGCGGGATGCCCACCAGCGCGTACACGATCGTCACCACCTTCCCCCACGGAGTCCGCGGCGACACGCTGCCGTACCCTGGCGACACACAGGACGCGCGCGCCTCACTCTCCGTCTCACCAAGTCCTGGCTGCTACAACTGCATTTACACACTACAGATGCCCCTACCGATGGATTTTATGCAACCTGCAACACCTTCAAACACCACATGCGAGATTTTCATATTCTCTCGCCCGCTACGTGCGAACTATTAGTCCTACACAGAAAATGAACAGGACCGTTTTTTAGGAAATATAATCTAGTTAAATTCCCTAGTAAAAGGTCCTATTCATTTTTTCTGTAGGACTAGTAATTTGCATGTAGCGCGTAAGAGAATATAAAAATCTTATGCATAGACTTTGAAGGCGTTTTGGGTTGCATAAAGCCCATCGGTAGGGGCAGTTGAATCACCCTGTATACGGTGATATTGCTGCATGGGGACAAACTGCATGGAACCATCACTGGAACGACAAGGAGTTGGTTCAAATGGCTCTGAGCACTATGGGACTCAACTGCTGTGGTCATTAGCCCCTAGAACTTAAAACTACTTAAACCTAACTAACCTAAGGACATCACACACATCCATGCCCGAGGCAGGATTCGAACCTGCGACCGTAGCAGTCGCACGGTTCCGGACTGCGCGCCTAGAACCGCGAGACCACCGCGGCCGGCCGATAAGTAGTGAAAACTGTCAAATTAACACATGGCCAGGAAAGCATGATATTTCTACTACAGGGCGCACATTAATTCATCATGTCTGTACAGTTCAATGCAGTGCACGGAAAGTTGTCATGTGATCACCATTAGATGAAATGTAGGAAGTGGCCCCCACGGACCTCGAAGCACGCACGAACACGACACAGCAATGACCTGTATACAGGGTGGTCCATTGATCGTGACCAGGCCAAATATCTCACGAAATAAGCGTCAAACGAAAAAAACTACAAAGAACGAAACTTGTATAGCTTGAAGCGGGAAACCGGATGGCGCTATGGTTGGCCCGCTAGATGGCACTACCATAGGTCAAACGGATATCAACTGCTTTTTTTGTAAACACTAACTCCGCTTTTTATTACATCTTCGTGTAGTACGTAGAGAAATATGAATGTTTTAGTTGGACCACTTTTTTCGCTTTATGATAGATGGCGCTGTAATAGTCACAAACATATGGCTCACAATTTTAGGCGAACAGTTGGTAACAGGTGGAATTTTAAAATTAAGATACAGAACGTAGGTACGTTTGAACATTTGATTTAGGTTGTTCCAATGTGATACATGTACCTTTCTGAACTTATCATTTCTGAGGACGCATGCTGTTACAGCGTGATTAAATGTAAATATCACATTACTGCAATAAATGCTCAAAATGATGTCCGTCAACCTCAGAGGATTTAGCAATACGTGTAACGACATTCCTCTCAACAGCGAGTAGTTCGTCTTCCTTAATGTTCGCACATGCATCGACAATGCGCTGACGCATGTTGTCAGGCGTTGTCGGTGGATCACGATAGCAAATATCCTTCAACTTTCCGCACAGAAAGAAATGCGGGGATGTCAGATCCGATGAACGTGCGGGCCATGGTATGGTGCTTCGATGACCAATCCACCTGTCATGAAATATGCTATTCAGTACCGTTTCAACCGCACACGAGCTATGTTCCGGACATCCATCATGTTGGAAGTACGTCGCCATTCTGTCACGCAGTGAAACATCTTGAAGCAACATCGGTAGAACATACGTAGGAAATCAGCATACATTGCACCATTCAGATTGCCATCGATAAAATGGGGGCCAATTATCCATCCTCTCATCATGCCGCGACGTACATTAACCCGCCAAGGTCGCTCATGTTCCACTTGTCGGTGCCTTCGTGGATTTTTCGTTGCCCAATAGTGCATATTATGCCGGTTTGCGTAAACGCTGTTGGTGAATAACACTTCGTCGCTAATTAGAACGCGTGCAAAAAATGTGTCATTGTCCCTTAATTTCTCTTGTGCCCAGTGGCACAACTGTGCACGACGTTCAGAGTTGTCGCCATGCAATTCCTGGTGCATAGAAATATGGTACGGGTACAATCGATGTTGATGTAGCAGTCTCAACACCGACGTTTTTGAAATTCCAGATTCTTGCGCAATTTGTCTGCAATTGATGTGCGGATTAGCCGCGACAGCAGCATCTACCTGGGCATCATCATTTGTTGCAGGTCGTGGTTGACGTTTCACATGTGGTTGAACACTTCCTGTTTCCTTAAATAACGTAATTATCCGGTGAACGGTGCGGACACTTGGATGATTTCCAGGATACCGAGCAGCATACATGCCCGTTGGGAATTTTGATCACAACAGCTATACAGCAACACGATATTGACTTTTTCCGCAATTGGTAAACGGTCCATTTTAACAATGGTAATGTATCACGAAGCAAATACCGTCCGCACTGGCGGAATGTTACGTGATACCACGTACGTTTGGGTTTGTGACTATTACAGACCCATCCATCACAAAGCGAAAAAAGTGGTCCAACTAAGGCATTCATATTTCTTTACGTACTACACAAATATGTAATAAGAAATGGGGGTTCCTATTTAAAAAAATGCAGTTAATATGCGTTTGACCTATGACAGCGCCATCTAGCGGGCCAACCATAGCGCTATCTGTTTTCCCCCTTCAAGCTAAACGAGTTTCGTTCTTTGTAGTTGTTTCGTTTGACGTTTATTTCTTGAGATATTTGGCCCGGTCACTATCAATGGACCACCCTGTATATGTAGAAATGTGCCATCCTGAAATTAAATGGTCTCACAGGCGGCATGAAGGTGTTCTTCCAGTGTCTGTACGTCCGGGATGGGCTGGGTACGCACAGTTTGTTTCTGGTGGCCCCCAAAGGTAGAAATCTAAAACCTTCAGGTCTGGCGACCGGGCAGGCCATGCTACCGGATCACGTCGTCCGATCTGTCGACCAAGCTAGATGAAATGCGGTTAGCTGGAGCACCATCATGTAGCTACATTATACTTCGTACAACCAAAGGTACATCATCCAGCGAGTGAGATATTGTCACCTGCAGGAAGTGCAGATATTTCTCGCTTGTGAGACGTTTTGGAAAAATGACTGGTCGAACGAGGCGGTCGCCAGTAATCCCCACCAATAGATTGAGGCTGAACTGGTGCTGATGTTTCGCTGGTATTAAACCACGGGTATTTACCGTAGGCCACAGGTGAGTTTTGTAAAGGAAGATAATTCTCCCCCTTGTGAAGATAGCCTCGTCTGTTAATAGGATGACGGAAATTCTAGAAGAGTATGGCCAGTGCAACAAACCAGCGATAAAACCGTCGCACAATTGGCCAAGTTGCTTCGAAGCCTGGACAGAATAGAATAAAAAGGTGCGCGTTCCAACTTTATTCCCGAGAGACCTTGCGTAGACTGTACTGGTGTGTACTACTGCGATGTCATTCCAGACTCTGTTAGGTACGATATTTGCCGTGACAGTTGATGGTAAACAGTGAATCATACAACGACACATATTTCGGATATTGTGTGTGTTACGCGTTTAATATATGACATCGATCCTGCCTAGCTGTCAGGATAAAATAAGATGGGTAGCAGAGCCGAATCTATATTTATGATATTTTAACCGGTGTACTGATGTTTATCGACGTAAAACTGAATTACTACCGACATGATACAAAATCGTTGGCTGCAAAATTTCCTCTGTGTGGCTCTACTTTTGTAAATGGCTCTCCTATTACTTTTATAGTATGTTTTTGCACCCACATATTCACACTTTTTTAGTCAGCGGCCATTTCTCTGTCGTGGAAGTGCCACACGGTAAAAATGGGTCCCTCATTATTGTAATTATCTCATAAACTATTACCTGAACAAAAAATATCATTTTGGGTTTTCTGTAGAATTCTCAGGCAACTATTCGGAATTGTGACCATAATTTTTTCGCCAATTAGCAGATAATTGTTTTACAGGATTAAATTTTCTCCGAGTAATATGGTTTTTTTCTCAAAATTCTGCACAACTATTAAAATTTTGTTAAGAAAACTCTAGAACTAAAACATACCTACCAAGAACTCAAAAAATCTATATTTCTCGAAACTCAGGTGCCATCTTCACTGGACTCAGGACGTTCTACAATAACGTCCGATGCCGACATCAGTCCATATCGTTTCGATGCACGGATTTGGCATAATCGAATCTGCTGCGTTGCCGACTGGTCAGCTACGTGAAGATGCGTAGAAGCTCGGAATAAGGATACCCGGCATTACCGAGAAGATTTTACACGCAAACATTCACTTGAGGAGACGATGCACATCGCATTCTGTTGACTTCTCCCATCTTCGGTTCCATTCACATCGAGAGTCCAAAAAAAGGGCAACTGAAGAACATAAATAGATGCCACCTGAGGTAAAAGGTCCGCTTTTCGAACCATCTCCCAGCGGATAATTCGACAGCGACCCTTATGAAAGCAATAATGACACAAGCGACGAATGTGTTTACGATTGCGGCTGTTGAATGCAAAGTATTGAATAAAACATTTCAGTACGGCAATTCCTACTCGTTATCGGCAACACGAAGTTTTACTCGAATCCGCTAAATTTATAATTTTTGATCCTCCAAATTGGATCTTCTATTTTGAATTTTGTAGTTCTGACATCAGAGTCCTAATCAGCAGTCCAAAGGTCCTAAAGGGAACACAGTTCTTTGGGATGTTATATCCATTTTTCTATTATGCCCACGTTTTGAAGCGAGTCAGTTGGTCCACAGTGGGTCGCCGAGGAGGCAAAACATAGGTACTAAGGTTTGCAGGCGTTGTAAGTGATACGTGTAGTGGGAATTGTCATGACGGCTGTTCCACACGGTCGTGTGCCCCACACAATGCTGACGGGCACTTGCTGGTGCTGATACTGGGTCATGTTCTACAGTTCAGCATCTGTTGCTCCAAGTCCTGTGTACGTACCAGGAGCATCTGCCTTTCACGGTCAACCATTTCCGTAAACGGGCCTCTCTCACACAAACGACGGAACACAGTAGGAAACAGTTTATGGTGAAGTTTCCGGACGGCGAGCATATTTTTACCGGTACGCTCGTGCTACTACCCTTCCACTGACATTTGCCTCTCCGTATATAAGGACCGTGTCGCCCTGTTCCAGGTCTGAATACTAAGTCACCGTTTCTGAGCCCTGCATTTCACCATGCACGTCCACGCCAGAGTGATCCCGCAGCAACAGTGATGAGGATGCCCGTTAGTACCGTCGAGAGAGCTCACAGCCGTCTTGGACAACGTTTGAGTATGGAGCTGAAACACTATTACAGACAGGGCATTCCCACTTTTTTTTCTTTATTGTGATTTCATTCCTCTGCACCATATGGGCAAGGGAGGGCTGCCAGCGGCATTATCCACCGCTCTTCAGCCGAGTGACATGACAAATAATAAAAGAATAAAATGTTACATATAAGGCGATAAAAAAGGGGGACCTAAAACAGAGTGAGGGGAAATAATGGAGGTGAAAATACACTGGCATGGTGCGTTCATGGGGGGACAATTAAAAAAGTCGACATAAAGCTAAAAAACACAGATGGCAATTCGTAGAACACAAAAAAGAGACTGACGCCACACGCACAGGTTAAAAGTTGGCCACAGTATTAAAAACACTCCAGAGCAGCACACTTTAAATCCATTTGCAGCGCTCACGGTGAAGAATAAAACTGCCAGGTGGGATCTGCCGAGGGAGAGACCAGAGAGGATGGAAAAGGAGGGGAGAACAAGATGCAGCACTAAAGGGGGCGGGATGGAAAGAGTAGGGGCGTCAGCGTGTGTACCAAGAGGCAGGAGACAGGTGGGGCAGGAGAGGAAGAGGAAGACAAGGCAGGAGGGAGTGCAGAGACACTGAAAGGAAGCACAGGAGAGGGAGGGAGAGTAAGAGGGGAAAGCCGCTCAGGAGAAGTGAGGGGGAGGAGAGGGAGTCTTGAGGAGGAGGCATGAGGAAGACGGGGTTAGGTAGGGTAGATTCCAGGGTGAAGCTCATCATCCGGGAGAGGTAGATGGTGGAAGTTGTGTTGGGAAAGGAGGCGGAGGGTGTGGAGATGGAGAGAGGGTGGGACACATCGGTAAAGGCGCGGAAACGGGCTGGGGCTGGAGAGAAAGGCAGACACCAGGAGGTGAGGCGGATCAAGGTGGCGCACAATATATAGTGTGCGGATATTTTCAAGGAAAAGTAGAAGGTGGGGGAAGGGCATGAGGTCGTAGAGGATGCGCATGGGAGACGGAATGCGGATGTGGAAGATGATGCAAAGTGGCAATCCCATTTGCCTGGTGTTTTCTTATGTATGCTTTCAGTCACTCATACCTACATAGTGAAAGATCTTTTACCTCCACTCTCAAATGAGTTTACCTCCCTTGAACGCATTTCTGGCCATATGACCAGTGGTGTAGCTAGGTGGTTTGGCATTCCCCGCCCCACCAAGCCTACAGAAATATCAAATTTTTGGGAGGAAGCAAATTTTGATAAAAGTGGTTAAGTAAGAATGGTATACCAGGTGTAGAGGTAAGACACCGGAGTTTTCCTATAGATGGTGCTAGCCATCAGTCAATGGTTTTCCACTGGGATGGATGTTATTGTGCAGGGGATGTTATACTGCCAGACCACATTTTAAATGGGCCACTATGTTCAGTCAACGATTAGTTGGTCTGGAGATGGCTGAGGTTTTGGTAGAGCTCCCCAAAGTCTGTCTGTGTCGACATGTGTATACTGCATCTCTCCAAAATTCACATATACCTATTTCACTTAGTGTGTACGAAACCTAATTTTTCTGATCCAAAGTTGTTTCATATGGATACAGAAAATTTCGTCTGTTGGGTAAAAGGCTGTGACCCATATGAAGTAATAAGGTGACACTCTAACAAACTGAACACACTGCGATATGTGGCTGATAATCGTTATGACACAACGCCTCAAAACAGAAAGATTATTGGGCTAATAAAAGAGAAGGTAAATGGGTCACAGATTCTGGAGTTTGCTGATCTCAGATCAAAACTTAATTCATACTGTACTGACACAGGTCCTGCCCGAAGGCAGGTTAAGCTGTGCTACATGTGTTCTCAATAGCTGTCACAAATGATGATTACAAGGAGTGCCTGTTTACCAGTGCTCCATCTCAACCTTCGCATATGGTGCACAAAATAAGCGTTTGACTGTGAGACAATGTGGTACTTTATCTCATCTGAAAGTCAACCTGTGCGTTATAAAGACAAATGTTTTGTCTGTGAGGAATCTATTAACTAGGAGTGAAGGGACGATTGAGAGTGGATGGGTTTTTATTTCTAAATAGGAAATGTATGCACAAGTGTGTGCAGAATAGTAGTGTGGGTCATCTGTTATAGCGTAAATAGGTGTGTGTTCATATGCACACACCTATGTTTTGTGTGTGTGTGTGTGTGTGTGTGTGTCCTCCACCTTCTACTAATTGTAGCAACCAGTAAATTAATGTTTCATTTCCCAAGTAAAAATAATGAAAAATCTATACATTGAAACAGTTACATAAAAGATTGAAATGCGTGTCAAAAATTTTTTTTGCTGTTGAAAACCGAATTGTCAAAGGAGTATCTATTGTGTAAGGAAGCATATCAGAAAATAATAATTAAATTTTTTAAAGACTGCATGGGAAATGTAGTATATAGGTTCTTTTTTACTAGTATTAGCATAAAAAAATAGTATATCTATATGTGTATGTCTATACGAATTGTCTCTGTACAAATTGCAAGTATTGGTGCAAAAAAGGTATGTTTATGTATTTATGTGTATAAGTTGTTTCCTATTAAATACTCAAGTAGAGAAGAAAATATTAACAAAAATTAAATATTTTGCAAAACTTCATTATCGAAGAAAGCCTATTGTTAATTAATCAACGTTTATTATGAAAGAGAAAATATTCTTAATAAACCATAATTTAATTTGTTTTCTTATCTATACCTCCTATTATTTACAAAAAAAGAAAGCTACACTTTTATTGGGATAAGATCACATTGACAGCTGATCATATCACTATGACGCACGTAGCACTAAGACGTGTCTCCCACAGTTGACTTACTGAGAGAAAATGGGGAGGGAGACGAGGGAAGTTAATTTAAGTCTTCCTATTATTCTAGACGTAGAAGAGGGAAGTGGAGGGAGAAGGTGGGAGGTGACCTTGATTTGAGGAAATAAGCCACACAATGGATACTGACATTGAATTTGCTGCTGTTTTCATGTCACACAGTTGATGGAGATGCTTGGGCAAACAGCCCACCTTGATTTCAGACACACAATTACCTTTTAGGCAAGGGCGTAGTATCAGATTGGACCATGACCTCCATCTTGGGACTCATATCTGCACTGATCCACAACTGGTGTTTTTAGTGGTTACGTTATGGTCCACTTATTTTGGTTAAGAAAACTAAATGTGGTAGGAAATGAACACATTTTACAGCACTATGTACTGCATTCAACAGAGCAACAGTTTGGAGATGGTGATTGTGTCATTATGACGATGCAGTCTTTCATAATACAGCACATGTGAGGCAATGGGTTGTGGACAATAACATTCCAGAAATGGACTAGACTGCACAGAGTTGCAACCCAATTTTCCGACAACACACCTGTAGAGTCTTGTACCACAATGAAGCATAGGAGAGAATGTTGTTATGGGTGGCTTGTATCCTCTTTTTACAACAAAAATAGGCACTTGGTTTAATACAGTTCTTCATTTACATGAACTGAGAATATTTACTTAACTTGAATGGAGTACATGTTTTGTGGTACAAGCTCATCAATAATAGTCCTCTTGCAGACTGATGTAATTTCCATATCAGTTATACTGCTATTACAAACTGTAGGTTCTCACTACTAGTAAAGGACAATTCTAGCTGACGTAAACTAGTCCCACTGTAGTCACTAACCTGGTCGCTATGTCCTGTCGTAGCCTGTGACGAAGTAAACCTGCTCTGCGAGTAAACTGACGGGCGCCAAACTGGATGATTGAGTGAAGGCTTTCTGGCCAGCGGCGGATGCCGAAATACATCCTATCGAGAGGACGATGGCGGCGTATTGCTTTTCGGTGTGTGTGTGTGTGTGTGTGTGTGTGTGTGTGTGTGTGTGTGTGTGTGTGTGTGTGTGTGTGGCTGCCCTCTCTTGTGATAGGCACGCATGACCCAGCACCTACTAATCTAAATTTAGCGCGGACTTCAATGTTAAACGCTTATAAGTGTTTCCACAACGAAACTTTGTCCCGAAACCTGGCAGAAAATCCAAAGACATTCTGGTCGTATGTGAAGTATGTTAGCGGCAAGAAACAATCATTACCTTCCCTGTGTGATAGCAAATGGAGATACTATCGAAGACAGCGCTGCCAAAGCAGAGTTACTAAACACAGCCTTGCGAAATGCCCTCACAAAAGTAGACGAAGTAAATATTCCAGAATTCGAATCAAGAACAGCTGCCAACATGAGTAACGTAGAAGTAAATATCCTCGGAGTAGTGCAGAAATTTGAATCACTTAATAAAAGCAAGTCTTCAGGTCCAGACTGTATACCAATTAGGTTTCTTTCAGAGTATGCTGATGCATTAGCTCCATATTTGGCAATCATACACAACCGTTAGCTCGACGAAAGATCCATACCCAAAGACTGGAAAGTTGGACAGGTCACACCAATATTCAAGAAAGTTAGTAGGAGTAATCTACTAAATTACACGCCCATATCGTTAACGTGGATATGCAGCAGGATTTTGGAACATATATAGTGCTCGAACATTATGAATCACCCCGAAGGAAACCGTCTATTGACACACAGTCAACATGGGTTTAGAAAATATCGTTCCTAGTAGCTGTAGATGTAGGAAGTATGCAGCAGACTTCAGCAGTTACGGTGGCCAGGAAAATTGCAAAGTCTAAGAGAAAGAAGAAGGTTCTGCTGTTAGGTCGTTCTCATGGTAGAGGTGTAGGCCAGCAGTTGCAGGCAGTGTTGGGTAGTGAGTACCAGGTCACCAGCATTGTGAAGCCTAATGCAGGATTGGCTCAGGTGACTGTTAACATAAAGGGGTTGTGAAGGGATTTTACTAAAGAGGATCAGGCAGTGATTGTGGGTGGGGCTGGTAATAGTATTGATAAGGATGGGGAGTATGACATAGATGGTGACCTGGAAAAGATAGCCACTCAGACTGGCAACACGAATGTGCATTTCGTGGAACTGTTTCAGCGTCACGATTGGCCTCATCTTAATACAGCCGTCAAGCGTAATAACATGAGACTTGGGGGTGCACTGATGACAGAAGGCATGAGTCACATTTCAGTGGTGTCGGTGGAGTCTATCAGCAGGACGAATTTCACTAGACATGGCCTGCACCTCAACAGGTATGGAAAGGGGTAGTTGACAAAGCTTATAGGTGACAGCATAGGTGGGGGTGGTGGGATCACTCATGGGAAAATTCCTGTACTAGTAGATGTTTGAGCTGCACCTTTTTTAGATTGAAGTCAGCTGATAGGTATACCTGCTTAAGGGAAGTCCCTCTAACAAAGAAACCACTTTCGACAAAGCTTAGGTATCCGAGTAATGAGGGAATTAGTATATTTCACCAAAATATACAAGGTATTAGAGATAAAGTTAGTGAACTGCTTATAGATATTGACTCTGAAATTATTGGTTTATCTGAACATTTCTTAAATAAGGAGATAATTCAGAGGCTTCCTTTACCAGGATACACGTTGTCTAGCAGCTTTTCTAGGAGCCCTTTGCGGTGTGGGGGAGCAGCCATGTATGTGAAAAATGGTATCTCATTTGAGTAAATTGATGTTTCAAAGTACTGCACTGAAAAGGTGTTTGAATGTTGTGCAGGTGTGGTTAAATTTAGTGGAGTTAAACTTCTAATTGTTGTTATTTAAAGATCCCCAGACTCCAATTTCACAACATTTTTTGCTAAAGCTAGAGGTGGTTCTTGGTTCACTTTATAGGAAATACAAAAAGGTAGTTATATGTGGTGACTTCAATATTAATTGTATAAGTGATTGTCCAAGGAAAAGGATGCTGGTAGACCTCCTTAGTTCATATAATCTTATTCCAACGAGAGTGCAAGGGAACAGTAGAACAACATAGACAACATTTTTGTTCATTCCTCATTACTAGAAGGGCATTCTGTTAGCAAAAAAGTGAATGGCCTTTCACATCATGATGCACAAGTTTTTTAACTCTAAAAGATTTTTGTGCTGCAACAGATGTTAAATATAGTTATCAACTTTTTAGGAATGCTGATCCAATTGCTGTAGAGACTTTTGTAAACCTTATCAAGGAACAAGAGTGGCAAGATGTTTATAGTGCTCATAGAGTAGACGATAAATATAACGCTTTCCTCAAGACTTTTCTCGTGCTCTTTGAAAGTTGCTTTCCGTTAGAACGTTCAAAACATGTTACTAGCACAAACAGGCAGCCTGAGCAGCCGATTACAAACAGTATTGTAAGGTGGTTAAAAAAGTTATTAGGAAGGCAAAAAGTATGTGGTATGCAGATAGAATAGCCAAGTTCCAGGATAAAATTAAAACCATATGGTCAGTTGTACAGGAAGTCGCTGGTCTGCAAAGACAGGTCGAGGATATAGAATCAGTGCGTAGTGGGAATGTCCATGTTACTGATAAGCCACATATGTGTACAGTATTTAATAATCACTTTCTGAATATAGCAGGTGAACTTAAGAGAAACCTAGTCCCTACAGGGAGTCATATAGCGCTCGCAGAACAAAGTGTTCCGAGACTGTTACCTGAAATGCTCCTCCATGATACTGACAAGAGGGAGATTGAGTTAATAATTAAATCACTAAAGACTAAGAACTCTCATGGATAAGACGCGGTATCTAGCAGAATACTGAAGTATTGTTCTATGTATGTTAGCCCAGTACTTAGCCATATCTGTAACTTTTCCTTTAGGAGTGGTCGGTTTCCTGACCGATTAAAGCACTCAGTAGTGAAGCCACTTTATAAAAAAGGAGATAGGGATAATGCTGACAATTATAGACCTATTTCTATGCCATCGGTGTTTGCTAAAGTTATCGAGAAGGTTGTATATACAAGGTTACTGAAGCATTTAAATTCACATAATTTGCTGTCAAATGTTATATTGCTGTCAAATGCTATATTCCCTTTTCTCTGTGAGTTTTTGGACGGATTAAATAAAAGGTTGCGAACGCTAGGTGTTTTCTTTGATTTATTGCTGCAGAAGTTGGACCATTATGGTGTAAGGGGAGTAGCTTACAGTTGGTTCGCCTCTTACTTTAAGAACAGAAAGCTGAAGGTAATTCTCTGCAATATTGAGAGTGGTAGTGATGTTCAGTCCCAATGGGGCACTGTTAAGTGGGGCGTTCCCGAAGGGTCGGTGCTGGGGCCGCTGCTGTTTCTTATTTATGTAAGTGATATGCCTTCTAGTGTTACAGGTGATTCAAAAATATTTCTGTTTGCTGATGACACTAGCTTGATAGTGAAAGATTTTGTGTGTAATATTGAAACATCATCAAATAATGTGGTTCATGAAATAAGTTCGTGGCTTGTGGAAAATAATTTGATGCTAAATCACAGTAAGACTCAGTTTTTACAGTTTCTAACTCACAATTCAACAAGAACTGATATTTTGATCAGACAGAATGGGCATATTATAAGCGAGACGGAACAGTTCAAGTTCCTAGGCGTTCGGATAGATAGTAAGCTGTTGTGGAAAGCCCATGTTCAGGATCTTGTTCAGAAACTAAATCCTACTTTATTTACCATTAGAACAGTAACTGAAATAAGTGACAGTTCAACACGAAAAGTAGTCTACTTCGCATATTTTCATACGCTTATGTCATGGTATTATTTTTTGGGGTCATTATTCTGATTCAAAAAGGGCATTTTTGTCTCAAAACGGGCTGTTCGAGCTATATGTGGTGTAAGTTCGAGAACCTCTTGCCGACCCCTATTCAATAGTCTATGAATTCTGACATTGCCCTCACAGTACGTATTTTCTTTAATGTCTTTTGTTGTTAGCAATATTAGCTTATTCCCAAGAGTTAGCAGCTTTCACTCACTTAATACTAGGCAGAAATCAAATCTGCATGTGGAATTCACTTCCTTGACTCTTGTGCAGAAAGGAGTGCACTATTCTGCTGCATCCATTTTCAATAATCTACCACAAGAACTCAAAAATCTTAGCAGTAGCCCAAACGCTTTTAAGTCTAAACTGAAGAGTTTCCTCTTGGCTCACTCCTTCTATTCTGTCGAGGAGCTCCTGGAAGAGCTGAAAAAATAAGCAAATTCTAGTGCTACATTGTTGATTTTCTTTATTTAAATTTACGAATTGTCGCCTGAATACGTTTCTTGTATTTCATTTTATCTGTTTCTACTATCGTGTTATAATTCCATGTATTGACTCGTTCCATGATCATGGAGACTTCTCCTTAATTTGGTTCCAAGGAACAATAAGTAAATAAATAAATAAATAACACAAGTAGCTCTTTATTCACATGCAGTGCTGAGTGCTATTGACAAGGAATTTCAGATCGATTCTGTATTTTTGGATTTCCGGAAGGCTTTTGACACTGTACCACACAAGCGGCTCGTAGTGAAATTGCGTGCTTATGGAATATCATCTCAGTTATGTGACTGGATTTGCGATTTCCTGTCAGAGAGGTCACAGTTCGTAGTAACTGACGGAAAGTCATCGAGTAAAACAAAAGTGATTTCTGGCGTTCCCTAAGGTAGTGTTATAGGCCGTTTGCTGTTCCTTATCTATATAAACGATTTGGGAGACAATCTGAGCAGCCGTCTTAGGTTCTTTGTAGATGACGATGTCGTTTATCGACTAATAATGTCATCAGAAGATCAAAACAAAGTGCAAATCGATTTAGAATAAATATAGGAATGGTGCGAAAATTGGAAGTTGACCCTAAATAACGAAAAGTGTGAGGTCATCCACATGAGTGCCAAAAGGAACCAGTTAAAGTTCGGTTGCACGATTAATAAGTCTAATCTAAAAGCTGTAAATTCAACTAAATACCTAGGTATTACAATTACGAACAACTTAAATTGGAAGGAACACATAGAAAATGTTGTGGGGAAGGCTAACCAAAGACTGCGTTTTATTGGCAGGACACTTAGAAAATACAACAGACCTACTTAGGAAACTGCCTACACTACGCTTGTCCGTCCTCTTTTAGAATACTGCTGCGTGGTGTGGGATCCTTTCCAGATAACACTGACGGACTATATCGAAAAAGTTCAAAGAAACGCAGCACGTTTTGTATTATCTCGAAATATGGGAGAGAGTGTCAGAGAAATGATACACAATTTGGGATGGAAATCATTAAAATACAGGCGTTTTTCTCTTTGCGACGGAATCTTCTGACGAAATTCCATTCATCAACTTTGTCCTCCGATTGCGAAAATATTTTGTTGACACCGACCTACATAGGGAGGAACGGTCACCACGATAATATAAGTAGGTCTCGCTATACGAGATTGGAATAATAGAGAACTGTGAAGGTGGTTCGATGAACCCTCTGCCAGGCACTTAAATGTGATTTGCAGAGTATGCATGTAGATGTATATCTTTGCGCTTCAACTTCGCCGACTGTATGACGGGGGCAGCTTACACCAGCGCCGTGTTTGGTTTCAGCTCTTGAGCTGACGTTTTAACACAGAAATTCACACAGCTCATTAAAAGTGTCCCCAGCAGAGTTCAAACCGTTACAAGGATGGCTGGGGACACATCCCATGCTATTATTCACTAATAGGTTGGAAGGTATATACACAGGCTAAAATTTTTTAAGACAATTTTGTATTGAACTAGAGATGGTCAGATATAATGCTGACTGTGTAGTAACGTCGCTGCGTAACAGCAATCGCTGATTCAAGGTGTTATGGGTAATGTGTGACAGTAACTTTAAATAGATGTATGGCGGACTCTCTAGTGTAAAGACGTGTTATGCGTGATGTGCACTGGATATATACTTACTGGCTACGGGCAGTAATGGTTTTTATTTGCAAGATACCACACTGGAAATACTTAAGGTTAAAGAAATTTGTGTTGTTACCTATACAATGCGTATGACATTGTACAGCACCCACATCCAATGATTTCCTAAAGCTAATTGTTAATGTATAATTGGCTTTAAAAGAGTCAAAATACAAGTTTTAAAGTTAGTGCTATATTGTTACTTACTTCAAGTCAATATCAGTCTCCAGATCCATGTCTTTTTGATTAACTATTTTACTCAAGAAGTTATTGTCGCAATCATATTCGATTTAATTAAAATGTATGCTAAGCAACTGCCTTGCACAATACCTGTATGCTAACTATACAATTTAAAATACTAACAGAGAGCAGTGCATAGAACGTTATGATTGTGCAGATAAAGCTAAGAAATTTTACTATTTCAGGGATGGCCTTCATTAAGCACAGGGAACACTATTTTCAAACTCATCAAGATTTGTTTTATTACTAGGGCCACTTTCAAATCAATAGTGTTACATCAGATTCAGTTTTGTGTTACTTAAATTCATGCAGTTGCGGTTTGGTTTAAAGTAATTGACGGTATACAGTCTCACAATCAGAAAAGTTCAGCACGGGACAAAGCTCATAAGCGACGAGATGAAATACACGTTCGCATGCCATTCCCATTCTAATAAGTGTGTTGCAGGCCACTGTCAGTTAAGAACTTTCAGCTTTGCAGAGCGTCAGCAATCGTAAGTATCGAAATAATTATGAAAAATCCGCCTCGATTGCACAAACTACCTGGTGTTTACGTAGGTTTGAGCGTGTTCACGGATGGTGACGTGTCCCCCCCGCCCCCCCCCCCCCCCATTTTGGCACGTTTTCCCTCCGACTGTGATGAGGGTTTGGTTAGCCAAGAAGAACACCATTTGTATTTTCTTATTGCTGCGCGCTTCTAGTCTTTAAAGTCTTCTGATTACAGCCTGGTCGGCCGCTTAGTATTATGGCGATGTTGCGACTATGGTTGTTTCTGTTGCAGATACCATTAGTGCGGTTTTCTCCGTTAACAATAACGTCCTTAGCACAGATATCTTTTTAGTTTAGTCGTAATTTCTACCTAATTCTACGGCCTCTATATTAGCTTGTGGCTGATTTACCATCCGTGCACAAAGTTTGTCGTGCGTTGCTGTAAAATATGTCTTAATTCCCGCAACATCGCTTATATCATTTTCTCTATTTGCTATGTGTGTGATAACGTTTGGCAATCAGTTAGGTCCCGATCCGTGTTAACTTTGTAATCCCGCTCCCATGCATAAGAAGAGCGTTTCCTAGCCACGCTCATGCGCAGCGATTTCGATAGCCGCGCATGTGAGCAGCCTGCGGTGCCTCTGTTAGGTGGAGACCCTGTGACCATCGTACGTTGGCTGTGGCGAGGCAGCACACACAGGGTTGAGATAAGTAATATTATTGACTTAGTACATATGTACCGTGTATTTGTAAAAATTTGTTATGGGGTCTTGCCGCTGTAGGTGTTGATTTTAGCCTTTGACTATGCCTATTTAGACAAGATGTTTTATATTTGTTCTGAAGAAGGTGTGGTTACCCACGCTGAAACCTACAACTACATCTACATTTACCTGATTACTCTGAAATTCACATTTAAGCGCTTGGAAGAGGGTTCATCGAACCACAATCATACTATCTCTCAAGAATTCCACTCCCGAACAGCGCGCGGGAAAAACGAACACCTAAACCTTTCTGTTCGAGCTCTGTTTTCTCTTATTTTATTTTGATGATCATTACTACCTATGTAGGTTGGGCTCAACATAATATTTTTTCATTCGGAAGAGAAAGTTGGTGACTGAAATTTCGTAAATAGATCTCGCCACTACGAAAAACGTCGTTGCTTTAATGACTTCCTTCCCAACTCGCGTATCATATCTGCCATTCTCTCTCCCCTATTACGTGATAATACAAAACGAGCTGCGCTTTTTCGCACCCTTTCGATGTCCTCCGTCAATCCCACCTGGTAAGGATCCCGCACCGAGCAGCAATATTCTAACAGAGGACGAACGAGTGTAGTGTAAGATGTCTCTTTAGTGGACTTGTTGCATCTTCTAAGTGCCCTCCCAATGAAACGCAACCTTTGGCTCGCCTTCCCCACACTATTATCTACGTGGTCTTTCCAACTGAAGTTGTTCGTAATTTAAACACCCAGATACTTAGTTGAATTGACAGCCTTGAGAACTGTACTATTTATCGAGTAATCGAATTCCAACGGATTTCTTTTGCAACTCATATGGATCACCTCACACTTTTGGTTATTTAACGTCAACTGCCCCCTGCCACACCATACAGCAATCTTTTCTAAATCGCTTTGCAACTGATACTGATCTTCGGATGACCTTACTAGACGGTAAATTACAGCATCATCTGCGAACAACCTAAGAGAACTGCTCAGATTGTCACCCAGGTCATTTATATAGATCAGGAACAGTAGAGGTCCCAGGACGCTTCCCTGGGGAACACCTGATATCACTTCAGTTTTACTCGATGATTTGCCGTCTATTACTACGAACTGCGACCTTCCAGTCGCACAAATGAGACGATACCCCATAGGCCCGCAGCTTGATTAGAAGTCGCTTGTGAGGAACGGTGTCAAAAGCTTTCCGGAAATCTAGAAATACGGAATCAACTTGAGATCCCCTGTGCGAATAAAGAGGTAGCTGCGTTGCACAAGAGCGATGTTTTCTGAAACCATGCTGATTACGTATCAATAGATCGTTTCCGTCGAGGTGATTCATAATGTTTGAATACAGTATATGCTCCAAAACACTACTGCAAACCGACGTCAATGATATAGGTCTGTAGATCAATGGATTACTCCTACTACCCTTCTTAAACACTGGTGCGACCTGCCTAATTTTCCAGTCTGTGGGTACAGATCTATCGGTGAGCGTGCGGTTGAATATGATTGCTACGTAGGGAGCTATTGTATCAGCGTAATCTGAAAGGAACCTAATCGGTATACAATCTGGACCTGAAGACTTGCCCGTATCAAGCGATTTGAGTTGCTTCGCAACCCCTAAGGAATCTAGTTCTAAGAAACTCATGCTAGCAGCTGTTCGTGTTTCAAATTCTGGAATATTCCATTCGTCTTCCCTGGTGAAGGAATTTCGGAAAACTGCGTTCAATAGCCCCGCTTTAGCGGCACAGTCGTCGCTAACAGTGCCATCGGCACTGCGCAGCGAAGGTATTGACTGCGTCTTCCCGCTTATGTACTTTACATACGACCAGAATTTCTTCGGATTTTCTACCAAATGTCGAGACAATGTTTCGTTGAGGAACCTATTAAAGGCTTCTCGCATTGAAGTCCGTGGCAAATTTCGCGCGTCTGTAAATTTTAGCCAATCTTCGGGATTTCGCGTTCTTCTGAACTTCGCATGCTATTTCCGTTGCCTCTGCAACAGCATTCGGACCTGTTTTGTGTACCACGGGGGATCAGTTCCGTCTCTTACCAATTTATGAGGTATGAATCTCTCAACTGCTGTTGCTACTATATCTTCGAATTTGAGCTACATCTCGTCTACATTTGCATAGTCAAGAGAGGTGAAGAGATTTGCACAGGGAGGAATGGAGATTGTCTCTTAGGAAGGCTTCTAGTTACACTTTATCCGCTTTTTTTAAATAGAATTATTTTGCGCTTGTTTGTGGTGGATTTGGAAGAAACGGTATTGGGCCTAGCTACAACAACCTTGTGATCACTAATCCCTGTATCAGTCATGATGCTCTCTATTAGCTCTGGATTGTTTGTGGCTAAGAGGTGAAGTGTATTTTCGCAACGATTTACAATTCGCGTGGGTTCGTAGACTAACTGCTCGAAATAATTTTCAGAGAAAGCATTTAGGACAATCTCGGAAGATGTTTTCTGCCTACCACCGGTTTTGAACAAGTATTTTTGCCAACATATCGGGGGAAGGTAGAAGTCCCCACCAACTATAACGGTATGAGTGGAGTATTTATTTGTTACGAGACTCAAATTTTCTCTGAACTTTTCAGCAACTACACTCCTGGAAATGGAAAAAAGAACACATTGACACCGGTGTGTCAGACCCACCATACTTGCTCCGAACACTGAGAGATGGCTGTACAGGCAATGATCACACGCACGGCACAGCGGACACACCAGGAACCGCGGTGTTGGCCGTCGAATGGCGCTAGCTGCGCAGCATTTGTGCACCGCCGCCGTCAGTGTCAGCCAGTTTGCCGTGGCATACGGAGCTTCATCGCAGTCTTTAACACTGGTAGCATGCCGCGACAGCGTGGACGTGAACCGTATGTGCAGTTGACGGACTTTGAGCAAGGGCGTATAGTGGACATGCGGGAGGCTGGGTGGACGTACCGCCGAATTGCTCAACACGTGGGGCGTGAGGTCTCCACAGTACATCGATGTTGTCGCCAGTGGTCGGCGGAAGGTGCACGTGCCCGTCGACCTGGGACCGGACCGCAGCGACGCACGGATGCACGCCAAGACCGTAGGATCCTACGCAGTGCCGTAGGGGACCGCACCGCCACTTCCCAGCAAATTAGGGACACTGTTGCTCCTGGGGTATCGGCGAGGACCATTCGCAACCGTCTCCATGAAGCTGGGCTACGGTCCCGCACACCGTTAGGCCGTCTTCCGCTCACGCCCCAACATCGTGCAGCCCGCCTCCAGTGGTGTCGCGACAGGAGTGAATGGAGGGACGAATGGAGACGTGTCGTCTCCAGCGATGAGAGTCGCTTCTGCCTTGGTGCCAATGATGGTCGTATGCGTGTTTGGCGCCGTGCAGGTGAGCGCCACAATCAGGACTGCATACGATCGAGGCACACAGGGCCAACACCCGGCATCATGGTGTGGGGAGCGATCTCCTACACTGGCCGTACACCTCTGGTGATCGTCGAGGGGACAGTGAATAGTGCACGGTACATCCAAACCGTCATCGAACCCATCGTTCTACCAATCCCATACCGGCAAGGGAACTTGCTGTTCGAACAGGACAATGCACGTCCGCATGTACCCTGTGCCACCCAACGTGCTCTAGAAGGTGTAAGTCAACTACCCTGGCCAGCAAGATCTCCGAATCTGTCCCCCATTGAGCATGTTTGGGACTGGATGAAGCGTCGTCTCACGCGGTCTGCACGTCCAGCACGAACGCTGGTCCAACTGAGGCGCCAGGTGGAAATGGCATGGAAAGCCGTTCCACAAGACTACATCCAGCATCTCTACGATCGTCTCCATGGGAGAATAGCAGCCTGCATTGCTGCGAAACGTGGATATACACTGTACTAGTGCCGACATTGTGCATGCTCTGTTGCCTGTGTCTATGTGCCTGTGGTTCTGTCAGTGTGATCATGTGATGTATCTGACCCCAGGAATGTGTCAATAAAGTTTCCCCTTCCTGGGACAATGAATTCACGGTGTTCTAATTTCAATTTCCAGGAGTGTATATCATCGGAGTCTGGGGGTCGGTAGAAGGAGCCAATTATTAACTTAGTTCGCATGCCATTCCCACTCTAATAGGTGTGTTGTAGGCTACACTCAGTTACATTATTTCAGTCACACTTCAAACGTACATGTTTCAAGGTGTACAGGTATTTTGATGACAGTGTGCATTCCATTAGTAATGTTACGCTTTTGTTGATGTTAGTCTTGTAATCTATTTGCAAGACTCTATTCATTCCATTGAACTGCTCTTCTAGTTCAGCATAAGAGATACCTACGGCTCAAAGTTTGAGAAAGAAAATGAAAATGTTGGAATGGCAGAAGAGTGGAGCATTAAATGTGTGACACAGCCATCTCGATGGAAGAGCTACCCGCTGTGGGAAGTCAGGTGAGGGTAGGTCTGGAAAATGTCTGCGGTACGACGGCAAGGTAGACATTTGGTGGCGAATCGTGGGAGTACACGGCTTCAGGAGACCAGCGGCACAGCAGAGGTCGTAATTAAAGGGAACGGCGGCGATGAGGAGGGGGGAAACTGTGGCGTTGCACGTCCTGGGCGAGCAACCAATTAGGCGACAATTAGCGGTGATTGAGCGCCCCAGGGGCGCGCGATCCGGCCGTGCACTCTGCAGCCAATCAGCGGGGGCCGCCGGACACCATTAGACGGCTTCTGCGAGGCGCCTCTTTGCTTTGTGGTGGTGCCGCACCTCTCTTCCCCTCCCCCACCCCCACCCACCCCCTCCTCGCCCTTCTAATCCTCTTCCGCTGGCACTGCACCAGCCTGGGCCGCTCTCTCGCCCTGCATCCTAGCTGACAGTAATTGGGGCCTCTGTCGCTTTCAAACTGGCAGTCATTTCAGTCGCTTTCGCTTCTGCGGTGAATGCCGAATAATAGGGTTGCTTATTGAGAATGCCCTTAAAGGCCAACAAGCTCCTTTGCTTTCTGTAACTCGACAGTAGATTGACGTAAATAGTCCACCTTCACAGGTCACAATTATCGCGATTGTCCTTTTTAGAGTGACCACACCGCAATACGTATTGCAGTCGGAGACTATTACTAAATTATTGGTGCACACTTCAAAATGAGGAAGTTAATTTTACTAATTATCTCTTCTCAGTGGACGTGAACAACACTCAAATTCACTTCGTAAATCCTCCAGAGACAGCAAAGGCCTTAGATGATAAACTGAACGGAGTGGGTAGTGTCTTGAAAAGAGATTGTACAATGAACATAAGAAAAACTATAGCAAGTATAATGGAGTGTAGTAAAATTAAATAATGTTACGCAGAGTGAGTAAGATTAGGAATAGGACGTTATAACTAGTCCGAATTCCAGTCACCCATTACTATTAAATTTACGTCTCCCTTCACTACCTGAATAATTTCTTTTATCTCATCATACATTTCATCAATTTCTTCATCTCCTGCAGAGCTAGTTGGCATATAAACTTGTACTACTGTAGTAGGCATGGGCTTTGTGTCTATCTTGGCCACAATAATGCGTTCACTGTGCTGTTTGTAGTAGCTTACCCGCACTCCTATTTTTTTATTCATTATTAAACCAACTCCTGCATTACCCCTATTTGATTTTATATTTATAACCCTGTATTCACCTGACCAAAAGTCTTGTTCCTCCTGCCACCGAACTTCACTAATTCCCACTATATCTAACTTTAACCTATCCATTTACCCTTTTTAAATTTTCTAACCTACCTGCCCGATTAAGGGATCTGACATTCCACGCTCCGATCCGTAGAACGCCAGTTTTCTTTCTCCTGATTACGACGTCCTCCTGAGTACTCCCCACCCGGAGATCCGAATGGGGGACTATTTTACCTCCGGAATATTTTACCCAAGAGGACGCCATCATCATTTAATCATACAGTAAAGCTGCATGTCCTCGGGAAAAATTACGGCTGTAGTTTCCCCTTGCTTTCAGCCGTTCGCAGTACCAGCACAGGAAGGCCGTTTTGGTTAATGTTGCAAGGCCAGATCAGTCAATCATCTAGACTGTTGCCCTTGCAACTACTGAAAAGGCTGCTGCCCCTCTTCAGGAACCACATGTTTGTCCGGCCCTTCAACAGATACCCCTCCGTTTGATGCACCTGCGGTACGGCCATCTGTATCGCTGAAGCACGCAAGCCTCCCCACCAACGGCAAGGTCCATGGTTCATGGGGGGGGGGGGGGGGATAGATCATGTAACTAATGAGGAGGTATTGAATAGGATTGGGGAGAAGAGTAGTTTGTGGCACAACTTGACTAGAAGAAGGGATCGGTTGGTAGGACATGTTTTGAGGCATCAAGGGATCACAAATTTAGCATTGGAGGGCAGCGTGGAGGGTAAAAATCGTAGAGGGAGACCAAGAGATGAATACACTAAGCATATTCAGAAGGATGTAGGTTGCAGTAGGTACTGGGAGATGAAGAAGCTTGCACAGGACAGAGTAGCATGGAGAGCTGCATCAAACCAGTCTCAGGGCTGAAGACCACAACAACAACAACAACTGGTCCGTAAGTAACTATTTGGACAGTAAGATATTTCACGCTCGTTGAAGCAAAGAGGATATAAAATAAAGGCTGGCAACAGCATGAAATGCTTGGTGGGAGTGTCGAGATACCGGAATCTTTTGACGACTGTCACCCTCATCAGTTGCTGAAGTAAGAAGATATGACGCCTCAACAACACTACTACCTGGATGGAAATTCTAGAGCGGAAAGTCTACATTTACAAAATGAAAAAAAAGTTTCTAAAAGGTTTAATAATGTAACACTCACACAGCAGCCCCCAGAAGGGGAGCAGAAAACCATATGAAACTTCAGAAGTTGACAGAGTATATGACGTTCTTTCAGTGGTTGCAAAATCGAGCCAAATTTAAAAAGATCTTGGCAGCAAGAGTACACCTATCAGTTCGCTGATAAGAGGCAAGCGCGAGCTACTTCAGGATGGTAAGACCGCAGCAGTGTATAAGGCGCGTTCAAAAAAGAAACGAGCTGTAGGCATAACTACACAAACCAGTACCCGTGTGTTAGAATTATTGACCCTGGCTGTTCAGACACTTGTCCCACTGTGACACAAGGCGGTGAATGGCTGTCTCATAAAATTCCCGGGGTTGCGATGTTAACCAGTTCAGCACTTACAGCTGGACGTCGTCCTCCGAGGTGAATCGTTCGCCCCTCAGAGCCATTTTAAGGGGACCAAAGATGCGTCATCACAGAGAGAGAGGTCCGGACTGTATGGAGGGTGACCGAGAACCTCTCATTTGAATTTCTGCAGGAGTGCCGCGAATGTGTTGGCTTTTTACTGTCGTCGAGTAGAACGACCCCACGAGTGAGATTGCCCGATCGTTTTGATTTGATCGCTTGGCAAAGAGTGGTCAAGGTTTGTGAATAACGCTGGGCATTCATTGTTGTCTCGTGTTGCAGGAAGTGAAGCAGAAAGAGGGCCATTTTTGATCCCCTTAAAAAGGCTCTGAGGAGCAAACGACTCACCTCGGACAACGACGTCCAGCTGTACATGCGGAGCTGGTTAATATCGCAGCACCGAGAATTTTATAAGACGGTCATTCACCGCCTTGTGTCACAGTGGGACAAGGGTCTCAACAGCCAGGGTCAATACTTCTAACATACAGGTACTGGCTTCTGTAATTATGTCTCCTTCTCGTGTCTTTTTGGATGCCCCTTTCAGTATTGAGGAAAATGTGATAAATTTCTATTTTGTCAGTCTCAGTTGTATGAATGTGTGATTTATCGCTACTGTGGTTACCGGTTTCAGGCTGACTCGTCCATTATCAAACCACACACCTTGTTACACACAAAAACTCCGCCCTTTGTTTCTGCATTTCATTAAAAACTTTCGTCCATCATTACACTTCCCGATCCGAATACCAAATAAGTGGAGATGAAGAACGGAATTATTTTGTGGAGATCGCCCTGTATTTTTTTTATCTGCCAGGTGCTCCCCTTTGTAGTAGTAACCAAATACAGCTCTACGCAATAAATGTTTAGTAAAATCTTCAAATACGGTAGATTTCCTTTTTCTTTTGTATCCGTTTCTTGGAGGATCAAAACACGTTCTCACATCTGGAGATCTGCCGATGTTGCTGAACTATTAATGTGGAATACGGTGCATTTGGAAATTCCACGAGGTTTCGCTGTCAGCTTGTTAATTTGTGCAAAATTTATATTATTCCCCGCATCTTCACTGTTGGAGAGATTTTTAAAAAATCCAGGACGTTTGCTACGACATTCTTAGTTTATTTTAGAATTACGCACAGCGACCAGTTGAGTCCCTTGATCCTCCATTACTCTTGCTTCAAACACAAGTCAATGCACCTTCTAAGGAAGACTGAAATCACACATGAACACACGACATGGTATGGGAACAATGAAAACGCAGCTGGTGCTGACCTTCATCGCTACCGTAGGGCGTGTACGGTGACAAGGCTGTGAAGCGGAGAAATGATTTCCTTTGCGCCTGACGACATCACACATCAGGCACGACCTGGAAGTGCATATTTGGTGGTGGCTTTCTATCCGGTGCTGCAAGCTTCTTCATATCTGCGTAGCAATTGCAACCCGCTTTTTGTTATTGTTGTCAAACCCCGTTCTCCCTCTACAAATTTTACCCCCAACTGCACTTCCCTCCATTACTAAATTAACGATGCCTTAAGACGTATCCTATCAACCCGTACCTTATTTCAGTCAAGTTGTACGATAATTCTTTCTCCCTCCCCAGTTCGATTCAGTACCTCTCCACTAGTTATTAAATGTACCGATCTAATCTCCAACATTAATTAATCCTTTTTGCTGGTTTTTGAACTATTTGGATGTTTGGCTATATGTTGTTTTGCCTTAAGAAATACGGAAAACAGCCAGCTTTTATATATTTTTATTTAAACCAGTACACGTTTGTGGCTTTAGTCTATTTTCAGTTGGTAATAAATATTTAAATCTTCATTAACACATCCACTGCGTTTTAGATGCTGCAGCTGCGTTTGTATTCCTCTTGTTGTCGCTCCTAATTTTCCGCTTGTAAATGCACCAACAAGCGGAATGCAAATGCAGCTGAAGCATCCACAATGCAGTGAATGTGTTAATAAAGTGCTAATTATGATTTAACTATGAATTACGCTAACTGAAAGTAGACGGCCGCCCGAAACGTGTGTTGGCATGAATAAAAATATAGAAGACGTGACTGTTTGTTGTATTTCTTTAGGTAGAACAACCTTTAGCATTCTTCTGTCGCATCACTTTTTACAAGCTTCTATGTTGTGTTCATTGATCTTGAGAAGGCTTTTGACTGTGTCAGATGGGACAGACTGATGAAAATCTTAAGGAAACACGGAGTTGACTGGAGGGGTAGACGGCTAATTAGAAATTTTTATTTCAACCAGAGAGCAAGAATATGACGTGTAATGGGTGAAGAAATTGAACTGCGAAGAGGTGTAAGAAAAGGTTGTTGTTTATCACCAACACTGTTCAATACATATCTGGAGGAAATTATTATTGAAAGTTTTGATGGAAGGAGAGGAGTTTGTGTAGAGGGTTGGAGTGTATAAGATTTGCAGAGGACATGGTTGTGATGGCAGAGAGTGCAAAAGAGTTGGAACAAATGTTAGATGATCTAAACACAAAATTAGAAGAATATGGAATGAAGATGAACAAGGAGAAAACGAAAAGCATGCTAACTGGAGGAAAGGGGAGAAAACGCCTTATGAAAATTGGGGGAGAGGAAATAGAACAAGTGAATAACTTCAATTACTTGGGAAGTGTTATAATGGATGATATGTATTGCTCAACAGAAATTAGGAAAAGAATTGCAATGGCAAAAGAAGGATTCAAGAGGAAACAGAAATTACTTTGTGGACCAATAAACAAAGATCTGAGGAAAAGACTTGCCAAATGTTACATCTGGAGCGATGCAATTGATGGTGCGGAGACCTGGACATTGAGGAAGGAAGATGAAAGAAAATTGGAGGCACTAGAAGAATGCAAAAAGTGAAATGGGAAGACCGAGTAAGGAATGACGAAGTATTAAGGAGAGTTGGAGAAGAAAGAAACATGTTTCATCAGTAAGAGAAAACGGAACTAGATTGGACATTGTTTGAGGAGGAACTGTTTATTGAAGGAAGGAATAGAAGAAATGGTGGAGGTAAAAAGGGGAAGAGGAAAAAGAAGGTACCAAATGCTGGACAATATCAAAGGAGACAAATATTCAGAAATGGAAGTTTAGCTATGGACATACAAAAGTGGAAGAGGCTTAACCCATGACAAGATCTGCCGTAAGGCAGAATACCATACTATTACTACTATTCTCTTCTTGCCTATACTGCATATCCAGTACTCCATTCTTCACTTCAACGTAAGGTTACAACAACAAAAAGTACTTCCACAAAAATCTTTCTGGTACTTAAAGTTATATTACACTGACTGCTAAAAAAACGAAGCAACCAACAAATATGGCGGGGCGGTTACGTAAATGAGTAGTTGCAGTTATCTGTGATAGGTAGAACGGCAACCAGACTGCGTTATTGTTGTTCGTATCTAGTCTTGTTACCAAGTGCGACAGCAGCACGTGTTGAGTGTTCACTGTGAGGCACCCATCTGGTCCAGTTGTGTAATAGCAAGATTTTTGAGCGATAGAAATGGGGCAGTGGCCCGATGTTAGACTCCATGGGAATGTGGGGGCGGCCATAATGGTCACGAAGACTCCGGTCTACGATGTCTGAGTACTACTTGGATGGATTACCGTATTAAGCACCAAGCACATCGTAACCCCTGTGCTTCTGCGCCTGCCATCTCAGAACAAGTTCTGGACGCCTCGCAACACTGTGAGTCATCCCACACTATGGGTAGGAGACTAGTAGCAGTCGGAAAATGGAATTACCGTCCCATGTGCAGACTGTTTGGAGTAGCGCCGTGACCACACAGAAAGGACTGTTAACAAATGTCATCGCATACTGCTGAGCGATGAATCACGTTTCTGCAATACCCCGATCATCGTCAGAGAGTATGGCGGTGATCTGGGGAGATGTCCCATTCTTCCAGTGTTTTGGAGAGGCTCAGCTGTGTTGCTCCAGGCGTCACGTTATGTCGGGCCATCGTGTATAACCTCAGGTCACGTACCTCTGACAACCTTGTTTGTTAATTATCATGTGAGAGTATCGTGGTGCCATTTTTCAGCAGGACAAAGTCCATCCACATATGGGACGCGCGATGTTGAGGCACTTGCACGGCAAGGAAGATACCCACATCTGTCCCCAGTAGCATGTGTGGGACCAGCTCGGATGTCAGCTCCATCCCGGTGCCAACATGCATGAGATCAAATACCAGCTACAGCAGTTGTGGGTCAGCGTGCCTCAGGAGACTATACAACTGCTTTGACAGTCCTCCGAGGCGAATCAGTGCATGAATCCAGACTGGAGATGGTGCAGTGTAATACTGATGAGCCTTGCGGAAGTAATGGTAAACTTTTATTTTGTCCATATCAGGTGCGCAAATATACAGTTTAATGCTGCAGTGGTTGCCGGTTTTGTGCTGACTCACCCATTCTTAAACCACACACCTTGTTACTAACGATACCTAGTTATACAATACGGTGTCAAGATGGGCAAATAGCTTTGTACAAGAAATTCAAAATATTCGTACCTTTTGTCACTATGTCATATCACTTATTAAATGCTGAGGACAATAGTCTTGAGAGTATATACTTCGATAAAGCTTGGGTTCCACAAAACCATAAGAACAAATATATTTTGCTCAACTTTAACGGGAATAATGAAAATATCTACAGCTACTTTTGTAGAGCATATATCAGCGATTTGGATTATGGGTGCAGTGACGAAGGGCCTGTATCGACTGAAAAAAAAATCGGGATGTAGGGAATATTCTCCGTCGTAGCGGGGCGCGCCGTCGAAACAGAAGTTCTGTCGGCGGCATCCAAGTGCTGGCGCACTGTAGCGCACTAAGCCTGTAGTAAATAAACTGATTTTATGGGTGACACGATACAGTAATGATGTCTTATATGTTACCACAATTAGTTCTACAATATTCTTAACAACTTTCTCGTTGAAAGTTTCAACAAGGTTCCACGAAATGCAAATTCATTAGCAACGACATTTGCGTTACACAGGCAAACAATTTCACACCTCTTAGGGTATTTTATGTTTTATCTCGGAATACTTCTGTGCCACATGCATCTATAAACTTTGAATTCAAATGTGTCAGTGGTTCTGTTTTTTCCACATATTATTGCTTGTAAAGTCAGTTTATTTTCGTAGTAGCTGGCGAGAATTCTCTTTTGGGAATTATTCCGTGTTGGTCTAGACGAAAAACAGAGATTAATATTTTCCACAACTTTTACTAAAATTTGAAATTATCACTGACTGGCAATGCTGTAAGAGGTTGAGATGATCTTAAGCTACCTATATTCGTGACGGCTCCTGTAGCAATGGCAGCATCAAACCAGTCTTCGGCCTGAAGACCACAACAGCAACACTCAGAATGCTGACATTTTTGTAATGGAAATAGCCTTCTTCAAAATAATCAGCACGTTTTGTTAAATGCTGCTGTTGTTGCTTTTGCTGTAGTCTTCAGTCCGTAGGGTGATGCCTCCTTCCTAGACTGTGCTGTGCAAATCTCTTCACCTCTGCGTAACTTCTGCAGCCTAAGACACTGTGTCTGGAATCTGGCAGGACGACAGTACAAATTCCTGTTCGCGCACACGGGTTAAGGTTTCTCTTGATTTCCTCAAATTGCTTATGGCAAATGACGGCATGGTTTCTTTTAAAAGTCGATTTTATTCCCCCTTTCGATCTTGCGCTGCATTTGTAGTGACCTCGTTGTCGGTGGGACGTGGAATCCTAGTCTTCCCTCCTTTTTGCATTCGAGGCGTAGTCTCACTCTAGTTTTACCCCCACCCTGCCATTCTCTAATTGTCGAATTGAAAATAGGAAAAAATTAATAAATGGTTTGTATTACCGGCATCCCGATTCAAATAAAGTTCAAAGAAAACTTGAACCGCGTTTCATATTATACACTCCTGGAAATTGAAATAAGAACACCGTGGATTCATTGTCCCAGGAAGGGGAAACTTTATTGACACATTCCTGGGGTCAGATACATCACATGATCAAACTGACAGAACCACAGGCACATAGACACAGGCAACAGAGCATGCACAATGTCGGCACTAGTACAGTGTATATCCATCTTTCGCAGCAATGCAGGCTGCTATTCTCCCATGGAGACGATCGTAGAGATGCTGGATGTAGTCCTGTGGAACGGCTTGCCATGCCATTTCCACCTGGCGCCTCAGTTGGACCAGCGTTCGTGCTGGAAGTGCAGACCGCGTGAGACAACGCTTCATCCAATCCCAAACATGCTCAATGGGGGACAGATCCGGAGATCTTGCTGGCCAGGGTAGTTGACTTACACCTTCTAGAGCACGTTGGGTGGCACGGGATACATGCGGACGTGCATTGTCCTGTTGGAACAGCAAGTTCACTTGCCGGTCTAGGAATGGTAGAACGATGGGTTCGATGACGGTTTGGATATACCGTGCACTATTCAGTGTTCCCTCGACGATTACCAGAGGTGTACGGCCAGTGTAGGAGATCGCTCCCCACAGCATGATGCCGGGTGTTGGCCCTGTGTGCCTCGGTCGTATGCAGTCCTGATTGTGGCGCTCACCTGCACGGCGCCAAACACGCATACGACCATCATTGGCACCAAGGCAGAAGCGACTCTCATCGCTGAAGACGACACGTCTCCATTCGTCCCTTCATTCACGCCTGTCGCGACACCACTGGAGGCGGGCTGCACGATGTTGGGGCGTGAGCGGAAGACGGCCTAACGGTGTGCGGGACCGTAGCCCAGCTTCATGGAGACGGTTGCGAATGGTCCTCGCCGATACCCCAGGAGCAACAGTGTCCCTAATTTGCTGGGAAGTGGCGGTGCGGTCCCCTACGGCACTGCGTAGGATCCTACGGTCTTGGCGTGCATCCGTGCGTCGACGGGCACGTGCACCTTCCGCCGACCACTGGCGACAACATCGATGTACTGTGGAGACCTCACGCCCCACGTGTTGAGCAATTCGGCGGTACGTCCACCCGGCCTCCCGCATGCCCACTATACGCCCTCGCTCAAAGTCCGTCAACTGCACATACGGTTCACGTCCACGCTGTCGCGGCATGCTACCAGTGTTAAAGACTGCGATGGAGCTCCGTATGCCACGGCAAACTGGCTGACACTGACGGCGGCGGTGCACAAATGCTGCGCAGCTAGCGCCATTCGACGGCCAACACCGCGGTTCCTGGTGTGTCCGCTGTGCCGTGCGTGTGATCATTGCTTGTACAGCCCTCTCGCAGTGTCCGGAGCAAGTATGGTGGGTCTGACACACCGGTGTCAATGTGTTCTTTTTTCCATTTCCAGGAGTGTAGATATGTTGATACCCCACTCATATAATTATAGCTGGTGGTAACTTCAATATAACCTCGATATGTTGGCGAAAATACACGTTGAAAGCCGATGGTAGGTATAAAAAAAGTCAGAAATAGTACTAAATGCCTTCTCCGAAAATTATTTGGAGCAACTAGTTCAGGAGTCTACTGGATGTGTGAAGGGTTGCGACAAAAGTAAATTATAATATATCTCTTTAAAAAATCAGATGATAATTCGCTTGACGCCTTCCTAAGAGACAGCTGCACTCTTTCCCAGTTAAATACGTAAGTGCAGACCAGATGCGGGTTAAATTCAAATTTATACCTAATAAATTAATAAAAGGTGGAACCGATCCCCCTTGGTAGACAAATCAGGTCACAACACTGTTGCAGAAGCTATGAAGAATGCATTCTAAATTTAAAACAACGTAACTACCGTCTCGGTTGGAGAATGTTTCCCTTACAGAAAGAGAACGGGAGTGCTTTATGAACTACAGGACTCTGCTACATTTATGCTCCCTTCAGCAGTATCTACCACAAGATTTAATGAGCGAGAGCTTGTAGCATGACCTTAATCCCTTATGTATCTACTTACGGTGACATTTAAAGACACTGGTATTCGTCGTAAATATGAGATCGGTTCCGACGGTTCGATGTAGTCCAAATCGATTGCTTCAGATGAAAAATACTATGTTCATCATTACCTAAATTCTACGTAACAATAGTTGTTTCCGATGCAACATAGTAGAAACTTCCGGCTACTACACAAAATTGCTTGAAATTATCCTTCCCTTTTCATACTGATCCTTTTATATGGTTTATCAGCTTCCTTCGTGTGGTTAAACTGTTTATACTTGGTTTCTCTTTCAGAGACTGTCGCCAGATTCACTGACATGTATCGGAAGTCAAAACCAGCTTTAACTGTGACATTATAGGTTTCGTGGCTCATGACGTCAGACAACTAATCCTGCAAAGTCTGATACGAAGTCACTGCTCATCTCAGTTCTGATGCTTTCATTACAAAAGCCTTTTGAAGCAATGTTGTATTTGTATCGAAGCAGGAGGTCAAAAAATTTGCCCTTTGACAACTAGATTCACTTGAAATGTGAATTTTTTTAACAGGATGGAGATATAAGTGCAGATATTTTTATTCGTACCCACATTAGAGAGTTGGTTCTCTTTCCTACGTCGAACAGTATTCCCACAAGCATGTTACAATCTTTACGACGTGATATTTTCCGCACGGTCGTAACTGCTCCACAAAGTGAACTAGACCTACCGGTGTAGACAAATCTGTTGCTGCACTCAGTCGCCTTTCAATGAAGCTGTTGTCAAGTCACACAACTTACAGCTATCTCCTACATCAGCTGTTCCGCACAGACAGTCTTGAGCGCTAACAGCCTGGATTAATAGCTCACATTTAGTGATAGGCCGCCGACATAATGGAATGACGACACAAGAACAGTGACCCATTTCTGAAAAAGGATTTGTTCTAGGACATTTGTTTCTACTACTGTGTTTCTAGTTTTTACATGTAACGTCATCTGTAAGAATATGTGATTTTTTGAACCACCCTGCCGAATGAAACTTCCTGGTGGATTAAAACTGTGTACCGGACTGGGATCTTTTGTCCTTCACTGGAAAGTGCTCTACCAACTCAGATACCCGAGCACAACTCACGACTCCGTCCTCACAACTTTACTTCCACTGGTACCTCATCTATCTTCCAAACTTTACAGAAGTTATCCTGCGTGACTTACGGGATGTAAGGATAGTGCAGAGACGTGGCTTAGCCACAACTTCCGTAATGTTAGCATTCTGTTGCTGGCCTTTCAGGTCTAGCGTTTACTACAACTCCCCTGCACATAGCATACTAACGTCCTCATAGTAGATAACCCAAGAGATAGTCCTCCAGCTCCCACATGGAGGTGTGTACAATAATCAGCAACTGTAATACTGACAGATCACGCACATAATATTTCAGTATGCTACGTGGCTGCCTTTGTTGCACACTCCATCTAAGTACTGGGCAGCACTGAATGCGGTAGACAACAAATATTTATTAACAGCAAAACGAAACGTACAGTTCTTCTACATTGTTATACCAGGAACCATGACAAGCTTCTACGTTGTACCTAGTTACCATCGGCATCATCATCGATTACATCATCACTATTTTCTTTCATTCATTCATTCATTAACAGGGAACCGGGTAACATCACACGGGTTGGGTCGCTCCAGCTATATTATCAGCCACAAAATTATAATCACCGATCTATTATTGATATAAACCTGCCCATGTGATATCACACAGTGCACCGAACAATCCTAATGATAGACCTCCGTAGCCTACGACCTATGCATGTGCCAGAGTTAACACCAAGACATTGGCAACTACGATGGGCACAAGACCATCAGTGCTGGATGTTGGCGCAGTGGCAGAGCGTTGCATGGTTTGAGGAATCCCGATACGTTCTTCATCATGCCAGTGCGAAGGCGTGAATCACGAATCCGACGTCTTCGAGAGGAACAGCTCCTTGACATTTGTACTGTGGGACGGAGAAAACCTGGTGGCAGCTCCATTATGCTCTGGGGAGCATTCATGTGGGCACCCACGGGTCCAGTGGAGCTCGTGCAAGGCACCATGTCGGCCAAGGAGTATCGGATACTGCTTGCAGACCATGTACACCCCTTCATGACCATCACGTTTCCCGACAGCAGTAGTATTTTTCAACGAGACAGTGTCGTCATGTCGCAAGGGCAGAAGTGTGACGGAATGGTTCGATGAACGGAGTGGTGAGTTCCAGTTGATATGCTGACACCCCAACTCACCATATCTGAACCCAATCGAACACATCTGGGGTGAGATTGGGAGGTGGCGCAGTGATTAGCACACTGGACTCACATTCGGGAGGTCGATGGTTCCAACCTGTGCCCGGCCATCCGGATTTACGTTTTCCGTGACTTCCCTAAATCGCTTCAGCAAAATGCAGGGATGGTTCCTTCGAAAGGGCACGGGAAATTTCATTAACCATCGTCCCCTCAAGTGATGGAGCCGTGTTTGGTCCCCTCCCCCTCAACTAACCTGCCTATGATAGAGACTTTTATATCACCAACAACGAGCCGGCCGGTGTGGCCGAGCGGTTCTAGGCACTTCAATCTGGAACCGCGTGACCGCTACGGTCGCAGGCTCGAATCCTGCCTAGGGCATGGATGTGTGTGATGTCCTTAGGTTTGTTACGTTTAAGTAATTCTAAGTTCTAGGGGACTGATGAACACAGCTGTTAAGTCCCATAGTGCTCAGAGCCATTTTTGAACCAACAACGTGTGGAAGACAGCCTTTCTCCATCAGCAATCTCTCACTCCAAAGACGTTTTCAGTTGCTAACTCCATACGTTGCCTGAAACAGAAAACAACATCTTCTTCCCCTAACTTACAATTAGAAGAAAAATAAAAGAACAGCAGTACGAGTCTGTAACTTTTTTCTGAGTTATTCGAGGAAATGTCTCTGTTGCATTTTGCCTGTATGAATTATTTTTCCCGTTTTTCGAGCAACTAGTAACAATGCGTAGGGAAATACTATTGCTCTTTTTAAAGTTATTTCCGTTACGTAATAGTAAGCGTCCGATGACATTGTCAATTAGTTTGGAAAAATGTGTTTATAAGCTTTTGCAGCTACAGAAAAATGCTGGACGATAACTGACAGTCGCAGCAGTGGCTGGGTACTTTCTGGCTGTCAGTCGCATGATGGATGTTCTACGTTTGCAGTTAAACTACATGTTTGTCATAGTTTTAGTACAGAGTGCTTTCATGATTGTATGACGACAGAAAACATTCACAAATATCTTTCTGCCACTGAGCGAAATTTACTGACATTTTGTTGACATTTGCTAGTTATGTCTGTGTCCAGTCTGATTCACTATATTTCACTAACAGAACACGGACTAAATCGTTCGTTCGCAGATCAAAAAACTAGTTTTTACGAACTCACTGATGATTTTCACATTACATTTCAATTTGCCTGCAGTATGATTTAGATTTTTTGATAGCAAAATTCCTTGATCTAGTAAGCAAGCAATTCACTACTTTCTAGTAGTACTTAATGTGACTCATTGTTTTGCTTAAGAGAGGTACAAGGGATTTTTGTTTTCGGAATGTCTGGAAACACATGAAACACCCTTTTGAACGGAAAGATGACGGCTCCACAGTGAAGGATGAAAAGTAATATTTTCTTTCCACTTTTTTCCTCTCAGTATCGACATTTAATATTGTCAGAGGCATAGATTACAAATATATGTTTCGAAATGAAACCAGATTTGTCTTTTTAAAAACTAATTACAAATTTTCTTTAAAAATGTTGTACTAATGTTCCCTTTATTTTAACTGGAATTATGTTTAAATGGTTGTACGATTAAAAAAACGACTAAAAGCATTGTTACGAATATTTTTATTAAGATTTTAGTTCTTAGATCGTAAACAGAATTTGAATCCCAATGAAATGATGCTGTATCGCATAAAGAATGCTTACTTTATCGCGTAACAGTGCTCAAACGGCTCGAAAACAGATGTAAGATTGGCAGTGTCCTTAAAACATTTAGAAAACTATCCTTGCAAGGCCACAATAGTTTTTTCACATCTCTTGTTTTCTTTAGCTTAGGAAACTGGGCTGTCTTAGTTTGTCCCTTCATAAATAAGTTGTTTCACCATGCAATTAATTACTGTGCACTGTGTGCAATCAAGTCCACCTAAAATGCGACTTCTGCAGTCCGTTTCTGCTGTTCTAGTTTATGTTTCTGCACTGCTTTTTTCTTCATAAATTCAACACTGGCGGGTTTTAAATCGAAAATCCGTTACAGGTCTACCCCTTGACATAACCGACATACTTATCAGCAATATATGACGTCTCCATACCCTTCGTTCATTTGCACTGAAAACTGTTGCATTTGACATTGGAATACTGCGTGCGACTTCAGAAATTTTGCTACTCGTTTCACTATTTCCTCTACGCGCTCCATGCCATCAAATTTAGAACAAAGTGCTTCTTGGTGAACAGAACAATGAATCCGGTCTGTCAATCCTTGTAATATTTTGATCATCCATTGTGAACTAATTCTGTAAATTCTTTCTGCATGGTTTTGTAATGTCCTTCCATAGCAAATCTCATGTTAAGTTAGTATTAAGAAAACAGTCTTAAACGCGTTTTTTTAATTTATTTAGTGCCGATCGGTTTCAGCCCACCGCAGGGTCCATCTTCAGGGCGAACTGCTGGTGGCGTCACGTCTACCAAGGTGTGGCAGGAGACTGCTCTATAACCATGTTGTCCAAAAATCCGATGTACTTGTTAATTGTACGACTGCATAAGAGACACTGGCAATTTTCGTCCCTGTCTTCTGTCATCACCATTTACTTTTAAATCCTTGTTACGGTAGATTGCTAGACTGCCTCTTTTTGTGCAGACAGCCATTAGATCTGTGAACACCCTTCATACCAAGAACGAATAGCGAAGGGTAAACAGCACTGGCACCATGAAACCGCTGAGCTGAAGAGGGTCGTGCCAACCGATAAATGCCACACTGCAATGCTATGTGATGTGTGACGCTGTACCCGGATACTGCCGAGAAGGACTGAACAAAGCCGAGATCGGCCGAGCCTCAGGCCACAAGCAGCCCACGCATCGGGCTAGTGTGTGGTTTGGCAAGACTTGGCCAGGTCTGATCTACAGGACTGTGACAATACAGTAGGTCTTTTCATCACTACGGTGTTTCACTTAGCATGGTTCTACTGACAAACAAAGCTTCTCTGCCTCGTGATGACTGGGTGTTGTGTGATGTCCTTAGGTTAGTTAGGTTTAAGTAGTTCTAAGTTCTAGGGGACTGATGACCGAAGATTTTAAGTCCCATAGCGCTCAGAGCCATTTGAACCATTTTTTGAACAAACAAAGCGCCAATGTAGACCTCCTGTTCACACAATAACGTACGTGACAGAAGATGCAAACTCTATCCTGGTAGAATAGCGTCCGTTCACTGAAACAAAGTTCTTTGAGAAAAATTCGCGCAGCACATATGAAGAAAATGTATGGCAAGAGCCTAAAACTGATAGTCCAATAGAGCTAGGAAAAAGAGAGCGACAGATGAAAGGCTAAACTAAGACCAAAAGCAAGTATCAATTGGTAGCTTTCAAAGTTTATCATATTTGTACTTCCTTACACATTCTGATAATATTACTATAACTGCTATTCCAAGACTAAAACATTTTAATCAAAATAACCCGTGTCCAGCGTTATATTTGGGCGCACCACTATCTGGGTGTCTCTCTCTACCGCCCCATCAAAGGAAGCCACAACAGCCATCGGCTACAACTGAAATTTTCAAACGTCAGCCAGTGATCAAAGTGCCAATCTTTAGTTTATATGATGGAAGATGCCCCATGGACAAAGGCAACATTTTTGTGCTACCAGGGAACCAATGAAAAACTTTCACACTCGTATACTTTTAAGTTATGACAGTATATGAAATAAGTGTAGTCGTTGGAATAAGGGTAGTTGTGGAAATGAAGATAAAACATCTATAAAAATGAACCGAACAACGTGAAATAACGATCATGAATTTATGATACATCCTTGTATGTACAGTTTCGTGTGTCCAGAAACGTGATATTCACCCGGGATGTTTGTCCTGGGTTGTTAGATAGGCAGAGATCAGGGGCTGTCACTAGGGCCACGTAACTGTGACTTTAATCCAACAAACATTTCCATTACAGCAGGCGCTTTAAGCCATAGTAGAAATAGTAAGTCACAACTCAAGGCGACAATGACACACATCAAAAAAGTTTTGTATCACCTCGGTTCCGAAAGTTCAGGAACCTGTACAGAAAATTGGAATAGAGATAAACATAAACATCACTTCCGCCCTTTTTATTATTCATGAAAACCACACATTGCATGTTGTACCACCATACAGCGAGATCTTCAGAGGTGGTGGTCCAGATTGCTGTAGGCACCGGTACCCCTAATACCCAGTAGTAAGTGCTCTGGGATTGATGCATGCCTGTATTCGTCGTAGCATACTATCCAAAAGTTAATCAAGGAACTGTTGGTCCAGATTGTCCCACTCCTCAAAGGTGATTCGGCGTAGATCCCTCAGAGTGTTTGGTGGGTGAAATCCTCCATATATACCCCTTTTCAATCTATCCCAGGCATGTTCGATAGGGTTCATGTCTGGAGAACATGCTGCCCACTGAAGTCGAGCGATGTCTCTATCCTGAAGGAAGTCATTCACAAGATTTTCACGATGGGGGCGCGAATTGTCGTCCATGAAGACGAATGCCTCGCCAATGTGCTGCCGATACGGTTGCACTATCGGTCGGAGGATAGCATTCACGTATCGTACAGCCGTTACGGCGCCTTCCGTGACCACTAGTGATGTACATCAGCCCCACCTCTTACCACCCAAAAACCGCAGGGAACATCCACTGCCGGCCGGCGCGGCCGAGCGGTTCTATGCGCTACAGTCTGGAGCCGAGCGACCGCTACGGTCGCAGGTTCGAATCCTGCCTCGGGCATGGATGTGTGTGATGTCCTTAGGTTAGTTAGGTTTAATTAGTTCTAAGTTCAAGGCGACTGATGACCTCAGAAGTTAAGTCGCATAGTGCTACGAGCCATTTTTGAACCTCCACCTTGCTGCACTCGCTGGACAGTGTGTCCAAGGCTTTCAGCCTGACCCGGTTGCCTCCGAACACGTCTCCGAGGATTGTTGGTTGGGGGAATATGACACACTCCTCGGTGAAGAGAACGTGATGCGAATCCTGAGCGGTCCATTCGGCATGTTGTTGGGCCCATCTATACCGCACTGCATGGTGTCGCGGTTGCAAAGATGGACCTCGCTATGGGCGTTGGAAGTGAAGTTGCGCATCATGCAGCCTATTGCGCACAGTTTGAGTCGTAACACGACGTCCTGTGGCTGAGGTCATCCACTGCAGTAGTAGTCCTTGCGCGGCCTGGGTGAGACATGTAATCGACAGTTCCTGTCTCTCTGTATCTCCTCCATGTCCGAACAACACCGCTTTGGTTCACTCCGAGTCGCCTGGACACTTCCCTTGTTGAGAGCCCTTCCTAATACAAAGTAACAATGCGGACGCGATCGAACCGCCTTATTGACCGTCTAGGCATGGTTGAACTACAGACAACACGAGCAGTGTACCTCCTTCCCGGTGGAATGACTGGAAATAATCGGCTGTCTGACCCCCTACTCTTATTAGGCGCTATTCATGCATGGTTGTTTACATGTTTGGGTGGGTTTAGTGACATCACTCAACAGTCAAGGGGACTGTGTCTGTGCTACATCCACAGTCAACGTCTGTCTTCAGGAATTCTGGGAACTGTAGTGATGCAAAACTTGTTTTGATTGGAGTACTGCAGTGGTCACAGTTATTATCTACACCATTCTGTATTCCAATTATTCAGTTAATAAGTACTTCAAAACAAATAATATGTTATTTCTGATACGAATGAAATGGGAGTCGGTCATTCGTGATTAATAAGAAAACTTCAAGCTATGCATCCATGATAATGTTTTGCCTATCATAGTTAAAAGTCTCTTTTATGTTAAAATTTTTCACAAATAGTAAGTTTTACCGCAAAATTGGTATGCAATGTCAGCAGCCGATTAAAAAGCCCTTCTAATGGTACGTCATTCATCCCTGTACGATTAGCATGTGTTGAGAAAAAGGGATGCTGACTTTAATAATAATATGTACAATGCTCCTAAATATTAAGTTTTGATAGTAATATTACTATGCACAACAATTTATAAAGTTAATAATAAAACCTTTTTTCTGCGTAAATGAATTGTGGACGTTCTGCGTCCTCCAGTGGCAGAACTGTTCCCTCCAATCGAGAAACAATCGAGATAATAGTGCAAGACATAAATACTTACAGTCATTTACTACAGGAACACATCTCTGAGACAAGCACACTCTTATGCCTGATTACTGGACAAAACTACTTTGAATTTCATAAAGAACTCTACTTACTGGACGGAGGACTAACAGTGGGATCCTCATTTGAGGAACTAATGTAAATAACTACAGGAACAAAATAGAAGAAAGTATACACCAGAAAATAGTAAAAGGAATACAAAGAATAATATATTGGTGGAGACACGTGGATGACATCCTGTGCTCGGTTGAAATGAAGAGAGAAGAGCTAGACATAGAGATAAACACACTACATAAGACATAAAGTGCACATCAGACAAATGTCAAGCATGGCAAATAAACTTCTAGATTTATCCATCACAAAGAAAAATGATCAATACTGATTCAGTATTTATAGGAAAACCACCGCACACTGACACAATAATGCCCCAATCATCAAAATACACACAGTCTCAAAAAGAAGATGCTCTCATATATATACGCTCCACAATTTAAAGAAAGTGCACTAGACAAACACAATTACAATAATATGTTAGGCATAATAACTCAAACAGAAAAAAACAGTATACCAAGAAACCTTAATTACACAATTGTAAATATATGTAGAATCCAGCCATTACCTACTTCAGGGCAATAGCTGTGACGCTTCATACTTAGACGAGGCCAGCAGAACAACGGAATTAAAATAGAAATAACGCAAAAGAGCACGGAAAATAATCAGATTCGGCACCAGAATTCACCTAACAAGGGAAGTTCAACGTTCAAAAGGTAATCACAGAGAAGAAACACAGAACCAATAGCCAAACAAACATTAGCAACCAATTATTATTTAAATTAATGAAACAAATAGTAGATAAATAACAACACCTCTAGTCACCACAAAAGCAGTATTTACGAGTACATGAACTGGGCAAAACACTCACTCCTGATTACCCACCACAGCAAAATAATAAAATAACTATAACAAAGTTATAATCTACATGTACAGAAGCTTTTCTTCTACTCTCTCTCTCTCTCTCTCTCTCTCTCTCTCTCTCTCATTCACTCACTCGCTCTCACAAGTTGGGACCTAACTCCTAGTACGCTATATCTTATTTTCAAAACACACACACGCGTACTCACAGACACAGGAGAGAGAGAGAGAGAGAGAGAGAGAGAGAGAGAGAGAGAGAGAGAGAGAGAGAGAGACTGAGGGAGAGAGAGAGAGGAGGGGGGAGGGGAGGAAAAAATTGCAGAAGCTTTCACAACTCCAAAATGAAACAAAAGACGATCGTATTCAGCAGCTTCAAAACAGAGTACAGGAGCTCGGAACTACACAAAGCGAAACAGAAAATACATATACTGTCAATGAAATTCAGTGTACTCAATATCGAAAACCCACATGTATGCCGGCCGCAGTGGGCGAGCAGTTCTAGACGCTACAGTCTGGAACCGAGCGACCGCGACGGTCGCAGGTTTGAATCTGCCTCGAGCATGGATGTGTGTGATGTCCTTAGGTTAGTTAGGTTTAAGTAGTTCTAAAGTTCTAGGGGACTCATGACCTCAGAAGTGAAGTCCCATAGTGCTCAGAGCCTACATGTATAAAAACGTAGCGAAAAAAGTAGGAAACAAAAAGTCGTGAGTGATCGTAGTGGTTTAATACCGTTAACAGTAGTAATTAGAAACTTAAGGACTGTTTACGATCTCGTGAAAAAGATTTGCGAGGAAAACCATGTTTATTAGTCACTACTGAAGATCCTTTAAAATAAAGCGAAACGCGCATGGTCTGAATAAGACATTTGTTACAGTCGCAAAAAGACGGTTTATAACCTATATTACTGGTATAACTGTGACTGTGGAAAAAGTGCGCTAGAAATAATAAGAGGAGCACATAATAAACCAACAGGCAATACGTCAGTGGTGGCCACGAAAGGCTCGATGATTTTCTAAGATCCTCTAGTGTCTCGAGCATTCAGTGGCGGTGGTCCTACCACGATGCCATTTTTTTCTGTGTGCCGTGTCACGTGCATTAGGCAGTGGTACGCAGCTGGGTTTATGGCTTCCACACGCCTTAATGGGAAGGTGGTTAGAAAAGTACCAGGTGATCAAAAAGTCAGTATAAATTTGAAAACTGAATAAATCACGGAATAATGTAGATAGAGAGGTACAAATTGACACACATGCTTGGAATGACATGGGGTTTTATTACAACCAAAAAAATACAAAAGGTCAAAAAATTTCCAACAGATGGCGCTTGATCTTATCAGAATAGCAATAATTAGCATAACAAAGTAAGACAAAGCAAAGATGATGTTCTTTATAGGAAATGCTCAATATGTCCACCATCATTCCTCAACAATAACTGTAGTCGAGGAATAATGTTGTGAACAGCACTGTAAAGCATGTCCGGAGTTGTGGTGAGGCATTGGCGTCGGATGTTGTGTTTCAGACTCCCTAGAGATGTCGGTCGATCACGATACACTTGCGACTTCAGGTATCCCAAAGCCAGTAATCGCACGGACTGAGGTCTGGGGACCTGGAAGGCGCAGCATGACGAAAGTGGCGGCTGAGCACACGATCATCACCAAACGACGCGCTCAAGTGATATTTCACACGTCTAGCAATATGGGGTGGAGCGCCATCCTGCACAAACATCGTATGTTCCAACAGGTGTTTATCAGCCAGGCTGGGGATGATGCGATTCTGTAACATATGGGCACCTCTCACGCGTCGCCGTAGCAGTTACAAAACCTTGTGCTCGGTCGGCCGCTACGGGGGTCTATCGTCTAAACAACCCGTGGCTTCGAACTTCGGAATCATTTTCGCCATAGCTGCATTTGTCAACGGCCCTTTACCCGTTCGATTCCCCTTCCTATAGCGATAGGATCGTAACGCTGAACTGGCACATTCCCCATTCTGATAATACAGCTACACTAAAAGCGCCTTTTCAGGTAACGTCAACATACTACGACTGCTGGCGCATCTGATTCCCTCTCTCATTACAGCTCCTTTTATACATGATTCTCATGCGCAGTCACTGACGTTTTGCTGTCCATCACCATCTGTTGGACATTTTGTGAACTTTTTTTGTTCTGATAAAACCCCATGTCATTCCAAGCATGTGTGTCAATTTTTACCTCGCTATCTACATTATTCCGTGGTTTATTATATTTCCAAATTTATACTGACTTTTTGATCATCCAGTATACCTAATCGCAAGCTGCCATCGTCCAGCAATTCACTGCACTGAAACTTCCTGGTAGATCTCATTCTGGAAACATCCCCCAGGCTGTGGCTAAGCCATGTCTCCGCAATATCCTTTCTTTCAAGAGTGCTAGATCTGCTAGGTTAGGGTGACCAAACGTCCCAGAAAACCGGGAGTGTCCCGGTTTTCATCCCTGTGTTCCGCTGTCCCGAAAATTTGTTTCGGGACGCTCAAAAGTCCCGGAATTCAGTTTTAAAATACATTTCGTGAAACTTTCTCAAATTTTTGGGATTTCGAACCTCCATTGTCCCATACTAGTAATCACAGTATCAGTACTGATACGCCCAGGCTATAATATACTTTGAGCGGTACTTTGGCCAACAAGTAGTAAGTTTTATTATTGTATCAGAGCTCTGAAACCGTCCGATTGTCGCGCCACTTACTCACACACTCATTGTCAGAACAGTGTAGTAATTGATGTTTTGTCACACAAACTGCAATAGTTTTTCTCATATTAGTGGTATTATTGCTGCAGTACTGTGAAACGCAATGCCGAAACGTGCCTGCAAGTTCAGTGACTGTTATTCCAAGGAATGGTTCATTAAGAGAGGTCGTTTTGATTACGAAGCAGAGTGTTCCGTATGTTTTATTAGTCATGGTGGACGTTCCGACATAGTTGATCACATCAGGTCAAAGAAACACATTAACAGATACAGTGCACCGAGCTGCAGTAAAACTCTACAAAATTATTTTGTGGAACATCAGTCAAGTGAAGAGACGAAGGTTCGAGCAGCCGAGCTTACACTAGCCTACCACACGGTAAAACATCACCAAACTTTTTGATGATTCTTCCACTGCAAAAAAGTTTAGTTCAACAAGAACTAAAGTGTCAGCCTTAGTGAAAGGAGTAATTGCTCCCCAGAGTGTAAAGGAAAGCCTTGAATACATCAAAAAGTCTTCTTTCTACGGGATATCCACTGAAGCCATCAATCATAAGGCCACTAAAATATTTCCGTTTGTCGTTCAGGTTTTCGATATTAATCAGAGAATCCAGACCAAACTTTTGAAGGTGAGTTCCCTACCTAATGAAACATCTGACGAAATTTCAAGATTTTGTATGAATACTATCGAAATGTTTAATCTTGAGAAAAATAAATGTGTGGCATTTTGTGGAGACAACACCAACACATACTTTGGTGGTTTAAAAAGACAAGGCAAATGCGATGTATTTACCAAATTAAAGGCATCACTGCATGAAAACATTGAAGGCATAGGGTGCCCTGCACATGTTTTACACAATAGCATGCAGACATCTGCTGACAGTTTAAATTGTAATGTTGAAACTATCGTCATGAAGGTATGCTCACACTTTTACATATAACCTGTTAGAACAGAGAGGCTTAAGGAGTTCTGTGATTATGTGGGAACTGAATATATGAATGTAATGTGTCACTCAAAAACTCGCTGGTTATCAATGTTTCCTGCAGTTGAAAGAGTAATCCGCCTGTTTGAACCATTAAAATATTTTTTCCTAAATGAAGACAAAGCCCCAAAATATTGGTTCAGTTTTTCAGTAACCCTAAATGAAGCCTACTTATGGTTCATTTTCAGTCAGCTTAGCACTTTGCAGCGTGGGATAAAGGAAACTGAGGGAAGCACGAAAAGTGTAATAGAGGTAAATGATGTTTTGAAAAATACTCTGGAAACTGTTACTAAGAGGAGCTAACAGCAGTTCATTTCTTTTAATGTTAAATCTGTCCTTAGGAGAGAACAAGTATCAGAAGTAGCGGAAAGGAGTTTTAGAGAAGAAGGTAACAAGTTTTATGACACTTGTGTAGAATATCTCAGCAAGTGGAGCGCCTCATATTTACCCTCATCGTCGGTGTTTGATTGGATGTTACTGAAGAGAGTGCCAAAATGGGAAACTGTTGAAGAGACGGTTTCTTATTTGAAGAGTAAAGAGATTGAAATCGATGATTCCATTCTCTTTGATCAGTTCGGCATACTGACAAATTTTGTGGAAGAAAGACTTCACAAGTGGAATGATGAAAAAAAAAAAAAACACCGTTGGAATGTCGTGAGAAGTGGGCGAGTTTTTTAAAAAGCTATGACTGTCTTCAGCATTACTCTGAGTTGGTAATAATTGCAAGGTATTTATTTGCAATCCCAGCCCATAATGCAAATGTGGAAAGAATATTTTCGTTCATGAATATCCAGTGGACTGATGAAAGAAACAGAATGGAGGTGGACTCTCTTGAAGTAATCCTGCAGATCCTCTACAACTACAAAATGGATTGTGCCGAGTTTTGTCACTGTGTCTCAAAGAACAAAGACATGATCAAGAAGGCTGGAGGCAGTGAAAAATACCCTTTTCTACAAGGACAGTCAATTCCATCTACAAGTGCTCACTAATATTAAAGCTCATGTTAATATTAATTGATTAAAAGTTGAATGGGTGTAAAATTTTGTAAAATAGTAATACATTTCTTCATTACTGTATACGTTTATTAAATGTAATTAATTATACAGATAATCTAGATTATATCAATCTTTTGTATCCTCTTATTAGTTATAATAATCAGGTTAACAAAATGTATCAACAAAACATTAATATTTAAAATTAATAAACCTGGGTACTTGAGGTATCTATTGGCAGCCAGGTGAACGTCAACCTGTGCTAGGTTCGCAGGAGAGCTTCTGTAAAGTTTGGAAGGTAGGAGACGAGGTACTGGCAGAAGTAAAAGGTGTGAGGACGGGGCGTGAGTGGTGCTTGGGTAGCTCAGATGGTAGAGCAAAACGCAAAGGTCCGGAGTTCGAGTCTCGGTCCGGCACACAGTTTCAATCTGCCAGGAAGTTTCATATCAGCGCACACTCCGCTGCAGAGTGAAATTCTCATTCTAATGCACTGTACTGTAAACCGCTACGGCGACCCTCACTGTTAACACGTTACAGCCCGCAGAAGTTAACAATGACATCTGGGGTTTGGCCAGAATCGACGAATTAGATTGTTGCGTGAATTCGTGGCGTTTCTGTTTTCCATTTTGGTATTCCGGTTAGTATGGGTTTACTTATCGATTGTAATTTTTTATTTATAGTTCACTGTTGCTATCTGAATTTACATATAGTCATTTTGTCATCTGGAGACAGTGAATGGAGTAGTGCACGTGAGTAAATAGAGTGTCAATCGGAGAAATTAGAAAATTTCCGACATGCTTCTGTTTGAGTGCATTGAGGGGTGACAGCACTCGAAGCAGCCATAAATATTTCCAATGAAATGAACACCCTTATCTGCTTACAGGCGTTGACATACGTCAACGGGGACAGATGAAAATGTGTGCCCCGACCGGGACTCGAACCCGGGATCTCCTGCTTACATAGCAGAAGCTCTATCCATCTGAGCCACCGAGGACACAAAGTACAGCGTGACTGCAGGGATTTATCTCTGGCACGCCTCCCGCGAAACCCACATTCTCACCGTATTGTCCCGCACTACATTCGTTGTGCCCCCGCCCATTATACTCATTACTCGCGGCGCGTTGCCGATTCCCGCAAGAGTTCGGGCACTGTTTGTGCATTCGCACAGAAGAAGAAGATGGTCAAGTGGCCGGTGAGCATTAACTATTTATTTACTAAGATGGTATCTGTTCTTTCGGACATGTCACTGGACAGAGCATGGCGAGGAAATGGTAATCTCGCTTTATGGGATCTCGTTTTGACATTACTGGCTCTCCACGTTCAGGGAGACCTTCGGGGTTTGATGAAGATCGTTTAAATGCATTAATCCATAATGATTCATGTCTGTGTACTTGAGAACTGGGAAGTGTGATGAACTGTGATCATTCCACAACAGTACGTCATTTTCACGCACTGGGGAAGGTTCAAAAGTCGCATGTATAAGTACTGTATGCTCTAAGTCAAAATCACAAAAATAAGCGGATGGCCATAGGTGCTTTCTCGTCATCAATTGGTTCGTGAACAACACCGACCAATCCTATCCTGTATCGTTACTGGTGACGAGAAATGTTGTATTTATCCTGAGAATAAGAGAGGAATGGCTGAGTCCAAACGAAGCAGCAACTCCCCGTGCAGAGATCTGCGTGCATCCACAAAAAATAATGTTGTCCTTCTGGGGGAAGAGCGACGGTGTGGTGTACTACGAATTGCTTCCCCGAGGTGTAACCACCACTGCTGACATTTATTGTCAACAACCGCGACGTCTTGCAGACGCATATCTCAGAATTACGACCAGGATGACAGTGTGAAGTGGTGCTACTTCTGTATAGTGCCAGTCTTGCATTCTATATTGTGTCAGTCTAGCAGGCGCCCTGAGGTTTTCACCTTTTCCGCTGCCTTCGAACAGTCTTCAAGGAACTTCCTGACCGCATCTCGTGGTCTTGCGGTAGCGTTCTCGCTTCCCGCGCCCGGGTTCCCGGGTTAGATTCCCGGCGGGGTCAGGGATTTTCTCTGCCTCGTGATGGTTGGGTGTTGTGTGTTGTTCTTAGGTTAGTTAGGTTTAAGTAGTTCTAAGTTCTAGGGGACTGATGACCATAGATGTTAAGTCCTATAGTGCTCAGAGCCATTTGAACAAGGAACTTCCCGAGCGTTGCCCGACTGTTACAAATAGTAAAGGAGAATATATTATTGATAACTAAAGTCTCTGTTATGTCTATTTTTTGTGTTAATTGAACTTGCGGAAAAACGCTACGAACTTACGAAGCAGTCCAGTACTTTGGGTGTACCCTTAAGACGATGGCAGGTGAAGAGCCTGAATAAGCTCCATAACCGAAGTGTCTTATCCTTATCAGCTGTCATCCCAGATGGGGTCTCCCGGTCAGTACAGCCATACGATCGATACATCTTAAACACCATATGGCTGTAATCAAATGCACAATCGCGCGTCTTGCCCCTCCAGTAAATATTGAAATGCCGTGTGGCTACGGCCTCCCGTCGGGTAGAACGTTCGCCTGGTGCAAGTCTTTCGAGTTGACGCCACTTCGGCGACTTCCGTGTCGATTGGGATGAAATGATGATGAAAGTCACACAACACGCAGTCATCATTAGGCAGGGAAAGTCCCGGGCCTCGCCGGGAATCGAACCCGGGACCCCGTGCGCGGGAAGCGAGAACGCTACCGCAAGACCACGAGCTGCGGACTGCCCCTCCAGTGATCAAATATCATACACACGGCCAGAACAATGACTGACTCCCTACCAGTCACACGGTGTGGCAGTTCGACAATTATTTTGTTTTCCGTGGCTACGATGCACTCCCCAACATAGCAGTTTACTGTAATTCAGTTATTCACGTGTGTACACAGCACTCATGAATGAGGCCTTCGTTGTTTCTATTGTGACGTAATTAACACATATCACTTTGAGATTTTGTTTCAGGATTCTCAATATTACGCCACTATAACTGTGTGACCTTGATACATTTTGATGGGAGTGACAAATACACGATTTCTCGCCAGACAGGAATGAACTCTAAGAGCTCCACAGTTCTGCTAGGTCGGCAGAAGTCTTTTCACGTTGTCTCAGCAGGAGGGCACGGGATCCTTACGGGTGGAAGACAGTTTTCACGGAAATAGTCCTGTTTCCCAAAACGCTTATTGTGGACAGTTGGTGGAGGTAATCAGGCTGCCACAGTCATGGAGGCCGCAGGACACTACAGCTTTTCTGTGACGGTTCTTGAGCCTGAAATTAGCTTTTCTATCTGCACATAAAAGAGGAGGCTGTCTCCTGCCGCTTCCGTGCCATAAGAGTGTTCGTCGCTTCTCTCCAGAAACTACATATTGTGCAATTAAAAGTGTCCGCCATGGTACTAGACGCAGTGTGGTTGACGCTGTCAAATGGAAAGAGTCTGTTTTAAACAAGTACCAACCTCATGAATCGTAATGACCTTTTTTGCAAAGTATGAGTGGTAAAGTCGCGTTGCTTTCTTCTTTTTTTTTTTTAAAAAAAAAATAAAAGGGGACATTTTCATTCATCCGAATGGCATCACCATTTAATCCCGGCTCTCTGCACAAGTGTAGCTTCGGAATGGTGAGGGTCGTGGAGAGAGCTTCTTTGAAGTGAGAAGACTGGCTTCCCAGATGGAGCTTACTGGCGCTCTCCCGTGCTGTACTTGAAGAATCTAAGATTCACTCAGATAGTACCGCAGCCTGTCTTCTGAGTAGCTCGTAGTTCACTCGTCTGGTTATGCGTATTCTACGCTCAATTATCTATGTTGGCTACTTGCCGCACTTATCTTGATTTTACGAGCTGCCCAGACGTCGAACTCGTCTTGCAGTCTTACAAGTGACCGAAGGTCCCACAGAATTTAGAGTAATTTTATGTTAGTTTACAGCAGTTTTCTGTACTGTTTATCGTCAACTGTTCTCTTGATTCGGTTAAAGCTCCGTATTCTCAAACTGATGAACATTTTCAGATCGCGTATACTCTACAGCTTCCATATGGTTAAGCGACCGTTATAATAAATATAACCAGCTGCATTTCTAGAATATTTGCTTCATTGTGATGAGTTTCCGTTACGTGCTGTAGGCAATATAAGAAATGAGGAGGTGCTAACGAGTGTCAAACGCTGACAGGTTTTTATAGCAGGAGTAGTTGATGCATAAGCTATTGAGCCTTAATTCGACTTTTCTTGGATCTGTTAATTGTGTCACTACTCATGTTAATTGTATCAAGCATCCTGTGTAGGAATATTTTACGAGCTTTGCATTTAAATTATGCAGACACTGAATCAGCTAATTAAATGTCCATTGAAATATTAAAAATCATAAAGGCGGATAATTATACTATTGTAGAATTAATAGCTATCGCATTTGCATTATTCAACAGTATCCCGCAGAAGCACACCGGATTAAAAATTAATCATCTAGCGGTGACATCTCGCTGTCAACGTATTGTTAGCCTCTAGCCGTTACCCCGGGCATTTTCTGTTCGATTAAGAGGAAGTAGGTGAAGATGAGACGGGAGATGTGATATTGAGAGAAGAATTTGACAGAGCACTGAAAGAGCATTCCGTGAAAACTACTGATATCCCTGGGAGAGCCAGCCATGACAAAATTATTCGACCTAATGTGTACGATGTATGAGACAGGTGAAGTAAACTCAGACTTGAGGAAGACTTTACTTATTCTAATTCCAAAGAAAGCATGTGCTGACAGGTGTGAATATTAGCGAACTATCAGTTTAATAAATCATGGTTGCAAAATATTAACACGAGTTCTCTGCAGAAGAATGCAAAATCTGGTAATCTAACCTCGGTGAAGATCAATTTGGATTCCAGAGAAATGTAGTAACACGCGAGGCAGCACCGATCCTAAGACTTTTCTTAGAAGATAGGTTAAGGAACGGGAAACCTATTTTTACAGCATATTTAGAGTTAAAGAAAGCTTCTGACAATGTTGACTGGAATACACGCAAGATTACTTACAACTTCTGAGGAAACCAGACGCCAGTTATGAAAGGCGAGGGTCATGAAAGGGGAGCAGTGAATGAGAAGGGAGTGAGAAAGTGTTGTAGCCTATATTCGCTGTCATGCAGTCTATACACCGAACAAGCTGTAAAGGAAACCAAAGAAAAAAAATGCAGCATGGATTAAAGTTCAGGGAAAGGAAATAAAATCTTTGAGGTTTGCTGATGACACTGTAATTTTTGCTGGAAAAGCAGGTGAACGGAAATGACAGTGTCCTGAAATGAAGATACAAGATGGAAAAAAAACTGATGACGGCCGAAGTAGAGAGGATATAAAAGGTAGACAGGTAATGGCATGAAAAACATTTCTGAGGAAGAGAAATTTATTATCATACAATATAGATTTAAGTGGTAGGAAATCGTTTCTGAAGGTATTTGTCTGGAGTCCAGCCATGTATGGAAATGATACATGGACGATAAAGAGAGACAAGAAGAGAATAGGGGCAATTGAAATGTAGTGCTACAGAGCCAAGAAAGTTATGGCACAATTTGACTAAAAGAAGGAATCCGTTGATAAGATACATCCTTAGACATCAAGGGATCACCATTTAAGTACTAGAGGGATGTGTGCGAGGTAAAAATCATAGAGGGAGACCAAGAGATCAATACAGTAAGCAGATTGAGAAGGATGCGGGCTGCCGTAGTTATTCGGATATGAAGAGGCTGGCACAGGATAGAGTAGCACGGAGAGAGGCATCAAACCAGACTTCGGACTGAAGACCACACCAACTACTTATTTCGAAACACTTTTTTCTCATTTGCTGGGCAGAAAATATTTCGGATCAGATGGTTTCTTGTATTTTTGTGTAATATTTCGCGGAGCGCATGTTGAAAGCCTTGCAACATCTCTGTGTGTGTGTGCGTTTTGTATGCTTTTGTATAGAGGATGTTGGTAGCCCTAAGATACTAGAAATTATTTTCTTTAGTTGTATGTTGTGCAAATCATACGTATCATTACATTTTCATCAATTGTAGGATTTGTGCTGCTGTCTTTTAGTGTTCTGAGTAAGTCAAAACATCTCAATCCGTATCTTTTTCTCGTAAACACAGTGAGGGGAATTTAAACGATCCACACAAACATTGGCTAGTAGTCCATTGATTCATTTGTGCATGGATATTTTTAACTTGTGTGAAGGAAACACTGTTATTACGTTTTTTATTTGTGTTTCTTGTTAAAGAAAAGGTCCACTGTACAAATGCGGATATCATAAGAGTTTCAAGCTGACCATGTAGCTTCACTGCTTAGCTTTTATTTAAACGGCTCACAAGTGTACCTGTATCCTGGAGAACAATAAGTATTCAGGTTAAGAGCATAAGAATTTCCAAGAGCATAAGAATTTCCAAAGAACGATTGTGACGCTCGCTTAACAAGTGGTTGTTACAGATTAGATTAGATTAGATTAATTATTCATTCCATAGACCCATAAAAGAGGGAATCCTCCTGAGTGTGGAACATGTCAGATAAACACATTACAAAAATGTAATTAGGAAAATTTGAGTTTCATTAATTTTAATGCTCCTCAGTCAATAAACAGTAAAATTATGTACATGAATTAAATTTAAACTTCTAATATTTACAGATTTAATACTTACATCTGCTTTCATTAACTCCATCATTCAGACATTTGCTAGTTTCTTGGCTAATACAACCAAGTATTGTCAAAAATTGAAGTATAATAAATTTTCATTAAAATGGTCTACTGCACATGTTGAGAAATTCATGGATGGAATAGAAGGAGTTGGCTACCAAAAATTCTTTTAAATTATGTTTAATTTGTGCCTTGTCTGAAAATAAACTCTTAATGGTTGCTGGTAGCTTATTGAAAATATGCGTTGCTAAATACTGAACTCCTTTCTGGGGAAGAGTAAGTGATTTTAAATCTTTATGCATATTGTTCTTACTCCTATTATTGATACTGTGTAGTAAGCAGTTAGTTGGAAAAAGAGATGTATTATTTACAACAAACTTCATTAAGGAAAAATATACTGAGAAGCTGTGATTAATATGCCCAATTCTTAGAATAGGTTTCGACATGAAGTTCTTGGATTTACACTACTCATTACTCTTATTATACGCTTCGGTACTCTAAACTTTATTTCTCTGTTTGTGGAGTTACCCCAAAATATGATACCAAATGACATAATGGAGTGAAAATAAGTAAAATATGCCAGTTTTTTCATATTTATATCTTCTATGTCTGACATCATTCGCATTGCAAACACAGACTTGTTTAGGCGCTTTAGCAGTTCGTTAGTGTGTGGCTCCCAACTGAATTTATTATCAAGTTGTAATCCTAAGAATTTTACACTCTCAACTTCTCCTATTTCCATGTCATCATATTTTATACGCACACCAGAAGGAAATCTCTTGGAAGCTCTGGGTATTTTCAAAGTTTAATGACAGTGAATTAGCTATGAACCACTTATTAATGTCAGTAAAAATTTGCTTAGCTGCCCTTTCTACATTCATATTTGATTTACTATTTATTGCATGGTGCAGCGTGTATTAGACGCAGTCTCTGTAACAATGTAAGATTGAATAAATGATCTCTAGCACGGAAACCACGCATTTTCGAACATTTCATTAGACCTTTTACGTTCCGTATTCTCTCGTCGATTAATCCAATGCTTTAAGCATATTTCACGCGCGGATAGGGTACTTCGACTCACATCACGATGTGAAGTGTTTCATGCAAGTCGCTCCTGGATGTGCCTACGCTATCTGCAGCACGATCCAAGACATGGCGTGCGCCGCCTCTCGACAGCATTACAGACATGCTGAGCAGGATCATGGTCGAGGAGGCTCACGAGACAGCCAAGTGCTCTCGTGTCAGCGGAATGCGCGCGTAACTAGGAACCCTTGGTATGCTGGATCACCTGGCTGTCCAGACAGTTCTCCATAGAAGTGATGTAGGAGAAGGGGAGGGAGCACGTTACCTACATCTGTATCTACATCTACACGTATCCAGGGTGATTTTTTCCACTCCAGGGATTAATCGACGAGAGAATACGGAACATAAAAGATCTAATGAACTTATGTCTGGAAATGCTTCGTGCTAGAGATCATTTATTGAATCATACATTGTTACAGAGCCTGCGTCTAATACACGCTGCGCCATGCAACCTCAGTTACAGTATGTGTTGAAAATGGTTTCCATGTACCTCAACTCATGCCAAGTACATCGCCCTCTATATACTCCTTCCAAGTTTCTGCTTTCCCTTCTGTGCTTATTACTGGGTTTCCATCTGAGCTCTTGATATTCATACAAGTGGTTCTCTCTTCTCCCAAGGTCTCTCTAATTTTCCTGTAGGCAGTATCTATCTTACCCCTAGTGATATCAGTCTCTACATCCTTACATTTGTCCTCTAGCCATCCCGGCTTAGTCATTTTGCACTTCCTGTTGAAACACCCCCGTTTAAAATTCCTTTACTGTGTTTTGAGTAAATTATCGAGGCCGCCAAACAGTTAATTGTTATGATTATATGACCGTGTGCTTAATGGATGGAAGGCTATCGGTTTTTCTGCTGTGGTTTCGGGGGTATTTCAACCGAGTGCGGCTATTCTGAGACTGAATAGTGGAACAATTGAAAGTTTGTCTATTATCAAGGATCACAAAGGTTGCGATGTACAAACTGTATTGTATTTTCTATAATAACACACAAATTCTGAGGTACTTGCTACCTCCGCCTTACACGTCTAATTACGGTTATATCTTTTTATTGATTGCTGATTTTTCAGTACTTCATCACACGCAATACTGATGTTCAACATTCACAACAATCCTCACTGCGATCCATGGTTGTTGCTGGCCGACGCGGTTGACGCGACAGACGTAATTCGGCACTTGTCACTTTCTGTTTCATATCACTCGCGAATCGGTATTAGTGAGGGTCAACCCCACGACGATGAGGGGGACGTGCTAACTCGTCATACTCCAGTGAATTTTACCGTTTACAACTCACTCGACCACCATTCTTGCCCGTCTTTCCCGCAGTACTTGTCACTCGTCACTCTCCCATACTACTCTGGGTACTCAACACTAGTCTCACTGCATTCTGCAGCGCTCGACAATCTACCCCTGTCTGCTATCGACCTGGGTGTCGGATACTAGCATCTATGTTCGTGGGATCATGGATCCCTTACACTGTCGATCTCATTTTTGAGACGTTTGTATTCCTTTTGGCCTGCTTCATTTACTGCATTTTATATTGTCTCCTTTCATAAATCATATTCAATATTTCTTCTGCTACCCAACGATTTCTACTAGCTCTCGTCTTTTTACCTACTTGATCCTCTGATGATTTCACTACTTCATCCCTCAGAGCTACCCATTCTTCTTCCACTGTATTTCATTCCCCAATTCCTGTCAATTGTTCCCTTATGCTCTCCCTGAAACTCTGTAAACCTCTGGTTTAGTCAGTTTATCCAGGTCCCATCTCAAATTCCCACCTTTTTGCGTCCTGTGTCACAAGTTCACATCGGCCAGACGGCATCCGAACAGTGCGAAAGACAGCTTGAATACAGTGGTCCAGTGTCTCCACATCTGGAATGTCTCTGCATTCACGATAAGTTTGAGATGGTCCCATAACTAGAAATCGCACGGGTTGAGTTCCGGTGAACGAGCAGGTGATGCAACTGGTCCCTCTCGCCCGATCCTTCGACCAGGGAAGACACGATTGATATGTGTCCAGACGTTAACGGCGACGTGGGCTGGAGCACCATCATGTAGCAGCCACATAAGCCTTCGAATCATCAATGGCACTGCTTCCAGCAGGAAAGGCAAAGTCAGCCGCAAGGAACCGCGGTAGTTCCGGCCTGTTAGGCGACGTGGAAGGAAAACTGGTCCACAATACGGCGCCAGTTATCACAGCCCGCACATTCCCGCTGCACCTATGCTGATGTTTCGCTGTCACCATAGGATGGGCGATACAGATACCGGAATCGTGGTTGCCTGATGCAGAAACTGGTGACAAAACATCTCCCGATGTGGAACGTCTGTCGCTAGCAAGCCCTGCACGTGCTATATGTGATAAGGGTAGTAGTAATAATTGTCATGGAGAATTTTTCACACGGCCACTTGGCTTACCGTCTTTTGGTGGGCCAACTGCCTGGTACTGTCACGGCGGTCGCCTTCCACAGTGTTAATACCTTCCTCCAAGTATGGCGCCCGAACATTTCCGGTAAGTCCTCCATGATTTCGTGTTTCCTGAAACGACCTGGTCGCAGGCAAATTGCGAAACACTGTTGCCAACATTGTATGCTGTAGTTGTTGTTGACGGTGCACGTCTTCTGATACAACCTTGCTTCTCACCACCCGTTGCCATTTGCCTTTCAGTTAGTAAACACGATGTCGGCAAGCTCTCGAATCGAATACGCAACCGCTGGGTACAACGCTTTACCAGACCCACTACAAGGTGAGACAGCAATAGAAGTGAATCGGACACAACATTACCTGTTACTATGGCGCTTGGGCACGACGTATGAGGAACAGTACAACACTATAAAAGAAACCACGCATGCTTTAATTATTGCTGCATGGGTACAGCGCGTATTATACTGCAGTCTCTGTAACAAAGTATGATTCAATAAATGGTTCTCTACCATGAAACCATGCGTTTCCGGACGTAAGTTCATTAGACCTTTTTTGTTCCGTATCCTCTCATCGATCAATCCCTAGAGTTTGTACACGGTGGAAAAAAAATCACCGAGTGCTCTGGAAACTACTGCCATGTCCGTTGGAAATGGTACATTGATATCAAGGCTTCTTCCCGTTAAATTAGCATGTGGAGCGTGGGAAGAATGACTGCTTCTGTGCACATGGTAATTAATTTAATCTTCGAAATGTCTTAGGGAGCTATGCATAGAACATCACCGGATTCCTCTATTATTGCCGGCTACTGATTTTTTTAAAATCTGCATTTCCCAGGAAAGTTTCCTCCTATCTTCATCGTCCCGTCAGTTCAGGTTTGTTGGCATCTCTTCGACGCACTTCCGTGAACCAAACAAACTTGTGACGTGCTTCCCTTCGTTGCATATGTTCACGATGCCTGATAGTGCTCTATAATGGGAGTTTCACCTAATTCGCAATATTTGTCTTAAGAGCGTTTTTTAAGTTATTTCTTTTGTAGACATTTTCCCATATCCTACCACTGAAACAACTCTGGCACCCGCTTTCCTTACGACTGAATCTATGTGATCCTTCCATGTCATATCCCTACATACTGTTAAACAGGCGTGCTCCAATGAGATAAATGTTTCAAGTAGTTACTCATTTACGCTATAGACATAGTATAGTACACTTTTGCCGGCCGCTGTGGCCAAACGGTTTTAGGCCCTTCAGTCCGGAACCGAGCGACCGCTACGGTCGCAGGCACGAATGCTGCCTCGGGCATGGAGGTGTGTGATGTCCTTAGGTTAGTTAGGTTTAAGTAGTTCTAAGTTCTAGGGGACTGATGACCTCAGATCTTAAGTCCCATAGTGCTCAGAGCCATTTTAACCATACTACATTTTTGCATTTTGTGAAGTCCACAGTTTTACATTTACGAACACTTAAAGCGAGTTGCCAGTCTTTGCACCACATTGAAATATCATATCTAGATTGTTTGTGTTATTTCCCCTAAATACTTAAATTTATTCACTCTGTTGATCCTACAGTCTCTCGTGCTTTGGAGTTTTGGAGTACTTTTAATATCCGTTACGAATTCTGTCTTCTCGAAACAAATTTTCTATCCAGTCTTTTCCGCCATCTCTTTCAACAGGTTGATTTGCTCAATTAGTGCATCGATGTTTTCTGAAAGTATTATTAAATCATCTGCAAAGGCTTGACATCTAAGTTGGACGGTCGAGTTTTCATATCCCAATACGATTTTTTGGATTCCTTTTTCTAGAATTCTCAGATTCCAACCCCTTATTTGTCTTTCACAAGGTGTAGCTCAAGAGCAATGGGGAGAGGCCATCACCATGCCAAATAACGGATTTTAGTTCTTCTTCTTCTTCTTTATCTTGTCGCACGGTGGACATGGCTATTAACGTATTTGGTATGGCCGGTTGAAGGGGTGACCAGATGCCCCTCCTATCACCACGTGGTGAGAAATATGTGTACCACAACTGTATGCGTATGGTGTTATTTATGTGAAAATGAGCGAAAGTTATCTAAATATTTTCGAATCGTCTAACCGACGCGAGAGTTACGAACCAGCTCAGTACTCACCTAGAGACGTGTGGTAAACCGCACAAAAAACTCAACCAGGCTCGACGTCACATCGATCCTTGTCGTTGATTCCATCTGTGGCCTTCGCATCTCCCTGTCCCACATGTGGCACTTTATCACGCAAGGCTACTTCAGATAATCTTAATAATTCATATTTCTGATCCTAATCACCTTGTGCTGTTGTAAGCTGATAGGAGATCGACAAAGAGGCTGCGAGAAGATCGATAGTAGCCATCAGAGTAAGCGAACCTATCAGGAGAGAGACTCACGACAGACTCGCAAGAAATGCGATGCCAACGCCCTCTCGGCTGCTAGTATTTACATCGCCACCTCGGGCCGAAGGGTCCAGTCAGTCACGTGCAGTCGCAGACACTATCAGTCATGAGTGGTAGCCCAATAGGAGTCGCAGTCGCAGTTAGCTCAGCCTCTAGTCAGTTCGTAGTGACCCTCTAGTACGCATAGCTGAACTTGCACCTCACCAGCACTGAGGCTAGCGTGGACTATTACGGAAGACCTTTACCACAACAGCTAGCTTAAGTTAAGTAACTTTCTTATTCCTACGAATAAAGAACGCTGTATGCGGTGCAGTTGTGTTATAGAAAGGGGATGTTGGCCTCCAAACATTTCTCCTTGTGACTCATGATACAAGCCTGCATTTATATTTATACTCCGTAAGCCAAGCAACGGTGTGTGGTGGAGGGCATTTTACCTGCCGCTGTCATTACCTCCCTTTCCTCTTCCATTCGCGTATGGTTCGCGGGAAGAACGACTTCCGAGAAGCCTCCGTTCGGGCTCGAATCTATCTAATTTTACTTTAGTGAGCTCCTCGGGAGGTATAAGTAACATCTCCGTAACTTTATCACGCTTACCAAATAACCCTGTGGCAAAACGCGCCAAGCTTCTTTGGATCTTCTCTATCTCCTCTGTCAACCCGATCTGGTACGGATCCCACACTGATGAGTAATACTCAAGTATAGGCCGAACGAGTGTTTTGTAAGCCACCTACTTTTTTGATGGACTACATTTTCTAAGGACAATGAATCTCAACCTGGCACCCGCCTTACCAACAATTAATTTTATATGATCATTCCATTTCAAATCGTTCCGTACGCATACTCCCAGATATTTTACAGAAGTAACTGCTACCAGCGTTTGTTCCGCTATCATATAAACATACAATAACGGATCCTTCTTTCTATGACTCTCCCAACGAATCTCAACCTGGCACCCGCCTTACCAACAATTAATTTTATATGATCATTCCATTTCAAATCGTTCCATGCGCATACTCCCAGATATTTTACAGAACTAACTGCTACCAGCGTTTGTTCCGCTATCATATAAACATACAATAAAGGATCCTACTTTCTATGTATTCGCAATACATTAATTTGTCAATGTTAAGGGTCAGTTGCCACTCCCTGCACCAAGTGCCTATCCGCTGCAGACCTTCCTGCATTTGGCTGTAATTTTCTAGTGCTGCAACTTCTCTGTATACTACAGCATCATCCGCGAAAAGCTGCATGGAACTTCCGACAGTATCTACTAGATCATTTATGTATATTGTGAAAAGCAATGTTCCCATAACACTCACCTGTGGCACGCCAGAGGTTACTTTATCGTCTGTAGACACCTCTCCATTGAGAACAACATGCTGTGTTCTGTTTGCTAAAAACTCTTCAATCCAGCCACACAGCTGGTCTGATATTCCGTAGGCTCTTACTTAGTTTATCAGGCGACAGTGCGGAACTGTATCGAACGCCTTCCGGAAGTCAAGTAAAATGGCATCTACCTGGGAGCCTGTATCTAATATTTTCTTGGTCTCATGAACAAATAAAGCGAGTTGGGTCTCACACGATCGCTGTTTTCGGAGTCCATGTTGATTCCTACGGAGTAGATTCTGGGTTTCCAGAAATGACATGATACACGACCAAAAAACATGTTCTAAAATTCTACAACAGATCGATGTCAGAGATATAGGCCTATAGTTTTGCGCATCCGCTAGACGACCCTTCTTGGTTAAAATGGCTCTGAGCACTTAACATATGTGGTCATTAATCCCCTAGACCTTAGAACTAATTAAACCTAACTAACCTAAGGACATCACACACATCCATGCCCGAGGCAGGATCCGAACCTGCGACCGTAGCAGTCCCGCGGTTCCGCGACCCTTCTTGCAAACTGGAAGTACCTGTGCTCTTTTACAATCGTTTAGAACCTTCAGTTCCTCTAGACACTTGCGGTACCCGGCTGTTTGAAGGGCGGCAAGCTCTTTCGCGTAGTCTGCGTAGAATCGAATTGGTATCCCGTGAGGTCCAGTGGACTTTCCTCTGTTGAGTGATTTCAGCCTACAGTGAGAACTAGACGACAGAAAACATTTATTGCTGATAAACTATATTCTAAATACTCTGATTTTGCTTTCATTTGGTCTGTTCCTTCTGGATACTGAAAAATAAACGGATACTAGTGAAGATTGTTACTTTCACTGTCTCATAAACCACATCACACGAAATAAAATCCTATTATTTTCTTAGTTTATGGGCGCACAGCTTTGCAGAAGTACCTGGGCCGTACATGCTGTTGTCTCATTTATGGAATATCCCCAGACGTGAACGATAATCGGATAAGCGCACATCAGATCCGCTGAACCGGGCAGCTGTTAAAAATGAGTGCACCGGGAGAAGCGTACCAAATGGCAGCCATTGGAAAGAAATGGAACGCGTTAACGAGGATAAGGGGAAACTAACTGTAGGCAGCGCAGATTGCAGCAGGAAACAGCACATGCGCTCAGGGGCGCCTGGCGCTATCAAATTCTACTGCTATTTCACTGTTGGCTGGCAACTGTACGGCCGTCTCCGGTTAGGTTTCGGCCGAAATTATTAGCATACGTTAACCGTAATGACGTCGTTACGTTAACGAAGTTGTCGGTATAATTTACATTTAGCAGGTCATCGGCGGATCGCCTTTGATTAGATTTCGACGGCCAACTGCCTAAAGCACGTTAGGTATTGGTGCCATGTGGCCTGCTCGGCCAAAAAGTCGCGGACGGGCAACTTTTTTGGACGAAAAAATTTGAGGGGAATAAAATAATTTTACGCCGTCTTACTTTAGATTATGGTCTGCCTTTTATCAGAAACTTTCTCCATATAATAAACTCGGCGTGCAATAACTTCAGCGAAGATAGCTCCTCGACCTTCCCTTGTTACAGGCGTGGTCTTATCTGCCTTAGCGGCGGAGTTCATCTTACGACGAAACGCTTTTGTAACCATTAGCGGATACACTTTTTTGATAAAGTACCTTGTTTGAATTCAGACACATGAAGCAGTTACGTGGCTTGAATTCCTTATCTACATGCATTTCTACTCACCCGCAAACAGAGAAACATCTCGTAAGACTGGGTCCGGAAACAGAGAACCATCTGGTAAGACTGGGTCCGGTTAGTTTTTGTAAAACACAAATTCTTGTTGTGTTACAGCTACATGCCAACTCCACAAGCCACTGTTCAGTCCATGGTGGAGGGTACTTAAGCGCCCTAATCATTCTTATGATACTCTCAACATGCCTGCGCCAGATATACATGTGACCGTCTCCTTAGAATACAGATTCTCTAAATTTACCCAACGCGATAACCACTCTGTCTGTCCTATCAAGGATCCTGCTACTCATTCATATGAGAATTGGCCTCCTCAGAAATTGTCGTAACTGGGAACAAGATTCTAAAATTGTCCCTTTTTGCACAGCTGATTCGGTTACTTAGAAAACATGTCGATCCTCAAGAACTAAATTTAAGAAGAAGTGCATAAAACATATTTTACCTCAAAAAATTGAAAGTTATCCCCTCAGTATGATGCTCCTCCTTCTGTAATTAAAAAGAAATGTATATTCTCTCAAAAACTAAACTTCGTTCGGATGCGATTGTGTTTCCAATAAAGTACTAAATGTTCTCATATAATAAGGCCTGTCTTAACTGAAATATGTAATGTGTCATTAACTCAGGGCATTTTTGCAGAGAGACTGAAATACGCCTTTGTCGAAACCGTTTTTAAGAAAGGTGATAGGAGATATGATATGTATCTTATATGATGCTCGGAAAACACACCTCAAATCATATTTTCGCCTTTACGGAACACTCCCTGTGTAAGGCAAAGTGGCGGTAGACCTAGGTGCCATCTCGATATTATCATCACTCATCCGATACACAGTTCGTCGATAACGCAACGCATATCTGATCTGTCTTTCCCTATAACCAACCTGACGAAGCGTGATTTCGCGGTGGGCTAACTTACCTGACAATCTCTCATGGTCCGAGATGACAGAGGCCTGTGAACCGGGGTACGAAGTACCCGTTCACGTTGAGACGGATGGTGACTACGGTCAGCTGCAGATACAAGTCAGTGTGAGTAGACTTAATATAAACAGCATGTCTCAACGTAACGTACACCTTACTCGTGACCAAGGAAGGCAGCTATCCATTTCCACCTCCATACAGAGGGACAGAGTTTATGTTTCCTTGCCCACTGATTATTAATTTCACTATCGATAACTTCTGAAGCCGGTCATCTTTGGTTACTGGTGGTGATAGTGTTTAAAGAGAGAGAGAGAGAGAGAGAGAGAGAGAGAGAGATAGAGAGAGCGAGAGTATGTGTGTGTGTGTGTGTGTGTGTGTGTGTGTGTGTGAGTGCGTGTGCATTATCTTTCCGGATTTCTCTGCAAAGTGAGAGGTATTAAATTCCCTTGCATAACACTTACTTGCTGTATGTTTGCCTTGAAAATGGCAGGGTAGGTTCCTGTCGAAATATCGGCAACTGTCGATGACGTCACTTTACTTTGTACCGTAGGTTTGAACATATTCAACAAACATTTAAAAAGTGCAGTCAGCGTCTTGTAGCGTTATGAATGAAACAATAACAACAAAGAAAACCGTAACTCAAACTTTGTGGCACTGTCAAATATTCTTACTTTGAATAGAAAGACAATTTCGAGCACAGTGTTCTTTGCATCAAATAAGAGCAGATATGCCTGTGGACTAAAATTAAACTTGCCTTGATCTGTGAAACATATCAAAGACATGTACAGATAAGTGAAGTTTTTAAAGTAGTGAAGACACACTATCCGCCAACAAAACAAAATGCTGTATTATGACTGATGGTAAACTTTGTCCACTACACGATAACTGAAAGTAAAAAAGAACTTGAAAGCTTTCTTAACATCTAAGAATAGAAAGCCAGGAAGTAAGAGGATTTAAAAATTACGAAGTCACATATCAGAGGTACTTGGAAGTTATTTTACGATGTCTTCTTCACAGAATAATTATTGCTTCACATTTAAGATCATTCCTTTGGCTTTCCAAATATTTTTTTATTTGTCAATTTATTAATTTGTTTCTTCATTGAAGAAGAAACGATTTACTTCCTCTATATGTTGAATATTTACATATAAGTACAAGTTCTAACCATAATATTATGTCAAGGAAAGAAACCGCCGAGCATAAAGACAAGAAAGAACTTGTTATGCGACAAAAATAAGAAGCAGGAATGCACTGTCATGGCAGAAGAAGCTGACGCCGAAGAAGGCGAAATTGGTGAGCGTAAGGTGGGACTGTGTCGAGGATGGAGAACCTTTAAAAAAATGATGAAGTGGCACTCTACAAATCCAAGTGTCTCTCATTGATTCCCGTCGATCCTAGAATTTTTGCTGTCGCTTATCACTTCTTTCGCCGCTGCTAGTGTCTGTTGATGTGAAAATATCGAGTTGCACTGTGGTCAGCAATCCACATTAACCAGTAGGCACCCCTATAACCGGCGGTGTGAGTCAGTTCATATGGTCGGATGAAGGTAACAGCATACACATCTAACAGGACCGTGCCTAGTAAAGCAACAATCTCCGGACTGATGACTGCTTTACCTCATTTTACTTTTAGATCAATTAACACGTTCATAGTAGTATTATAAAAGTGAAAGTAACTCTGTCTGCTACGCTTTCACGAATAAAGTGCTTAAATGATTTTGACAAAATTTCGTATGGAGGTAGCTCGAACGCTGAGGAAGAACACAGGCTACTTTAGAAAGTGTGTACACAACATATTTATTGATTTGAAGAATATAAAAATGTGAAATACTAATTACTCTTTGAGAAGGCTATTTGCTCTCTAAGTATTGAACTTTATCATATTTGTGAAAATGCTTTTATTGGTTGATATGTTCTACATATTATGTTTCAAACTAATCAATGCAAGGCTTATTTAATTCCCACCGTGTTTAATCGATACTTTCATACTTATACCAGTACTGTTAACTGTGAAAGTAACTCTGTCAGTTACGTTTTCTCGACTCTACCGCTGAACCGGTTCCGATGAAATTTAGTTAGTTTGTACCCTGAGGAGGAGCATAGGCTACTTTAGAAAGTTGTATCTTTTTGATATTATTAACAATTTTAAATACGTTATACGTGAGTCGGATGTAGAAGACGCTGGTGAGATGGTCGGCGACTGTTTGTATTTATAGATTATTCCATGACCGCGCAAATCCAATGTTACTGAGCGCGCAGTCTATAATATTGAGCTGCTACACCAACTGGCATTGCTCGAGAGTTCTAGTGGAGATACAACAATAAAATCGGACGGTAAGCCAGAGAACCACGTTTAAAAATATTGCTATAAGTCTCACAAACGTAATATTTATCGCACTGTTCTAACAGAGCTCAAGTTGGGAAAGTCACTCGAATCCGACAGCACTCAGAGAAGACTGTTGTCCTCCAGAACTCGGATGCAGATCTTCAGCCGGCCTTAAGAGCTACAACACATTTGAATAGCCACAAGGCCGTCGCATTTTAGACGCTGCGGGCCACACTTCTCGTACAGCTTCCAAGACGCTTGGAGACTCATCAGAGAGTCGTACTTTTATATCCGGGACGTGGGACGCTCTAGGTAGACTGCATTTCACTAAGGTCTATTAGTTGACTGTTTTAATCATAAATTAAACATCTTAGGGTGATGCACAAAAAATGTAGGCACTGTAATGCATTGAAATGGAAGGAAGAAGCGGTTGGTATGTGCTGCTCTGTTGGCAAAATTTCACATCCAGTACTACGTGAGCCAGAGGAACCCCTAAAATAGACTTGTAAATCGTGGGCTTCCATCGGAAGACACGATGTATCCTGCGACGAGCTATGCTGCCGACTATGTGCCAGCTACCGGAAACACGCTATTTATAGACGCCACGTCACCCAAGGTCACGGACTTAGAATGAACTGAGGCATTTTAAAATATAATTAGAATATATAATGCCTGCTTTCATATTCGACACAGAGCAAAATGTAGAATCACGCTCATTTTGTACCTACATACCATCACTACATACATGTTTTATACATACGTCCCTACACCGATATATACCCAAACGTCTCTTAAAATTACTGACTTACGTACTCAACGTCACTCGTCATACAAAATTACTGTTTTGCGAGCGAGACAGCGGCTAACAGCTACTAGGTAATTAATAAAATATTCGATAGGTTACAATACCAACTGATCATGTTTCATAGGATTACATCTTGTTTATGTCGCTCAACAATTTATTACGACTGTTGCGTGCTACAACAATTGTGTGTATATTATATACGAAAGTATTAATTCTGTTGAGTTTTTTTGAACTAAGGAAGAAACATTTAATAAAAAGGAAAAGCTCCGTAAATCACCTTCAAAATGGAGACAACCTGATCATGGTCATTAACATCACCTCTCCTATCCACCGCGTACCTTTGAATCAGCACTCTAGTTCCTGTAAAAGATAGTGTGCTGCTCTCGCTTCAGAATATACTTCATTCTCTTTACGTCCTGTTCGTGTATGTTCTCAGCTTCCCGAAGCATCTATCTGCGCTGGCATCAACTGTGACTCTTGCGAACGTGTACTCGTGCTGGGCTATCGACAAGGCGTGTTTTGTTGAGCGAGTCTGGGGAATATGGCCCCCACTGTTTCGCCGAAATGTACCCCTGTAGGGGGCCAGGGCTTCTACGGAGAATTCTGTGGCGTGTCTATGGTGAATTGTGTGGGATGGTTGCTGGACGCATGGTACTCGCTAGGAACACACAAGGAGGTACAACAAAATTGAGGTATTGTGGCGTCACCTGGAAGCCTATCTAATGTATGACGCGATATGGTTCAAATGGCTCTGAGCACTATGGGACTTAACATCTGGGGTCATCAGTCCCCTAGAACTAAGAACTACTTAAACCTAACTAACCTAAGGATAGCACACACATCCATGCCGAGGCAGGATTCGAACCTGAGACCGTAGCGGTCGCGCGGTTCCAGACTGGAGCGCCTAGAACCGCTCGGGCACAACGGCCGGTCTGACTCGATATATTCAACCTATGTGAATGTAATTCAAAACAAGAAAGTAATGCGTGTAATATTACGAGTCATTTTGTCGAGTCTGATAATATTGTGTGACAAATATTATAAATATTTTCCATTAATTGCAAAGATAAAAAATACGACAATTCAATACGTTCCATGAAAGCATGGAACTTGTATAATATAAGAGTATATACAAAAGAGCGATGGTGCTATCCTCTATTTGTGCTCTGTTTTTCGCCTTTTTGTTCTCTCTCTCTCTCCTGTGGATCGATGCGTGTATAACTAGCTGTATGTATGGGCTTTAAGGTTAGAAAAATTGTTATTGAAAGTATCTTATGTTTCCTTTTAAAAATAGCTCTCCATCCATGTGAAATTTATTTGAAGATAATAATATTGTTGACGATTGCCCATCTGGCCACGTACAATTTTATCACATACTGTATCGTTGATCAATTTAAGGTAAACCACACTACTCATAATAGAGAGGTGGATGAATACCAAGTCCTGTGGATCTATTCTGATCTCTTATCGCACGAAGCAATCGATGTCAAAGGCGTTGGGTCGTGTGAATCCAGTAGTGGAGTGATCTGGATGGCTAAATTTCTATTGGATAGTGCTATGTTCTGTCTATAGCGTAGTTACTCACGATAAGCACAAGAAGTAAGCAATCTCGCGCACGCAAAGCTCCGAGGCGTGGAAGTAAACAGGGGTCCGAGCCGTGCTGCCGCTGGAGGCGAACTGGACCATTGCGCCATCCCAGCACAATGGTCATTGCAACTGCACGAATTACCCTTGCACGCCTTCGGTCAGACCCAAATTCTCAACTTACCGATACCCTACAAATGTTGTGTCCCTTGCCCACTATCCTCGTTGCTCGCGGCATTTCGGAGATCCCGTAAGTATTCGAGCCTTGTTTGTATCTGCACAGAAGAAATCATTGGCCGTTGCGACTTATATACACTAAAGCGCCAAAGAAACTGGTATGCGTATTCAAATACAATGTAAACAGGTAGCGTACGAGGCTGCAGTAGGCAATGCCTATGTAAGACAACACTCGTTTGGCTACGGTGGCAGGTTATCAAGATTTAAGTCAGTTTGGACGTGCTCTTATAGTTAGCGCACCTGCGGTGGGAACATACGAGGTAACGGTGAAGAGGGGATATTCCCATACGACAATTTCACGAGTTCACCGTGAACTTCAGGAATACGATAAAACATCAACTCTCCGACACCGCTGCGGCCCGTAAAAGGCCCTTCTAGAATGCGACCAACAAGGACTGAAGGGAATCTTTCAACATGGCGGAAGTACAACCTTTCGCAAACTGGTGCAGATTTTAATGCTGGGCCACCAACAAGTGTCAGCGTGCAAACCATTCAACGAAACACCACTGATACGGGCTTTCGGTGCCGTGGGCCCACTCGTGTACCCTTGATGGCGGCACGACACAAAGCTTTACGCGTCGCCTGGGACCGTCATTGACTGTTGATGACTGGAAATACGTTGCCTGGTCAGACGAGTCACGTTTCAAATTATTTCGAGCGGACGGAAGTGTACGGGTATCGAGACAACCTGATGAATCCAAGGACCCTGCATGTCAGCAGGGGACTGTTTAAGCTGGTGGAGGCTCTGTAATAGTGTGGGGTGTGTGCAGCTGGAATGATATGAGACACCTGATACATCTAGATACGACTCTGACAGGTGACATCTACGTAAGCATCCTGTCGGTTCACCTGCATGCATTTATGTTCATTGTGCATTCCGACGGACTTGGGCAATTCCAGCAGGACAATGCATCACCCCACCCCTCCAGAAGTGCTACAGAGTGGGTCCAGGAACACTCTTCGGAGATTAAACACTTCCGCTGACCACCAAAAGCTCCCCAGACATGGGCATTATTGAGCATATCTGGGGTGCCCTGAAACGCGCTATTCAGAAGAGATTTCCACCTCCTCGTACTCTTATGGATTTAGGGACAGACCTGCAGGATTCATGCTCCAACACTACTACAGACATTAGTCGAGTCCATACCACGTCGTGTTGCGGCATTTCTGCGTGTTGCGGGGGCTCTGCACGATATTAGCATGTGTACCAGTGTCTTTGGCTCTTCAGTGTATATGTGTCCAAGGTGTTTTTGTAAGAGCGTGCAGAAATTTAACAGGACATTGCTCCAATGAGCAGTCTGAGGTAGGGATCCTGAGGTCCGAGAAGCCAGCTTTAGGAAATAACAGGAATAAAATCACAGTACTGTGGACTTTTTTATTTACGATAATTACAGTTAACTGCAAATAGCATCGTTGACGCAAAGAACGTACCATCAATCTCAAAGCAAGCATGACATTGGCGTACAAGATTCTGACGCACCTTCACAAAATACTCCTGGTGTGTTTCGAGTCACATCACGTGTAGCTGCATTTCTGGCAACTAACTCCGTGTCAGCATACAGTGCGGTTTCATACACAAGTGGCTTTAGATATGCCCTTAGAAAACAATCAACGGGATTCAGGCCATGGAATAGATCTCCCCTTCCAATCCAGCGACCAGGAAATACAGCATTGAGATGGTTGCGGACACCCAGAGTGAAGTGAGGTTGTGCACCGTCATGTTGTTGATTCATAGCACATTCTGTCATGGAAAAATGTAAATACGATAAACACAGCTACCTTATGGACAAGTAAACTAGACAAAACCACCATCCTTATTTCCTTGCAGGAAATACTGAATGAGGTGGCTTTAAATTCGGCAGCTATGGCACTCCGTTGACGCCACTAACTATTTGGGCTGCTGATGCCGGTTCTGACCTTATGTTAGGTCGAAGGTACGTTGTTGGTTTTTGGCGGCCCTGGTACTATCAGTCTGCAGGAGGGCACGTGGCAGGCTAAATGTTGGTTTTGAGGGACTCCTAATGTCAGGTATGCCCTCGAGAAGTTGCAAGTGGTTAAATGGGTCGGAGGCAAGCTTTGCCCGCTGGATTAAAGGGTGATAGCGGCGAGCTGCGGGAAGAGCAGTGGATCCCGTGCGCAACACAGCCGGCCGGCGTGGCCGAGCGGTTCTAGGGGCTTCAGTCTGGAATCGCGGGACCGCTACGGTCGCAGGTTCGAATCCTGCCATCCCGCATGGATGTCCTTAGGTTATTTAGGTTTAAGTAGTTTTAAGTTATAGGGGACTGATGACCTCAGATGTTAAGTCCCATAGTCCTCAGAGCCATTTTGAACTGTGTGCAACATGGTCAGCAAATTCCCGGCCAACTCTGGAAGCTTAAACTATACGGCACTTGGAAGAACACTTGTAAGGACTGGAGGCAATAACTCCGCTGCTTGGAATCCTGTAAGTCACAGCTCCTTCACACCTGAGTGGAGTTAAGTATTGTTTTTTATTGGTACTTGGTACCTTAAGGCCACGTCTGTTTTAATGTGCAATTATATCTGTCACACTAACGCGGCTCCGAGTGAGTGTGTGGGTGGTTATCGGTCAGTGTAACTGATCATAATTTGTTGCTCCAGGCCATACTCCATGCAAGTGCACGAGCATTTTCTGTTGTAAATTGAACTGATGACAATGAAATTGTAGCGTAGTCTGCGTCGAATGCAAGACACTTTCATAGATGAGTATGGCCTAGTAATCGTATTTTCAGGCGCTGATATTTCACCTTATTAATTTTCAAGTAATTTTAAGAAATGTTAAGTTTGTAACTTGTATATGTAGTCACTTCTGGAATAAGTTAATACTGCGTACATCCTAGACATTCCGTTTATAATCTTATTTGGGCAGGCCGTAGGCAATCTGAGCCTCTACCAGCCGTCTCGTGTTGGCTCAAGTTAATTAAATGTGATCGTTTGATACATGACACGGCAGAGTGTCGCCAATTAATTCCGGAACGCTTGAGCTATTCATTAATGTGGATTCAGCAAGCACATAAGCTTTGAAGCATGTTCTGTAAGTCCGAAGTTCCTTGTCTCTATACCTGCTCTTTAACTATTTGTTTACACCTTGCACGAGTATTGCTAGTTCTGGAGCGTGTTAAGTTTTAGAGCCATTTACTTTTGAATATGAACTATCTTGGTTTTCCTTTTTTATCCGCAGTCATTAGCTAATTCCATTCATTGTAAAACTTGTCTGCTTGTTGCCTGTTGGCTGTGACCACCGTCTGCTGTAATTTGCTATCTTTTCTTGTTTTTAGGGGGACCATATATCTGTTTAAGGCTCATTGTTAATGCTTGTGCTGGTGTGTGGCAGTTGGGAATCACATTTATAATTGCATGACTTCGCAACTTATCTTGTACTTTGGGGGACTGGATATTTATTTAAGGGTAATTGTCAATCTGCCTGCTGGTGTGTACCAGCTGGCAGTCACATTTAAATTGCATGCCTTCCCAGTTTTTGTGTATTTTGGGGGAACGTGCATGCTACTGCTTAAGGAGTTTTATTAAGGTTTATTGATTTCTATGGGCTTTCCAACAGCCACAAACAGTGCTTTCTGTTTTCAGACATCATTTTTGATCCAGTCAGCAGCCATTATGAATTGAGACACAAGGGAAATACAGTTAGCAGGACAACAGGTTACGAATACCGGTCTGGCACAAATTTTCAACTTTCCGCGTTGATTTCAATCAATGGCCGCTCGCAGCCCAAAGTCTAAAATCCCCATGGGCGATGGATCAGATATGGTCAAAAATGTCCCAAACAACAAACACCATATATCTGGGAATTGCTCCTGGGAGAGGCCTATGACGAATTGCGTCACAGATGGTGAAGAAGTTGCTCTCGCTATAGTTGAGAATGCTGGACGTAATCGAGCAGTGCACGAGCTGTGTCACGACAGCTGAACAATCTTGGTCAACAGCTGGAAAAGTGCTGTGAACAATTAAGAAACGGTATCCATACAAAATTTCAAACAGTTGTGGATACAGGTAGCCGTCACAATGAGCAACGTTCGTAACGTAAATACGGTACTCGATTAACAAATATTACTGTCTCATGTTAATACTGAGATGTGTTCCTTCCAATAGTTTAATCGTTATTTCTCTTCTGTATGTCTTTACAAATGTTTCCAGAAAGTTTCTTTGTCCTATGATTTCTCGTTTCTCATGGCGTACCTCTCAAATAGCGAAAGTTTCATTTAACCTATTGGTCATTACGTGGATGTTCAATGTATAAGGAATGCATTTACAAATCTGCTAGTTTGAGTCTAACTAGAAGCATTTTTTTTGTTAAAATTCCATATTTGTTACAAACTGAAAATATTACTTAACAGGTATTGAATTACAATTTTTTCTTAAAACTAACGTTTATTCGTTTTTATTATATGAGTGACTATGGGGATTTTCATGAAAAATTAAAATTTGATCCTAAAATGCGAAACATCAAATATAAATTACAATCCTTTTTTATTTCTGGAGGCTGGACAGCATTATTGATGTGTAAGCATATTACAATTTTTTCTCGTAACATTATTGTATTTAGCATCTCTTTATCAAGTTTTAGTTTCACACCAGCAGTAATTAAAAGTAAAAAAAAATATATTTTTATTAAAAACTTTGATTCACTACTAGCTAATGAACATTTTCATATATCAATAAATATGGAATTTAAATAAAAGTAAAATGGAAATTATCAATGACGCTCGAACCAGCGACTTCACTATTGCACACCAACTACGCTATGCATATTTTTTTTAAAAGTAAAGTCGCCCAGATGTTTATTTATATGTCATGGACACTACACTATGCATAAATGTTGCGAAATGATAGCGTCCGAAGAGTACTGTCAAACAACAGCGACAAGGGATGTTTCATGGTAGTGCATACGGAGTTGGTTTCTTGATTACCTTCTCCTCCATGACTATAGCGGAGAAACTTCGGAATATCGTGTATAAATGGACGGGAAAGTTAAAAAAGAGGTAGAGGCATGGGACACGGAACTTTGATATTAATTAAGCAGCACCAAGATTTTCCTGTGCACTTCATTGACAAATTTTGCAAGGAAATGGATCCCTGCCTACTGCCGGCATATCTTCTATATCGGTGGTTCGCAACTTTAGGGTAATTACCCGCTCAAGGGTAAAGTGAAATTTTATGAGGGGTAGAAACAAAACGGTTCAATTGTGTTGCGGTCACGGAACTAAATTAAGTTTAAAGGATTGTTACTAACGTCACTACTTCATAATATTTAAGACTGATTACGTAAGTTACCAATAATTATATTTTTTTCAGTTACTGGCGTTAATTCATGAAACACACCCACTGCAAAACATACTTTGTACTTCATACTATGCATACGTCACAAATACCTCAATATGTTATGAAAATAATTTCTCTGAGTTGCAGGTAGTTCCCACAATACACCTCAAATTGCTTCATTATTCACTTCGAAACATTAAATAAAGTAATCGACAGCACAGCAGAACAATAACTACGTGCCGGCTACTTCACTGCTGTAGGGCCTAAGCAGTAATATCAATATTATTAATGGCAGAGGTCAGACGCAAAGCACTGGCAACCTGAAGACTTTCAGTACATTTAGTTCAAAATAAGGACTGCAGATTCGAGAGATTTAGAAACAGTAAGTATAGTGCATACATTTTAATTTGGAAGATTTTAAATGGGGGTAGAGTGTTTGGATGGAGCATCAATCCTGCAGGGGATCCGTAAGATACGAATGGGTGGAGATCTCTTGTGAACAGTAATTTGAAAGGCGTCCCACATATGCTCAATAATGTTGATGACTGGGGTATGGTGGCCACAGGAAGTGCTAACTCAGAAGACTGTTCCTGGCACCACTCTGTAACAATTCTGGACGTGTCGGGTGTCGCATTGTTCTGCTGGAATTGCTCAAGCACGTCAGAATGCACAATGGACATGAATGGGTGCGGGTGATTAGACAGGACGTTTATGTACAAGTCACCTGTCAGAGTCTTATCAAGACGAATCAGAGTCCCATATCACTCCAACTGCACACGCCCAACACCAATACAGAGCCTTCACCAACTTGAACAGTCCCCTGCTGACATGCAGGGTCCATGGAATCATCAGGTTGTGATCATACCCGTAAACGTCCATCCGTTCGATATAATTTGAAACGAGACTCGTTCGACCACGCAACATGTTTCCAGTCATCAACAGTCAATATCCTCCCCCGGTAGCTGAGTGGTCAGGGTGACAGAATGTCAGTCCTAAGGGCTCGGGTTCGATTCCCGGCTGGGTCGAAGATTTTTCTCCGCTCAGGGACTGGGTATTGGGTTGTCCTTATCATCATCATTTCAACCCCATCGACGCGCAAGTCGCCGAAGTAGCGTCAAATCGAAAGACCAGGCGAGCGGTCTACCCGACGGGAGACCCTAGTCACACGACATTTACATTTATCAACAGTCAATGACGGTGTTATTGGGCCCAGGCGAGGCGTAATGCTTTGGTCGTGCAGTAATAAAGAGTACAAGAGTGGGCCTCCGGCCTCGATAGCCCATATCGACAATGTTTCGTTGAATGGTTCGCAGACTGGCTGTTGTCGGTGGCCCAGCATTGAAATCTGCAGCAATTTGAGGAAGGTTGCACTTCTCTCACGTTGAAAGAGTCTCTTAAGTCATCGTTGGTTCCGTTCTTGCAGGATCTATTTCCGGCCGCAGCAATGTCGGATATTTGATGTTTTATCGGATTCCCGAAATTCACTGTGCACTCGTGAAATGGCTGTACGGGAAAATGCCCTCTTCACCGCTGCGCCGGAGATGTTCCCATCGCTCGTGCGCCGACTATAACACCACGTTCAAACTCACTTAAATCTTGATAACCTGCCACTGTAGCAGCAGTAATCGATGTAACAACTGCGCCGCATTCTGCCTGTTTACATAGCTGTTTATTTGAATATGCGTGCCTATACCAGTTTCATCGATGCTTCAGTGTATAAAGACAAATCGTTTAACGTTCGAAAGATCTTGACCGATGTATTTAAAATTTTTACACGAAACACTACTAAACGTTTTATGGACATACGATACATATTTTTTAATATATGTGGTCTAGAAATATGTATACATAATACACAAATGTTAAACGTTATTAGCAAAAATCTCGTACCTTTCTGACCGATACACTTGATATTTTTACACGATACTCTGATAAACTGATAAAGATTTGAACGGACATCTATATATACAGGGAAACATTGTTAGCGAAAGTCTCGAAAAGTGCTTTAAATTTTTTTTACAATACTCTTATAAACATCTGGACAGACATAGGCCACATGTTTAAATGTATATTACGTAATAGGGTAAAGAGGTCAACGAAAAAGGGTCGAAATTTCTTGACCGACGTACTTCAAATTTTATGCGATAGTCTAATATGCATTCACACAGATATATACATTTGTAAAACGACAATATCTCATTTTTCTGTTAAAACCGATTTCGAGACAGAAAATACTGTGCTGAAGAAAGTGCTGTTTCGTTTTCTTTTTTTCAATTTTGTATTTAAACATTAAACAAATTGTCTATTCCATATACAGGGTGTCTCTTCTAGGAGTCATCAGGTGCATTTAATTTCGAGTTTTAGCCAGACATTTGCAATAGCGGTTTTGCAATGTAAGCCTGTAGTTAGCCCAGTCAAATAATGCTCATAATTCATATCTTGCGATGTCCAGTGTCGACGGAAAGCGTAGGTTTGTTTCCCACTAAAAAAATAAAAATAAAATAAAATAAAATTAAAGCAGAATTTTAATTTTACGTGACCCGTCACCAGTGCGAACCTAAATTAGTCTAGACCAATACTCGTTATATAGATACGTGTTAAGAGGGACAGTGAAAGACGAAGAATAACCAGTACTCCAGCAGCTATTGAGCTGCGCTGGTGTATGGTGGTTGCAATAGCCCAGGCCGAGGCGGTGTTGTCACTGCTGGAATACTGATTATTCCTTCATTTTTACTGTCTCTGTTAATACATATCGATAAAACAAATATTGCTCTAGAGCAGGTGTCGATCACCATCAATCCGGCCCCTGGTAACTGGTCAGCCAAGCACGGTATCCGGCCCTCCGTAATTATCGAGCGCTTTCCGCAACGAGTGATTCGTGCAACGAGGAGAAGAAAATGTAAAAATTGACTTACTTCCAATTATGTTTGGAAAAGAGAGTGTGTTTAGCGTTCTTTTTTTCAGTCATTAATATCCGTTTCAAAAACCGCGTTCTGTCTGGATCGATCTCTTTGGCCACTATAAATGAAGACTAGGTCACGCTTTGTCCTGCAAACTACCGCTCTATAAAGTGGAAGCTCCAACAATGCTGTATTCAGTCTGGTGTGCTGATCGGAATGCGCTTAGCGCACAATTGTTATCACCAGTACAACTGCCCGGGCTTCCGCGACGATGTTGCATGTTCTCTGCAACATTGTTGCATCATCTTTTCTTCGTTGGCGCATGGTAATCATTTTCCCATGCAGTACCCATTTTACAAATTTAGTTTAATGTTTGACTTGTGTTAAATACGTGAACAGTTTTTTGTTCAATTTATATAGAAACAAGACAGTATTCTGTCGAAAGCATTTAATATGAGTGCATAAATCAGGCAGTAGCTAGTTTTCTTCTTCTAATTTAAAGCATAGTCGTTCATATGTTTAGCTAAACCTGTATGAAATGATTTACATTGATGCATGCCCGTATTCGTCGTGGTATACTATCCACGAGTTCATCAATGCACTGATGGTCCAGATTGTCCCACCCCTCAACGGCGATTCGGCTTCGATCCCTCAGGGTGGTTGTTGGGTCACGTCGTCCATAAACAGTCCTTTTCAATCCATCCGATGCATGTTCGATAGTGTTCATGTCTGGAGAACATGCTGGCCACTCTAGTCGAGCGATGTCGTTATCCTGAAGGAAGTCATTCACAAGACGCGCACGATGGGGGCGCGAATTGTCGACCATCAAGACGAATGCCTCGCCAGTATGCTGCCAATATGGTTGCACTATCGGTCGGAGGATCGCATTCGTGTATCTTACAGCCTTACGGTGCGTTGCATGACCACCAGCGGCGTACGTCGGCCACACATAATGCCACCCCAAAACAGTAGGGAACCTCCATCTTGCTGTACTAGCTGGACAGTGTGTCTAAGCATTCGAGCCTGACCGGGTTGCCTGCGACGATTGCCTGGTTGAAGGCATATGCGACACTCATCGGTAAAGAGAACGTGATGCATATCCTGAGTGGTCCATTCGGCATGTTGTTGGGCCCATCTGTACCGGGCTGCATGTTTTCGTGGTTGCAAAGATTGACCTCACCATGGACGTCGGGAGTGATGTTGCTCATCATGAAGCCAATTGCGCAGTTGGAGTTGTAACTAGAGGTCCTGTGGCTACACAAAAAGTATTTTGCAACATGGGGGCGTTGCTGTGAGTGTTTCTCCGAGCCATAATCCGTAGATAGCGGTCATCCATTGCAGTAGTAGCCCTTGGGCGGCCTGAGCGAGGCATGTCATCGACAGTTCCTGTCTCCCTGTGTCCACGTCCGAACAACAATGCTTTGGTTCTCTCCGAGACGCTTGGACACTTATCTTGTTGAGAGCCCTTCCTGGCACAAAGTAACCATGCCGAAGCGATCGGACGCAGTGTTGACTGTCTAGGCTTGGTTGAACTACAGACAACGAAAATTTGGGCGTAGTTCAACACTGCAGTATATTTTGTGATGAACTACAGTCTGTCCAACTTTTCTTGAGGGACGCCAGCGGCGACCGCAGATAACGAAGAGGTAACCAGTCTTGATGCCGTACGGCGAGGAATGTGGAAGTGGGAAGAGTACTGATACCATATGCGGCTCGCACTACGTTCTGACGACTTACTGTGATGTTATAATGCACAGGAGTAACAAAGATTCGTGAAAGCGCGTTAAAGCGATCCTGACGAATGATATTTGTTTGGAACAATGTATATGAAATGAAATTAAGGCCACAGCTCAAAGACAAACAATAAGCATTTCACTGTGCAATGACTACTGCAGTCCCACCAAGTGTCAGCTCGTGGAGAATGGCAGCAGTGGTAAGAGTCACGGAAACCTGCGAATTATACCTAGCAGTTCTTAGCAATACTAGAGTATCAGCCTAAAGAAAACTTGTGACAGACTATAGCAAGGTCTTGACCCTTCTGACTTAGTGAAAAAGCCAGTGTGGACCTTAGGCTCAAATGTCTAGACAACCCGCGCTAGACTAATTTGGACCCACTCTATCTAATGAGCATTAAAATACCATTTTAAAAATGACTTTGTTTGTAACGGGGAAAAAAACGGACGTGACGCTCTTCGTCGACACTGGGCATCGCATGGATGACGTGATGAACAGTATTTGTTTGAACTCAATTCAGCTACGAATTACCAAAATTAAATCACAAACATCTGCCAAAACACTAGAGAAAAGGCGCCTGACGACTCTTAGGAGACAAACACGGTATACTGTATCTTCTTATATGTAATACTAAACGAATGTTGTGCTCAGAAGTACGCACGTTTCGTTTCCTTCCTCTCAGTCTATTTTGACAGAAAATAGGGAAGTTGTATTTATGGCTAATTGGCTTATGATTAGAATGCTACTAAGGAATGTGAATAGCCTGAAACTTTGTAATCCAACCCGCTTGCAGATTAAAACTATGCAAAATAAGCTACTATCCTCAGGGATCTAGCAGAAGGAGAGGTCTCTCATTTCCCTTATATTAATGACTCCAACCTGTTTACTCTTTCATTTTAAGCGACGCCACTTCCCTATCACCGTTTCGTAGACGACAACAATAAAAAAAGCTCAGAGTCAGAAAAAGGGGAAGACGAAATATAAACGAGGTGACTGACAGTGAGGCGGGAAGAAAGAGGGAGGCAGAAAGAGTGAAGAGGAGAAGGTTGAGAAAGATAGTGGATAGGAAGTCAGAGAGAGGGGCCAGAAGGATATTACGGCGCATGTCCGACTCCCATACATATTTAGCAATTTCGAAGATCGCTGGGTTCGCTAGTCATGCTATAAAAAAATGTTGTTCGAAATAAGCTGTACCAGTTATCTCACCGACTCATCACTCCGGCTATGAACAAAGGACCTTTAAAACCTAAAAATAGATTATCTTTTATTACTTTAAAAATAAAGTTGTTATTATAATGTTTTGTTAGGTGCTAATTTTGATGATGGTGGGAAGAAGGTTTACTAGCTAATGTATGTTTCCACTCATGGGTAACCGTCTTAGAAATGTTGGGAATCAGTGATGGACATCTGAATCCTATAGAATTCATAGTCAGCCTTATTGTGAATAAGATCCTTAGCCTTAATATGGCTCGCTTTCTAACAAGAAAAATTAACGTTTGATGCTTTTGGTGCTAATAGACTCGCCAGGTTAGCCGAGAGCGCTAATGCGCTGCTTCCTGGACTCGGGTAGGCACGCCAGCCCCGGATCGAATCCGCCTGGCGGATTACCGTTGTCGGTCGGTGTGACGGCCAGCCAGTATGTGGTTTTTAGGCGGTTTTCCACATCCCACTAAGTGAATACCGGGCTGGTCCCCAAGTTGCGCCTCAGTTACACGACTCGCAGACATCTTAACACGCTTGCACTATTCCATTAATTACACTCGATGCAGAAAGCAGGGGTACACTAATTCCATCCTGGGGTGGGGTGGGGGGGAGGTGAAGGGGGTGTGGGGGGGGGGGGGGGAAGGTCACGGTGTTATGGGTGGCGGCAGGAGAGGCATCCGGCCACCCCTTTGGATTAACCTTGCCAAATTCGTTCCTAACAATGCCGACCCTGCGTCAGTGCAGGACATGGCATCAGTGAAAGAAAGAAAGGAAGCTTTTGCTGATAATAAATAAAGGCTGTGTTTCAATTACACACCTTCGTGCAAACCTTCCAATGTGACGCTACTTCGTTGACTTGCATATGAGTACCGCTCCATTTATATTCAGGTAGCTTATCAGTCGTCCTGACAAAGCTGAGTGGACCTCCTTCCTGACCAACCACATTAAGAAAATAATTTTTGAAGTGAGCCGTGGGAATCAAACTCGGGAACATGGCACGCATTCAGCTATGGTCGAATACCGTATAAGCCAAACATGTTTTCTACTTAAAAACTCTACGAAAAAGTATCATCAAAGGCGATTACTCTGCGGTACCAGAAGTCAAGGGATACCTCCTAATATCGCGTCGAACCTTCTTTTGCCTTGCGTAGTGCAGGAACTAAACATGGCAAGGATTCAAAAAGATGTTGGAAGTCCCCTGCAGAAATATTGAGTCACATTGCCTCTATAGCCGTCCATAATTAAGGAAGTGTTGCCGGTGCACGATTTTGTGCAAGAACTGATCTCTTGATTGTGACCCATAAATTTTCGATGGGATGCATGTCGGCCGGTCTGTATGGCCAAACCATTCACTCGAATTGTCCAGACCAAACCAAACGCGGACAGTTGTGGCCCGGAACATTATCAGCCACAAAAAGTCCATCGTTATTTCGGAACTTGACACGAATGAATGGCTACAAATGGCTTACAAGTAGCCGAACATCCAGAGGATTCCATGTAAACACAGGCCACACCATTATGGAGCAACCACCAATTTGCATAGTGTACAGTGCGTTGTAGACAACTTTGATCCATTAGTTCGTAGGGTCTGCGCCACTCTCGAACCTAACAATCAGCTCTAACCAACTGAAATCGGAACTTAGTTAAACAAGCCACGGGTTTCCAGTCTAGACCCAACGGTATGGTCACTAGCCCAGGAGAGGCGCTGCGGGCGATTTCGTGCTGGTAACAAACGCACTCGCGTCGGCCCTCTGCTGCCATAGTCTAATAACGTCAAATTTCGCGACGCTGTCCTAACTGACACGTTCGTCGTACGTCCCACGTTGATTTCTGCTGTTATTTCTCTCAGTGTTGCTTGTCTGTTAGCACTGACACCTTTCCGCAAACGTCGCTGTTCGCGGTCATTAAGTGAAGGATTAAATGAAGCCCATCGGCCACTGCGTTGTCCGTGGTGAGAGATAATGGCAGGAGTATAGCAATCTCGGAATACTGAATACCCTAAAGACTTTCGAAATGGAATCCCCCATGCTTCAACTAGCATTCAGCGTCCAGTGTCTGTTAACACCCGTTTTTCGGGGTTAATCACGTCGAAACCCCTTTTACTTGGACCTGTCTGAGTACAAGTGACAGTTCCGCCAATGTGCTGCCTTCTTACGCCTTGCGTATGACTTTTATCACCTCAGGTGCAAACTTATCGCCGGCGGGGTGCCCGAGCGGTTCTAGGCTGTGCAGTCTGGAACCGTGCGACCGCTACAATCGCAGGTTCGAATCCTGCCTCGGGCATGGGTTTGTGTGATGTTCTTAGGTTAGTTTGGTTTAAGTAGTTCTAAGTTGTAAGGGACTGACTGATGACCTCTGAAGTTTATGTCCTATAGTGCTCAGAGCCATTTGAAGCATTTGAGCATACCTTTCGATGTGACGCTACTTCGGTGACCAGCGCATCAATGTCGTTCCTTCTATATTCAGGTACCTTTTGTTGTTGGCCTGACAAGGCACAGTGGAGCTTATTCAAGATCTGTCCACAATAATTTTTTTATCCTTTTTCTTTCTTCGTCGCCGCCGGGAACCAAACTCGGGATTTCGGCACGCGCTCGGCTATCGACGATTACGGTAAGAACCCAAAATTTTTTTGCACTTAAAAATGCTCTGAAATCCTCTACTCTTCAAGGCGACTACACCGAGTATTTTTGGGAATGCTTTAGGAAATCGATGTGCACACACAGACCGTCAGATAAGTATGAAGGGAATCGAAGAGGTGCAGTGGTGAGAATGAAAACTGTCATTTGACGTCGCTATCTCCTGCTGTGTTGCTCCGGCCACTAGGGGCTGGACAGATGCTGCGGTGGGTGCAGGGTTTGGCCGTGTCCGGGGGGGACAGAGCGACGGCAGCGTGGCCCGCTGTCCTGGGGCGCCACGCCCGCTGCCGCTGCCGCCGGCGGGCATCGATCCACGACCCCCGGGTCCCACGCGGGTCGCCGCTGCAGACGCCAGGCCTGCTCCACCTCAACAGCACACAAACGGCGCCGCTCTGAATTATCCTGCTCTCCTAGATCTAGGTGAAAACGAAAGAAAATACCAAAAAAGACGTGAACTAGAAGGAACGGAGCTTACGGTGCGTTTCCACTACTGATGGGAACAAGGGAATGAAATTGTTCGACTCTGTCAGTTCCAGGAAAACAGTCGACTCATTAAGTTAAAGTTTTGCGCATAGATTGAATTATTTACTCATTATTTTGAGGGATCCAGTCTATATGAACAAGAAGAAAATATCGGTTCTGTCGGATGTGGATTTACGTATCATTTGGACAACTCGTTCATTTTTTCGAGTAAATGAAGTCTGAGCGAACAATACAACGAAAATAACTGAGTCACTCGCTTGAATTTTTATGTACCCGTAGGGTTATTATTAATTCATTTCTGTCGAGTGAAACCAGTCTCTGGGGGCAATCGAATGCAAACAGTAGACGGAGACGGGCGGATTCCTTTCTGAGCAGAAATATTCGATCATTTTTACCACTGACAAATCGATATTGTTGCCTGCAGTCTGCTGTCGCTGGTTGTTACAGTTATTGTTGTTCCCATACTGAATTTTTATTGAACGTCAGTAAGTAGCCAGTAGTTGAGATTTTCGTCCAAGTGAAGGCGTTTTCTTAACCCCCGCAGTGCCCACTTTATGAAACTATTTTAATATAGTTCTGAACTTCATATTTAAAAATTTTGAAAAAGTATTTACTGTTTTTAATCATTTCTTATACCAGATTCAGCATTGTTTTGAATTTTTTGGTGAAAGGTAACCCAAAAACTTAAGTCCTGATAGTGAATGTGAAGCGTTTTCTTTGTAGACTGAACTGAATTCAAGGGAGTTCGAGGGGTATTTTCGTGCAACAGACGGGGCGAAAAGTATTTACATTCCAGACGTGTTAGATGAATCTTCCTTGAACTTAAATGACATTGTATACAAAAATAATGCTCCTTACAATCAAATCCGAGGGAAATCTTTCTCTTCTGATAAAAATTTCAAACTTTTCTTTAACTTTTAATCTTTTTGTGTACCTTCTGTATAACGTTCTTTGTAACTATCTGTTCCTTGAAGTGGTCAATACGTAAGTGCTTCAAACTTCTTTTACTGGAATTTTTTGGTGATTTACATAGATTTCAACGCAGCTGATAAAGTTGACCGGTTTTCAGGTAATCCTGACAAGCGTATTTTTCTTTTTTTATGCATAAATACATAAATAAGCTGTCATGGGTCGGTGTGTTATGAAACTATAGACTAAGATATGTTTTAGGATGATTTGAAAAACCTTTTTTGCAGTATCACGTAACATAACAGGCAGAAGAAAGAAAAGTTGCAAAATTGTCCCAGTTTGCGGTAATTTTGAAAGTACCTCACTTTCAGAAGTAAGCTTCTTACCAGTACTTGAAAAAAGATGCATTTCTTTTTTTTTTTTTTTGTCTCTAAAGAATTTGACAACCCTAGCAATGACTCATGTATAGTCGAAATTGATGTAGAAGTGTGTAAACGAAATCACTCAAAGCCGGAGACCGACTGAAAATATTCGTAGTCTTGTTATCTCATATTAAGTGAAACCATTCAAATCCGAATAATTAATGACAACATTTGTATCGTATCGTCGCAGAGACTAGTATCATTCGGTTGTTTCATTCGACCGAAAAGAAGAAACGACTGAACGATGAACAATCGACTGGCCAATGATTTGTTGAAGATAGTCTGTTGTCCCACAGTACTTTACTACTGTGCACATCACACCTTGTCGCCGTACGCTTATGTTCTCCTCGTACGTAAGAAGAGGCATGTGTGTGGGTGGACGCCTCTTTCTCGACACAAACACCTGCGTGATTCCATTGGCAACCAGAAAGAAACCTGTGCGCTGATCCAGTGATAAAGATGTCCGCTTTGATAGCATAAGTAGTCAACGAGTCCTTCCTCGAGCATGGGTGTGTGAGTGTGTGTTGTTCTTAGCACAAGTTAGTTTAAGTAGTGTGCAAGTCTAGTGATCGACGACCTCAGCAGTTTGGCCCCTTAGGAATCCACACACATTCGAACATGGCTGATTGCATGCATCATTATCCTTGCCATTAAAGACGTACCTGTACGTCTTTGTCTCTCTATGCACAATGTACAAGATGCTGAAGATGCAAGCAGAATACCATGCTAGCGAAGAACTGAATCTTTTGACAGTGAGACGAAGTATAAGGAAAAAAAACAAACAGAAAAAAGGCTGCATGCAGCTAATGGGCAAGCTGTACACGCACCTTATGGATTTGAAGTATTGAAGTTATTCGCCACAGAGTACAATTTCGGATAGAAGAAGTGCAGGGAAGGAAACTGGATGTGTCATTTCGACGGCAAGCAATTGAGAGAAACCTTCGAGTACCTAAATATCAACGCCTATCAACCCAAGCGAGAGTTACACAAGTCAAACGATGCGTCACACTGCTCACAATGTGGCGCAGAAACATCGTGTTTACAAAAGGCACTGACAGGGGGCAGAAAAGGCGCTGCGCCGTGAACGGACTCGAGACAATTACAAATTGTTCAAATGGCTTTGAGCCTAACGAACCTAAGGACATCACACACATTCATGACAGAGGCAGGATTCGAACCTGCGACCGTAGCGGTCGCGCAGTTCCAGACTGAAGCGCCTAGAACCGCTCGGCCACATCGCCTGGCGACCTACCGTGGTTTGGCAACGAAATTCGGAAAATACTGAGGTCGCAAAGGTTTTTTGCACTCTCGGTTCGAAAGAAACCACGCCGGCTCGAGACAATTACAGCACGAAAACGATGAGATTACAACAGCATACGACCAGGTTAGTGCGACCCTCGCCAACCCCCCCCCCCCCCCCTCCTCTCTAAATGTACTCAGGCGTCTTAATTTTTTTTAATGTTTTGTCAATACATTTTGTAAACCCATGATAGCCCGTTTACTACCAGTAAAAAAGATAAAAATAAATGTTCTCTCTTTTATTTCTACATAACTGTTTAATTTCTAAATTAACAACATCTTTAAATATTACTGATATAGGTGGGGTTGACTGATCCTGAAGGGCATTTTTCTCTGCTAACAGCCTTCTAGACCATGTCATTGTAATTTCAGACGTAGTGGTAAAATTACGCACACACGATTTTGTAGTTATACAGGACCTGTAGGATGGCTTCAGGCTATCCCAAAAACAGTCTTTTTACATTGGCATTATGGGCTGGTATTGAAAACAAATACGACAAATACGATAAGCCACCTATACCGACCTACCTACATGTACAGTTTATTTGACGTAACATCAACGACACCATATAGTGGCAATGAAAGTCGGAAAGGAAGCGACAGTCGGACAGTTTTCATAACTATTCTCAAAGTGCAACGCCTGGAACAATTAACAGCAACACAGTCTCTGGCTTTCATTGATTTCATTAACGTACTTTCTCAGCCTCTTTAGCTATACATCAACCATTACTAGGCTTGCCAACTGTTTTAGAAACAAGTAACGTACCTCATTTAAATGATAGATGAGTAATAAGCATGTTTCTAAAAGTGAAGTATACTTAAGGTCTATGCTTTTATTTACTTAAATACGAGTTTCTCCGTACTTCTGGCCGAAAATATGGATTTTTGTTCGGTTTCAAAACGTTAATAACTGTTACTACATTATAGAATTATGTTTAAACAAATGAAAAACAATTTTAATGCTGTTCCCGCTGCTTTACACCCATGACTGCACATGCGAATTATGCATTCCATGTTAACACTTGATATTACAGGCAGACAATGATGGATTCTTAGGGCTTTGGCCATCATTTAACAGAACTGATACTTCCCCACGTTATGACTTCGTGAGACTGCAGACAATTATGGATTCTCAGGTCTGTGGCCATCATTAAACGGAACTGATACTTCTCCACGTTATGACTTCGTGAGACTGCACCAAGGAAGAGATTCACATTTTTGTAGAAGGTACGAATAAGGGCGAACTGAATATTGCCCACTCTATTGTTTGCTTTTGATTTAAAAATCCCATGTTGGTTAAGCGTGAAGTAACGAACTTGGCCGTAAACAGCTCATCTTGCCACAGTTTTTGAAGAATACATAAAAGACCCATTTGTGTACTTCCGTCAATAGTTAATTTACTGTAATAGATGTTCGTCTTCCTGGGAAGGATGAGCTCTTTCGGCGTGATATTAAATAAATGTTTGCCACACTTCAAAGAGTATCCCGAATGAATTCGGATACGAAAATAGAGTATAAAAGGGAGACACGTAACCGAGAGAGATGGTGAACTCATGCTTCCATCTCTTTTGCGCCCAGAAAGGTCAGTGGTACAGAAAGGGCTTTAATCAGCGAGGGTCCTTAAACGAAGAGGAAATGTAAAACAAATCTTACTATCCTTGTCGCCATCAAAGGGCGCAATATCAGTACATGAGTGAGTTAGACCGGAGAATCTAATCGCTGTATGTGAAACGGATTCCATGGTACAGTTATATTTCGTGTCCTTACGAGAAGCTGCAACTTCGGTTTGTGTGTGTGAGGGTAGAAGATGGTTGTACGTAGCTGCTATTGGATCATATAAAGTGATCACGGAACGGGATGAACTTCACCTTGTCCTTGTGTGTATGTGCGCGCGTGTAGGACATAGCCTTGCGTAGCTGTTATTGGGTAATATAACGTGGTTACAGGACGGCATAAACTTAACCTTCTTCACACGATGGCCTTTGGAAGAGGTTTGGACGTCATATGCTGTAGACTTAAGTGAGGGCACACTTACTTTTGAATCGTGAACTACGTCTAGTGCTCTAAGTGGCAAAATATAGTACTTCCCGACGAGTACTCTATCGAACGCCATATTTAAGTACTGGCCGCAACCTGGCGAGCATCATTACCAGAACAACGCTATAAAGTAGCTAGCTAATGTATATAACAGATGATCACGATTCCTATGTAATATGGTCAATCCAAATATCAGTCACCACATAAGGTAGCTTTTACAAGTAGAATAAGATTTACGAGTACATGTACATCCAAACTCTAAACCACTGTGACGTGCTTGGCAAGGCGTCATGTCCTGGATTGCTCGGCCCCTCCCGCTTGAGGTTCGAGTCCTATCTCCGGCCTGGGTATGTGTGTTGTTCTTAGCACAAGTTAGTTTAAGTAGTGTGTAAGTCGGGGGACCGATGACATCAGCAGTTTGCTCCCTTAGGAATTCACACATTAATTGTACATCCCACTCTATCACTCTACCTGTTCCATCTGCGCATCGAGTGCTGGAAGAACCACCGTGCTTGCCGTAATTAGGCTAGTTTCGTCTCCATGGTCACAATTCGAGCTTTCCTAGATTCCTCAAATAATACTGGTTCTTGAACTTGTGCACACGATTTACTGCCCTCCTTCAGTAAATTCCACGAGCCGCACAAGTACAACGTCGCCTGAAAGTGAAATATAGTTTTTTTTAGTTAAAATTGCATTTTTTTGGCTCAGTTCCCATTTAAGGCATTGCACTTTCTCCCAGAGGTTTTCCATAGATCAAATTTCACCTATGAATTGCGATTATAGAAGGTCTACGAAATCCTGCCTTTAGGGCTGCCATTAAGTCTTTATCAAGCTCTGAAACAACTTTACTTAGAACCTGGAGTAGTTGGAGCCTAGAGAGAGCCAAATGCAGTGAATAGCAGTGATGACCCAACAATTCTTACGACAAATCACTGAGTTTTCCCATTATCTAAAGTGTAACTGTACTGTCCAGAAGAAGGATTTTTCCTTTTTACAACCGATGCTTCTTCGCACTTATGTTTTACACCCTTCCCAAGATAATCAAAAAAGAGAAAATCTTTTGCGTCTCAGATAACACTTGCCGTAATCTCCCTGGCTGATGAATTCGATTCGTCTTTCTTTCCGTAGCGCCAAGAATATACATACACAATTAGTTGAATTCCTTTCTAAACGGTCCAAGTTTTGCTGTGAAATTCATTTTCACATTTGATGTCGGTCGATATTAAAAAAAGAAATGTCGCATCCGTTTTGTGTGAAACGTTTCATTCTTCACTTTTGCTCACCAGAAGCGTAACACGTCAGTTGCAGCGCGCCCACGGTGAAGCGCCGGCGGCACCTCAGTTCAAATGCCCGCAGCTGCACTGGAACAGAGGCGTGTAAGTCCGCGAGTGGACCATCACAGGGCGACGCCGGGGGCCGTGCAAAAATCTCGATCGCCGCTCGCAGCTAGCGTCGGCGTGCGCCGATCAAGGCTACGTTCTGCTTCCGCGGCCCAGCCCAGCTGCCACTCGGAAAGATAAAATATTCTGCACATCGAGAATTTAAATTCTCGCGGTGATAGCAGAAGACAGTGAAGTCGCCAGCTCACCGAACCAATGAACTTCACAAGAGCAGCCGCCGCTGTTGCCATCGATTCGGCAGTCCACTGCCGCTCTTCAACAATGACATGGCACCCCCCGGGTCCGAGGTCTGCCAGCTCGGGGCATCTGGACTTTGATGACGTTTCGGTGATTGTAGCTAGAAACATCAACTTTTTCATTACTTATGCTCGACATGGACGAGTGTGCTCCACCGTGGCTTGTCGGAACTTTGTCTACCAGCTGTATCGTCCAGCAAGTGGCTTGATTATTTGTTTTTCAATTATTCACATTTTGCAAGACTCTGTTGTTCACTACAGTGCTCAAGAATAGCTATTCTTGATACAGAAAAGTTTCTGAAGAAATGCTAAAGTTCTGTAGTTGATTAATATTGGAAGACACTTCACGAAGCTTTTTTGTATTGTTGTTAATTTGTAGCTGAAGGCACGGAACTGTACACTTTCATCATAATTGTGTCAAAAATGTTTTTTCCAAGGTTCCGTGTGTCCTTGAAGACGAGTTGCAGCAAATGTCAAATTCAGTAGGACGAGTAACCAGTGAAAGTCACCATTTTTTTTCTTTTTATTCATTCGATGACTAGTTTCGGGCCGACATCCACTTCCAAATCATCATAACATAGTCGAAAATGGCATTTCATAAGATATCAGAAATGTTCATTTCACATTTTTGACTTCTTCGGAAATGCCATTTTCGACTATGTTATAATGATTTGGAAATGGGTCTCGGCCCGAAACTAGTCATTGAATGAGTAAAAAGTAAAAGTATTTCGTTCTACTGACTAACGGAAGTTGGTGACCCAAGCTACTCCAACACGCTGGAAGTTCGTATAACTGTCGAATTCGCATGGAGTGTAGTATATGCCTGAATACGAAAATTATCATCATTATAGTGCAATTGCTCAAAGAAGGTAGAGGTAACATTTTTTATAGAAAGACTGAAGAAAGGTCTTCTCATTCAGAAATCGAATTTGAATGCTCTTTGTGAGAAAATCACGTTTGCCTCGTTCATGAAGGATAAATGTCTACAAGCACATGTCGGAATTCAACATTGGCAGGATCGGAGCTCATCAAGACTGTAGTTTATCGTTCCACTCTATTATTTCTCGCAGTGGTCGATATCTCACAGCTATATCATGAGAAAATGAAATCGATGGGTTCGGGAGGTGATATGTACCGTTCCCTGTCTGGACAACATGTCTCATGTGTTATTCTTAATTAGTTTAAAGTTTAAAGACAGGATGGGCATAGAAGCCCATGGCATGACTTGATGTCTGGCCAACCCCCCTATGAGTTTTGGCTCGCCTTTGCGAGAGAGAGAGACAGACAGAGAGAGAGAGAGAGAGAGAGAGAGAGAGAGAGAGAGAGAGAGAGAGAGAGAGAGACAGACAGATAGAGAGGATGATGCTATGTAACTGCGTGTGGCAGATACCGCACAAAAGTGTCAGGCATTGTTTATCATCGGCATCTGTGCACTACACACTAGCATTTTTCCACATAGTGCGTGCTCTCCGCAATATGGGGTCGAAGCCTACATTCACAGAAGTCGTATCCCCCATCTGGCCGGACCTGTTTCAAAAGTACTTTGCTTTGTGCCACGTCGTCTTCTGAGAACACTGTGTGGGGGAAACTCAGTAACAGATGAAGATCTCGGCATTCAGTGAGAAGTGATGCAGCTGCATTGTGGACGCGGATTATTTTCTCTTTATGATGTGATGGGCTGACTCTCTGACATCGCTTTAAGTGGAATGAATAACCTCTTGTCTAAACAGTTGTAATAGGTCTCCTCATTGATTAATCTTAAAAAATAATAGGAAAGGGGAAGCCAGAACGCCAGTCTCCGAGAAATGCGTTATGTGGAGCCAACCGTATTGGCTGATACCGAAATATGGGCTGAAGAGTGTCAGTGTAACACAAAACTGTTTATTACACTGTGTACGCAGGGGTGATACGACTGGTTAATGCTGTAGAACCTTCGCTGTCTTGTTAGTGAAAATATCATTAGCCGGCAGTTTGGGCGTCCTTGAACAATTATCGGAAGGACCTGGGCTGTAGGGCGCAATGATATGGTCTGGGGAACATGCCAGTTACTGTTGCCGAATATGATGAGAAGTTACAGCCTGGGTGAGCAGAGTGCGAGAATTACCAAGCTTCTATATGAGAGTTGTTGGGATCAACTATATTATACAAATATTAGGGAGTTCTCGAGTCACTGAAGGCTCATTCATGACTCTATAAGTGATGTTACTTGTACGTGGTGGTTTTTTATTCTTATGCTGGATTCAGGCAATCACTGTGTATACATGTAGATTTGTCGTTTCTTAACTCATTAATATATTACCGTTTTATCCCACTCATCTAAACTGTCCAGTATTTGCTGGGACTTACAAGTGTTATATTACTACTGTACCATCTCATTAATTGTCATGTGTCAGCAGGGAACTTTGTAATCAATAAGGATTAATTTGGATCTCTTATATCTTTTGTGAGGCACAACACCTATGTCTCATGTTTGCCAGGGACACCCCTATTAGTTATCTGCTGTCTGAAACCTACTGTTAAATCCATTTGAGCCGATGGGGAGTGCTCTGACTGTCGGCCAGTTAGGATCATCCTACCATCCATAGGGGCATGTCGAGGGCCCGGTTCTGTCCTCACAAGGACCACAATCAATGTCATACAGTGTCTCAGCTGTCCAACGCGTCTAGCACCAGAGATGATTGACATTTTGTACGCCTGATCTTGGAAATGTGTATGTTTGCAGGAGAGCAACGCTTGGCCTTGGGGCTTTTGACACTGTTTCCTCTCGGTTACGTAGTCAGTGATTTGGACAGCTACTGCCACATTTCTGACTTACTAGTATCAGTGGCTGTGACACATATCCGTTTACAGGAAGTTCGTCTGGTGCTGAATCTGCCCACCACGCTAAGTTCGACTGAATATGTAGGCGAGTCAGAGTTGTTGCTGCGAGAGGTGGCAGCTCTGTGTACTGTATTTCATAAACTGCCTGCACCCAAATTACTTACAGCTTTAATGACGTACTCTTCCTACTGTAGAGGAAATGTATTCACTGTTGCAAATACTATACTTCAGCTGCACAGTTTATTGATGACACCTGAAAATTTGTGCCAGACTGGCATTCGTTCCTGATTTCCCACTTTACGCGAGCGGTTGCGTTAACCACTTTGGGTATCCGAGGACTCCTCCTGGACCGATATGCAGGCATCTCTGAAGGACTTTGCGTAGTACACCGTAAAAACACAGACTTTGAAAAATACTATTACATGCCTAAACAAACCACGAAAATAATTATTAAGTCCCTCATTCTGTGGGAATCGCAGCAACTGTGCCAGTGCTGAACGTGGACACATAGGGCAATATGTGCATTTGGGTACATCAGGTATGTGTGCTCAGATAGCCAAATTGTTAACGCTATCGCTCACATAACGAAGGAAATCCGGTTTTGAGTCCCGGTCCGGCACAAATTTTTATATGTCACCAATAAACTGTGCAGATGTAGTCTATTCGTTTTCTTAAATGTGAACACATTTCTTCTGTTTTATACAGTTGGAGTTTTTAACAGTGTCTGAAGGATATTGTACAGTACATTGTAAAAACACGAGTACTGCACAATACATGTATAAATAAGTCTCTGCCTGTGCAGGAATCACAGGAATCCTGTGGGAGTGCAGGACTTGGACAGAAGGTGACATACGAAGGTATGGATCGGTTCGTGAGGTGTACTCGGACAATCGAAGTGCTTCAGACGACCGCTCGTGTACACCAGGAAATCTATGTTCGAGTCACGGACCGTAACAATTTTTCATGTCATCAATATATTGTCCAGTGGATGTCTAATCGTACTCGCAATTGATATTACATTTCTTGTGTTTCTTACATCTGTATATCGTAGTGGTGTCTGTTGTCATTGCGTAGTACACCGTAAAACACACATACTACGAATTAGTCTTGCTGCTATACTGGATACGCACGAAAAGTAAAAATTCGTTATTTACTTGAATTTCTGGAGTTCTTCATGTAAAATAAGTTACACACTTTTCCCTAACAAGCGTACCTTTTCATAAATATTGAATTACCGATTGCCCGTTTGAGCAATTCACAGATATTTTTATATGTGTTAGGTGTTTTGGGAAGTCCTCCATACGAACTGTCTTCAACGGAATCTTTCTACGTCGAACTGAATCGTACATTTCTTAATTGTTAAAAATGAAATTTTCACCTAAAAAAAATTCTGGTGACGCCTTCTTCAGTTAATTAATTTGATCAAAGCACGTACAACATGACAACCAAAAAAAAAGACACCTAAACAAAAATTGACACATATAATGCGTGACATGCGCCAACACAAGAAAAACAATATTTCCTTTGTGCGCAGTGCCGATAAATTTTGTAGTTGTTTTAATGTTCCTACTGGAGTCAACCTGGTCCATATGTGGAGAGGAATATATAAGCCTTATTCGAAGAATCATGTTAGTCACACACGTTCATCATAAGGGTCATCCACCGACAGTGCCTGGGTAGTTTTTGGTCGGTAAGTTGGTCGTGACGTCTTCCAACAGTCTCTGTTCATTGATTGTGGACTCACATGCAGGCAGATCTACGTGGAAGAGGCCGTGTTTGCCTGTAGGCTACCGATGTTAGAAGGCTCTGATTGCAGTCGCGCACCATGACTTTGAACGTTGCAAAATTATGAAGGAGAAGAAGTAAGACGTGCTACGTAGGGAGGCGCATGACAAAAAACAAAAGGCCGGCCGCAGTGGTCTCGCGGTTAAGGCGCTCAGTCCGGAACCCCGCGACTGCTACGGTCGCAGGTTCGAATCCTGCCTCGGGCATGGATGTTAGTTAGGTTTAAGTAGTTCTAAGTTCTAGGGGACTGATGACCACAGATGTTAAGTCCCATAGTGCTCAGAGCCATTTGAACTATTTTTGAGAAAAAAAGTAAAAACGAGACATTTAGCGCTCTGAAGTGTCATGTCTAATACAGTTATGGAAGAAAATTGCAGTGTTTTGCTGCGTGTTTAAGTTTTTAAAGTGTTTAAGAAACACGTCGCCGACATTAACGAAATCTGCTGCCGATTTCGGCGACGGGGTATTAATTTTAGTTAACAGCCGCCGGTGGTTAAAGTGATTTTTAATTGGCGCTGATGGCGCCTAATTGGAGGCGGTCGTGATAATTGCAGGCTGTGGGAGGGGCGGCGTCATTAGAGAAACGTCAGAGCAGTAAAGGGGGGTGCGGGGGAGTTAGGGAGGCGTTGAGGGTGGAAGGGTAATTCTAGGCGGTGCTAGCCTGCTCTGTTCGCTGCCGCGGGTGTTTCTCGCCGCAATCCAGAGTTCAATGCCAAGGAAAATCTTGTCGTCTCTTACGCCGAGTAAGAGATATGTTTCATAAGTTGGTGTAAAGATAGTTTTCCAGTGTCGGTATAAACTTTAATTTATCTTTTACACATTATTCGTGCAGTGCGTCTGACTAAGTGAAGTCCATGCATTGTAAATGCCACTACTTCTCAAGAAAAATGTTCGACGAAACGAAAAATGGCTTGAAGTATTCTTTGGGACATAATATGATCTATAATAAATTAACTCAATCTCCTTTTGGTCATATTGTAACATCGCCAGATGGCAGTCTTTTGGAGCTAGAGCATTCGAGAGCATGGTTATCTGTAACTCTTTTCAAGCCACTATACAGTGTGTGGCGGAGGGTACATAGTGTTCCAGCATCATCCCTATCCTCACCCACCTGTTCCTTGCGTGAACTTCGCAACATTGAGAAGACGGTGGCAAGCTTACGAGTAGTCACAAACTCTTAGTTGGCCTAGGTGCCAGAGCACATGCAGTTAACGGCATGGTTGAGACACGCAATTAAGTGACAACTTTTCTCATAGAAATGTGAGTCCAGAGTGCTTATGGACACGAAATGTACGAGAAATAAAAGTTAGTGCTCAGTCTACAGTCTGTAGTTGTAAATAACGTGATTATTAAAATAACTTAAAAGAGATGCTATAAAACACTTTGTATCTGAAAACAACCTATTTGCAGTTAAGAGGTTCCGGAAAGCTTTATCTTTCCAATTTTAAAAATAGCACTTTAAATCACATGTTTTCTCAGAACGTATTTGAGCTAGGAAGTTGAAGATTTTACAAGTTATTTATTGGAGTATGGGCTACAACGTAACACAGGGATTTTTAAAATTTTGACTACTCTTGTGAAAGATTAATATTTTCCATTGTAATGAAAATTCGCTACTTTTTTGAGCCATTTTTTGTTTATAAATTCAACAATATACAGGTTTTGGAAAAAGGGCTGTGTTACATTACGTAGAAGAGAGTGTGTAACATTTCCTGAAAATTTGAAGGAAATAGGTTCGGTAAATCCTGAGCGAACATGTAAAACATAAAACATATGGGTATCGAGCGACAAAGTTCGGATCACCTTATTAGTGCATTCCAGGTCCAAAGGATGGATTATCTTCATCTTCTGCAAACTCCTCCTTCATCTTCCTCTTCGTCCTCCTCCCGTTTACTTTGGCTTCTATTTCTAGGCTATTTACAGCACTGTCGGCAGCCCGAAAAGGTTCCTTGTCCAAAGCAAGCATCCTTCGTACCGTGTTTAAACCCATCTTATTTCCCATATTTCGAAATACTTTGCACCTTACAACGTTGCCATTATTGAATGTAGCAACAGCATCATACACATCAGAGTGAAGTGTTTCTATTCCAACAAACAGTCTTGGGGATTATTGACACTTTCATTGGGGTTTTGAGTTTTTCCATGAACACACTTTATCAACAGTTCAGGTGCTGCTAAGTCTCTGTAAATTGCTTTTATCACCTCCATTACTGCATCAGGCATGCTATGTTTGTGAGTATACACTTCATCAGTTAGCAATCCCTTATTGTAATTAACACCAACTGTTTTCTTCTTTGGGGCCACAAGTAATTATGGAGACTTTCATCGGCTGAAAAAGCGTGAAAAAAAGTGCCCAAAGAGCCTTCTTCATTTCATCGCCACTGCGTGTGTTTTGCCTAATAGCTATTCCATAATAATTTTGTATTATGTCATTTACATTGGCAGTAAACGTTCCAACCCTTCACCATCACTGAGATCGTTTTTGATATTTTTTGTTACCTTTTTTTTAAAGCTTTCAGTCGCTGAAGACTTGATCCCATGCTTTCTGTATGTGTCCAGTAGACTCAAATTTCTACGCTACAACATCATCACAATAAGGCTTCAGTTCTTGAGTAAGTTTGAAACTTCTAAAATCACAGAATCATCGTTACAAAGGTAATTCACATACCGCAACGGAACGTTGAAATATACTACCAACACCAGCAACTTCCATTCCTCCATTAGTACCATTATTGTTAGCTATGCAATTATTTTCATGTATAACTTTATATATTTTGTGAACACCTACAATATTTGGATATTACTGCTACATTTAAAGCTTTCCCTGTATACATACTGGTGGCAGGTATCACACCATGAAAACCACTGTGTGCGCGTTTGTGCCAGGTACTACCGAGTGCTGCAGTCAAGTCTCTGTTATCACTTCTTCTATTACTGCCTCTTTCACAGCTTTCTTCTTGAATTATATACAGATGTCTTCTACTTTATACCATAAAAACCAAATATAGTTCGTAAAATTGGTTGGGGGATTTGGAAGATTCATCATACCACAGAAACTGCACCTGCAATAGCACCCTGACAGATGTACGTAAGGCATAAACAAACCTAATGATACGTTCATAGATTTTGCTACCATTTTTTTATTTGGAGTTATTGCAACACTGTTCCAAAAGTTGGTCATGTCTGTATACTTACCACGCTTCAGTTCCATTTCACTGGTAAGTTCTACATGATTTTTTTTATAGAGTTCCGGACCAACTTCACTACACGGAATATATCTTACATATGTTTCAAAAATTCCGTTGAGAACTGGCATATTAAATATTTCGTTCACAGCCTATTCGCCCATAAAACGTTTAACTAACTGAACCAAGCTTCCTCTGCGAGGTGCTTTCTTTCTCACTTTCATTGCAATGGGCAGGGATACCAGCAATGTTAGTTTCACACACTTGATTATATTCTTTGCTGTTCACGGTAATAATACCTACCTTAGCCATCCCAAAATTTCTCCTTTTGTTAAAAGCCTTCATAGGATTTCTGGTCATTTTACGCTTACTCATGATTATCCTTCAATGAGACAGAGACTTCAATGAACAGAATTCACTATGGATAGTTTCAGAACTGCAAAAAATTAAATAAACATGAAACACACGACAATCGAGCGAGCGATAGATATCTGTCACAGGTTAGCCACAACACTTATTTTGTAACACTTATTTTCTCTCCCATCACTAAAATGTACATGAAGCGCATGTAGATTCATGAGTACAACATTTGTCAGCGGTTTAACAGCGCCGCAGTGGGTCACGCCCATGCAGAACATATTTCAAAAGAATTTTAAAATAATTTTAGTCTTCTGAACCGAATAAATTACATATCAAGTGAAAGTGCCAAGTCTTTACATTTTTTAAACTAAAAAATTGTAAAAATGGAATATTTCACGATTTTGAACCTTCCCGGAGCCCCTTAAGGAGACAATTTTTTTATTTCCTTTGCATACCAGTGATGGTGCCTTAAATAACATATTTGGTTATTGAATTTCTGTTGCAAAATACAATAGTATTCACACATATGGAGTGTAACGTGCATAGGTGAAGATATTTTTATTGGTGATTGAGAATAACGGATATTTACGTCATTTGCAGGCCAATACTTCTACCTATTACGCATCATACGTTTTTAGTGTGGTTAGTACGTCTTAAGTATGTGTAGCAAGAGCAAGCCATGACTTCTTATTCTCGCCAGGGCAGCAAGTCAGGACACGTGGACGATAAACGGTTAGTCTATACTGACAGACGTAGCCTGCTTATTGGTGCAATTACGACCATGTAGCAACCATTAGGTCATAAAGTTTGCGACGCGTTTGAGGGAAGACTGTTCGGAGCAGAGAAAAACCAACCAGCATACTGATGTGTGTACAAACTAAGTTACCACACAGAGAAAAAGCTGCACCTTTACCCGTTACACCCTTTGTTGTCGTTGTTGTTGTTGTTTTGTGGTTTTCAGTCTAGAGACTAGTCTGATGCAGCTCTCCATGCTACTCTGTCCTGTGCAAGCCTCTTCATCTCCAAGTAACTACTGCATCCTGCAACCTTCTGAATCTCCTTAGTGTATTCATTTCTTGGTCTCCCTCTACGATTTTTACCGTCCATGTTTCCCTTCAGTACTAAACTGGTAATCCCTTGATGCCTCAGATCGTGTCCTACCAACCGATCCCTTCTTCTAGGCAAGTTGTGCCACAAATCCCTCTTCTCCCCAATTCTATTCAGTACCTCCTCATTAGTTATGAGTTCTACACATCTAATATTTAGCGTTATTCTGCAGCACCACATTTCGAAAGCTTCTATTCTCTTCTTGTCTAAACTATTTATCGTCCACGTTTCACTTCCATACATGGCTACACTCCATACAAATACTTTCAGAAATGACTTCCGGACACTTAAATCTACACTCGATGTTAACAAATTTCTCTTCTTCAGAAACGCTTCTCTGCCATAGCCAGTCTACATTTTATATCCTCTCTTCTTTGACAATCATCTATTATTTTGCTTCGCAAACAGCAAAACTTTAATTCGACTACATTCCATTATCCTAGTTTTGCTTTTGTTGATGTTCATCTTATATCTTCCATTCAAGATACTGTCCATTCCGTTCAACTGCTCTTCCAGATCCTTTGCTGTCTCTGACAGAATTACGATGTCATCGACAAACCTCAAAGTTTTTATTTCTTCTCCATGGATTTTAATATCTACTCCGAATTTTTCTTTTGTTTCCCTTACTACTTGCTCAATATACAGATTGAATAACATCGGGGACAGGCTACAACCCTGTCTCACTCCCTTCTGAATCACTGCTTTCTTTTAATGCCCCTCGATTCTTATGACTGCCATTTGGTTTCGGTACAAATTGTAAATAGCCTTTCGCTCCCTGTATTTGACTCCTGTCTCCTTTAGAATGTGAAAGAGTGTATTTCAGTCAAAATTGTCAAAAGCTTTCTCTAAGTCTACAAATTCTAGAAACGTAGATTTGCCTTTCCTGAATCTATCTTCTAAGATAAGTCGTAGGGTCAAAATTGCTTCGTGTGTTCCAACACATCTACGGAATCCAAACTGATCTTTTCCGAGGTCGTCTTCTACCAGTTTTCCAGTCGTCTGTAAGGAATTCGTGTTTGTATTTTACAGTCGTAATTTATTAAACTGGCCGCTAATTTTCACACCTGTCAACACCTGCTTTCTTTGGGACTGGAATTATTATATTCTTCTTGAAGTATGAGGATATTTCGCCTGTCTCGCACATCTTGCTCACCAGATGGAAGAGTTTTGTCATTGCTAGTTCTCCTATGGCTATCAATAGTTCTAATGGAATGTTGTCTAATCCCGGGGCCTTGTATCGAGTTAGATCTTTCAGTGCCCTTTGAAATTCTTCACGCAGTATCATATCTCCCATTTCATCTTCGTCTACGTCCTCTTCCACTTCCATAATATTGCCCTGAAGTACATCACCCTTGTGTAGACCCTCTATATACTCCTTCCACCTTTCTGCTTTCCTTTCTTTGCTTAGTACTGGGTTTCCATCAGAGCTCTTGATGTTCATGATAGTGGTTCTCTTTTCTCCAAAAGTCTCTTTAATTTTCCTGCAGGCAGTGTCTATCTTACCCCTAGTGGTATACGGCTCTACATCCTTACATTTGTCCTCAGGTCATCCTTTCTAAGCCATTTTAAACTTCCTGTCGATCTCATTTTTGAGACGTTTGTATTCCTCTTTGCCTGCTTCATTTACTGCATTTTTACATTTTCTCCTTTCATCAATTAAATTCAATATCTCTTCTGTTACCCAAGGACTTGTGCTATCTCTCGTCTTTTTACCTACTTGATCACCTGCTGCCTTCATTATTTCATCTCTCAAAGCTATCCATTCTTCTTCTACTTCATTTCTTTCCCTTGTTCTTGTCAATCGTTCCCTAATGCTCTCTCTTAAGCTCTCTACAACCCATAGTTATTTCAGTTTATACACGTCCCATCTTCTTAAATTCCTATTTTCTGTAGTTTTAATCTACAGTTTATAACCAATAAACTGTGGTAAGAGTCCACATCTGTCTCTGGACATCTCTTAAAACTTAAAACTTGGATCCAAAATCTTTGTGTATATCGTTATATGTATAATCTATCGTGTAATATATCTGAAACCTTCCAGTGTCTCCACACCTCTTCCACGCTTACAACCTTTTTTCATAATTCTTATACCAAGTGTTAGCTATGATTAAGTTATGTTCTGTGCAAAATCCTACCAGGCAGCTCCCTCTTTCGTTACTTACCTCCAGTCCATATTCACCTACTACTTTTCCAACTCTCCATTTATCCTCCTATCGAATTCCAGTCCCCCATTAAATTTTAGTCTCCCTTAACTATTTGAATAATGTCTTTAATCGCATCATATATTTATTCGATCACTTCATCATCTGCGGAGCTAGTTGGCATATAAACTTGTACTACTATGGTAGGCGTGGGCTTGGTGTCTATCTTGGCCACAATAATGCGTTTATTGTGCTGTTAGTAGTAGCTTATCAGCGTTCCTAATTTTTTTATTCTTTACTGAACCTATTCCTGCGTTACCCATGTTTAGTTTTGTATTTATGACCCTCTATCCAGAAGTCTTGTTCTTCCTGCCACCGAACTTCACTAATTCCCACTATATCTAACTTTAACCAATCCATTTCCCTTTTTAAATTTTCTAACCTACTTGCCCTATTAAGAGAGCTGACATTCCACGCTCCGATCAGTAGAGCACCAGTGTTGTTCTCCTGATAACGACGTCCTGCTGAGCTGTCCCCGCCCGGATATCTGAATGGAGGCTAGTTTACCTCCGGAATATTTTATCCAAAAGGACGGAATCATCTTTTAACCATACAAAAAACTGCATGCCCTCAGCAAAAATTACGGCTGAAGTTTCCCCTTGCTTCAGCCGTTAGCAGTACCGACACAGCAAGGCCGTTTTGGTTGATGTTACAAGGCCAGATCAATCAATCATTTAAACCCCTTACAACATACCATTGCACACTGCATAAATGTCAAGAATTTAATGCTATTTGATGGTACACCCTTTATAACATCAAATAGCATTAAATTTCTGACATTTCTGAATTGTGGGATGAGTGCACCTGACACTTTTATTGGTGCTCCACCCTTCCGATCGCGAGGTAAATCTCAGCGGTTCCGTTGATGCTGTGCGAGACGAGTAGGCCAATTGCTGATACATGGTTCGATCTTCTCCTTTCTCTCACAGTTATCATCGTCTTTGTCATTAACAACAACAGACACAGTAACAACAAAAGCAACAACAATAACAGAAACAACAAAAAAATTTTAACACTTCGCACTCAGTCATCACAATTACCTACGCCAATAAAGATAAACTTTAGACATTAGAAATGTAAGCCATTGAAAAGGTCTTAATTAAAAATGTGTACACATTACTGCATCACGCGATAAATAATATCTGACAAGTACTTTCACATTTTATATGTATTCTTGCAGACCACGTATACATGACGTTTGCATGTTTCTATCACGAGATGATGTTTATTGATCTTTAGCATCTTTATTCCCTCTTACCGAATCTGTATCAGCAAGAACATGTTCTGGTTCAGCTGTCATTTCAAACTAATTTCCAGATACGGCCCTCGTTCACATGTTTGCAGAAATTCGATAGCAGACAGCGCAGCTCTGTTCAGGTTACAGTCATGGATGGAAGCGATTGTTGTTATTAACCATGCGCCGATTTTTCGTCGTTATGCATGGAAGCGGGCGGAATTAGTGCGTTATAATTGTGCCACATTATTAATTGAAACGAAAACAGTTGCAGCGAACCACACATCGTTAGCGCGTATGAAAATCTGAGCACGTAATAGCCGTTAATGTTTACGAAATATTATTGGTCGCTGACCAGATGGGTTGACCTAACGATAAAACAATTGAGCTCGCGTTCGAATGCAGAGCGGGTGAGAGATGTATATTCATCGTCTGGTTTATGCAAATACTGTCGGAAAACGGCATATTGTCTCACACAGATGTCAATCGGTAATTGACTGATCAAGACTTTCTTTAATTTCCAGTAAAAATATGTTCAAAAAAATCTGATTTCAGAAGATTATATCTTCTATGTAATCGAAGAAATACACTTGGGTTAAATTTTAACTTACGCATCGGTCTTTAAAGCTTTAATTGTCAGTGGATCTATCCGTTTTTACAAGGATATATCTTTCACGGACACGAAAATGCAGATTTAGGTTTCTTTTTCAGTTACTTCAGGATCAAAGTTTTCGTTTACCTTTCACAGACTTTCAGCATACCTTCCGCCGAATGCACGACAAACAACCCGACGATAGTCAAACTCGTCCCATGGTGTTGAAATTGTATCCGAAATTACTGTTTCGCTGATGTCGTTATACAGCTTTGTAGTTCATTTAAAGATATTGGAAAGGAAGGTACATACACGGTGTGATTCATATACAAATAAGTAAATAACCTGTGCTATCCGGCTACATTGGAGGCTATAATGCAAATCCATTACTTAACTGTCCATATACTATGAAGCTCAACTATTACGTTAAGAAGCATGAAAGAAGGTTGTATACATAGAAGAACCCTGGAGATACTAAAAGGTATCAGAGATTATATAATGGTAAGACAGAGATTTAGGAACCAGGTTTTAAATTATAAGACATTTACAGGGGCAGATGTGGACTCTGACCACAATCTATTGGTTATGACCTGTAGATTAAAACTGAAGAAACTGCAAGAAGGTGGGAATTTAAGGGGATGGGACCTGGATAAACTGAAAGAACCAGTGGTTGTACAGAGTTTCAGGGAGAGCATAAGGGAACAATTGACAGGAATGGGGGAAAGAAATACAGTAGAAGAAGAATGGGTAGCTTTGAGGGATGAAGTAGTGAAGGCAGCAGAGGTTCAAGTAGGTAAAAAGACGAGTGCTAGTAGAAATACTTGGGTAACAAAAGAAATATTGAATTTAATTGGTGAAAGGAGAAAATATAAAAATGCAAAGACCGAAGCAGGTAAAAAGGAATACAAACGTCTCAGAAATGAGATCGACAGGAAGTGCAAAATGACTAAGCAGACATGGCTAGAGGACAAATGTAAGGATGTAGAGGCTTATCTGACTAGGGGTATGATAGATACTGCCTACAGGAAAATTAAAGAGACCTTTGGAGAAAAGAGAACCACTTGTATGAATATCTAGAGCTCAGATGGAAACCCAGTTCTAAGCAAAGAAGGGAAAGCAGAAAGGTGGAAGGGGTATATAGAGGGTCTATACAGGGGCAATGTTCTTGAGGACAATATTATGGAAATAGAAGAGGATGTAGATGAAATGGGAGATACGATACTGCGTGAAGAGTTTGACAGAGCACTGAAAGACCTGAGTTGAAACAAGGCCCCCGGAGTAGACAACATTCCATTAGAACTACTGAGGGCCTTGGGAGAGCCAGTCCTGACAAAACTCTACCATCTGGTGAGCAAGATGTATGAGACTGTCGAAACACCCTCAGACTTCAAGAAGAATATAATAATTGCAATCCCAAAGGAAGCAGGTGCTGACAGATGTGAAAATTACCGAACAATCAGTTTAATAAGCCACAGCTGCAAAATACTAACACGAATTCTTTACAGACGAATGGAAAATCTAGTAGAAGCCGACCTCGGGGAAGATCAATTTGGATTCCGTAGAAATACTGGAACACGTGAGGCAATACTGACCTTACGACTTATCTTAGAAGCTAAATTAAGGAAAGGCAAACCTACGTTTCTAGCATTTGTAGACTTAGAGAAAGCTTTTGACAATGTTGACTGAAATACTCTCTTTCAAATTCTAAAGGTGGCAGGGATAAAATACAGGGAGCGAAAGGCTATTTACAATTTGTACAGAAACCAGAAGGCAGTTATAAGAGTCGAGGGACATGAAAGAGAAGCAGTGGTTGGGAAGGGAGTAAGACAGGGTTGTAGTCTCCCCCCGATGTTATTCAATCTGTATATTGAGCAAGCAGTAAAGGAAACAAAAGAAAAATTCGGAGTAGGTATTAAAATCCATGGAGAAGAAATAAAAACTTTGAGGTTCGCCGATGACATTGTAATTCTGTCAGAGACAGCAATGTACTTGGAAGACCAGTTGAATAGAATGGACAGTGTCTTGAGAGGAGTATATAAGATGAACATCAACAAAAGCAAAACGAGGATAATGGAATGTAGTCGAATTAAGTCGGGTGATGCTGAGGGAATTAGATTAGGAAATGAGACACTTAAAGTAGTAAATGAGTTTTGCTATTTGGGGAGCAAAATAACTGATGATGGTCGAAGTAGAGAGGATATAAAATGTAGACTGGCAATGGCAAGGAAAGCGTTTCTGAAGAAGAGAAATTTGTTAACATCGAGTATAGATTTAAGTGTTAGGAAGTCATTTGTGTAAGTATTTGTATGGAGTGTAGCCATGTATGGAAGTGAACCATGGACGATAAATAGTTTAGACAAGAAGAGAATAGAAGCTTTCGAAATGTGGTGCTACAGAAGAGTGCTGAAGATTAGATGGGCAGATCACATAACTAATGAGGGAGTATTGAATAGGATTGAGGAGAAGAGAAGTTTGTGGCACAACTTGACCATAAGAAGGGATCGGTTGGTAGGACATGTTCTGAGGTATCAAGCGATCACCAGTTTTGTATTGGAGGGCAGTGTGGAGGGTAAAAATCGTAGAGGGAGACCAAGAGATGAATACACTAAGCAGATTCAGAAGGATGTAGGTTGCAGTAGGTACTGGGAGATGAAGAAGCTTGCACAGGATAGAGTAGCATGGAGAGCTGCATCAGACCAGTCTCAGGACTGAAGCCTACAACAACAATAACAACAACAACAAGGCTCTCATAGTTTAAATAACGTTAAAATACATAGTAAGAGCATATGCGTTATATTTGCAGATAGACAGTACTTATGGTGCAGAGTTGGTCTCAGTCTCACGTGTGGTTCCATTGTTCCTGCATAGCCTGCTGAAAATATTTTGTTCATGGTCGTTTAAATGACAAATCTTTGCAACATCATGTTGCTTTCAATTATTTTCTCTTTTTATTTGCGTGTTATTGAAAGATAATTCACCTTGATGTATTTGTCACTTTTCAAAGATACATTATGAAACGTGCTTGAGCCTTACAGAGTGTATAATCGATCAAAGAGCAACTTGCTCAGAAGATACTAAACCCACTCTTTCAATGTCTGCGCCAACTCTGACGCGCTTACAGTTGAACATTCATTATATATTTCGAGTCCAGCTTCCTGTAATTTCTAGAACAGATATAGTCCAAATTAGCGTTTACATGACGGTCCTAACTGACACTGTTTTTCAGATTTAATTTGTATATTATTTTCTGAAAATAATGATTTAAGTGAAAATTTACATGCCTATGATTAATATTGCAAATTGTGACGATATGAAAAATAGAAGCTTTCTGTTATTTTGTAAAATAGTTTTAATTAAAAATTATATATGGATATAGAAATTTTGTTACCATGAAAACTGAAGCATAGCAACATTGTGTTTAGCATAAATATGTTTTTGACTCATTTATGTTGACAGTTTTAATTAGTAATTTTCATGGCACAAGATAGATGTTACGAAATGGACCAATAAAAATATGTGAGCAGGTAATAGTTTTTTTGGCAATGTTCAGTAGTACCTACAGATGAGAAGTATATTGTGGTGTCACCGCCAGTCACCACACTTGCTAGGTGGTAGCCTTTAAATCGGCCGCGATCCGGTAGTATACGTCGGACCCGCGTGTCGCCACTATCAATGATTGCAGACCGAGCGCCGCCACACGGCAGGTCTAGAGAGACTTCCTAGCACTCACCCCAGTTGTACAGCCGACTTTGCTAGCGATGGTTCACTGCCTACTTACGTTCTCATTTGCCGAGAAGATAGTTTAGCATAGCCTTCAGCTACGTCATTTGCTACGACCTAGCAAGGCGCCATTATCAGTTACTATTGATATTGTGAACTATGTAACGTCAAGAGCGACGTTCATCATTAATGGATTAAAGTTAAATATTCCACCAGCTACGTCCGTTGTTTCTAAATTCTAATTTCCTTGTCCTGTTCCAGACCTCACGCCATCCTGCGTGAGTTAAATCGCGTGCCTTTCGGCCTCCTCTAGTAACAAGGTGTTGGCTCTCCTGGCAACCACAAAATATGTAATTTTATCAACGAAATTAACTCAAGTCTGCCCAAAATTTATACAGAATGGAACATTTCGTTTAATATGTGGAAGGAGGCTAGGTTTATTACAAGGTGCAGTGCGAAATCCTTATGGCCTTTACGTTGCAGACGGTGCAGAGCCATACCCTGGACTAAAATCACGCCGCACAGTTCCAACTGAGTTTCTCCTGCTGAAATGGAGAACACAACACGCCTTTGTTCGCTGTGTCATGACTGGACAGACATTGGCGAGCGAGTGAACGATGTCCACCGCGGAGACCCCTACCGGTAACGAAATGAACTAACCTTACAGCTGGCGCCAGGCTAAACTTCTACACTACTGACCATTAAAACTGATACACCACGAAGATGACGTGCTACATACGTGTAATTTAACCGACAGGAAGAAGATGCTGTGATATGCAAATGATTAGCTTTTCAGAGCATTAGCGCAAGGTTGGCGCCGGTGGCGACACCTCCAACGTGCTGACATTAATAAAGTTTCCAACCGATTTCTCTTACACAAACAGCAGTTGACCGGCGTTGACTGGTGAAATGTTGTTGTGATGGCTCGTGTACGGAGGAGAAATGCGTGCCATCACGTTTCTAACTTTGATAAAGGTCGGATCGTAGCCTATCGCGATTGCGGTTTATCCTATCACGACATTGCTGCTCGCGTTGGTCGAGATCCAATGACTGTTAGCAGAATATGGAATCGGTGGGTTCAGGAGGGTAATACGTAACTCCGTGCTGGATCCCTACGGCCTCGTTTCACTAGCAGTCGAGATGACAGGCATCTTATCCGTATGGCTGTAACGGACCGTGCAGCTACGTCTCGATCCCTGAGTCAACAGATGGGGACGTCTGCAAGACAACAACCATCTGCGCGAACAGTTGACGACGTTTGCAGCAACATGGACTACCAGGTCGGAGACCATGGCTGCGGTTACCTTTGACGCTGCATCACAGACACGAGCGCCTGCAATGGTGTACTCAACGACGAACCTGGGTGCACGAATGGCCAAACGTCACTTTTTCGGATGAATCCAGGTTCTGTTTACAGCACATTGGAAGCGTGTATTCGTCATGGCCATACTGGCGTATCACCTGGCGTGATCGTATGGGGTGCCATTGGTTACACGTCTCGATCACCTCTTGTGCGCATTGACGGCACTTTGAATAGTGGACGTTACATTTCAGATGTGTTACCACACGTGGATCTACCCTTCATTCGATCCCTGTGAAACCATACATTTCAGCAGGATAATGCACTACCGCATGTTGCAGGTCCTGTATGGACCTTTCTTGATACAGAAAATGTTCGACTGCTGCCCTGGCCAGCACATTCTCCAGATCTCTCACCAATTGAAAACGTCTGGTCAATGGTGGCCGAGCAACTGGCTCATCACAATACGCCACTCACTACTCTTGATGAACTGTGGTATCGTGTTGAAGCTGCATGGGCAGCTGTACCTGTACACGCCATCCAAGCTGTGTTTGACTCAGTGCCCAAACGTATCAAGGCCGTTATTACGGCCAGAGGTGGTTGTTCTGGGTACTGGTTTTTCAGGATCAGGTGTTGTGTGCTGTCCTTAGGTTAGTTAGGTTTAAGTTGTAGGGGACTGATGACTATAGATGTTAAGTCCCATAGTGCTTAGAGCCATTTCTTTCTCAGGATCTATGCACCCAAATTGCGTGAAAATGTAATCACTTACCAGTTCTAGTATAATATATTTGTCCAATGAATACCCGTTTATCATCTGCAATTCTTCTTGGTGTAGCATTTTTATTGGCCAGTAGTGTAGTTTCGATGCATAAGTTAGGATACACCCAATGTTTGTAAATTCATGTAGCATATACTGTATAGTCTACTGAAATTGGATCAATCTTTTTAAAAGACTGCAACTGTTTGGTGAGTATAAATAAAGTCTAAATGTTGTTATTTTACTCTGTGGTTGGGTTACATTCTGCCTTGCAACAGGGACTTTCCACAGCCGCGAGCTTCATACTGAACAAAAAAGTGCTTAACGATCTTTACATACCCAGGGCGCCATGGTGTCTCACGTTTCAGGAATATTAATCGAATTTAGACCTAGTTTCTATCACAAAGGAAATCGCAACTTAAACCAAACTGCCGGAACTCAGATCGTCCGATCAGGGATCGAAGTTCACAAAATGCTTCCTCGTAACTTCCCCTTACAGGGTACGTGAGGTCAGTGATCAGAGCAAGAACGGCGTACTGATATACAAATTGGACAAAACTTTAACATACCAAGTTTAAATGTAGAAGACATTTATTGACGAAGTGAAGTGAAACATGGAACATACACTCCTGGAAATGGAAAAAAGAACACATTGACACCGGTGTGTCAGACCCACCATACTTGCTCCGGACACTGCGAGAGGGCTGTACAAGCAATGATCACACGCACGGCACAGCGGACACACCAGGAACCGCGGTGTTGGCCGTCGAATGGCGCTAGCTGCGCAGCATTTGTGCACCGCCGCCGTCAGTGTCAGCCAGTTTGCTGTGGCATACGGAGCTCCATCGCAGTCTTTAACACTGGTAGCATGCCGCGACAGCGTGGACGTGAACCGTATGTGCAGTTGACGGACTTTGAGCGAGGGCGTATAGTGGGCATGCGGGAGGCCGGGTGGACGTACCGCCGAATTGCTCAACACGTGGGGCGTGAGGTCTCCACAGTACATCGATGTTGTCGCCAGTGGTCGGCGGAAGGTGCACGTGCCCGTCGACCTGGGACCAGACCGCAGCGAAGCACGGATGCACGCCAAGACCGTAGGATCCTACGCAGTGCCGTAGGGGACCGCACCGCCACTTCCCAGCAAATTAGGGACACTGTTGCTCCTTGGGTATCGGCGAGGACCATTCGCAACCGTCTCCATGAAGCTGGGCTACGGTCCCGCACACCGTTAGGCCGTCTTCCGCTCACGCCCCAACATCGTGCAGCCCGCTTCCAGTGGTGTCACGACAGGCGTGAATGGAGGGACGAATGAAGACGTGTCGTCTTCAGCGATGAGAGTCGCTTCTGCCTTGGTGCCAATGATGGTCGTATGCGTGTTTGGCGCCGTGCAGGTGAGAGCCACAATCAGGACTGCATACGTCCGAGGCACACAGGGCCAACACCAGGCATCGTGGTGTGGGGAGCGATCTCCTACACTGGCCGTACACCTCTGGTGATCATCGAGGGGACACTGAATAGTGCACGGTACATCCAAACCGTCATCGAACCCATCGTTCTACCATTCCTAGACCGGCAAGGGAACTTGCTGTTCCAACAGGACAATGCACGTCCGCATGTATCCCGTGCCACCCAACGTGCTCTAGAAGGTGTAAGTCAACTACCCTGGCCAGCAAGATCTCCGGATCTGTCCCCCATTGAGCATGTTTGGGACTGGATGAAGCGTCGTCTCACGCGGTCTGCACGTCCAGCACGAACGCTGGTCCAACTGAGGCGCCAGGTGGAAATGGCATGGCAAGCCGTTCCACAGGACTACATCCAGCATCTCTACGATCGTCTCCATGGGAGAATAGCAGCCTGCATTCCTGCTAAAGGTGGATATACACTATACTAGTGCCGACATTGTGCATGCTCTGTTGCCTGTGTCTATGTGCCTGTGGTTCTGTCAGTGTGATCATGTGATGTATCTGACCCCAGGAATGTGTCAATAAAGTTTCCCCTTCCTGGGACAATGAATTCACGGTGTTCTTATCTCAATTTCCAGGAGTGTATATTAAATCCTAACACTATGGTTACTTAAGAGCTAACTGGACTAATTTTTATTATTCCCGATGATTAAGCTACGTCAGAGGAGCAGATGTGTGCACATACGCTCACTCGTGAGGTCTCAGACACTCATAGAATTGCCGAAGATAATATTTCACCATTTCCTAGCCAAAGTTGGATCATCGAAACTGGCTTGTGCCTTGCAATGGAGGGGAAATGCAAAACTTAATCAGAGTCAATATGTATGAAGTGAAAAGTTACTCAGCAAAAAAGAAGTTGTGCCCCATCTGAATTTAGTTAAATGGCAGCAAGATTATCACCTGTGAGAATCCCCTAACACTTCTAACAAATGACTGTAAAGTTACAGAAATTTCCCGACTCGAAAAATCTGAGGTAATTCTCGTCAAAATCACTATCTAAGTGCACACAGAAGCTACTCATCGTACTCGCCACACGGCAGCACAGTGACTTGTCTGTGACTCGACTCTTCTGGGACTCGCTAACTTTTGACACAATTAACCCAGCTTATTTATTTATTGATTAATGTAACTCGTTGATCATGCGTGGTACAAAAAACAGTGAACTGCCCAGGAGAGGAAGAGGAAATGAAATTAAACTACACGGACTGAAAAGGTGTGTGGATGTTCTTTGAGTGGTTACAAAATAGAGTCAGCTTATAAAGAACTTTGCAGTATGAGCCCACATAGCAGTATCACAGTGTACCTCTTCTGGCCGGGATTTATGCACTAATTCCATTGGGTCAGTTTCCATAAAGCCGTTGTCAAGCTGGACCACATCTGTTGTAACTGGTTGTTCACAATCCGGATATGCTGGCCAAAGAAGTTCCTCAACATCACGCAAACAACCCATAGAGACATGGCCACGGGGTGGATGAGCACCGTACAACTGAAAAAGGCGCTAACGTGTTATGACATGAGTTAACGTGATGAGGAAGTCCATGAAGTGCCGTTGTGCTGTCCCCAGCCCCTATACCCGAAGACTCGCCACGCTGAAACGACGGAGTAACACCGCTGTGTCTCTCCAAGTCCCTGGAAGAAGACTGTTCCCAAGGTCGTCGTCATTCTCCATGACGATCCACTGTTCATCGCTGAACACAGTGCGACGCCATGCTTCCTTGCCACTCTACCATTCCGAACTCAGCCCTGCGTGTTGTAGTGTTAACGGCAGTTTTACGCATAGAACTGTAATTCCCTACTCCATCTGCTGCTGGTCTCCCACCAGTGGTGTGGGATGAAAGACGATGTTTCAGGGAACCCTTACTTCATTTTGCATGGCAGGCCCAGACGTGTAGCTCTTACTATGTGGTTGGTGTAGAATAAGGCGACCTTGTCTGTGGTAGTCAGACGTGATCGATGAGAACCTTGACGACTATGCCTCCTCTCAAGTCTCCACGGAGTCCAACATCGGGCCACTGACACTTCCGAATGCCCCACAAATTTGGATACTGCGCAACTCGACCAGTTGGCCATATAGAGACCCACAATGAGGCTACTTTCAAACTCTGCTAGGTGCTCATAATGATATCTAACACGAGTAAGCGGTATCACCGTGCCCTTCACAGTGACCTCTCAACATCAAACGCTGTTCACGCTACTTGTACACCGTACCAGACGCTAAACACAAGAAACACTAATGCACTCTGGTGGCACAGAAAATTGCACCTGTAATCATTTACATACTCGCCAATGGCGTGCATGTGTACGAAGTTACAATGACATCCGACCGTGTCTTCTGGATGCTTCACTTATTTCGTAACGCAGTGAACAAGATGATACTGGACATGATTTAAATATTGTTTTTACAAATAAAAATGATTCTATCTATATACAGGCATACAAATTATTAACATTGCAAAACTTCATACATTCCCTTTCATGTATTTACTTAGCGAATAGACATAGTGGTATTGCAGATATTCTCTAATAGATGTTCCAAATTCATTTACATTTAGTATACATTTTAAATAATCTTGCAACTTGTTGAAAAGATTTATGCCCATATACCATGAGCAGTTCTAAAACAAACTTGTATTAGCTGGGATTATATATGTTTTTGTATTAGCTAGGAATACATGTAGGTTTCCTTATAACTTAACCTTACGACTGTGTATATCATAATTTCCTTTTACTGTAATTGCTGCCAGTGAATATAAAACAAAAAAAAATTACGTTAGAGTGACGAGAAAGCTGTACAGATGCATGGTACTGGTAGCACTTCATACGTTTTAGACAATAGTTTGCAACATATTTAGTTCTGCTCCCTATAGTGACAGTAATGGCTCTCTTTTGAACCGTGAAGGTCCGCTTTGCCGCTGAGGCATTTCTCTAGAATGCCCATTAAAATATGTGCAGTAAGCACTCATTACTGACTACCGACTTATGCGTACTTCAGTTTCGTCAAAACGTAATAGCCCACAAACAAATTGCCATTGATGTATTCAATTTGTCTGCCCATGTATCAAGAAACCAACAAATTTTGTTGCTCCTTTATTTAAAATGGGTTGATTGTTAGTGATAACATCAAGGTACGATAAGACGATATATTTTTGGAGTCATGGAAGTCTACTGATAGTGTTTTGCTGTTGTTTGTTACGCGCTGATTTAAGGTTCACCATTTATTAGCTGAACTGTAGCAGAGATTACTACATGTTGGATATCTTTATTGTATGCTGCTTTTACTAATATTGTTCTGTCGTCAACGTTCTTGAGCGGTCTTCTAACACATATTTTGAGAGTATCTGTGATTTTACATCGAAAAGTGTATTCCTTACTTTTTGATTGCGATCAGGTTACAGTCGCAGCAAGTGCATTGTAAATGAAGAGAACAGAACCGAAAAAAGCAATATGGTAAGGAGACGACGCAGTGAAACACACTTACATTCGGAAAACGAAAATTGTATACCATTCAACAATTTTCAGTATTTGAAACTTCCTCGCAGATTAGAACAGTTCGCAGGGCCAGGACCCCTGCCTAAGACCTTTGCCTTTCGCAGGTAAATGCTTTACCTTTGGGTTGGGTTGTTTGGGGGAAGAAACCAAACAGCGGGGTCATAGGTCTCATAGGATTAGGGACGGATGGGGAAGGAAGTCGGCCGTGCCCTTTCAAAGGAACCATCCCAGAATTATCCGGGAGTGATTTAAGGAAATTGCGGAAAACCTAAATCTGGATGGCCGGACGCGGGATTGAACAGTTGTCCATCGAATGCGAGTCCAGTGTGCTCCACTGCGCCACCTCGCTCGGTGAAGTGCTTTACCGACTGAACTATCCACGACTCACAGCGAGCCCTCACTACTTCGCACCTCCTCCAGTGCCTCAATTCCTGTCTTCCAAACTTCGCAGAAATTCTCCTGCATGTCTTGTGGCACTAGCACTCCTAGAAGACAGGATATGACTGGGTGTTGTGTGATGCCCTTAGGTTAATTAGGTTTAAGTAGTTCTAAGTTATAGGGGACTGATGACCATCGATGTTAAGTCCCATAGTGCTCAGAGCTAAGACAGGATATTGCTGAGATACGGCTTAGCCACAGCTTGGGGGATTGTTTACAAAGTGAATTATCAGAGCATGCTAAGTATTAGGTATCTTTATTTTTAGCTGCTTTTATTGATATTGTTCTGTCATCAACAAAAAGAATTGCTTTTGTGATGGCATGGTTTAGCACAGTCTGGGGAATTGTTTCCCAAATGAAAGTTCACTGTGCAGCAGTCTCTGCGCTGATGTGAAACTCCTGGTAGATTAGAACTGTGTACCTTACCGAAGGAAGGAGATGAGGTTCTGGTGGAAGTTAAGCTGTAAATGCAGGTAGTGAGTGGCCTTTGGATGTTCAGGAGGTAGAGCATTTGTTCGGGAAAGGTCAAGATCCCAGGTTTGAGTAACGGTCTAGCACGCAGTTTTAATCAGTCAGGAAATTTAAACCTAGTGTTCACTTTTCTGCACAATGAAATACGCTTAAGAGTAAAAATCATTACTCTCCAGATGGTTTTCGGTTTTCTGATTGTAAGAAATAAGACTGAAAAAGTATATATCTGCTTCTCAAGTCGCAATTTATTTATTTTTCCTTCTGTCTACCGGTTTAGGTTCACAGTACTATCAACAATATTTGACAGACCTGTTTGGAAAGCAAACGTTACGACTGTTTGCCAAGGAATAGCCCAAAGATGGTGCTGTGTGCCGAAACAGGTAGCCAGCAGGCGAAGTAAATACATTGCGACTTTACACAAAAACATATACTTCTTCACTATTGTACTGGTCGCTTTTATAAGTCGGCAATATGTAAAAAAAGGAGTAAATAAAACGCTGACGGTATTTAAGTAGGAATAAATAGTTAAACACGTTGAATGATTCCTTCTGACATCATTACGTAACTATGAGAGCCAACAGTGTAATACGCTGAGTCGAAGCAAAGACGGATATTTAGGTTATGACGTCCGGCCGACAACGATCTCATTAGAGACAAATCTCGGATTGGTTAGGGGTGGGGAAAGAAGCATTCTGCCACTTGTCTTAAACAGTTTAGGGAAATCGCGGGAAACCTAAATCTGGATGATCGGCTGGAGGTCTGAACTGTCCTCCCAAATACACACATCAAAAAAAGTTTTGCATCACCCCGGTTCCGAGAATTCCGGAATCTGTCAGAAAATTGGAATAGATATCAACATAAACATCATTTCCGCCTTTTTTATTGCTTATGAAAATCACACATTGCATGTTCTACCACCATACACCGGTGTTGCACCACAATACAACGAGACCTGCAGAGGTGGTGGTCCAGAGTGCTATATACACCAGTACCTCTAATGCCCAATAGCACGTCCTCTTGCGCTGATGCATGTCTGTATTCGTCGTTGTTACTATCCACAATCTCATAAAGGCAGTATTGGTCCAGATTGTCCCACTCCTCAACGGTGATTCGGCGTACATCCCTCAGAGTGGTTGGTGGGTCACGTCGCCCTTTTCAATCTATCCCAGGCATGTTCGGTAGGGCTCATGTCTGGAGAACATGCTGGCCACTCTACTCGAGCGATGTCGTTATCCTGAAGGAAGTCATTCACAAGATGTGCACAATGGGGACGCGAATTGTCGTCCATGAAGACGAATGCCCCGCCGATATGGTTGCACTATCGGTCAGAGGATGGCGTCCAGTATCGTACAGCCGTTACGGGTCCTTTCATGATCACCAGCGGTGTGCTTCGGCCGCACATAATGCCACCCCAATACAGCAGGGAACCTCCACCTTGCTCCACTCGCTGGACAGTGTGTCTAAGGCGTTCAGCCTGACGGAGTTGCCTCCAAAAAACGTCTCCGACGGCTATCTGGTCGAAGGCTTATGCGACACTCATCGGTGAAGAGAACGTGATGCCAATTCTGAGCGGTCCATTCGGCATGTTGTTGGGCCCAGCTGTACCACGCTGCATGGTGTCGTGGTTGCAAAGATGGATCTCGCCATGGACTCCGGGTGTGAAATTGCGCATCATACTGCTTATTGCGCACCTTTTGAGTCGCAAAACGACGTCCTGCGGCTCCACTAAAAGCATTATTCAACATGGTAGCGTTTCTGTCAGGGTTCTTCCGGGCCATAATCCGTAGGTAGCGGTCATCCCCTGCAATAGTAGCCCTTGGGCGGTCTGAGCGAGGCATGTCATCGACAGTTCCTGTCTCCCTGTATCTCCTCCGTGTCCGAACAACATCGCTTTGGTTCACTCCGAAACATCTGGACACTTCATTCGTTGAGTGCCTTTCCTGGCTCAAAGTTGAACTACAGACAACACGAGCCGTGTACCTACCTCCTAATAGAATGACTGGAACTGATCGACTGTCGGACCCCGTCTAATAGGCGCTGCTTATGCATGGTGGTTTGCATCTTTGGGTAGGTTTAGTGACATCCCTGAACAGTCAAAGGGACTGTGTATGTGATATGATATCTACAATCACCGTCTATCTTCAGGAGTTCTGGGAACCGGGGTGATGCAAAACTTTTGTAATGTGTGTACCAGGATCCGGTGACGAGTCGGATTTTCTATTTCCTTTCGTACAGTTAGGCGCAGTGCTCGGAAAAATGAATTTCGGGATGGATGGTGGAATTAATAGACAGTGTGGTCAACCGGAATCTAGTCCCTTTAAACCTGATAAACCGAAGACTGACAGTGGGTTTCTGCTTACCGGAAGATTCACTCCATTCCACCTTTGAAATGTTTCTTTTACCATATGGAGCCCTTTAAGTAAATCAGTTCCAACTGATACCTTCCCTAGCGTGAAAGAGAGGAACGTCAGAAGTTGATGTCTTCGTCTACATGTACAAACTAGTGTGAAGTGCAAGGCAAAGGGTATTTCTCGTTTTATCTAATATTATGATTTCTTCCCGTTCCACTGGCGTGTTGTGCGTGGGAAAAATTATTACCTTAAGAACTCCGCAATCGCTGCCTCACCATGCAAGAGGGCCCGGGTTCGATTCCCGGGCGGGTTGGAGATCTTCTCCACTCGGGGACTGGGTGTTGCGTTGTCCTCCTCATCATTTCATCCCCATCACCGGCGCGCAAGTCACTCAGTGTGGTGTAGACTGAAATAAGACTCGCACTTGGCGGCCGAACTTCCCCTGAAGGGGCCTCCAGGCCGACGATGCCACACGCTCATCATTATCATCGCTGCCTAATCTTCGTCTTCGAGGCCCTATAGGAGCAACACAGGATGTCCCATAAAGGGGATTATACTTTTTGAACTGCAATAAATCCAACAAAAATAACAGAAACTATGACTTTTTATGTCACATACATGGTCACGACATTACTAGTGATGTTTTACTGTTGAAGATGTTCAAAACGTCTTCCGTCGCTAGCAATACAGTGCTCCCGCGCCCGGGTTCCCGGGTTCGATTCCCGGCGGTGTCAGGGATTTTCTCTGCCTCGTGATGACTGGGTGTTGTGTGATGTCCTTAGGTTAGTTAGCTTTAAGTAGTTCTAAGTTATAGGGGACTGATGACCATAGATGTTAAGACCCATAGTGCTCAGAGCCCTTTGAACCATCTGAATATAGTGCCTGCACCGCTATGTAACAGATAGGCACACATGTGTTATCGTTGCCATTGGAATGAATTCACAGGCAGTCACAGCTGTTTCAGTGATGTCACCCAGTGTTGGCGGCTTTGTAGCGTAGGCGACGTCCTCCAGAGTCCTACATATACTGCTATTTCTGCATTCGTAATCCGCTAGTCAACATAGGGACCGCGGCGGAGGGTACCCTGTACAATTATTAGTTTTTTCCTCTCGTGTTCCAGTCGCAGATAGAGCGAGGGAGAAACAACTGTCTAAATGCATCCGTATGGACCCTTATTTAAAACAACTGTCTCTATGTCTCCATATGAACCCTAATTCCTCATATCTTTTCTTTGTTATCCTAACACGAAATATGTGTTGGTGGCAGTAGGATCATTCTGCGGTCAGCTTCAAATGCCGGTTCTCTAAATTTTCTCGATGGTGATCCTCGAAAATAAAGGCGCATTCCCTCTAGGGATTCCCATTCGAGTTCCCGAAGCATCTCCGTAACACTTGCGTGTTGTTTGAGTCCACCGGGAACAAATGTAACAGCTCCCCTTTGAATTTCTTCCCTCACAGAAGTGAGTCTAACGGCGTTAGATCGGGAGATCTGGGTGGAATCTCAGTGCTGCCTTGTCGGCCTATCCACCTCTCTACAAATGTTTCTTCCAGGAATTGAGGCATGTATTGATGTTAATGGGACGGTGGGCCGTCTTACTGAAAAAAAAATTCGTCTCAATACAGTTGCTGAACATGTGGAACAATTCTGCAACGTGGCACGGTCCATTACATCTGTCACTGTCCCTTCACAAAAGAATGGTCCTACAAGTCCTGTAGTAGTTATACCGCACCACACTGATAACCCAGGAACATTAACGGCTCGTTCGTCCGTAACATGGGGATTATCTCTTGTCCAGTACATACAATATGGCGATTGATAGTCCCATTCAATCAAACGTCGCCTTATCAGACCAACAATGAGATCAGTCAACCGTTCATTGTCGCAAACCCATTCACAAAATTCGAGCGCTTATCTGGATCGTTCTCATTCATCGCTTGAAGCGACCTGGGAAGGTATGGTTTTCACTTTGCTTCCTTTAAAATGTGGTGAACACTTGATTTGATTACATCTGGATCGCACTTAGCTTGCCATATCGACTTCTCTGGAGATCTTGTGAAAGCTTGTACCGCTGCGTCCACCTCTCTTTCATCTGCTACTGGTTTCTTCCCTCCACACCTTCTCTTCTTCAGATCACGTAAACTTCCTCCCTTCTCAAATTTGTCGCGTAATTTCATTACTGTAACATAAGTCGGTGGCGCAGTATCAAAATTTGCCTGCCATCGTCTCTGCACTTTTTCATGTTTTCAATTTTCCAGTACCACTTAAAATTGTACCTTCTTTGCTCCGAGGGCAACGTTTTAGCCATCTTGTTATTTTCGTGTAGTTACTAAAAATGGTTCAAATGGCTCTGAGCACTATGGGACTAAACTTCCGAGGTCATCAGTCGCCTAGAACTTAGAACTACTTAAACCTAACTAACCTAAGGACACCACTCAATCCCTGCCCGAGGCAGGATTCGAACCTGGGACCGTAGCGGTCGCGCGGTTCCAGACTGAAGTGCCTAGAACCGCTCGGCCACACCGGCCGGCTCGTGTGGTTACTGGCAACAAAAGAAAAACAAATGAACTAGTCATGCGAGCAACAAGTAAACACAATTGAATCGGATTACCATTAATACCTCGTCAGTTATTAAAGTTCAGTCAGTGTAAACCCCCATGAGGGATCCCTGTATCTAGGGGACTGCGGCATATTCCTAGATTTCTTACCTGTTACTGGTTCTCGGAAATTAACAAGTTGGTGTTTGCGGGACAGTTGGCGCCTATCTGCAAGAGTCTGTCAGTTCAGGCTGATGAGCACTTCCGTGACGGTCTCCCATGGATCATACGGATCTGTGACCTTTGGTGGTGCATTTCTTTTTGTACGTTCGATACCCTCTTTAGAGGTACTTGATACAGATACAGACACTTGAGCAATACTGTAGGAGTCATCGCACGATTGTTGTGTATTCAATCTCCATTGAAGGTGGTTTGCAATTTGCCAGTATCCTACCAATGAACCGAAGTTAGCCATGGACGTTACCTACGACTAGACCTACGTGGTCATTCCATTTCATACGCTTGCAAATTTTTACATCTAGGTATCTGAACGAGATCACTGATTCTCATTCTGACTCGTGGTTATTGTAATCATATTTTATTTTTCATTTAGTGAAGTGCACGATTTTGGGAACGATTAAAACAAGTCGCCAGTCTTTGCAGCATTTCGAAATTGTATCAAGGTTCGACTGAATATTTGCGCAGATTTTATTCAGACAACGTTTCATTATAGGCAACTGCCTCTGCGAGAAATGTGGGGTTGCTAGTACTACTGTGTGCCAGATCGTTAACGTGTAGCAACAAACTTCCCTGGGACACTCCTGACGTTGCTACTACATCTAAGGAGTTTCTAATGCCAAATCACATAAGTATTTGTTTATTGAAAAACAACCAGATTCGACAGACTTTGATGTCATGTTCAGGTCTTCAGAAATCTTTCTGTTATGAAACGTATTCATTTTACGTAGGCCTCATGCCAAAATGTATGTGGATAAAAATGCAGCACATTACTAAAACTTTATCGCAAAACGTAAAGCACCTTGTGCGAATGGCCATGTCCTTCATATACCGCTCACAGACGATAATTACATCACACAAACACAGTACACAGTAGTTTACATAAGCTTGGCTTATTCTTTCTGACGAAACAATCATCTGTGAGATATATACAGGGTGGGTCACCTAACGTTATCGCTGGATACATTCGTAAACCACATCAAATACTGACGAACCGATTCCACAGACCGAACGTGAGAAGAGGGGCTAGTGTAATTGGTTAATACAAACCATAAAAAAAATGCACGGAAGTATGTTTTTTAACACAAACCTACGTTTTTTTAAATGGAACCCCGTTAGTTTTGTTAGAACATCTGAACATATAAACAAATACGTAATAAGTGCCATTTGCTGCATTGTAAAATGTTAATTACATCCGGAGATATTGTAACCTAAAGTTGACGCTTGAGCACCACTCCTCCGCTGTTCGATCGTGTGTATCGGAGAGCACCGAATTACGTAGGGATCCAAAGGGAACGGTGATGGGCCTTAGGTACAGAAGAGACTGGAACAGCAAATTACGTCCACATGCTAACACATTTTTATTGGTCTTTTTCACTGACGCACATGTACATTACCATGAGGGCTGAGGTAAACGTCCACACGTGGTTTCCGTTTTCAATTACGGAGTGGAATTGAGTGTGTCTCGACATATCAGGCCATTAGATGTTCAATGTGGTGACCATCATTTGCTGTACACAATTGCAATCTCTGGCGTAATGAATGTCGTACACTCCGCAGTACATCTGGTGTAATGTCGCTGCAGGCTGCCACAATACGCTGTGCACTTAACTGACAAAATTACACATGTAAAACTTGACAGTGTACCCAACCATTACTGAACAAAAATCACGCTTTTATCTTCTCAGGCTCTAGGGAAAAAAAACCTATTACATTATAAAACACACTGCATGAACAAATTTTCCCAAAATAAATATGTACAACCAAGAACAAAGATTCATATCTTATTAACAAACCAGAAGACCTTACTTCACAGAAACCCGTTACAAGCTAACAGATAATCCTCAGCCACCGCAGCAAAATGATTTAATGTCGTGTGACTAGGGCCTCCCATCGGGTAGACCGTTCGCCGAGTGCAAGTCTTTCGATTTGACACCACTTCGGCGACTTGCGAGTCGATGGGGATGAAATGATGATGATTAGGGCAACACAACACTCAGGCCATGAGAAACTCTCCGAGCCAGCCGGGAATCGAACCTGCGTCCTTAGGATTGACATTCAGTCGCGCTGACCACTCAGCTACCAGGGGCAGACAGCCACTGCAGTGTATCAAATTCTTGTCGGCTTTCCAGCCGGATCAAACTGTCATCTGAGCACAATATTTCAGCGGTCCACCTGGTCGTCATCATCAGGTGAGAATAGCTACGCCGCTCTCGCCGATAACTGATTCCACTCGCAAAGGACTACACCTTTATATGCATCGGAAGTACAACAGCGCATGTCACAGCCACTGCAGTGGTTTACCACGACGGCCAGGATCACAGATACCCCCACAAACATCAGACCGACATACCGGCCCACTTACTGGGCGCGGCTTGCTGCCTACTCCCAGAGGTACCAGAGAGATTCACACCCATTGCAGCACCACACCTCTTCTTCCCTAGCAAGTTTCTGTGCCCTCTCTCATCCAACGAAGAGGTGGCCCAACTTCTAAAAGCCCACCACTCTGCGAAGACCACCTCGCCATCAGCACTCGCCTGGTGGAGCAAAAATCTTTGGATGTTACGAGTCCAACTAAATCGATATTGTAGTAGCACTACCCAGTATTTTAGGTAAAAGTATTTTTAGTGTAAGTGACTGAAAGTAGCTTAAAGGTCACCGCGAAGTACTACAGCAGCAGCTCCAGTCATCAGCCACACTGTGTCAGGATGTGAGGCACAATAACAGATGCGTAAGTGAGTTGTAGAGCGAGGCTAGGTAAGCGCACTGGTAAACTGCCCCGCACAGCAAGGAATGATACAGTAAGCGGGTTGCTGCCACAACACCAAAGCGAGGCTCCTTGTTATGGGATACATGACTGAAAAACTATGTTTTAGAAAAATAAATGCTCAGTAATGGAGCATAAATGTGGCTGAATTTGAGGACAGATGGTCATTCGATTCCGCGACTTGGTCATCGCTGAGTAGCTGCACCAAGATGCCGGAACACTGCCAGACCACTAGACGACTGGGCAGTGCCAGCACCACCCTTCGATTCGAGACAATATTGCGTCGGCACAGCATTGAGTCGTTCACGGGACTTGTTGCCACAGCCCTGCCGTCCTCCTGGCCGCACATGTGCTTTCGCTGACGCTGAGGCCGCAGCTGTCATTGGGATGAGTGAGACTACTTTGTTCTTATGTGGGGTCGAAGTTAAGAGGGCGTGATTTTACGAAGTTACATTTACGATGAGAGATTCCATACCCTGTTTGGCATGTCTCCTCTCATTTTCATCAATTTTATTAATGTTCTAGGTCATTGCACTTGTAAGTAGGCTGTTTAGGTTTTCTTATTGGTAACGCCGCTTAGCGCTCGGTATGAAAAATCACTGGCTGTGCTGTGCGCAGTCTGTGTTTAGTTTGCATTGTTGTCTGCCATTGTATTTTTCAAATACTATGTTATTTTCTTTGTAAATATGTTCAGACATTATTTATTGTGTTTTGTTTTAATGCTCATGTGTGAAGTTGATGTTTCAAAAGTTATTCTGAACTTTATGTGTGTACTTACGTTGTAAGTTTTGTAACACTGATGTATTTGCTATTTCGATTCTTTTGTAAAGCCTGTACTACTGCTAATGTTATCTGTATTGTTATGTTCTTTAATGATGTATTTTGTACCTTTGTTATTGTATTCTTATGTTATAAAATTGTAATTGACACCAGTTCATCAAATTAAGTAACTTGTAAATTACATTTCACTGCACACGTTTCCGTTGGTCATAGTATATGGACAATATGTGAGAAGTAGAGACTGATAGTGTTTGCACGTGTGTTAATAATTCAGTAAGGGACTGGATAACAGCATTGCTGGTTGTAAGGACATTTCAAAAACAATTTTTGTGAGTGCACATGTGGTGGTTATGGACTTGCTATATTATCCGCAAGATTCTTCAATGGTGATTGTGCACCTGCACAGTCAAACAGATGGCTGCTGGCCATCTCTACAAGGACTACAGTGGGTCTACAGCTTTGACGACCCACCAATACCATTATTTCTACAAGGACTGCAATGGGTCTGCACCTCTGGTGGCCCACCAATACCGTAATCTCTACCAGGACTACAATGGGCCTATTCTGTGATGACCTACCTACCAATATTCTTCAAAACTTGGACTGACTCTGCTGTGGGTTTGCTCTGTTGTGGCCCATTACCTGTCAGAATGTCAAGAGTCAGCACTGTCTTTCTGTTGGAAGGACAACACTACTTCTTCAAGACTGCATGAAAATCCTCTACTTCCGTGTGCATTTTCTTTTACTACTCAGACTTTGAGAAAAACACTGCAATTTTACTTTGATGAATGATCAGGACTGTCTTTATGGACTGTGAGAAAATTTTAACTTTTGACCAACATTGTATCGATAAGTGTGTGCATTTCATTTCTTTGTCATAGTAATTATGAAAAATTTTATCAAATCATTATTGGCCACTGCCCAAAACAATTAGTAAAAATTTTTTGTGGGGAGCATGGGGGCTATGTAAGTAGGCTGTTTAGGTTTTCTTATTGGTAACGCCGCTTAGCGCTCGGTATGAAAAATCACTGGCTGTGCTGTGCGCAGTCTGTGTTTAGTTTGCATTGTTGTCTGCCATTGTAGTGTCGGGCAACGGCAGCTGGATGCTAACAGCGCGTAGCGTTGGGCAGTTGGAGGTGAGCCGCCAGCAGTGGTGGACGTGGGGAGAGAGATGGCGGAGTTTTGAAATTTGTAAGAATTGGTGTCATGAACTGCTATATATATTATGACTAGTGAGATAAATACATTGTTTGTTCACTATTAAAATCTTTCATTTGCTAACTATGCCTATCAGTAGTTAGTGCCTTCAGTAGTTTGAATCTTTAATTTAGCTGGCACTAGTGGCGCTCGATGTATTGCAGTAGCTTGAGTAACGAAGATTTTTGTGAGGTAAGTGATTTGTGTGAAACGTATATGTTAATGTTAGTCAGGGCCATTCTTTCGTAGGGATTTTTGGAAGTCAGATTGCGTTGCGCAAAAAAATATTGTATGTCAGTTTAAGCACATTTGTGTATAATTGTTCAAAGGGGACGTTTCATATGTCGACCCTTAGCCGACAATACCTCACTGAAATCTTCTGATTTTTTCTTGTAGTTTGTGTAGTTAGTGTAGCCTTTGTTTATTGCTAACGTGTAATCATAGAGAGAATTTCCTTTGTAGTTGCAGTCTTTCATTGTTGTACAGTAAAACAGTTGTGGCATGCATGTATATTTGCACCAAGTATTTCGCAGCTTCGCTTGCAATTAACTAGATATTATTTTCAGTGCTATGTTAATGTGTTCTCTTATTTTTGTTCTTCAAATTGTGTTTTTCTGTGTTGTCGTGTGAAAAATTGTGACAATAATGGCGTGTGAAAAACGTAACACTAGGCTCCAAAGTAAACTGAGAAATGACAGTGAAGACGAAAGCAGTGTGTTAGCGTCACCATGTAATGAATTCACTAACGTTCAAAGTACTAATTTGGTAATAGCGCATAGGGAAATGGAGAGGGCTGCAAATAATGGTGTAGGCAGTGAAACAATTAGTGAACAGGGAAGCATTATCGATCGATCGGTCGGCCACAGCTCGCCTCAGGATTCCGAAATGACAGGACACAATCTTGCAAATACTGTAGATTCAGATTTTGCGTCGTCACCGTTTTCTCAAATAAATCAAGACACATTTTCTGCTTTTCAAAATGCGAATATTGCCGGTTCAAATGCACTGCCGAAAAGCACTGAGGAACATGTTTCAGACACCAGTGCACTGTTATTACAGTTAATGCAACAAATGGGACAAAGGCTACAAAAGTTAGACACAACGCTTGAACAAAATCAGAAACAAATGGGACAAAATCTTCAAAAGTTAGACACAATGGAACAAAATCAGAGACAAACACAGCAACAGTTGGACACAATGGAACATAATCTTCAAAAGTTAGACACAATGGAACAAAATCAGAGACAAACACAGCAAAAGCTTCAAAAGTTAGACACAATGGAACAAAATCTTCGGAAGTTAGACACCACACTTGAACAAACACGTGAAGATTTAAGTACTGAGTTACATAACATTGAATCGAAGTGTCAAAAAATCTGTAATGACGTAAAAACACAAATTTGTGAGCATTTTCAACCTATTTTTTCGCGGCATGAAAACGCATTACAGAATCACGAAGCAGCCATAAAAGAATTGCAAACTGTTGTTCGTGAAAATAACGACACCTTGCAAGCTAAAATGGACTCAGTTGCATCCACCGATTCGGCTACGCAACTTGCAAGAACTCAGGAAAACTTAAAGGTCACAGTATATTCGATTTCAACACAAATGGACACTCTGAAACTTGGTTCAGAAAAACACACTGAGGAAATGTGTTCACTATCGGAGAAAGTAGCCGAACTTTCAGATTAGTTCACTAACTTATCTACAAAGGTAGAAGATGATCTGAATGATACAGAAGAGTGCGAAGAAATTAGGAAATTCAAACAAAATCAGAATCAAATTAATACACAATGATACAGAAGAGTGCGAAGAAATTAGGAAATTCAAACAAAATCAGAATCAAATTAATACACAACACCAAAGAGAAATCCGGGAAGTGCAAGATCAGCTGACACAGGTAATACAAGAATTACGTATTTCAGAGGACACTCGCGCTCCAACACGGGAAGAGGGACTTATAAATACGGAAAAGCCACAAAATAATAACACAGGGCATTTCGGAAATTGTGAAAGAAATTGGCAAGGTGCACCGAATTTTGAGATGGAACTGCCGACACGACGTAACAATGAACGATATGCTACCCGCCGACACGATGATTTTGACTATAAGCTGTTCATTACTGCACGTAAATTCAAAACATTTAAGAATTCTGGCAACGACATTCATCCACAAGCGTGGCTCCATCAATTCTCTCATTGTTTTCCTCCCAACTGGTCATTAGAGCACAGATTAGAATTTATGTGTGGCTACTTGGAGAATGAACCAGCTGTAAGAATGCGATCGGTCATTCACGATTGTCATAGTGAAGGAGAATTTTATCATGCCTTCCTCTCAGCATATTGGTCTCAAGCTACACAAGACCGAGTAAAACATAGCATCATAATGATGAAACATTTCGAACAATCTGAATTTTACAGTCTTGTCAAATATTTTGAAGACATGTTACATAAGAATCAGTATCTTTCAAACCCATACAGCCCCTCAGAACTCATCCGCATTTGCTTAATCAAATTACCTGAACATTTACGACAGATTATTTTAGCAGGACGATGCAAAGACGACATTGAAGCTTTTCAGGGACTGTTACAAGAACTGGAAATTGACACTGACAATCGCGGAACGCGAAAACAGGAGCACAACAATTACAGGTCACACCTGTCACAATTCCGCGATGACAGAAATAATACACGACAAGGCTATTCGTACAACGTAAATCGTGACCAAAACAGACACCACCCGTATGACAACCGTTGGCAGAGTAGTAATTATTACAGGGAAAGATCACCTCTCCGCGGTAATGACTATCACAGAGACAATCAGAGAAACAGACAATATGGAAACCAAAATAATTATTATCAAGGGAGACGGAATAACTTAAGACGCAACGGTCCAGCGCGCAGTTACGATTCAGGGAGAAATTCTCCACCACGTGACCGACAAGAAAGAAACTATGGAATCTACCGACATGACGACACACGATATGATCGTAACGACAGACCTGAATTGCAGCAGAACTGGCGGGATTCAAACAGAGCAGGGCCCTCTCGACAAGGTGAATTTGTAGAAGTTAGGTCTCCAAATCCCATTAACGACTCGCGCCAACAAAGACACAATAGGCAATGACTCACACCGCTGGCAGCCACAAAACGTACGCATGAAACTGACGACGCAGCTGCCGTAGCTAGTAATTACGTAAAAATGGAAGACATTAGGGACATCTTACTCCAGGAACAGGACGTAAAACATAACAACATTGCATATCCTGTGATTCACATTACAGTAAATAACGTAAAATTTACGGCAGTACTTGACTCAGGCAGTCCCATTTCAGTAATTAGTGAAACAGCTTTTAGTAAATGCAGCAAATCGAAAGATTGCCCCACACTTCCGTTACGCAAGATTAAATTACAAGGTGCAGTCATTGGAAAAAGTGTAGATGTACGCCAACAAACCAACTTAGAATTCTTTTGTCAAAGCCATAGCTTCTCTATGAATTTTCTTATTGTTCCATTATTGTCGACGGAAATTATACTGGGAGTTGACTTTTTGAATGAAAACAAAGCAATCTTAAACTTTCAAGATGCTGAAATAAGTTTAGAGAAAGAAGGTAAGTCAATAGCTTTGAAATTTGAAGATTGGCTCTCAAACCATGACGAGGAAATTAATCGGCTTTACCTTCTGTTAGACAACAGTTCGGAATTTTCTACGGAACTAGACACTAACAATCACTCTGCAAGTACTGACAGGGATGATATCGACGGCATATTTGAAACTAATGAGTTAATTCAGAATAAAATTCAAAAAATTGAGAATTGTAATGACACTGATAGGCAGGACCTTTTTGAGATTTTACAAGCACATTCCACAGTTTTTACTCACAAAACAGAAACAATCAAGGGATTTCAATACCAATTTCGTGTTCATGAGCATACTAAATTTTGTGTTAGACCATACGTAATTCCAGCACATTATAGGGACCGTGTTAGAACAGAAATACAATCTATGCTTGACGAGGGCATTATTGAGCCTGCAGTAAGCTCATACAACAATCCATTACATGTTGTTGAGAAGAAAAATGGGTCGATCAGGCTTGTCTTAGATTCGAGACAAATCAATGCTATCATTATTCCTGAAACAGACAGGCCGCAAACGTTGGAAGAACTTCTTCAAAATTTTAATGGTGTAAAAGTGTTGTCTTCCATTGATCTCAGATCCAGCTTTTATCAGATCGAACTTCATCCAGAATGTAGAAAATACACAGCTTTCCTTTGTTTCGGCGTTTGTTATCAGTTTCGGAAACTTCCTTTTGGCTTGAACATTTCTTCAGCGGCATTCATTCGCGGGCTAAATTCCATATTACCTGATTTCTTAAAACGTCACATCACCTTATATGTGGACGATATTCTGATAGCAGAAGCCTCATGGGAACAACATAATCGCATCCTCAACAGCGTGTTACGTATTTTTGCAGAATCTGGAATTACAGTTAACTTGGAAAAGTCTGAATTCGGTAGGACAAAGGTGAAGTTTTTGGGACATATTATTTCTTCTGAAGGCACTCTGCCGGATCCTGAAAAGTTAGAAGCAATCAGAGCCATTCCAGTTCCATCCACAAAAAAACAAGTCCGCAGTTTTCTAGGTCTCGTAAACTTTTACCGTCGTTTTCTGAATATGCAAATTCTAGTCACACCAAAACTTTGTTCTCTCACTGGAAAAAATACTATTTGGAACTGGGACGAACAAGCACAGTTGGAATTCAATTCTTTGAAAGAATCGCTACTTAACGCGCCAATACTAGCTCATCCAGATCTGTCACAAGATTTCTGCCTTAGCACGGATTCTTCTAAAGTCGGTCTTGGTGCCCATTTATTTCAAGAAGCCATAGAAAATGACACTACCGTTCAGAAAAGCGTTGCTTTTGCTAGCCGAGTGCTAACAAAATCTGAAAAAAATTATTCCGTTACTGAATTAGAAGCTTTAGCTATCGTTTGGGCATTTAACAAATTCCATTTCTTTCTTTACGGTAGGCACGTAAAAGTATACAGTGATCATCGTGCATTACAATTTCTTATGTCTTCAAAATTAAATCATGACAGGTTAAAACGTTGGGCATTGTTTCTGCAAGAATTCCACTTCACAATAGTCTACATTCCCGGCAAGGAGAACATTGTTGCGGACGCACTGTCCCGTGCACTGGCTGGGCTTGAGAAAAGTAACACAGAAAGCAACCTCGAGAAAAATTTCAGTATTCTTTACATTCAGAAAGTCGCCTTTGAAAACTTCATCACCACATCTTTAAAGGATATTGCTCATGAACAAGATAAAGATCCGATTTGGAAAGACATCAAAAGTAAATGGCATGAAAAGACATACACACAGATTCGGCATTATTATCTGGTTAGAAACAACATACTGTTCAAACGCTGCACTGTTGATGACAAGCTATGGGTACTGTGCATTCCAGACGATTTCGTTAATAAGCTCATTTGGTACATTCATTTCAGCTATGCACATTTTGGTGCACGAAAATGTTATCATAATCTTCGAACGACTTGTTATTTTAACAATATGGAAAAGAGAATTCGAAGAGTCTTGTCTATTTGTAAACTTTGTCAAAAGGCGAAACCATCTACTGTCTCGCATCGTGCTCCATTGTTTCCTATCATTCCTTCTAAATTAAAAGAATTTGCTGCTGTTGATCTCTTGGGACCGCTTGGCAGAACATCTAATGGATTTTCGTACATTCTAGTTGCTGTTGAACTTACTTCAAAATCTGTTTCTTTCACTCCGTTACGTAAAGCCACTGGACGGTCTGTATCCAACGCCTTTGTTAGAAATTTCTTACGTGAAGTTGGACACGTTAGTAAAGTAATTTCAGATAACGGACCGCAATTCAGATCTGCTGTTTGGTCACGCATGCTTCGTAATCATAAAATCAAATCTGTTTTTATTTCATTGTACTCACCACATTGTAACCCGTCTGAACGGATTATGAAAGAAATCAATAATCTTTGCAGACTTTATTTTCACAGAAAGCATCAGCATTGGGACAGATATTTACACTTATTTCAAAACGTGCTGAATGAAATGCCTCATGACTCCACTGCTTTACCACCTGTTCTTGTACTGAAGAATAAAGAACCACCAAACAGAATCAGAGAGCTTGTACCTTTTCCGAATACACGTAAACTTCGACACAAAGACATAATTGATTTGGCTATTAAAAATATAAATTCTGCTGCAGACAAAAGGAAAAAATTACACGGTAAAGCAAATGCAAAGAAATTATATAATGGTCAGAAAGTTCGCATTAAAGTTCATCCATTGTCACATAAGAAGAAACACTTGAGTCACAAATTCTTTCTAGTTTACAATGGACCTTACAGAATCCGACGTATACCACATGATAATTGCGTTGAAGTTGAAACTCTGCGTACTAGGAAGAGTAAAGGTTTACACCACATTTCACATGTAAAACCGTTTATTGAAAGATTATCTGCTTTTTAACTTTGTCTTTGCCATAAAACATTTCACTTCACATTTCTAGTATGCTTTGTCACACTGAGAAACTGTTAACATGCAACAATGTTTGAAGTTTACTATCCAGTCTAGAACCTACGGAACATATTTAGACAGTATTTATGAGTGCTTTGTTATAGTGAACAGACATCACTGTGTTATTGCGTGTGTACATTCTTGCTTGTTAGTTGCACGATTACGTAACGACTATAAGGCTCACATACTTAGAACATTTACCAGTATTGCTAATGAGATTTTAATGCAACATTTTGGTTTACTTGAAAATACATTCTGGATTTAAAGTACTTTCTGTGAGATAACAAATGACACAGTCGTTAGTTTATGTGACAGCTACACGATTTTATCACGACGCTACTAATGAGTGACAATTTACAATGTTGCTTTTGCGGTGTTTCTGTTTTATATCTGCACAGTTTTTCTGAATTTTTCTGGAAAGTAAAACATGTTTTAGTAGTAACGTTTGTGGTATAGCTACAATGAGACAGCCTTTTCTGTAGCACAGCAATACGTACAGTACAGTACTTACTTCCTCACGGCAATAAGCGTAATAACTAAGATATCTATACGCAAAGCATTTCAATTTCGTTTATCATGAGGTAAGTACATTGACTTCTGCAGAACTTAGCTTTCGGAGGACAAAAACTACGACACTTTCACAGAGATTGTCTTACAGCAAGACGCACATTTAGCGCTACAGGACACGCATTAAACTATTTATTTTTCAACATATTTGAATTACAAAGGAAGTTTTCCGTGATACATTTCATTCCATTGCTGTAATCTGTAACACCTGAGGATATAATTACATTATTCCTCAGGGGGGTACACGCTTACTTTGTGTACCATGTGTTTGGCAAGCACAAGGAGCCCTAGCTAATATGGTATTTGTTTATACAACTTTACACATCGGTACCATATTTCTCTAATACAGAATTACACAGCTATCTGATTATTTGACAGAGAAACAAACATCTTTTTACTACGTCAGTGACACATGTTTAAGCAATTACGCAGTTGGATAACTTCACACTTATGAAATTCTATTTTGTCTGTACTTTGTGAAATGTTCATATTTTTTCAGAACCATTGTGATACTATGAGAGGTTTGAATGATGTATTTGGTATGGGATCATGATTTCTAAAGTACATTTGAGGCAGGTGACACTTGACATGAGCAGAGAATTTTTTTTTAGGTTTTTAAATTATTGGAGGAAGCTACAACATTTTTGAGATTTGACTGAGATGTTATGATATTATTACGATGACTATGTGTATTATGCTGTTGTGGTATGTTTATGGTCAATAAGCTGATGCTATATGAATTATTTGACTATGCTATGTATCTGTTATGATGAAATATTGAAGAAGTGTCGACGAATAAGGTAAGGAATAAAGAGTAGTGGTTAGGGACTCTGATTTGTGAAAAAGGATGTTGGAAACCAAGAATCGTACTTTAAGAGTTATGAAATGAGTGTATATGCATGAATGTATCACTATGCTGGCGAAAATTTTTTGGACACAATTATATTTAAATGATTTTATTTCTACAGATTTGTAACGCAAATTCTTGACCTGTGAAATTTTTTTATATGAGACTGCCACTGTAGCGGAAACTGGTGTCTTAAATATTTCGATAAGACAGTTAAGTGACCACCTGTATGTAATGCGTCGTGGGCACCCAGCTGCGCGACAACCACCTGACAAAAGAAAGCCATTAGTGTGTGCCCGTCAGAGGCACAGGTGGAGGAAATAAAAAAGAGGCCATTATCCTCGCTATTGAGATTCCTTTGTAGAAAGCATCGCAAATACTACACGCCCAAACTTGAAAACATATGATTACACTGTGGAGCCCTTAATTTATGATATTTACTAAAATGCCTAATGAAACGACGAGAAACATTACACAGCTATTGTCTTGCTAGTTGAGAGAAATGCCATATGGATTGCTTTATATATTTATTTACTGATTTTGTTTAATATCTAGTTTCTAACTGCACTGAAGCATTGGTTAAAATAAATTTTATGGATGTAGTAATATAAATATTTTATGCCTACAGATCCAGTAAATAATAGCTTTATGATGTACTTAAAAAAAAGAAGTAGCACAAAAAGACATTTCCCTTCACAGAAATTGCATACAGAATTGTCTTTTCAAGTACATGCTAATATTTTTTTACAATAAATTTTTCTGGTGCAACACTTTAATTGCATAGACATTAAGATGTGAATAGACATTGTCCTTATCTGCATTGTTGTCTTTAGTGTAACATTTTTTCTGCTTGAGTTTTGTCATGTTTAGGTATAAGTTATAGCATTTGCTGCGGCTGTTTGCCATTCATAGTGCTACTGAATGTCACTTTGTATTACTAGGTTAAGCCAATTTTATTACTGATTTATTTTTCTTGTTTGCTGCGCATTGCCTTATATTAGTTGTAATATTGCTGCCTTTTTTTGCCAATTTCCACTTTTTTATCATTGCTGTTTGTGTTAATTGTTTTGTGCTGCTGCATTGCCTCGTCCTTTAGTTTAGTATCTGAGCTCAGTAGATTTAAGTTAGCTTAAGAGGGGGTAGACTATATAAGAAACTAACTATGATGAATTGGAAGAAAAGCATTAAGAAGCTTTAAGAAAATGGTTTGGCCAAAAAAGTAGTGTACAGTGGAGAAAAACTATTTTTGAAAGAGGATGTGAACAGAATACAGAAAGCAGGTTTAGATAGGACTTTTTGGAAATAATGATGAACTAAGGGAGATCTCTATGCAAAATACTGCAGTAAAACAAACCCTGTCCTATCCTTTCGTATTATCCCTCTATGTGTTTATGTACCCTTGTGTATTTGTCTTTTTTCTGCCTTTATGTGTTTAGCTAATAAGATTTATAATGTAGAATTTTTCAAATACTATGTTATTTTCTCTGTAAATATGTTCAGACATTATTTATTGTGTTTTGTTTTAATGCTCATGTGTGAAGTTGATGTTTCAAAAGTTATTCTGAACTTTATGTATGTACTTACGTTGTAAGTTTTGTAACACTGATGTATTTGCTATTTCGATTCTTTTGTAAAGCCTGTACTACTGCTAATGTTATCTGTATTGTTATGTTCTTTAATGATGTATTTTGTACCTTTGTTATTGTATTCTTATGTTATAAAATTGTAATTGACACCAGTTCATCAAATTAAGTAACTTGTAAATTACATTTCACTGCACACGTTTCCGTTGGTCATAGTATATGGACAATATGTGAGAAGTAGAGACTGATAGTGTTTGCACGTGTGTTAATAATTCAGTAAGGGACTGGATAACAGCATTGCTGGTTGTAAGGACATTTCAAAAACAATTTTTGTGAGTGCACATGTGGTGGTTATGGACTTGCTATGTTATCCGCAAGATTCTTCAATGGTGATTGTGCACCTGCACAGTCAAACAGATGGCTGCTGGCCATCTCTACAAGGACTACAGTGGGTCTACAGCTTTGACGACCCACCAATACCATTATTTCTACAAGGACTGCAATGGGTCTGCACCTCTGGTGGCCCACCAATACCGTAATCTCTACCAGGACTACAATGGGCCTATTCTGTGACGACCTACCTACCAATATTCTTCAAAACTTGGACTGACTCTGCTGTGGGTTTGCTCTGTTGTGGCCCATTACCTGTCAGAATGTCAAGAGTCAGCACTGTCTTTCTGTTGGAAGGACAACACTACTTCTTCAAGACTGCATGGAAATCCTCTACTTCCGTGTGCATTTTCTTTTACTACTCAGACTTTGAGAAAAACACTGCAATTTTACTTTGATGAATGATCAGGACTGTCTTTATGGACTGTGAGAAAATTTTAACTTTTGACCAACATTGTATCGATAAGTGTGTGCATTTCATTTCTTTGTCATAGTAATTATGAAAAATTTTATCAAATCATTATTGGCCACTGCCCAAAACAATTAGTAAAAATTTTTTGTGGGGAGCATGGGGGCTATGTAAGTAGGCTGTTTAGGTTTTCTTATTGGTAACGCCGCTTAGCGCTCGGTATGAAAAATCACTGGCTGTGCTGTGCGCAGTCTGTGTTTAGTTTGCATTGTTGTCTGCCATTGTAGTGTCGGGCAACGGCAGCTGGATGCTAACAGCGCGTAGCGTTGGGCAGTTGGAGGTGAGCCGCCAGCAGTGGTGGACGTGGGGAGAGAGATGGCGGAGTTTTGAAATTTGTAAGAATTGGTGTCATGAACTGCTATATATATTATGACTAGTGAGATAAATACATTGTTTGTTCACTATTAAAATCTTTCATTTGCTAACTATGCCTATCAGTAGTTAGTGCCTTCAGTAGTTTGAATCTTTTATTTAGCTGGCAGTAGTGGCTCTCGATGTATTGCAGTAGCTTGAATAAGGAAGATTTTTGTGAGGTAAGTGATTTGTGAAACGTATAGGTTAATGTTAGTCAGGGCCATTCTTTCGTAGGGATTTTTGGAAGTCAGATTGCGTTGCGCTAAAAAAATATTGTGTGTCAGTTTAAGCACATTTGTGTATAATTGTTAAAAGGGGACGTTTCATACTATAGTAACAGACGGAATAATTATTGTAATGAGAGTATTTGTACGGAGAGCTCAAGAACTACTTTTCACTTGATTCTCATGCATGTTTGTTTAGTTCCATGGGTGGCCTGTTCGAGGCATCGAGGCAAGCATCGGAGGATGCGGCACACGGCATTTCCGGTTGGGCGCTGCACTTCCCTGAATTCTGTGGGGTTCGTACAATGAGCTTAAGCGTCTGGCGGAACGACTGACGTCGGTCGAGTGTCGCCTGTTGTATGCAGGGCGAAACGACCTGCGAGACGTCTGAGTGTCGCCGCAGTTTGTGTGTTTACCATTCCGGTGCGTCCGGAACGAAGATTCCTGGCACCGACTGACTGCATTGTTCTCTTGATCCTGAGAGTACTTGTGGACTGTGCCCTGCTGGGCGCGACTGTCTGGCCGGTGGTCTAGGCGGGTTGTTTTCGTAGCCAGCCAAACGGCAAGTTCAGTGCCCTCAGATGAATAGCAGAGGCATGATTGGTCAACTTAAACTGAGGCCAGTTGACGTCATAAAGCCGTGCTCGAAACTGGAGGGAACGGTCACTATTGGCGCGAGTGATGTTCTGAGACAGTGAGGGGGAATTTTGGAATCTGAACTGAATGCTGATTCGCAGTTTTTCAGGGAGAGTAGGGAGTTGGCTTCACTCTTGCATTGCGCGGGCTGGGATTCGGGATCTGATCTTCGTCGCAGTCGGACAGTCTTGCGAATTGGTCGCTCTTTTTCGGAGGAACTTAGAATTCTCGGACAGCCTCCGCGGCCAGGGGCTGACACAGAGTTGCTGCATGGCAGAAGTCGGCGCCTACATCATCAGGACGCTGCCTACCAACGACGTGCTGCAGATTTCAGTACTGGTACAGTATTTTACGGCTCCGGCATTGTAGGTCCTTATCAGTTTTATACTGAATCCCTCAGCAGCACGCGCGCTCGCTTTGCTACAAGTCCACCTTGCTTGTTTCTCCATGTGATCCCATCTGAGCTCTCACTACTAATTGCGAAAGTGCTATATAGTCTGGAGATTAAGATTTGATTCTTTAGGACCTCCAGTCATTATCGTCAATCTATTGCAACACAGAGAGTAGGAGCCCCTTGTTCTCGAGCCAACTCTTACTCCCATAATATTTCAGTATACCCTGTCCTTCAACCTACTGTTTGTGTCGATAATCATGTGCATTTATATCCTGATGTATAATAAATCTCATTGTAATATTTAATCCACATATCATTTCGTAGATATAGGTAGAATTCCATTTTTTGTTGTTTGTTATGATAAAGTTCCTTTTTTTGTGTAGATTACGATTTTTATTAAATTATTTTAAGTGTGCACTCCTAGTTTTACCAACTAACAGGGCCCACCATAATTTCCTTCCGTTACCGTTGTGCGCATAATAAATTAGCTGGTACATAAGGAGGGGGTCGAGTGCATGTCTCGTTCTCATGCAAAATTCGTCAGAATTAAAGAGGTACAAACTCTTGTCCACTCCAGCACCTCGCAACGAAACCAGAGGAACACGTGGATCTGTCGCAATTTAGGAGTATTGGTAAAGATGAATTGTGAATACCGGTACGTTGAATTTGTGTAACTTACTCGGGCATCCTGCACCTTGTGTTGAATCAGTAGCGGAACCACTTTACTAGTAACCGTTATGGATACGTGGCTAGGCAATGCAGAGAGATAAGATTAGAGAGAAGATTGACTGTTGTGTAATGTAATTTTTATTGTGGATGGTAGACACAGAGGCAGAATCAAAGATATTTGGTGTCAACAGCGAAGAAGCTGTGTAGTCATTAATGGATTAGGTGGTTCATCTGAGAGCGGAAAATGTGATTATATATAATGAACTAGCAGGAAAACTCACGAGACAGAAGTGTCGTCTCGTGAGTTTTTTTTAAGGAGTTTGACACCGGAACAGTCGAGGAGAATCTGTACAGGGGCGCCTAAGAATCTTCGTGAAGGGGTTAGGGTAATGGCTCTGAGCACTATGGGACTCAACTTCTGAGGTCATTAGTCCCCTAGAACTTAGAACTAGTTAAACCTAACTAGCCTAAGGACATCACACACATCCATGCCCGAGGCAGGCTTCGAACCTGCGACCGTAGCAGTCGCGCGTTTCCGGACTGCAGCGCCTAGAACCGCACGGGTTAGGTTAACTTTGGACTACGAAGAAATCCCTAGGTCATCAGGGGTAAGAGAAAGGAAACAGGTATTTACATAGAATTTTAAGTGTTTTAGTTGCGGTAGAATGGGACATGTACAAAGCCAATCTTACCAATTACGGAACTCACAGCCGGCTGCGGTGGTCTCGCGGTTCTAGGCGCGCATTCCGGAACCGTGCGACTGCTACGGTCGCAGGTTAGAATCCTGCCTCGGGCATGGATGTGTGTGATGTCCTTAGGCTAGTTAGGTTTAACTAGTTGTAAGTTCTAGGGGACTAATGACCTCAGAAGTTGAGTCCCATAGTGCTCAGAGCCATTACCCTAACACTTTCACGAAGATTCTTAGGCGCCCCTGTACAGATTCTCCTCGACTGTTCCGGTGTCAAAGTAAGTCCCATAAGATTTCAGACACATTTGAACATTTTTTGAAGAATGTACAAGACAGTGAATTTTGGAGGCATAATGAAATACAGACGTATGTTTCGCTTTAGACAGACTATGTAGACGCCAGTGCGAATTTATAGAGACTACAGTACGTGAGCCGGCCGTGGTGGTCATGCGGTTCTAGGCGCTATAGTCCGGAACCGCGTGGCTGCTACGTCGCAGGTTCGAATCCTGCCTCGGGCATGGATGTGTGTGATGTCCTTAGGTTAGTTAGGTTTAACTAGTTCTAAGTTCTAGGGGACTGATGACCTAAGATGTTAAGTCCCATAGTGCTCAGAGACATTTTTGAACGGAACTCGCAGCACAACTGTAGTAACAGGGGTCGCCAACAATTTGGTGGAAATTGTAGTATAGGAGATGTTGGTCAATTGTAAGGTTATAGGGATACTAGTAGAGGTAGTCCAGGAAATAGGAAGGGTCCTTCAAACTTAGAAGGGAGCCCAAAGGTCACCGACAGGAATTACCGTTAGTTATAGGTTCAGTCAGAACGAATGCACAGACAGAATATGCCATAATGGGTGTTTTGGATGGAAGAGAGTTTAAAGTTTTGTTGGACACAGCAGCGTATGTGTCGGTAGCCTAGAAAGAATTAGTGGATAGCACGCAGTGGAACCAACCATGGTATGATTTACGTTGAGTAGGGGATGATGATATATGACCAATGGGTCAGCAGTGGTGAATTTTTCGATTGGGACAACCAAGCTTAGGCAGCGTATGAAAGCGGTGTCACATGTAAACGAGGGGTTATATTTTCTCCATCAACTCATGCCATAATTGACCTTCCACGACGTATAGTTTAACTGAGAGGTAAGACATTCTGAATAAGGGAAACTGTTGTCGAAGTTAATATGCCATGATGGGTGTGCAGTACACAAGATGGTCCTTTTGAACCATGAGCAATAGCATTAAGGCTTGGTTCATATGATTATGTGTCGAAAGGCGCCGGAAAATCGCTATAGGTGAATGGGGAACCGAACTAACCAGTAGGTGTGATACGTATAGTAGAACCATTGGAGAGTAGTGAAGCACTAGACATAACGTGTTGTTTGCTGAAATGCATACTGCAGTATTGTACACGTACAGGAAACGGACAGAGGAAAAGTGGTATCACGCAACGTGGATAATTATTGCGCGCCAGACATGCAAGGGAACGTTATAGCTACTCTGGAGATTCCGGATGAGGAAGACTGCCACACAGGAGGTGTGAGCTATAGGGGCCACTGGACTGCATTTCATGAGAAGATGAAAAATTTGAAAGGAGAAGAAGGAGCATAGTTGGAGGACCTGTTGCTAGAATTCCAGGACCTATTTTTTCTGAAAGGACCATTGCCTGGCACTAAAGTAACACAACACAGGATTCCAACAAGAAATAAAGCACTGTTATAGTGGAGACAATACAGAATACCACTTTCGTTGGAACCAGTTTTAGAAGAGTTCATAGATCAACAGTTAGCTCATGGAATAATAGAAGAAAGTAATAGTGCATAGTGCATTTCGGGGAACAGGAATTGTAATCATGCGTAAGATGTCTGTGAACCATTCGTAGAAGAATCGGTTTCGTTGCGATTATCGCTATTTGAATAGCAAGACTACAACAGATGCTTACCCTGTTCTGAATATCACGGAGTCTATGGATAACCTAGACAAAAGCAAGTACATTTCTCGACACTGGACTTACAGAGCAGATACCATCTGTTACATGTGGCTCCTGCAGTTAGACCAAAACGATTTTTTTCAACATTTAGAGGACACTACCATTATAGGAGGATGCGTTTTGGGTTGAAAAACGCGCCGGTGACATTTAAACGGTTGTTGGACGGAGCTCTGAGAGGACTGAAACGATGCAAGTGCTTAGTATATGTAGATGACAGAATCATTCATTCAAGAGATATGCAGCGAACATAGACAACTTCTGAAAGAAATATTCAGCAGATTACGGGTAGCACGTCTCACACTCGACGCTGAAAAATGTCATTTTGCACTGGAGGAAGTTAACTATTTGGGCCATGTCGCCGGCCGCGGTGGTCTTGCGGTTCTAGGCGCGCAGTCCGGAACCGTGCGACTGCTACGGTCGCAGGTTCGAATCCTGCCTCGGGCATGGATGTGTGTGATGTCCTTAGGTTAGTTAGGTTTAAGTAGTTCTAAGTTCTAGGGGACTGATGACCACAGCAGTTGAGTCCCATAGTGCTCAGAGCCATTTGAACCATTTTTTTTGGGCCATGTCATAAGTAAGGATGGTGTAGAGACTGATCAGAAGTTGATACAAGCAGTGAAAGATTTTTCAGTACTACAAACTATTTGGGGAGTAACAATCTTTCCACAGTTTCACAAATTATTATAGGAGGTTTGTGAAGGGATTTGTGGGTATTGCAAGATCGCTTATGCAATTGTCGAAGAAAGGGGTAAATCGATTGTTTGGTCAGGGAGCATTTGACGAGTTAAAGAAGGTGCTGGCAGCCAGTCCAGTTTTGGTGTTCCCAGACTTCCAGAAAAAATTCGTATTGTCATGTGATATGACAAATTACGCCCTTGGCCGCATTTTGAGCCAAAAAATGGCTCTAAGCACTATGGGACTTAACCTCTGGGGTCTTCAGTCCCCTAGAGTTAGAACTACTTAAACATAACTAACCAAAGGACATTACACACATCCATGCCCGAAGCAGGATTCGAACCTGCGACTGTAGCAGCTGCGTGGTTCCGGACTGAAGCGCTTAGAACCGCTGCACCAAAGCGGCCGGCCATTTTGAGCCAAATGGTCGATGTTCGAGGACATCTTATTGCCATTACAGCAAGACAATTGGACGCCTCAGAAAGAAATTACTCTACAACGGAGAGAATGATTAGTCTGGTATATGTTATTTGTACAGGAGGAAGTTTACAGCTTCACCGTCCAGACCTCACGAGGAGAGGCATGCCTGTCTTGTATAGAACTGAGGATATAATAGAAGTTTCATTGTTAAATTGTCCTCGGCGTTTCCACCTACGGCATCACCACACACTCACCAAGCCATACAGAGGCCCAACTATAGAGTGGTACATACAGTACTCACATATCAGACTTTATGTTTTGACTGGGAAACACAAAGGCGGCTCTTCAGGAAACGCGAAAGCGTGTTTTATGTAAGTCGTTTAAACCTTAAGATCAGTCAGCCAATGGCGTTGTCTGGTGCAGAGAATCAGTTGGCAAGACGCTCATGACCTGTGGACACTTCTGCCGGACGTTCGCGTCGTTCTTGTCGTGCGAGAACGACGCGAACATCTTTTTTTTTTCTTTATTGATTTTCAATTCCCCCCCAAGGGGGGTGGGCTGGCAGCAGCTTAGTACGCTGCTCTACAGCCTACAGACTTTTTGGTAAGAAAATGAAGAAGAAAGAAACAGGGAACAACCGGCGATAAAATGACGACTTAAAGTGTAAAACGGCGAAAAATGCGGAGAATTAAAACAGAAAGCAAAAGAGGTTGGCAATGTCGATAAAATACACTGGAATTGGACAAGTAACATAGTAGACACACAATTAAAAAAAACATGGCTACAGTCTGGTTTCTGTTCGCAAGAGATAAAAAAAATAATTACACCCAGAGGCAGTAAGATGGCTGTTCACTACACGTCCCTAAAGACACCATGGAACACTAACTGGAAAACACACGCTGTAAAACACTGCACGAAAAACGGTGGCACAAATACGACACTCCCAAGCCAAAGGCAGATGGTGGGCGGGACCTGGAGGAGAGGAAAAAATAAGGAGGAAGGAGAGGAGAAAACGAAAGGGGGGAACCAAGGAGGAAGAGTACTCATAACGGGGCAGAGGGGCAGGGCAGACGTGAGAGGGAATAAGAAGAGGCAGAGGAGGGAAATGCAAAAGGACTCGGGGGACAGAACGGGGCAGCGAGAGGGGAGGTGGGGAAAAAAGAGGAAGGAAGGGGGGGGGAGAGGGAGCCCAGGAAAAGGACAGAGGAAAAGAGGGGAGTAGTGGGGATCACAGTTGATAGGAGGGATAAATGGAGGAAGAGAGGGCATCATCCGGGAGGAGGAGTTGATGAAAGCCACCTTGGGAAAGGAGATGTAGGGTGTAGAGATGGAGGCTAGGGGGGATACAACAGTGAAGATGTGGTAGGGGGCGGGGATGGGAGAGGAGAGGAGCAACCAGGGGGTGAGGGGATTCAAGGCGGTGGGAGGTGTAGAGGATGCGGATATGTTCGAGGAATAGGAGCAGATGGGGGAAAGGGATGAGATCATAGAGGATCCGCGTGGGGGACAGGAGGCATATATGGAAGGCGAGGCGGACTGCATGATGCTCAAGGATCTGGAGGGACTTACAGAATTTGGGGGGGGGGGGCAGATATCCATGCAGGACTGGCATAGCAGAGGATGGGACGGATTAAGGATTTGTAGGTGTGGAGGATGGTAGAGGGGTGCAACAGCCATGTCAGGAGATTGAGGAGTCGGAGGCGGTGGTGGGCTTTGTATTGGATGGAGCAGATATGAGGGATCCAGGTGAGGTGACGGTCAATGGTGAGGCCAAGGTAGGTGAGGGTGGGGGTGAGGCGGACAGGACAGGCGCAGACAGTAAGGGAGAAGTCCAGGAGCCGGAAGGAGCGAGTGGTGCGACCTACGATGATTGCCTGGGTCTTGGAAGGATTGCTTTTCAGGAGCCACTGGTTACACCATGCAGCAAAAAGGTCAAGGTGATTCTGGAGAAGGCGTTGGGACCGTTGGAGGGTAGGAGCGAGGTCGAGGAATGCGGTGTCATGAGCATATTGCAAGAGGTGTACTGGCGGAGGGGGGGTTGGGGCATATCTGCCGTGTACAGGAGGTAGAGGAGAGGGGATGGGACAGAGCCCTGTGGCACACCGTCAGAGGGGTAGAAGGTGGGGGAAGTGGCATTATGGGTGGAAACATAGGAGGGGCGGTGGGAGAGGAAGGAGGCTATCGGACGGATGTAAGTAATAGGAAGGGCGTAGGTTTGGAGTTTAAACAGGTTACCGGGCTGCCAGACACGGACGTAGGCCTTTTCGAGGTCAAGGGAGACAAAAATGGCGCATCGACGGGAGTTAAGCTGAAGGGAAAGGATATGAGTGAGTTGGTCATCAGCAGAGAAGGAAGGTCGAAAGCCACATTGGGTGTTGGGGAGGAGGGGGTTTTGGCTGAGGTGGTGATAGATGCGCCGGGAAAGGATGGATTCCAAGAGCTTGCTGAACACCGATGTGAGACAGATAGGACGATAGGAATAGGCATCAGATGGAGGCTTGGTGGGTTTGGAGAACATCAGGATACGGGAGGTTTTCCACAGGTCGGGATAGAAGCCAGTGGCAAGGATAATATTGTAGAGGGCGGGAAGGATTGAAAGGATGGGGGGAGAGCAGTGTTTGAGGTGGCGGTAGGTAATGCAGTCGTGGCCGGGAGCAGTGTTGCGTTTAGTGCGGAGTGTGAGGCCGATGTCCTGTGACGCGAACATCTGGCAGAAGTCCCGCTTTCTCAAAATGTCAACAGGTCGCCGGGAAAGCCTGAAGAATTGCAAAGCTTTTACGTATTTATAAACAGAACTGCATTACGTTAGCTATTGACACATTTTCATCTGAGCGTACTCTCCGATAATGTATACACGGAAGTCCATTGATCGTGACCGGGCCAAATATCTCACGAAATAAGCGTCAAACGAAAAAACTATAAAGAACGAAACTTGTCTAGCTTGAAAGAGGAAACCAGATGGCGCTACGGGTGGCCCGCTAGATGGCGCTGCCATAGGTCAAACGGATATCAACTGCGGGTTTTTAAATAGGAACCCCATTTTTATTACATATTCGTGTAGTACGTAACGAAATATGAATGTTTCACTTGGACTACTTTTTTCGCTTTGTGATAGACGGCGCTGAAATGTCACAAACATATCGATCACAATTTCAGACGAACAATTGGTAACAGGTAGGTTTTTGAAATTAAAATACAGAACGTAGGTAAGTTTAACATTTTATTTCGCTTGTTCCAATGAGTTCATGCTTCAGAGTATTTTGAGGGGTAAGACAAGGCTGCAACCTGTCTCCACTGTTGTTCATATTATTTATGGATCATATGTTGAAAACAATAGACTGGCTGGGTGAGATTAAGATATGTGAACACAAAATAAGCAGTCTTGCATATGCGAATGACTTAGTTGTGATGGCAGATTCGATTGAAAGTTTGCAAAGTAATATTTCAGTGCTAGATCAGAAATGTAAGGACTATGGTATGAAGATTAGCATCTCCAAAACGAAAGTAATGTCAATGGGAAAGAAATATAAATGGATTGAGTGCCAAATAGGATGAACAAAGTTAGAACAGGTGGACGGTTTCAAGTACTTAGGATGGATATTCTCACAGGATGGCAACATAGTGAAAGAAATGGAAGCAACGTGTAGCAAAGTCAATGCAGTGAGCGCTCAGCTACGATCTACACTCTTCTGCAAGAAGGAAGTCAGTACCAAGACTAAGTTATCTGTGCACCGTTCAGTCTTTCGACCAACTTTGTTGTATGGGAGCGAAAGCTGGGTGGATTCAGGTTACCTTATCAACAAGGTTGAGGTTACGGATATGAAAGTAGCTACGATGATTGCAGGTACTAGTAGATGGGAACAATGGCAGGAGGGTGTACACAATGAGGAAATCAAAGAAAAACTGGGAATGAACTCTATAGATGTAGCAGTCAGGGCGAACAGGCTTAGATGGTGGGGTCATGTTACACGCATGGGAGAAACAAGGTTACCCAAGAAACTCATGGGTTCAGCAGTAGAGGGTAGGAGGAGCCGGGGAAGACCAAGAAGAAGAAGGTACCTGGATTCGGTTAAGAATGATTTTGAAGTAATAGGTTTAACATCAGAAGAGACACCAATGTTAGCACTGAATAGAGGATCATGGAGGAATTTTATAAGGGGCCTATGCTCCAGACTGAACGCTGAAAGGCATAATCAGTCTTAAATGATGATGATGATGATGATGACGATGATGATGTTCCAATGTGATACATGTACCATTGTGAACTTAACATTTCTGAGAACGCATGCTGTTACAGCGTGAATACCTGTAAATACCACATTAATGTAATAAATGCTCAAAATGTTGTCCGTCAACCTCAATGCATTTGGAAATACGTGTAACGACATTCCTCTCAACAGCGAGTAGTTCGCCTTCTGTAATGTTTGCACATGCATTTACAATGCGCTGACGCATGTTGTCAGGCGTTATCTGTGGATCACGATAGCAACTTTCCCCACACAAAGAAATCCGGGGACGTCAGATCCGGTGAACGTGCTTCGACGACCAATCCACCTGTCATGAAATATGCCATTCAATACCCTTTCAACCGCACGCGAGTTACGTGCAGGACATCCGTCATGTTGGAAGTGTATCGCCATTCTGTCACGCAGTGAAACATCTTGCAGTAATATCGGTAGAACATTACATAGGAAATCACCCATACATTGCACCATTTAAATTGCCATCGATAAAATGGGGGCCAATTATCCTTCCTCCCATAATGCCGCACCATACAATAACCAGCCATTGTCCCTGATGTTCCACTTCTCACAGCCATCGTGGATTTTCCGTTGCCCTATAGTGCATACTATGCCGGTTTACGTTACCGATGTTGGTGAATGACGCTTCGTCGCTAAATAGAACGCGTGCAAAAAATCTGTCACCGTCCTGTAATTTCTCTTCTGCCCAGTGGCAGAACTGTACAAGACGTTCAGAGTCGTCGCCATGCAATTCCTGGTGCATAGAAATATGGTATGGATGCAGTCGATATTGATGTACCATTCTCAACACCGGCCTTTTTGATATGCCCGATTCTCGCGCAATTTGTCTTCTACTGATGTGCGGATTAGCCGCGACAGCAGCTAAAACACCTACTTGGGCATCATCATTTGTTGCAGTTCGTGGTTGACGTTTCACATATGGCTGCACCCTTCCTGTTTCCTTAAATAACTTAACTATCTGGCGAATGGTCACGACACTTGGCTGATGTCGTCCAGGATACCGAGCAGCATACATAGCACACGCCCGTTGGGCATTTTGATCTTAATACGATATCGACCTTTTCTGCAATTGGTAAACGGTCCATTTTAACACGGGCAATGTATCACGAAGCAAATACCGTCCGCAATGGTGGAATGTTACCTGATACCACGTACTTATACATTTGTGACTATTACAGCGCCATCTATCACATAGCGAAAAAAAGTGGTTCAACTAAACATTCATATTACACGATATGTAGTAAAAAATGGGGTTTCCTATTTTTTAAAAAAAAGAAAACGCAGTTGATATTCGCTTGACCTATGGCAGCGCCATCTAGCGGGCCAACCATAGCGCCATCTGGTCTCCCCCTTCAAGTTGACGAGTTTCGTTCTTTGTGGTTTTTTCGTTTGATCCTTATTTCGTGAGATATTTTGGCCCGGTCACTATCAATGGACCACCCTGTATGTCCTCGATAACTATACATTTCAGCAGACGCCAAGAATACGCATCAGGTGTAGCATACTACAGTAGTGGTATGACTCGATTGAACAGCGCCGAGCGGCCTGAGTCATTCGGGTATTGTTTAGTATTGTCGGGCGCCTTCGGTCATGTCTGCACGTAAACGAGGTTTAGTTCCGCGTTCAGCGATCGACAGTTGTAAAATAAACAGGTAATACATAGTTTGTAAATCAAATGAACGTTCTCTAAGTTATAATAAAAACACGTGATAATATTAAGTTTTTAATACTAATGTGAATAAATAAACAACCTCACCAGCCGTCAAAGTTTGCGTCCGGCACATTGCAAGTGTTCCTGTTTAAACTAGGGATGGCCAAAAACTGGGCTCGTGATCCATGCTCTGACACGAATGCCATAACGATTAACCTGGCTGCACACTTCCCCCACCGCCAAACCACACTGTCTGAGTGTGATGAGGGAGAAGGAAACGTGCTTCACTTAAACGGCAGTGCCGTCGCAGTTCCCAACGACAGATAAAAAAATCAGTAATATTTATGAGGTTCATTCAGTTGAAAACTGCTCAGTGCGTCTATCTTTCCTTACATGACAGATAGCACCAAGTAACTGCGGGTATTGCTCAAATAGTTCAATGGCTCTGAGCCAAATGGGACTCAACATTCTGAGGGCGTCAGTCCTCTAAACTTAGAACTACTTAAAGGACGTCACACACATCCTTGGTCGAGACAGGATTCGAACCTGCGACCGTAGCGGTCGCGCGGCTCCAGACTGAAGCGCCTAGAACCGCTCGGCCACACCGGCTGGCCCCTCATCATTTCATCACCATCATTCGTGACAGTGGTTCGATTTCATTGGGCGAAAATTGGGACGTTGTACGTGCGCTGGTAACATCGCAGCTGAGTGCCCCACAAACCAAACATCATCACCAGTCACAAACTCTACCAGAACCGGTGGCAACGCAAATGCACTCTGATGGCCGTTCCACCTGCCGCAGAGAACTCAAACTAATCATTTAGATACCCGCCGGTGATTTGTACGTGCACAAAGCTACATTGGCATCCAGCCATGTATTCTAAGTGATTCACTTTTTTTTGGCGGGCAGTGTAAGTTTGCAAAAATGCTGAAAGTGATTTTGGAATCGATGGTTGATAAAGAGGAGAAATTAGTGTGTTATTGGCGAAAATTTATGAAGCTATAAGTACAGTATGTTCCAACCAATCACAATTGAGAACGACGACGTGTCCTAGAGGACTGACAGATTGTGCGCCGTCATCTCGAGGAATTGTAATTTGCTCTAGTAGCTGCCTGCATTAAGTGTTCCCACATCTTTCCATTGACCAGGGGTCGACAAGTAATTTCAGATGGTGTCCGGAAACTTTTGAAAGTTTTTATCGCGATCCAGAAGAAACGTCTCATGTTCCTTACCAACTCTATTTTAATTTTCACTCACAGAGTAATAAGAAAGCTGTGAGGACGGGGTTTGAGTCGTCCTTGGGTAGCTCATTTGGTAGAGCACTTGCCCGCAAAAGGCAAAGGTCCCGAGTTCGAGTCTCGGTCCGGCACACAGTTTTAATCTGCCAGGAAGTTTCATATCAGCGCACACTCCGCTGCAGAGTGAAAATCGCATTCTGGGAACAATAGAGAGGCATATTTATACTGAAAATCGAGAAGGAGACTTACATTCTTCACTATTTTTATTTTTGTTTTCACTCACAAAAACTATGAAATACAACAGATAGACAAATTTGCATTAAAAATCGCAGGGAGATATTGCGTCTGCCGCCTTGAGCCACTTTTTTAAAAGTTAGATTTACGTCGGGAGCAACTTTTTCGAATAGTGTCTTCAAGGTGGGAAGCCGTAAATCTTGAGCGATACTTGTTCTTCAAAAAATTCATTTTTGAAAATGAAATTTCACAAATATGTGGAGCCAAACGTGGCAGACGGGTATATGGCTAATTCATTGCCATTTCCATATTTTTCTGGGACATGTTTACTCCAAAATTCTTCAGCGGATGCAGTTTTATATATTTGCAAGGATATGTCTTTCTGCAAGTCCATTATCTCTATTTGGAGTAAATACTTTGGAAGGTAGAACAGATTCGCAGCCACATGCATCCATTACGCCCCTAGAGAAAATTCAAAGGCGATATTAAAAATCGCAACAGCTTCTCTATCTGTGAAAAGTCTTGGATCATTATGTAAATTTCTTAAGATCTGATATAAAATTTGAGAATATTAAAATACCTAATTAGGAATTACTTTTATATTCAAAAATTGTTGGAAACTGAAAACATTTTTGACTTGTAATGTCTTTTACAAAGATATCAAGCTTGCGACAGAAAGAAGACACACTTTGTGTCGGATCGCATATTAATTTCCCATTTCACTGTAACTCTATGTTGAGCGCATTTAAATGTTTCAGAATGTCTTTCAAGAAAGCCACAGCTAGCGTATTGAATTCGTTTGCTAGGAACTCCTAACGGTTTCATGCTTCTTGTGAATCCAAGTTTTCTAAGAAGGATGTTACTTCTTTTATTTACCAAAAACGTTCAATCACTTGACCTTTACTTAGTCAAAGAACAATGTTGTACTGCAGCAAGTCAGAATGCATCGAATCACACTCAGAAAGAAAATCTTTGAACTGTATGTGCTAGAAGAGCTGAACGAAGCCTCATAAAATTAATCACCTTTTTCAGCTTGTTCCTTACTTCTATCTGATTCACGCTAAGTGTTCCACAATGGATTATCTGGTGAATTATGCATTGATAAGGTAGCAGCCCAGTGTTCTTATCTTTGTTTCTCTTTATTAGTCCGTTCTCTTTGCGGATGGTCGCTGGGGCCGTCTCAGTTGAAAGAGACACCACTTTATCATAACGAATGTTTAATTTTTTCATGAAGTCATCAAAACTCTTGAATAAATCTTTTTCGCGAGTCTTGCCTCTCAATGGTAACAGTGTTAGCAATTCTTCCTTAAATTCTTTACTTTCAACATCCAAAAATCGCACGAAAATGGACACAAGCGACTTCTAATCAAGCTGTGGAGCTATGGGGTATCGTCTCAGTTGTGCGACTGGATTCGTGATTTCCTGTCAGGAAGGTCGCAGTTCGTAGTAATAGACGGCAAATCATCGAGTAAAACTGAAGTGATATCAGGTGTTCCCCAGGGAAGCGTCCTGGGACCTCTACTGTTCCTGATCTATATAAATGACCTGGGTGACAATCTGAGCAGTTCTCTTAGACTGTTCGCAGATGATGCTGTAATTTACCGTCTAGTAAGGTCATCCGAAGACCAGTATCAGTTGCAAAGCGATTTAGAAAAGATTGCTGTATGGTGTGTCAGGTGGCAGTTGACGCTAAATAACGAAAAGTGTGAGATGATCCACATGAGTTCCAAAAGAAATCCGTTGGAATTCGATTACTCGATAAATAGTACAATTCTCAAGGCTGTCAATTCAACTAAGTACCTGGGTGTTAAAATTACGAACAACTTCAGTTGGAAGGACCACATAGATAATATTGTCGGGAAGGCGAGCCAAAGGTTGCGTTTCATTGGCAGGACACTTAGAAGATGCAACAAGTCCACTAAAGAGACAGCTTACACTACACTCGTTCGTCCTCTGTTAGAATATTGCTGCTCGGTGTGGGATCCTTACCAGGTGGGATTGACGGAGGACATCGAAAGGGTGCAAAAAAGGGCAGCTCGTGTTGTATTATCACGTTATAGGGGAGAGAGTGTGGCAGATATGATACACGGTTGGGATGGAAGTCATTACAGCATAGACGTTTTTCGTCGCGGCGAGACCTTGTTACGAAATTTCAGTCACCAACTTTCTCTTCCGAATGCGAAAATATTTTGTTGAGCCCAACCTACATAGGTAGGAATGATCATCAAAATAAAATAAGAGAAATCAGAGCTCGAACAGAAAGGTTTAGGTGTTCGTTTTTCCCGCTCGCTGTTCGGGAGTGGAATAGTAGAGAGATAGTATGATTGTGGTTCGATGAACCCTCTGCCAAGCACTTAAATGTGAATTGCAGAGTAGTCATGTAGATGTAGATGTAGATGTAGATCAACAACGTCGCATAATCCATCTGGTCCTATGGCGTAGCAGGGTCCTTCTGTAGAAGTTCCAGCAAACTACTAGTATTGTCAGCAGCCAAAATTTCGGTCCTTGTTGTATTACTTCTTGCAATAATGGAATACCTTGAATTGCGGCAGCAACATCCTTTTTCTCTTCAAAATGTGCCACAGCCACTTCCAATATACATTTTTTTACTGTTTAAGAATATGAAAATGGTTTCTGGTCTTTCTTAAGCGTCCCAGAAAGATGCATCCCTGCTTCTTCAGATTTTTCTTACTCGCCCATAGAGGGAACTAGGAAGACAGCGCTGTTTATCTTTTTTTTTTTTTAAAAAAAAATAAAGCTTGATAAGCCTGTAACTTTTCTTGGCGAAATTCACTAAGCAGAGGAAAATTTTTATCGAAGTGCTGATGTATTCTTTCTTAGTGCCGCTTTAAACTGACACTTGTAACAAGAGCGGCAGTTCTGTAGCATACGAGGCAAACTGGAACAGCTCCAGGGCTATTAGAAGCGTAAAACAATTTTTTTTCCAGACCACTCAGCGAAAAGCTTCCTATTTTCACTATCAACTTCACTTCACGCTTTCTAGGGTCCATATCGATGCAAAATAAATGTTATAAACCTCGACAGTGGCGAAACGCTCTGTACGAGATCGTAAACAAGTACTGACAAAGCACTGATAAAATTTGCGTACTTTAATTACATTCTCTTTTCCTAAAATATCTGCGCCCGGCACGCAGCACGTGCCGACGCACCACAACGGAGCTACTTCCGTGTCAAAGTGAGTGCTGCTGCGAACTGAAGGAGCCGCCCTGCAAAGGAGGCGTGACTTTGTCTAAGATCGCCATATCCGAGTGAATTCTCCGTCTCATGAAGTGGCTTTAAGCTATCGTTCCAGTTACGTGCACAAAAAATGGCTTTGAGCACTATGGGTCTTAACTGCTGAAGTCATCAGTCCCCTAGAACTTAGAACTACGTAAACCTAACTAACCTAAGGACATCACACACATCCATGCCCAAGACAGGATTCGAACCTGCGACCGTAGCGGTCGCGCGGTTCCAGACTGCAGCGCCCAGAACCGCTCGACCATTCTGGCAGGCTACGAGCACAAAAAATGGTATTTAAATGAATGTGCCTTCTCCGATGTAATAGAGATTTCAGAGGTTGCCAGAGTCTGAAATCGATTTATAAAATTTCCTTGCTCATTAAATATGGTTCTCGTGTTGTACTCGTGTGTACAGAGCTTCTACGTTGATCGACACAACACACACAGCGCTGACCGGCCTTCCGTCCCCGCTCTTCAGCGCACTCCCTCCGCTGTACAGCACAGCAATTACGTATTTACCTTTGACAGACCATTAATAATTCTAATTATTCTGCAATTAACTGTATAGTACAAGACAAAATTATAAGTTTGGCGCTCAAACTATTTGTTATCAAAAGAAAAATAAGTTTTAAATAATTTGAGTACCTAATTCATACTTTCAAAATATTTTTGGCGGGACAGTTTTTGACCTTCCGCCGTCCTGATCTGGACAGCGGTCTGCCAGCGGCCGACCGCGAGGCACAGACTATGAGGAGAAGTCCAGCGTTGTCGAAAATGATTGTTCTGGCGGTCCAGGTGTTATGGTGTGGTCGACGTGACCTCCAAATCTTTGAATACAGTACTCTCGCTGGTCAACGTTCTTGTAACACTTTACTCGTTCTCCATGCGCGTCTTTTCAGAGACATTCGATTCTACTTCTTGTTTATCTATGACAATGCGCGACCGCACCCAACGGCGCCGGTGGAATAGAGCTTGTAATAAGAGGATATTTGGCGAACGGGCTGCCCTGCCAGTTTCCCCGACTTAAATCTCATCGAGCACATGTGGGATGCAGCGGGGAGGGATACTGCATCAAATCTGCATGCGCCAACGCAATTGTCAACCACACTGGGGTTTGAATGGAACGCCCTTCCCACGACAACTCTTTTAAAGTCTTGTGGCCATCATGGGAGGACGTTACAGAATATGCATTACCACCCTTAAGGATCACACGCCCTATTAAGAACCATGTACCGCCATTTGTAATACCCAGCCGGCCATCATAAATCGGGGTGGCTTCAATGTAATTATGAATAAAAGTGTCATTCCTGTTCACCTCATTTCGTACTTCTTTTTGTTAACTTCTGTTCTATATTGTAACAATGCTTTCCACGTATGATGGTTTCATCAAGCTGTGTTACTTGGTAATGACACATCAAGCGAGAGTTACTTCCTTCCTTAAGTTTTACACACCAGTGTATTACCACTGCATGGACAGTCTTTCTGCACTGTGTGGATCTAATAGGATCACGTTTGTAGTGGTTCTGTATGACTATTAATTACACACATTAAAAAAAGTTTTGCATCACCTCAATTCCCAGAACTCCTGAAGATAGACGTTGATTGTGGGTATTGTATCACAGACACAGTACCTCTGACTGTTCAGAGATGTCAGTAAACCCGTCCAAAGATATCAACAACCATGCATGAGCAGCGCCTGTTAGAAGGAGGGCGTCCAACAGCCGATCAGTTCCAGTCATTCCACCAGGAAGGAGGTACACGGCTCGTGTTGTCTGTAGTTCAACCATGCCTAGAGGGTCAACCGCGGTTAGATCTCGTCCACATTGTTACTTTGTGTCAGAAAGGGCTCTCAACAAGGGAAGTGTTCAAGGGTCTTGGAGTGAACCAAAACGATGTTGTTCGGACATGGGGGAGATACAGAGAGACAGGAACTGTCGATGACATGCCTCACTCAGCCGCCCAAGGGCTACTACTGCACTGGGTGGCCGCAACCTACGGATTATGGCTCGGAGGAATCGTGACAGCAACGCCACCATGGTGAATAATGCTTTTCGTGCAGCCGCAGGACGTCGTGTTAGTTGCATGATGCCCAACTTCGCTCCCGATGTCCATAGCGAGGTCCATCTTTGCAACCATGACACCATGCAGCCCAGGTCGACCCTGATAGCTGAGTGGTCAGCGTGACGGATGGCCTTCCAACGGGTCCGAGTTCGAATCCCGGCTGGGTCGGGAATTTTCCCCACTCTGACTGGGTGTAGTGTTCATCATCATTTCATCCCCATCTGGCGCGCAGGTCGCCCAGTGTGGTGTCGAAGGCAATTACACCTGCACCAAGGCGGCCCAACCTGCTCCGTAAGGGGCCTCCCGGCCAATGACGCCATTTTACCATGCAGCCCGGTACAGATGGGCTCAACAACATGCCGAATGGACCGCTCAGGATTGGCATCACGTTCTCTTCACCGATGAGTGTCGCATATGCCTTCAACCAGACAATCGTTGGAGACCTGTTTGGATGCAACCCAGTCAGGATAAACGCCTTAGACACAATGTCCAGCGAGTACAGCTAGGTGGAGGTTCCCTGCTGTTTTGGGGTCGCATTATGTGGGGCCGACGTAGGCCGTTGGTGGTCATGGAAGGCGCTGTAACGGCTGTACAATACGTGAGTGCCATCCTCTGACCGATAGTGCAACCATATCGGCAGATATCGGAGAAGCATCCGTCTCCATGGACGACAATTTGCGGCCCTATAGTGCACATCTTGTGAATGACTTCCTTCAGGATAACGACATCGCTCGACTAGAGTGGCCAGCATGTTCCCCAGACATGAACTCTATCGAACAGGCCTGGGATAGATTGAAAAGGCCTTGAGGGATCTACGCCGAATCGTCATTGAGGAGTGGGACAATCTGGACCAACTTGTGGATAGTATGCTACGACGAATACAGGCATGCATCAATGCAAGAGGACGTGCTGCTAGGTAATAGAGGTACCGGTGTGTATAGCAGTCTGGACCACCACCTCTGAAGGTCTCGCTGTACGGTGGTATAACATTCAATGTGTGGTTTTCATGAGCAATTAAAAGAGCGGAAATGATGTTTATGTTGATCTCTGTTTCAATTTTCTGTACAGTTTCCGGAAGTCTCGGAACCGAGGTGATGCCAAACTTATTATATGTGTGTCTTTTTGCAAATATATTACATGCTGAATTTAGAGGTCTAATTCCTCTACAATTTGGACAGTCGTTTCTTACAACTTTTTAAAAAATTGACATATATTGTGTCATCCTCCAAGTTTTCCGCACTGTACACCAGTACCAATATTCATTAAATAAACGTACTAATCTAAAGTCGCTCGTATCGCGTCCAGAGAATTTCGTCCATACCGGCTTCTCTACACAACACACAGCCTCGGAGCTAATCAGTCTGTATAAGAGGCTGATAACTACGACACCCTACTCAGACGCTTTACTTCGGTGTTTCTATCATCCAGCGTTAAGTAGACGCCTTCGGCGCAGGAGATAACGAAGTACTACGCCGGCGAAGCACGCTGCGCAACTCAAAAAGGAATAACTGTGCGCGAGGTATAGCTGATAAGCCGGCGGGGCGCGGAACACGGCTACGGTAATTGCTTCCGGAATAAAGCGGAGGCAGCACGGGGGCGGTCTTTGTGTCGGCGGCGGCGAAACCGCACGATATCGACTTACAGCTTTATTAAGACTCATGAATATTTCGCGGCAAATTTACACGCCCGCCGCAGGAGATTACTGTCGCAGTCGCGTGTTTGTCTTTGTGCGTCGAGTGGGCTGTTGCGCGCCGTAGTCCCCGAACACTACGGAGGCTGCGGTCTCCGTGAGGAGACGTAAGGCGACTACCGCCGTAAGGCCGGCATTAACTGTAAGCACTCGACCGCTGTGAAGGAATCAGCTCACACCCCGCAAAGTCTGGGTAGCCCAGCACCTTTCGGGTACTCCCACTGTAAGCTATTTTCGTTAAAGTGTTGCGTCACCGGGTCGGCGACAGTTTGCAGAAATGTCGGCTGTTTCTATTACGTGCAATCGTATTGTTGAAATTACCGGATTCACTATGTCCAACTCTATACCACAAAACTCGTAGGCAATTATTTCCGCGTCTCCGTATGCGTACAATAATTAAATTTCTGCAGTTCATGAATAGAGATTGGGCAGAGTGGCCACCCTCAGGCAATTTGAATTTTCACCAAAACATGATTTTTGACAGAAGTTTGCCGCTTACACATTTAGAAACTACATATTATAAGCTATCACGCTATATAAACTTAAATAATGTGTAGGAACTATGAAAATGTGGTCACAGCCGACGCAACAGCAACCAGTGTTGGTTGTTCTTTCGGATGTACATTCTAGGCATCTTGATACCCTTGCATCAAGAGTTGCGCTGTACCAGAACCACCGTTCTGTCGTTTTGGTTCAAAACGTAAATGACGTAGTAAATGGTGGGATTATCGGTACTACTGGCAGCATTGGTAGGCGAAAATAACACAAATGAAAGTGTGATAGAGAAAATGGGAGCCGACGACTTCTCTTCGTTTTTTGTTTGTTTGTTTGTTTTGCGCATAATTAGAGCCGCACGTTGTCCATTGTTGTTCTATTATGTATTCTGTATCTTATTGCGTCTTATAAGTAATAAAAATTAGTTGATAGCGTAACTTCAGTGCTTTTATCCAACCAAAGCAATTACTTCTGATGGAAGTACAGTTTACGTACATAAACATAAAAACTGTATATTATTATTGCTGTTTCTTGTACTGAATGCAACGTTCTTCATCATGATCAAAGGCAATAATTTCCTGCTATTACTGATAAGTTCAAAAGTTAATTGTGAATAACAGTAACATGTTTTATACAGCTCGATGAAGTATTGAAACGATGTTTGATACGTTTTTATTTTGAGATTTTTAAAAATTTTACCTTGCTCTTGAGGAAATTTCGTTCTCCAACGTTTATGATGATTTTGTATTTTTTCTTTTATTTTTACTACGTCACCCATACTTTTCAAGTTAAACATCATAAATTTTCCAATAAAACGTGAATTAAATATTGGTAATTTCAATTTTGGTGTAAATACTCCTTATTTTTAAGTGCCTATAGTAGTTCTACAACTCTGCTAGCATCTGAAACAATACCAAGCGGGTGGAGCAGATACTTTTTCAACCGCATTTTTGTATTATGGAAAACAGATCAGAGACAGTTTCAATTAATGTAGTTTGATTAATTCAAAATCGTCACATTGAGATAAAATTACTGAGGAGAGCTTTGTATAAAAGATTTCAGAGTCGACCTGCTCTGGAGTACACGATGTTTCAAAAAGAATGGCCATGCGGGGAGTGACCACGTGGTTAGAGGCACCATGACACGGATTGAACGGCCCCTTCCGCCGGAGGTTCGAGTCTTCCCTCGGGCATGGGTGTGTGTGTTGTTCTTAGTATATGTTAGTTTAACTTAGTTTAAGTAGTGTGTATATCTAGGGACCGATGACCTCAGCGGTTTGCTCCCTTAGGATTCAAAGGGTTCAAATGGCTCTGAGCACTATGGGACTTAACAGCTATGGTCATCAGTCCCCTAGAACTTAGAACTACTTAAACCTAACTAACCTAAGGACATCACACAACACCCAGTCATCACGAGGCAGAGAAAATCCCTGACCCTGCCGGAAATCGAACCCGCGAACCCGGGCGTGGGAAGCGAGAACGCTACTGAACGACCACGAGGTGCGGACAGGTCCCTTAGGAATTCACACACATTTGAACCTTCAAGACTCCATATTTATTGATAAAAACATTCTAGAGGAATGGATGGAATTGCAAAATACTCAAAAAGTCTTAAAGTTTTACCTACGATATTGCAAATGCTCTACGTGTCCCTCCAGCCGTAGAACGATCGACACCCAGACGATAACTAAACTCGTTATAAACTTCACACACTGTTTACGTTTTTATAGAACGTATTGCGGCTGTTTGTCTGTTCTTCACTTCTTCTACGTCGTGTACAGTGGAGTTTAACACACTTTCCTTCACATATCAAATGTCTCTGAGCACTATGCGACTTAACTTCTGAGGTCATCAGTCGCCTAGAACTTAGAACTAATTAAACCTAACAAACCTAAGGACATCACACACATCCATGCCCGAGGCAGGATTCGAACCTGCGACCGCAGCGGTCGCTCGGTTCCAGAGTGTAGCGCCTAGAACCGCACGGCCCCTCCGGACGGCTCCTTCACATATCCCCACAAGAAAAAATCACATGAACTTCTTGATGCAATAATTTACCAACAGCCGTATGTATTGTAGAAATTTATTTTATTTTATGAACTTATATGTGCTACCAGTTTCGACATTATATTGATGCCATCTTCAGGCCCCACTCGTCGTAGTCGTAATATCGCTGTACACGGAAGGAGCCATATTACTGGATCCGTGAGTCACTTCGTCCTGCAACAGCTCTTGGTGGCCAGGCGACGCAGACTGTTATATGGCTCCTTCTGTGTATAGCGATTTTACGACTACGAGGAGTGGGGCCTGAAGATGGCATCAATATAATGCCGAAACTGGTAGCCCATATAAATTAATAACATAGAATAAATTTCTACAATATATACGGCTGTTGATAAATTATTGCATTAGTAAGTTCATGCCAGCCATCGTCCCACGATCCATAATGGATCAACGAAGATTAAAGTCACATGAGGTCATAACATGTCTGGCGATCTTGCAGGCCAAGAATACAGGGCAGTGTCTCGGGGCCCTGTGCGCATTTGGTGATAGTTGATTCCAGTCAGTGTGTTATCCTCGAAAAGGAAGTTTTTCACGACAAATAGCACAAAAAACATTCACTTTACGTAACTGTCTTTTTGGGATCCCCTTAAGTGCACGTTATTACAGTCCACTTTACCGTTAACATGAAATGTAGCTTTAACACTGGAAATTAACCATTGTAAAAATCAGCCCGTTTTTTATCACCAACCTAAGAGCTGGCACTATTTGTAGTCATTATGGTTCATAGATCAAACAACGCCTTACCGCTCGCCAGACAGTCGTATGAGGCATTGAAAGATCACTGCCTGTGCGACGAGTAAACTTTCGTGGATTCCACTCAAACGTTTGTCGGATTCTTTCCACCATGTTATCAGAAGTGCGACGTCCATCTGGACTCTTATCTTTGCACAAGATATCAACGATGAATGTTTTTGGGTGCAGGAGGATCAATGCCAAAACGCAGACGAAAAGCACGCTGGACCGAAATCACTGAACTCCTTGCAAACTGCAGCACACAAAACGCCTTGTGTTTAGCGGACGCCATGTTACTTCTAACTGACTGCAAACTGAGAAGAGGCATTGACTGACATCTAACTGCGACTTTCTGTAACTCTAGGCCATGTCCATTCGAATAACATAAGTTTCCTTGCCCGCACCTCCCATGTTTCCTAATTATTACTGTCCAAAATCAGGTCATTCTTTTTTTAAACACCCTGTATTATGCGTGGTATAGGAAGTAACTAACTGTTACTGGAGTGGACACTTTGGCCACTATTTACGAAGAGTAGTGTGGTCACCTTTCCCGATCGTACAAAATGTCGACATTATTGGTTCACAGACAAAAAAAGTTGTTTAAAAATTTATACGATGAAAAAGTATTATCTGCATATATGTTTGGTAACGAGTATCATATAAATGACTTACCTTATACGAGACGACTGAAATCAGAAAAACATTACAAAAGGCTGGTGGAACAAGATTCCTGTGTCATATTCACTGACAAGAGTGATGGCTTCTTCTCAGTAGGCAGCGAAACTGTTCGGGGCAAAAAATCGGCAATAGTCACTTTTCCCAGCGTGGTCACTTCACTCCACTTCGCCTGAGAATTTAGTTGACCCTGCGGTGATGTAGTCCCAATAAAAGACTGTTGGACTATCAGGCGGAAACGATTAACTGTCTAAAATACGGGCAACATACAACTTAGCAGCCCTTGACAACATCCAAATAATCCTTTCTAAATAGAGGAATTGGAAACATCAATATATTTTTTGATACATCGTCAGTAACCCTGGCATCACCAAAGGGAGTGGGGCTACTTTATGCCAACCTTTTGAAAACACTGTACTGTAGTCATGCACTTTATATTTTCAAATTTTGAAGAAATTGTTATTGTTGCTAATGATTTCTTATACTAGATTCTGCAGTTGTGTAATATTTTTCATTAAAACTAAACCAAAAAAACTCAAATCTTACAGTTATTAGTGAACGTTACTTTTCGTAACAAAAGTCATATTCGTATTTTCAGATTTTTTATCCTTGTGTTGGTGCTGCGAAGAGTGTGCTGAAAAATATTTTCAGGTTCTGGACTCTACTTGTACATAAGTACCTGTTTAAAGGGTATGTTGTTAATATACTTTAAGAACCCTTAACGCAATTTGTTTCTTTATGTTTTTGTGGGGGCATAAAGTACCCGCCCCTCTACCTCCTTGGTATTATACTTAATGGAAAATGCATCGATACTACAATGAAATACACTGCATCGGAAAAAAATATCAATGTATTTTTAAAAATGTAGGTCTGCAGGCTTTCGAGGCTATTGTCACCGTGTTAGACATTGGACCAGGCAAATGCCGGTATGGTTCCTTTGAAAGGCCACAGCCGACTTCCTTCCCCTTCTTTGCCTAATCCAATGCGACCGATGACCTCGCTGTCTGGTCTCCATCCCCAAAAACAACCCAACAACATTGTCACTGTAGGTAAAACCTTCGGGTTTATGCGCCGCGTCAGACGTCTCTTGAATTTTTTTAAATGTCAATCGCTAGCATCGAGTCGAACTCAGAGTGGATGAAATGTGTGTCATTCCATGATGCTTCAGCTCCGCGCCAGATTTTGTCATCGCAGTGGTTGGCGATTGGTTGCGTGCCGATACCTCGGCAATCATGACCAAATGTTTCCTGCTTTGGCGACGAGTGCAACAGGAGCAAATAGCAACCCGCACAACGTACAGCATGGCGGATATTCTGACCGGCCAGCTTAGTAGCACACCGACAGAGGGCAACACCGGTGGCGGGGTCAGGAGTAATTCCAAGGTTCGCGCGCAGCACCTAGTTGAATAAAATGCTTAAATGTTTTGTAACAATGGTTCCTGGGCAAGATGTCAAAAGACGTCGTGAAATCGCTACAACATTTCATCTGCGCAACAAATTTTCATCTTCAGGGGCGAGGTAATTACTGCTGAACTATGATTACAATTGTGCTCTGTGCTCTACCAAAACTACGGTCCGGTAGTTTTGGTACACTACGTAAATGACGTAGTAGGTGATAGGATACCGGTAATCTTGGTAGCATTGGTAGGGAAAGAAACATATATGGATGTGTGAGAGAGAAACTGGGAACCAACTACTTCGCTTTGTTTCTTTGTTTTGGACACAATTAGAACCTGACATAATTCAGTGTTAGTACTGTGTGTATTTTACATCCTTAAAGAATATAAATTGCATTTTACAGGCAATAAAAGTTAACTGATCGTGTAATTTCTCCACTTTTATTTAACCAAGGCAATTACTTTTGAGGCAAGTATTGATTATATGCACAAACATAAAAACTTCGTATAATTATTTCTGTTATTTCGTATTCCATAGAACGTTTTTCATCATGATCAAAGACAAGAGTTTGCTATTATTACTGATAAAGGCAAAAGTTGTTTATGAATAACAGAAACATATTTTATGTTAGTTCGACGAAGTGTTGAAGAGATGTTTGATATTTTTATTTTGTGACGAATTTTTTAATTTTATTTTTTTAAGAAACTGCATTTTCTAGAACTATATAAGAAATCTTTATGCAAGGTGATATAAAAAAGTAATGCAACTGGTTGTTATGCGATGCTCCTATTGGCCTGAGCGCTACCTCGACGTTGAGGAATGGTGGAGGGGGTATTAAGTGTCGAGCCCTGCCTTCCACAGTCTACTGTGAGTTGTGGGATCATGAGCATCGTTGTTTGCGCAAAGCCTCGTTCAGTGCTTGTCTCGCCGCGCAAGATACAATTAACTCTGGAACAAAACTATTCAATAAAGTTTTGTTGAAAACTCAAACAACTACAACGTGAGTAACGTACAAGTAAATATCCGCGGAGTAGTGAAGCAACTTAAATCACTTATTCACTTAAGAAAAGCAAGTCTTCTGGTCCAGACTGTACACCAATTAGGTTCCTTTAGGAGCATGCTGATGCATTAGCTCCATACTTAACAATCATATACAACCGTTCGCTCGATGAAGATCCGTACCCAAAGACAGGAAAGTTGCACAGGTCACACCAACATTCAAGAAAGTTTGTAGGAGTAATCCACTAAAACACAGGCCCATATCATTACCGTCGATATGCCGTGGGATTTTGGAACATATATCGTGTTCGAACATTATGAATTACCTCGAAGAAAACGGTTTATTGACACACAGTCAATATAGGTTTGAAAACACCGTTCCTGTGAAACACAACTTGCTCTATATTCACATGAAGTGTTCAGTGCTATTGACAAGGGATTTCAGATCGATTGCGTATTTCTGAATTTCCGGAAGGCTTTTGACACTGTACCACGCAAGCGGTTCGTAGTGAAATTGCGTGCTTATGGAATATCGTCTCAGTTATGTGACTGGATTTGTGATTCCCTGTCAGAGAGGTCAGAGTTCGTAGTAATTGACGGAAAGTCATCGAGTAAAACAGAAGTGTTTTCTGGCGTTCGCCAAGGTAGTGTTATAGACCCTTTGCTGTTTCTTATCTACATTAACGATTTCGGAGACAATCTGTGCAGCCGTCTTCAAATTGGTTCAAATGGCTCTGAGAACTATGAGACTTAACATCTGAGGTCATCAGTCCCCTTAGCATTACTTAAACCAAACTAACCTAAGGACATCACACACATTCATGCCCGAGGCAGGATTCGAACCTGCGCAGGCTGTTTGCAGATAACGCTGTCGTTTATAGACTAATAAAGTCTTCAGAAGACCAAACCAAACTGCAAAACGATTTAGAAAAGATATCTGAATGGTGCGAAAAGTGGCATTTAACCTAAATAACGAAAAGTGTGAGGTCATCCACATGAGTGCTAAAAGGAACTCGTTAAACTTCGGTTACACGATAAATCAGTCTAATCTAAAAGTCGTACTTTCAACTTAAATTGGAAGGAATACATAGTAAATGTTGTGGAGAAGGCTAACCAAAGACTGCGTTTTATTGGCAGGACATTTAGAAAATGTAACACACCTGCTAAGGAGACTGCCTACACTACGCTTGTCCGTCCTCTTTTAGAATACTGCTGCGCGGTGTTGGATCCTTACCAGATAGGACTGGCGGAGTACATCGAAAAAGTTCAAAGGAAGGCAGCACGTTTTGTATTATCGCGAAAAATGGGAGAGAGTGTTACAGAAATGATACAGGATTTGGGCTGGATCTCACTAAAAGAAAGGCGTTTTTCTATGCGGCGGAATCTTCTCACGAAATTCCAATCACCAACTTACTCCTCTGAATGCGAAAATATTTTGTTGACACCGACCTACATGGGGAAGAACGATCACCATGATAAAATAAGGGAAATGAGAGCTCGTAGGAAGAGTTGTAGGTGTTCATTATTTCGGCGCGCGATATGAGATTGGAATAATAGAGAATTTTGAAGATGGTTCGATGAACCTTCTGCCAGGCACTTAGATGTGATTCGCAGAGTGTCCATGTAGATGTAGAACCTCTGACTGAAACTTCAAAATGATTCAAGAAGCCTGCAGGGAGTCTGCCCGGTGGCTAAAATAATTTAACTATGGCCGCGAAGAGGTTAGTGATGATGCCCCTAGGCGCTGCAGTCTGGAACCGCGAGACCGCTACGGTCGCAGGTTCGAATCCTGCCTCGGGCATGGATGTGTGTGATGTCCTTAGGTTAGTTAGGTTTAAGTAGTTCTAAGTTCTAGGGGACTGATGACCTCAGAAGGTAAGTCCCATAGTGCTCAGAGCCATTTGAACCATTTTTTTAATGAAGCCCGCTCTGGATGGCCATGAACAAGTTCAACGTCCGATAACGCGACCAGTTTGCGTAGGTTGCTGAATGCCGACACACGTATGAGTGGTCGGTGGCTAGCGGATGAGCATAACACGTCAAATGTGACTGTGTTTAACATCCTTACCGATTATTTGAAAATGCACAAATTGTGTGCCAAATTGTTTAGAAAAGTGCTGAGTGACGTCCAGAAGCGCAACCGTTTGGAGATCGCGACAGAACTTGTGGAAAAGCTGAGAAGACATCGGTGACGAGACATGAGTTTCTTAGTGAGATCCAGAGACGAAGCACCAAAGCTCAGAGTGGCACATTGTCACGACTCCGAAGCCCAAGAAAGCAAGAATGAGCAAATCAAAAATTAAAACCGTGCTCATCACCTTCTTCGACGCGAAAGGCTTGAGTTTGTCGGAGTTCTTAGCTCAAGGAACGACTGTGAACGCAACCTATTATCTCGGAATGCTGAAAAGAGTAGCAGATCACGTCTCACGCACAAGGCCCATGTCCACTTACAGTGTGGACGCTGCATCAGGACAAAGCGCCGTGCCACACTACTCTGATGATTTTGGAATTTATAGCGAAGGGAAACCTGGCAACGCTGCCGCAGCCACCTTACGATCCCGATGTGGCACCGTCAGTCCTCTTTCTGTTTCCGAGCATCAAACCGAAGATGAAGGGGCGACATTTTGATACCACTGACGACATTCAAAAGGCGACGACGTGTGCTCTGAAGTAAATTCCAATCACCGCGTTGCAAGGAGCGTACCAGACATGGGGAAAACGCTGGGAGAAGTGTGTCGCTGCTCAAGGCGACTACTTTGAAGAATTTTAATAGATACTGCGATTCGCATCAACAAATTTTGTTGTACAGACACAATAGCATTGTTTTTTATCACAGCTTGTACTCTTACTTTATTTTCACTGTTTACATCACGTTATAAATAACAATTTTCGTAAAACAATCTGAATTAAACATAGAAAATTTCAATTTCGCTAAAACTACTGTTTACTTTTAAGTAACAGGCAGAATGATAACTACGTCCAACACAAATGTTCCATTGGTTACGCGCCCCCTTACGTGTTCTCACTCGGTTTCTACGAGGGTTGGAACTTCAATAGTGGCAACTATTTATTTACAGCTCGTTCAAAATAGATACGTGTTCAAAGTTTTACTGATGTTCAAGGTAGTCACCAGCATTATATACCCCGTTTCCAGCGATGTGGAAGTCGTAGCAGTGCCAGTTGTGTTGACATTTCGAGCGGTGCGGTCTGTTGCCCGACGAATTTGTAGCAGTTCTGAAACGAATGTCATGAAGTGTTTCCTTCAGTTTAGAAATCGAGTTGAACTTATGTGGACTTAAGTCAGGGGAGTGCCCCATCAGTCAAACAATTCAGTAACAGCTTGCACTGCACGTGCTTGAGCATTGTCCTGCAAAATGATGGTCAGGTGCTGCAGAAAGTGTCATCACTTCTGCCTCTAAGCTGGTCGTAGGTTGTGTTCCAAAAATGGGCAGCATAGAGACTGAAGTGATGACACTTTCTGCAGGACCCTGACATCATTTTGCAGGACAATGCTCAAGCACCACGTACAGTGCAAGCTGCTACTGACTTGGTTGACTCATGGGGCTGCTAAGTGCTATACCACGTACTGCACTCCCCTGACTTAAGGCCTCGTAAGGTCACTCGATTTGTAAACTGGAGGAAGCATTTCAAGGTATTCGCTTCAGAACTGTTACAAATTCGTCGGGCAATAGACCGCGCTGCACGAACTGTCAACACAACTGGCACTGCTAAGAGTATCCTACGACTTCCACATCCCTAGCAACGGGTTATACACAATGCTGGTGACTACTTTGAAGGCCAATAAAACTTTGAACACATATCTATTTTGAACGAGCTGTAAATAAATAGTTGCCACTATTAAAGTTCCAACCCTCGTAGATGGTCCACCACTTCCAGTTTATAGGCGAATTTAGTAATACACTGTTCGAATACATAATCAAAGCAATCGATATAAGATATTGCCCGGTAGCTATGCGACACACCTAACGTACAGGCAATGCAGGCACCACCTTAACTGATCAAAATTGGAATTATATAAATACCTTCAAAGATATCGCCGGGTAGCTATGCGACACACCTAACGTACAGGCAATGCAGGCACCACCTTAACTGATCAAAATTAGAATTATATAAATACCTTCAGCTGCTGACGGGCGTTGGTATATATCAACACCCGCCAGCAGCTGAAGGTATTAATATAATTCTAATTTCCTTCTAGACGGCTGCAGGTCATCAATGCTGTCTGTTCTTTCGGACATGCCTGAAATAACAGACAACATATCCATATAAGTATATTAACTGATCAAGGCTGCCAAGAAAACGACCGCAGTCTACGCTTACTTATGGCAGTCTACAGTAGCCGACGATAGTTTTACAACCACATCTACGACTGAAGCCCGTTTATGGTAGACTAAGAAGGAAACGTGCAGAACTGATAACGGCATGTACGGAGACCAAAAGCGAAATTTGCCTGGTAGTTTGCGGGAAGGACAGCAACGCCGCTTGTCGGACGATGGGTCAAGTATTTAGCGCATGCGCAAAAGCTGCCGTAGCTACTGGGCGCTCGTGTCGACCGCACCAACGCTCTCTGCCGGGAGTGGCATGACGAAATGTGTGTCCTTGTTTCCTTGTCACCATCCTTGCCATTGACATCCGCGTGCTCCAGTCACCACCGAAGCGTCATCCCTTGAATGACTTTAAAATTGCGAGCGCAGTATCCCCTGCTGTCGTAAGTTGGAAATTCGTATCTTAGTTCACAAGATCTGTTGAACTGCGGTAGTCCACCACTCTATTAAATACACTTTCCCAGAACGAAGAAGAAAGAGTTTTGGTAATTCTGTATTCCATATAACCACCCATACCGGGTCAATGTTCAGCGACTGTGGATTTCTCTTACTGTTTCTGACATTTGTGTCGTCGATGGTCGACGCATGTGTTTTCCACGGTGCAATAAATTTGATCAGTCAAAGACTTCCTGCAGCTACACTGAGGATACTCAAACCAAGATTGTCCTTCTCTATGCCTAGAATATCTCTGAGTTTCGTCGGCGGCTGGACGACGCATTTAAATTTACATTTCTTCAGTGATCTTCCTATTTTCGAATAAACACCAGACGGCCGCTGTGGCCGAGCGGTTTTAGCCGCTTCAGTCCGGAATCGCTCTGCTGCTACGGTCGCAGGTTCGAATGCTGCCTCGGGCATAGATGTGTGTGATGTCCTTAGATTAGTAGGTTTAAGTAGTTCTACGTCTAGGGGGCTGATCACCTCAGATGTTAAATCCCATAGTGCTTAGAGCCATTTGAACCATTTGAAGAAACAGCGCCGATGTGTGATAAATCGACCATTTCTATTTGTTTTTAAGTTTCTTCTAGCGCTTCACATTGTTTGACCTAGTCGGGTATAAGACCATTCGGAATATCAAGTATTAAGGAATATAGTACGGAGATGGCTCAAGTCGTTGGATGAAATACGTGGATTTATTAACACTCGTACTCTAAGGACCAACGTTAAGCACGTGGTAGAAGGACCGTGTCCACTCTAACGGACAAAAGTTTTGATCTTGTAGATAGGTCTTAGCATCTCGCTAACACTAAGGACGCCAGCCTTTCTGGACATGATTAGCTCTGTCAAGCAAAGAATCCTGCACGTGCTCAGGGACGCTAGGAGATAACGAAAAACAGTGAACTACCGTTTCTAGACGTGGTGGTTTGAAGAAAAGAGGAGGGCACTTTGGGTACTTTGGGTATCGTAAGCCAACACATAGGGACCTATAATTGGAGGCCACCAGCTGCCACCATCTTTCACAACGAGGTAGCATGCTTAGGACGTTGGTCCACATAGCACGAGTCCTAACAGACTCAGACAGTTTATTCAGTAAGCTACACCACAATAATACTGCATTACGACAAAATGGATATTCCAAGTGGGAGATTCACCGTGCGTTACATCCAGCGCATGTTAGACAATGTGAAGAGCTAGAAGAAAGTGAAGACCAAGGAGATTTGGTAGTCTTGCATGACGCCGGCAGCGTTTATTATTTATTTAATAGGAAGAGTACTGAATACACATGCAATTAAATGATTTCTTCGTGGACCATCGAAGCGCACAGATCTTCTAGGCTCTCTGGACGAAAATCTTGGTTTGAGAAAGCCTAGTGCTTATAAGATTCCATGTAGCTGCTGGATGTCATAGGTCGGACGGACTTATTGTACCGTGGAAGGCAGATGCGTCAAACATCGACGACACACACATCTGGACCAGTAAGAGAAATCTGCAGTGGCCGAGCATTGTCTAGGTGGAAAGTAGCTATTCAGAAAATCTTGCAAATTGAGGTACGGGTTTCCAACTCAGCACAGCAGTGGAGCCAGCGCTGGCAACTTTTTACTCACAGTGACCTCGAAGGGAGACTTTTAGTCATCCAAGGGATGACGATTCTGCGGCGACTTGAATATTCGGATGCCACCGACAAGGATGATAACATGCTAGCGCCGACGCGTATTTTGGCAAGCGGCTTCCGGCAGAGGGTGTTGATGCCACAGTACAATAGCAAATAGGGACTGGGTGCTGATGACCACGCAAAACAACACCGAACATCATCATAATCTCAGACAGCCACTGAGCGTGTGCTGAATCCTTCGCTCATCGTCGTATAAAAGGCGTGGTTATCTTTCCCGCTACAGAGCAGCAAATCTTCGCTTTTGGCCACCTAATCTTGCGCCTTTACAGCTGCGCGCTGCCCGCTTAGATTGGCATAAATACGAGGTTTCAGTTACAGCTCCTGAGAATGCTTGCCGCTTCTGAAAATGTTATTAATTAAAAAAATACAACTTAAAACATCATTCAGAATGTACAAGCCGCGCGGGATTAGCCGAGCGGTCTTGGGCGCTGTAGTCATGGACTGTGCGGCTGGTCCTGGCGGATGTTCGTGTCCTCCCTCGGGCATGGGTGTGTGTGTTTGTCCTTAGGATAATTTAGGTTAAGTAGTGTGTAAGCTTAGGGACTGATGACCTTAGCATTTAAGTCCCATAAGATTTCACACACATTTGAACATTTTTTGAAGAATGTACAAGACAGTGAATTTTGGAGGCGTAATGAAATACAGACGTATGTTTCGCTTTAGACAGACTATGTAGACGCCAGTGCGAATTTATAGAGACTACAGTACGTGAGCCGGCCGCGGTGGCCATGCGGTTCTAGGCGCTATAGTCCGGAACCGCGCGGCTGCTGCGGTCGCAGGTTCGAATCCTGCCTCGGGCATGGATGTGTGTGATGTCCTTCGGTTAGTTAGGTTTAGGTAGTTCTAAGTTCTAGGGGACTGATGACCTCAGATGTTAAGTCCCATAGTGCTCAGAGCCATTTTTTTACAGTACGTGATGGTGGTCACAAGTGTCACTAACATTTTAATTAAAAATATAGTTCATAAAAATTATAACTAAATAACATATATGCCTCTTGTACGCTTAACGGAAATACTGGAACACTTTGCTACAAATGGGCGTGTAGATCACTCTAATGTACATAAAAGCTTGTTTACAAACGAGTAATGAGTACGCTCAACAGGATAAGGAGTAAACTCCTTCTGTTTTTCTGGTTATATTATACTTATGTCATTATGCCCGTACTGCTCTGTTTTAATTTGCGTGTACCGAAGTGTACGTGTTTTTTACCAAGCGAACCATATGTGACACATTGCAAATAACGGGCTCTGCTGTGATACATACAACTGGACCAACGTTAATTAAAATACAATTGAATTTATTTAAAACATTTTTTGAGTTAACGAAGTGAAAACGTGCTTTCTGTGTGGCCCCACGCCATGAATATCCACTATATTCGTTTCTGCATAGCAAAAAGGTCTCTCCTGTTCCCTCCACGGTGTTCTGTGTCTGTGGGTAAATATTTTTGCGCTGTATATGCAAAAGCGCAAAGGTCCACAAATGACTTGCTTTCTAATCCACTTACGTTTATGACGACAGACGGATATGTGATGCCGTTTTGCCGAGTGAATAAAGGGAGTCTGTTCAAATTTTGAAATGTCACCTGACGTCCGTCGCTTGCCTGCTCCGTGCCCGCCCAAATTGAATTTGTCAGATATGCGTCTCATATTCAAATACGCACCTGTAATTGTTTCAGCTGGGTCAGTAGCGGAAAAAAGAGGAAAAAAAGGGGAGAGCAAGCGAGCGTTGGGACAACGCTACCGTCAGCACTGCGAGAGTCCGGCGAGATGAAGAAAATTTCACGTTTCTCCGGCACGAGTGAAGTTAATAGTCAAGCGTGCGTTCACTTATCCCGTCCGCGCCGTCGGCAAGCAACAGAACAGCGGAACTGTAGGTTTTTTTCACGTTTGTGAATGTATGCCTTTTGTTTTTGACAAAACACGGGATGCCATGAGAATAAAGACATTTCAAAATAAAATGCGCGTGAAGTAAACTGCCCGTGAGAAATATTCCGTAAAAACAAAAGTGAGACCTTTACAAATAGCGTATTCGTTCAACACTGTATTTGTTTGGTTCCAGCAGTGACACCGCGGCTTGCAGCATAAAGCTACCGTATCTCTGGTAACAGTGAATAGGCACAAGAAAAAACTGCGTGTAGTCTAACGAGAAAGATAATAATATTCGATTTTTACGAGCTTGCCTTTTGTAAAATTCAGACACATTCACCTCTCCTATTTGCCGTATGCACATGTTTACGCACAAATGTGTTATCTTCTGTAAACTTTCACTGAGGTGATCAAAATCAAGGTATAGCGTTATGCACTTATGCAGATGGCGGTAGTATCACACACACAACGTACAAAGAGGCAGTGCCAGCGTCCAGGATATCAAGGGCAAGTTTGTTACAACCATTGTGAGCCAGTCTGCCACAGCAGAAGATATAACGGCCTTGTGACACCCTTCCCAACCGACTCAATACTTGCCTTCAGGATCATACTGATAAGTGGAATCGCACTCCCAAGTTGTTTGTAAATCTGACTTGATTCTGTAATCATTGAAATAACACTACATACTCTCTCAAGCCATGAGGTGTCACTCCATTTCGTCCACCCTTCTGTGTGCCTCAGGTTTGTCGTCAGGTAGTGTAGTCCAGTGAAACTGTCAGCCTGTAACTTGCAAAAGGTGGGGTAGAAGATTTTACTTTTTTAATTCGTTCATATTGTTGGAAAGGTTAGAAAACCAAGTTTTGCCAACAAAATTTCTTTTGGGAAAACTTTCTGCACTCAAAAAATTTCCAAAATTTTGGACGTTTTTCAGTTTTTTCAAAATATCTCAGTTTCATTTGCTCCTACCGCTTTGACGTCTAGTTTCTTTTTTAAAGAGCACAAAATTCTCTACAAATTTGATTGTTGCCATTTTTTCTTCTCCCAGTATCTAAGGCGCTACAGCGTGTCAAAAAATACCAATTTTTCAAATTTCGAGCAAAGTGGCAAATTACCTAATTTTTGAACACTATTATTTCCGTTTCTATTTGTGTAGTACAAACTTATCACTCATCTTGTTATTCATTGGAATTTACCATCTCACTCTGCTGCAGGGCCAGGACAAACAGCAACGTATTCAGTAACTACGAACACATTCACGTCGGATTGCGTGAAGTTTGGTGTTACAATATGTAATACGATTGCATGCAGGTGCCGTACATTTTCTACAGTTGATTGACGTTAATGATCAGTTATAAGAAAAAGTATGTAACAATTGTTCTTTAGCGGACAAAACCTCTACTTACAGGATATGTCGGGCGAGGAAAAAATGGATTTATCAGAATATGAGAAGTCTACAACGAAAGGACATTTTACAATTCGTCGATCATAAAAGCATTGGTCAGGGGTTCCTTCTGACATGACTGTAGAACAAACATTGATAAGAACCATGAAGAGTTCTGGAGGACTTACTTCTGGCCGAGGAATTACGGATAGTGTGTTAACCAGATGGACATTGGGTATGATTCACATGCAGAACATTTGTGAAGAAATTGAGTCGTATTGCGAAGTGAGCGCAGTAACATCAGAACAGCATGTAGATGCAAGAAGTTGTGGCATCGAACGAGATGGCATAGACTTGAGTAAGCTGCATGATTGTTTTTCAGTGAACCCTATCAGCAGTGGTGTTGTCGGAACGGAGGATGTTAATTGTCATATGTGTCACGAAGAGGGGGAAAAAGGCATGAAAAGAAGAGTTGGTGACAATTTCCACGATGTAAAGTTTCTGTAAAAAAGATAAAGTTGTGACTCTCATTTCTGCGTGCATTTCTATAAAAGCTGGGAGCACTAAAATTACTCCTGTTGATCCTTTAACTCTTTTCCAAAGGATTTGTTTAATGAAACAAAGTGAAGAAGAGTTAAAAGCCTTTCAGAAATATGAGCTTGCTCCTTACCCAATGTCCCTATTATCAGAAAAAGGCATGCGAAAAGAAACAAAATCTTCATTCTACAATGCCTTCGTCCCAGTGGAAGATGTGAAGTCAGGTGGACCGAGTAAATTTTTTGTCATTGATGGAGGGTACCTTATCCACAAAGTGATTTGAAATATTTGCTTCAAGTCAATAGCCCAAAGCAATGTTTCTTACCTGCAACGTCATTTTGGATCTCAATTTGCTATTGTATTTGATGGGTATCCATGTGAGGGGGACAAATAGAGTGCTGAGAGGATTCGTAGGTCCAAAAAACATTCTTCGGTTGACGTTGTGGTTGAATCAGAGATGGTAAACCAAGCCCCTCAGGACAAGTTCTTGTACAACGAACGAAACAAAATGCGTTTGATCACACTTCCGAAAAAGGAATTTCTGGAATGTAGCACTGAAGGGCACCAGGCACAAGAAGATGCTGACGTTATGATTGTAACATCTGCCATTTCAAGAACCAAAGATTTTGGAAGTGTTGTCATTGTAGGAGAAGATGTTGACCTGCTTGTGCTCATGAACGGTTTGGGGCAAGGCATTGAAAACTTATTTTTCTTAAGGCCAGAAAGAAGAAATGCAGAAGACAAGTGGTTTTCCACTGCATCTTACAAGCTTGACAGTGAATATATTCTGCTCACTCACGCCTTTAGCGGATGTGATATAACATCGCTTTTTTTCGTCAAGGAAAAATTAAGTGCTGCAAAATTGTTGCGAAAAATGAACACCTTACCTCAGCGCTTTGCACTTTCAATAAACCACATGCTACCCGAGAAGAAATAATAACAGCAGGAAAACAGGTTACTATCGCATTGTATAGTGCAGGTGTCAGCAGTTCCCACACACTAGACCATCTGCGGTACCAGCTATTCGCCACGTCTGCCACAAAAGGCAAACTGAATCTTGCACGGTTGCCACCTACACAAGATGCTGCACAACATCATTCGTTGCGGACTTACCAACAAGTCCAAAGTTGGATGGGAAACTGGAAACCTTCTGAGAAATGGGGCTGGAATCACAGTGACCACCGTCCAATACCCGTTATAATGAGCCAAGATCCAGAACCTGAAACACTTCTTCACATTATTTCATGCTCATGCAAGCTGAACTGTGGCGGAGCGTGCTCCTGCAGAAAACCGGATTTGCAATGTTCTTCAATTTGCAAGAAATGTATTGGGGTCAACCGTGAAAACGTGCCAAAATTATTATATGAAGACAGTGAAGAAGATGTTATGGAGGATGTTGAGGAAACCGCTGACGAAATCAACGAACTTGCTGAGACTGACTCGCTGTTTAAATAAATCTGGGATCAACTCTATGTAAAGACCCTGAATCCGTAACTCAAGGTATTTCTGGTGAGACTGAGGAACCTGGCCCATCAAAACGTTGGAAGTGATGCTCATATCTGTCTCAAGTGCGCTAAAGTGCGATTTTAAAAGTATTACACACCCAGAACTGTCAAATTTTTAGTAACTCTCAATGCATTTTAATTGTAATAAAGCTACTTATTTTTAATATGAACTGTGTTGCTTTTATACACAAGAATAATTACCTACTTAATTAGGTTGCCTATTGCAGCTAATAATAGTTCAGTTGCCTGAGACAATTTATTTTGTGTGTGCGTGATTGTGTGTGTGTGTGTGCGCGCGCGCGCTTTTGTGTGTGTGTGTGTGTGTGTGTGTGTGTGTGTGTGTGTGTGTGTGTGTGTGTCTATGTCTCTTAATGATGTATTTTTATATTTATAGTTTTACAAATACCAGGGCTGAGGGGGCCCATAGTGAACTTCAGGTAGTGATGTAAGAATCACAATAGTTGGGTGCCCAGCAATCCTCATGTTGCATACAGAGAAATTGAATACCTGGTAGTGAGGTGGTAAATTCTAACATATAACATGATGTATAATGTTTTTATACTACACAAACAGAAACTGAAAAAGTAGTGTTCAAAAATAAGGTACCTTGCCACTATGCTCAAAATTTGAAAAATTGGTATTTTTTGAGGCGCTTAAGCGTGTTAGATATTAGGAGTAGAAAAAATGGCAACAATCAAATTTGTAGAGAATTTTGTGCTCTTTATAAAAGAAAATAGACGTTAAACCGACAGGAGCAAGAAAGCTGAGAAATTTTGAAAAAACTGAAAAAAGACAGAAATTTTCCAAGTTTTTTGACTGCAGAAAGTTTTCCCAAGCGAAATTTTGTTAGCAAAACTCGGTTTTCTAATCTTTCCGATCATATGAACGAGTTGAAAAAATGAAATCTTCTACCCCACCCATTGCAAGGTAAGTCTGCTATTTGACTGGACTAGTGTATGATATCGTATAAGGATTTTGCACTTCGTCTGTATAGATTTTCGAGCAGCTCCTAACAGCAGCCTGTTTTTGAGAGTCGATAAAATTGTATAGAATACATCAAAAACATCCGGCCGCGGTATCCGAACTGTTCTAGGCGCTTCATTCCGGACCGTTCGACTGCTACGGTCGCGGGTTCGAATCCTGCCTCGGGCATGGATGTGTGTGATGTCCTTAGGTTAGTTAGGTTTAAGTAGTTCTAAGTTCTAGGGGACTGATGACCTCAGATGTTAAGTCACATAGTGCTCAGAGACATTTGAGCCCATCAAAAAGACATCTTCTTCAGAGCTAAACCTTCTTGTAGTGAAGAATGAACTCCAGTTTTCACTATGGCTAATGATCCCTCTGTGTCACGGTAGCTGGTATGCCTATGTCCTTCAGTTGCATTAGGCACCGAATCCGTGCTTTTTGGAACAAGAAGCGAGTTTGGTTGATCTCCACGAAATTCATCTCGTACGGAAGCACAACAAGAACAAAAGTCTGTAAGCCAGTTGTGAACAGTCCTTTCTCAGGTTGTGGAACCAATCCATTTTTTTTTTTTTTTTATTGAATTAGGTCCTTAAGAGCGTCCAACGAAATCCTTCACACATTAACTGTTAGTTAAAACGCCGCTGACTATTAGCAGTCCGCTAAACAAGTTTCTGAGCTGCCATTGTTTCAGCAGTAACAAGTGACAAAAATTAATGCAACAGTAATGTCACACCTCGATCGCGCCTCCATGATCGGTTCTAAAACCTTAAAAAGTGACACTCGTATTAATCATGTCATCAGTTACAAGTGCAAACGACTACTGCTTAACACACGTGCAGTACATATTCTTGTAATCTCACTATGAAATACACAGAAGAGTTTGTCTGCATGCTCAGCTGTGTATACTCTGCGTTAAGATCCGTTCGTCAACTAGCCTTTTCCACGATTTGCTATATGTTTTGAGCGTTGTTGGTTGTTCGGTCAGAAGGTATTGAAATACTACATAAGGTTTTCCTGTGTCACTGAATAGCAGTGAAACGAAATGAAGAAGGGAAATGAGTTATGGTACAATCACTGAAAATGCTGTCTGTATTACTAAACGCCTAAAGCAGTTAGCAAGCCAATGGCTTTGCCGCAGTGGTAACACCGGTTCCTGTCAGATCTCCGAAGTTAAGCGCTGTCGGACTGGATAGGTGACCATCCGGTCTGCCGAGTGCTGTTGGCAAGCGAGGTGCACTCAGCCCTTGTGACGCAAACTGAGGAGCTACCTGACTGAGAAGTAGCGGCCCCGGGCTCGTAAACTGACATACGGCGTGAGAGCGGTGTGATGACGACAGGCCCTTCCATAACCGCATCCAGTGACGCCAGTGTTCTGAGGATGACACGGCGGCCGGTCGGTACCGTTGCGCCTTCGAAGGCCTGTTTGGACGGAGTCTAAAGCAGTCAGCTGCTGCAAGTTCTAGATTTGCATTTCTAACAACTTAGAGGGACAACAAAAATTACAATTTCATATAATTATTGACTGAATTTAAAAATTTAAAATGTTGACGTACTGTACTCATTAAATATAGTACCTTACCTTCGAGGTTTAACTCAGTAAGTCAACTATTAAAGTTAAGAACTGTGCATATGTCTTGAGGCAGCGTAACTCACGGTCCGAAAATTACGCAGACTTATGCGTCCAGTTCCAGAGAACGAGAGCACTTAGCTTTCCACAACAGCGGAAACCAGAGAAGGTAATGATCGACGCTGGGGTCTGGAGCGAAGCCGACGTTATAACTCAACCCAAAGGTGTTCCACTTAGTCCATGGCAGGCCTCAGGGTAGGTCACTCAACTTCGGGAATGCTACTGGCCACAAACGATTGCTCACAGATGCTGTTTTATGACAGGGTGCATTGTCATGCTCATACAACCAACCATTATCTCCGAACTGTTCCTCTACTGAATGTAATACAGAATGGTGTAAAATGTGTTCATACGCTTCCGCATTTAGCGTTTACTTAAGCGCTATAATGGGACCTCACTATCACCACGAGAAACACCTTAACACCACCGCTGCTGTACTGCATTGTTGACACTACATACGACGGCAGGTAACGTTCTCGAGGCGTGCTCGAAACCAAAAGCCTTCCACCCGATTGCCACAGAGAATAGCACGATTCATCACACTAAATCACTCGTTTCCAGTAATCCACTGTTCACTGTTTACACCACCTCTGGCGTCCGCCTCTGGTATCTGAGTGGTCAGCGCGACGGAATGTCGTACCTAACGGCCCGGGTTCGGTTCCCGGCTGGGTCGGAGATTTTCTCCACTCAGGGACTGGGTTTTGTGCTGTCCTTATCATCATCATTTCATTCCCATCGACACGCAATTCACTGAAGTGGCGTCAACTCGAAAGGCGAACGGTCTACCCGACGGGAGGCCCTAGCCACACGGCATTTACATTTACCACCTCTGGTATCGCGTATCATTAACTACAGAACGTGTGGCTCACAAGGAACGTCTCGACCTTTGTAGGCAATTCCGTTTAATTCCCTGCGCACAGTAACTGTCCTAGCTGGACTGATGGTTGCACTCTGGAAATCACAAGTGTTTCCTTACACTTACTAAATGCGATTTTGTACAACACTGTCAGCAATGATCGACAGTCCCTGCCTGTCAGAATATGAGGTCTGCCTGAGCTTGGTTTAAGTGTGTGTAGTCGTTCCTTCGGGTTTGCACTTCACAATCACATCACCAACAATCGCCTTGGGCGGATTTAGGAAGGTTTAAAACTCCGCGATGAATTCGTTAGGCAGATGACAACCAGTGACGTTCGAAGTTACTGACCACTTCTGACACTACCATTCTGCTGTTGTCACCTCTCTACAGGTAATAAAATACTGCCCGCCGCTTTTCTTACTGGCAGGTCCTGCCCTTCTGGCATCCAGCGGTCATTTCCATATCGTTTAGGCGATTCCCTATACTTTTGATCAGAGTGTGTGCATGCGCAACAGCGGTAGTCAAAGTGTTGCTCCTGGATGCTGTAATAGTACACTGAAGCGCCAAAGAAACTTGTATAGGCGTGCGTATTCAGATACAGAGACATGTAAACAGGCAGAATACGGCGCTGCGGTCGGCAACATCTATATAAGACAAGTGTCTGGCGCAGTTGTTAGATCGGTCACTGCTGCTGCAATAGCCGGTTATCAAGATTTTAAGCGAGTTTGAACATGGTGTTAGAGTCGGCGCACGAGCGATGGGACTCAGCATCTACGAGACAGCGATGAAGTTGGAATTTTCCCGTACTGTAAATATCTGGAATCCGATAAAACATCAAATCTCCGACATCGTTGCGCCCGCAAAAAGATATTGCAAGAACGGGACCAACAACGGTTGAAGGCAATCGTTCATAGTAACAGAAGTGCAACTACTCCGCAAATTGCTGCAGATTTCAATGCTGGGCCATCAACAAGTGTCAGCGTGCGAACCATTCAACGAAACATCATCGATATCGGCTTTCGGAGCCCAAGACTCACTCGTGTACCCTTGATGACTGAACGACACAAAGTATTACTCCTGGGCCGATCAACACCGACATTGGACTGTTGATGATTGGAAACATGTTGCGTGTTTGGACGTGTACGGGTATGGAGACAACCAGATGAATCCACGGGCCCTGCATGGCAGCAGGGGAGGGTTCAAACAGGTGGAGGCTCTGTAATGATGTGGGGCGTTTGCAGTTAGAGTATTATTGGACTCCTGATGCTTATAGATACGACTCTGGCAGGTGACACGTACATAAGCATCGTGTCTCATCACCTGCATCCATTCTCGTCCATCGTACATTCCGACAGACTTGGGTACTTCCAGCAGGACAATGTGACACCCCACATCTCCAGGAACACACTTCTGAGTTTAAACACTTCCGATGCCCATCAAACTCCCGAGATTTGAACATCGCTAAGAATAACTGGGACGCCTTGCAACATGCTGTTCAGAAGAGATTTCCACACCCTCCTATTCTTACGGATTTATGTACAGAGCACCACTTCAGACATTAGTCGAGTCCACGGCACGTCGTGTTGCGTCACTTCTGCGTGCTCGTGGAGGCCCTACACGATATTAGGCAGATGTACCTGTCTTTCTGGCTCCTCAGTGTATTAGAGCAAGCTATGTGGCCGCCAGAAAACCAGCAGATCTGCGTTCCGCTGTGGATGGTGTGCCGTGTTGCCACATAATGTAGCACGACACAGATTTTCTACACCAGAGTACGTGACTGGAGCCTCGCAACTGCTACAATTCTGGCTTAGCCAGCGAAATTATTCGCCCCTCTGCACACTACCAGCGCAGTATACTGGTCAGTCGTCTGCCGAATGTACGGCTAGGCTTCACCCTCAGAGAGAAGTGATTTTTTGAGGACGCGCAGTGGCTGCCATCGCCCGACACGGCTGCCAGCCTCCACGAGTCGTGAGTTCAACTCGGGGCGCCTGAACGTTTCTGCTAGCATGGCCTCGCTTCGCCGCTGAGCTGATACACGTCTGGGTCAATAACCATGCCGCAGCGACCGACCAGAATTCTCAAAACCTGCTCTAGTATAGCCAAATACGGGTTTAATGGGATTTATGGCCTTTTGATAACGATTTATACATCAAAATTGAAAATGATGCATTAAATATGGCGAAAAGGATCTAAAAAAAATTAATGAAGTGTCCGAAAAAGTTTTCGGAGAACTTTTGTAATTTTAATAATAGACCTTATTACAAAACCGGTCCCATTAGTGTCTTTATTACATAAAATATGTATTAGTAACAAAAACTGCAAGTTTTATGGGTCTGCTTAATCTTCTTCCTCTTGCAGTTCTTGTTCTTCATTTCATTCTTCACAGACAATTGTATCCGCTTCATCATCAACAGCATCTGATTTCTCGTAATCCTTCGCAGCATGTACCAAGAGGGCAGCAGCTTCCGACGACGAAGTTTCCACTTTTCTTGGAGACAGTTTCCGCAAAGGAGAAATATAGGGATTGGTTATTGTCAGAAGTTCACACGTGAAGACTTTCAAATGTTGAAATCTGTGTGAATATCTAAGGGACCAAACTGCTGAGGCCATCTGTCCCTAGTGTTACACACTGCTTAAACTAACTTATGCTAAGAACAGCACACACAGCCTTGCCCGAGGGAGGACTCGAACCTCCAGTGAGAGGGGCTAAGCAGTCCGTGACATGGCGCCTCAAACTGCTCGGCCACTCAGCGCGGCTGAAGACTTTCAAGCTTAAGCGACACTGTCTTATTAACTTGTTTGTTGATTCCTGTGCATCATCCGACAACGGACCAACTGGTAAAATTGTAGACGCAATTACGTCCTGTACTTGGATCAACAGGCTATGGCATATTGTATCATGAGTGCTCTTTGACATTATGACATTATGTGTTTCATTGATCTTTGTGCAAAATTTTTAATTCTATTTTCTCTGTGTAAATAACGGCATTTTGTAACTGTCGCTTAAAAAATGGCTGACAGCCGGAATAAGTTGGATTTTAAGGCTGAATAGTGGAGATAACAGTATATACTTAAAGACAGAATTAAAACGCGTTTTAAAACGCGTTTTCTTGCATTACGGTTAGAAGTTAATTAACAGAAATCAATTGTAAATTAACGATTAAATGGAAGTGGGGATCATTGTTGTTAGCTGCAGCGGGACATTAAGCGGAATCAGCTATGACGAGCGAAAATATGTTCCATCGCGACTGATTCCGCTTAATGCCCCGCTGCAGATGACAGCAATCATCCCCACTTCTATTTACATAGAGTGTTCCAGAGCAGCGGTATCTGCGTGGTATTTCTTTAGAAGGTACAGATACCACGCATTCATAAAATGAAATAAGCGTTTGTAATTAAATACATATTTTCTGGAATAGGCTTAATTTAAAAAATTCGCAGAATAAAAATATTTCGTCCGAAAGGCACAGTACTTTCTCAGCTCGGTTGTGCTGGCGCACAGATCATAAAGGCATGTCGCGTTGGACCTGAAATTAACCCTTACGAAGAGAGAGCTGGCTGCTTCTAAGACCGGAATTCAATAGCCCCAACATAGCTCTATTCAACCTATTAAACTAAACTTCCTAATTCCGAACTTTTTCATTTATGGCCACTTTTTCGGGATTCTGACACATTGTGCGCAGTCACCACCAGCTACTGTTGCGCGTCACGCATTGTCTGTGACTCCTCGTGCACTCTTGGAGTGATCTCCCTATTCATGATGGAGTCATCGGCTGACAAATTAAGGGGGATGTTATGGATTTTGGTCCAAAAAATCGATTTTTCAAAAATATTATTTTCTTGATGTACACAGTTTGCGTGTGAATTTTATCTTGATAACAACTTTAGAAATGCCTTTTAATTGTTAAACTGGTTAGCTCTGCACTGGCGGCCACTCCCACCTTTTCCAACATTTGGGAAACTGCTTGCTTCAGCGGAATTTTTGTTAGTGTGAAGGCTATTTTCTTTTGATGTCTTTGGCTGACAACTACATCTCTGGCTGACATCTATATCTTTGCCTGAAAACTTTCTTGCATTTGGTTTATTTACGTTTTGATAATACTAACACATATTAGTAGGTGGATGGTTGAATTCGCAAACCTTTTGTGGAAGTCAAGATTTATGCATAATAGGTGGTGGAAAATGTTTAGGAAAAGGAGGTTTCATGGAAATCGGTCTACCAACAAAAAAGAGGAAGCAGCTCGAAATGAAGAACATAAGATCTCAGCTTCAGTATCGAAACTTGGGACAGAAGACCACTGGATTCAGACTTCTTGATTTAGAGCTTCTATGCCAGGCTATATAGTTTTCATGTTCATGTGGTAGTTGTAAAAATACAGAATGCATGATTGTTGTTGAAGAAAGAAGAGTAGGAACGAGTTGTGAATTTAAATTAATGTGGCCGGCCGTGGTGGTCTCGCGGTTCTAGGCGCGCAGTTCGGAACCGTGCGACTGCTACGGTCCCAGGTTCGAGTCCTGCCTCGGGCATGGATGTGTGTGATGTCCTTACGTTAGTTAGGTTTAAGTAGTTCTAAGATCTAGGGGACTGATGACCACAGCAGTTGATTCCCATAGTGCTCAGAGCCATAAATTAATTTGTAGTTCCTGTGGCTATGAGTTTTCATTTTCCTCCTCCAAAATCACTGACACTGGTACCTACGAAAGTAATTTTAGTTTAGGAAATGCTCTGAGATGCCTTTGACAGGTCAGGGAAGGATGTAACTTATTGTGTGGATTTCTGAACATACCTCCACCCTGTGCAAGGTTTGAAAAAATAAATAAGGAAGTGTTTGATACTGTATGCAATGCTGCCAGAATTTCTATGAAGAAAGCAGTGGAGGAATTGGTGGAAATAAACCAAAAAGAAATAGATAATGGGGTAGATATTAGTGACAGTGAATCTCCTACAAACGTTACTGACTTGTATGTGTCTGTAGATGGGACGTGCATCAAAAGGGGTCACACATATCTGTATGGAGTTGCATCTGTTATTCGTATTGACTCAGGTACATTTTCAGATCTAGAAATTATGTCCAAATACTGCCACCAGTGTGCAACAAGGAAAATGTCCAACAATGAAGACAGTGAGAAACTGTGGCAAGAAAAGCATGCAGTAGCATGCTCTAAAGATTATATTGGCTCAAGTGGGGGCATGGAGGCTGCTGCATTGATGTTTTCCAGATCTGAGGACCAGTATGGTATTAGATATACTAAATACCTCGGTGATGGGGACTCTTCTTCGTTCAAAGCTGTAACAGATAAAAGTCCGTACAATACAACAATAGAAAAGTAGGCATGTGTTGGCCACATCCCAAAGAGTGTTGTTGGTATGCTTTGTGGCTTGCTGAAAGAGAAGAAAGGTCGAGTACTTGAGGACGGAAAACCACTAGGAGGAAAAGGCAGGCTTACTCTGAAAGAAATTGATTCTCTTCAGTTATTTAATGGGAGAGCTATCAGGAAAAACACATATAATTTAGAAGCAATGAGGCGTGATGTGGGGGCGATTTTTTTTCCACAAACTATCCACTGACCAAACACCAATGCACAATCTGTGTCCGAAAAACGATTGGTGTAAGTTCAACAAGAGAAACGAGACGTAGTCACATAAACACTCATTACCAGAACCTGTTATGAATGTAATTAAGCACACATTCAGGTTTCTTGAAAACCCTGATTTATTGAGGAAGTGTCTTCACGGAAAGACACAAAATGCAAATGGAAGCTAACAGATCAGTCTCTTACCTTCAAATGCAGGCCAGGCACATTCAGAGAGAGGAGAAACCTGGAGGATGAGGAGTATCAGTATGGATGATTTTAAAATTGAGGTAAGCTTATTACATGTAGGAGTATCAGAAGAAAATCTTTGAACATCATTTTCTCTAATTTAGATTTTTTACGTTATTAGAAGCCTTTTCTCAAAACTATATGCGCCAATGCTACGAAAGTTTCTGAAACTGTTCGCAACATGTTGCTGTCTCCCTGAAAAAAAATCGTGATCCAGCAATTACATTCTGATTTTTAGATGGTTGTACACAGAAGAAAAATTTATTATTAAAAGCTCTGTTAATGATACAATTGGTACCATAAACTAATAACTGTAGTCCAGTGGTCTTATAACCTTCTCAGGACACCACAGTAAAATTTTTAGATTAATTGCATGATTAGAATTTGAGTTATGGCTTTTTATAAAAAAGACAATATAAAATTAAAAATTTAAATTTTTGGCAAAAATATTAATCCTGCATAGTTAATTATATTTTTCCGTTACAACAGAGCTCTTTTGCTTTGCACATGCAGAATTTCAGATTTAAATACGGCTGTAATGATTTTTTAAACAAATGTTTACATTTTTCTTTAAATCCCCCCGTAGGAACAAGTTATTCTTGCATTCCTAACTCCACGCCTGCCATAGTAGTGGAGAACCTCTCCCACGTGGAGCACTGAAGTCAGACGTAATCATTCCATAACAAGAGAAATGATAAACCCATGTCCTTTTTGTGTTAAATGAAATACTCATATTTCAAGGCCATTAATGTGAACTGCCGTCATCCACAGTGGTTTCAATATAGTCATTTGGTCCTCAGTCACGGAAAAATATGTTAACATCGTTAATGGGCCGGCCGCTGTGGCCGAGCGTTTCAAGGCGCTTCAGTCCAGAAGCAAGCGTCTGCTACGGTAGCAGGCTCGAATCCTGCCTCGGGCATGGATGTGTGTGATGTCCTTAGGATGGTTAGCTTTAAGTCGTTCCAAGTCTAGGGGACTAATGGCCTCAGATGGTAAGTCCCATAGTGCTTAGAGCCATTTGACCGATCGTTAATGGTGATAGTGTCAGTGTCAATTCAGTGACTGCATTTATTACAAAACAATGTCCTCCAGACATGCAAGCATGTCTGAAGGAAAACTCTGATAAAAACAGTTACTGCAACAACACTGACTCTGTCGCCATTAATAATACAGTCACGTCTGGCAGGGCTAAAACGCCGATACAAAGTATTGACAAATCACGTCAGACGACGAGCATATGAGCGATTCCTAAGAGACGATCTGCGTCTGAATCCCCTGGACATCGTGGGCATCCAATCCTTAATGTTACGTCGAGATGATTAATGGCGATGTGTGCACAGCTGTGGTGAACAAATTTGCGAACTCAGACAAGTTGAAAGACTCCGATGGTCACATCGGGTCGGTTATAGTGGACTAAGCGGACGTGAGCTTCGCAGCGTTTTTGAGTTTTTGAACTCCCATTTGAGGTGCCGAACGACGTAAATGCGGCGTTCCGACCAAACAGAAATGTGATCAACCATTTGTCAGAGAAATGGCACACGTTTGAGACCTGTAAGGTGTACAATGGTGTCTTCCAAATGAAAATATATAACTGACAAAACATGTAGCGTCCTACCTGGTCATCGGCGGTTGCCTTGCGATAGTGATGTATGATGGCCAACTATGCACGTGTTCTGACGGGGAGCAGGAAGGCCATGCCAAGTCGGAGTGTATTTAACGTCAACTGACGCAGACCTCAGCGACGATCCTCCCCCTCACTTGCGTCAAAGTGGAGAAGACATCTTCATGGACGAAGAAACCACCGATCACCAGTGGCTGGTAACAAGGACATGATCACGTCACGCCGTCACCCCCCACCGAACCTCAACAAGAGATGGTCGACAACAGGATCGCGCCGATATCGGCCTTCCTTACTGCGGGAGCGACGACGAACGACCAGCACTCACACCAGGTCACGGAAATTCATGTTATTAAGCTACGATTACTTCGCAAACATCAAAAGTGACGGGGTGCACCTTCTGTCAGTTGCCTCCTCCGAACGGCGGAACACAAAATGACGACGTTGCCAAGGACGTAGAGGACGCGACCGACGTGGGTGCGGGCCGATCTGACACCTTCATCAGTCTCTGCGTCTCCTGTCGACCTAGTGGCTAAGACACCAAGGGAAGCTGACCCTACATCGGCTGCCCGTTGGAAAGAGTTACGGGATCCAACGTTTGGAACTTGTACACAACAACAGGTGGCAAGTTACGTCCCTGGGACAGAAGAGAGAGAGGAAATTAGGGATATCATTACCGCTCCAGAGACCACACACGTGGCAGTGAGTCTGCGACATTTAGGCGACCAGTTCTATCGTCGTCCTTGACGACACCACCTGAGATGGAGAGGAGGCACCACCCTTTTCGCCTAGGAGCAATCAATCTCGCAACTATAAGATCGCGAAATAAGTTCTCCACGTTGCATGACATGCTTAATGCTGTGGATATCGACATCGCTCTCCCTCAAGAGGTACACATAGCCAGATTTCCCAACCTCTTCGGACAAACTGCTAATGTCTCCGACGTTTCACTCAGCGGCAGCGGCCGCGCCTGTCCTACTTAGGGAGGGTTTGGTAGCGCATGACTCTCTAAATCTCCTCCGAAACCTCCCCCCCCCCCCCCACCCATTACCTCCCCATTTGCCCTTCGGTGGGAATGCGGCACCTTGGCCAGGCCTTGAGAGAGACCCCTGCCCACTCTGCCTGCAGACGCAATCCTTATAAAAAGAAAAAAATCGTTAGAGCAAGAGACTAAATCTTAGGATCGTGGGTTCGAGCCTCACTTTGGACACGTATTTTAGTTTTTTCGGTACGATCTCAGCTTCAATGCCGAATACACTACGTTTACGATAAGTTATATACGAAGAATGTAGATACATCTTTCAGCAGGGAAAAAAGTGGTTAAGGTAAGCACTCAGCAGTATCGGGAGGTTCGGGTTCGAGTCCCAGTCGACCACAAATTTACATTTGTCACAAGTAAACGGCGCTAATACGTGAATCCCTTCCTTAATATCGCCGAAGAAAAAACTTCAATGCCGAAATAGAGTTATGATCATGTTTACAAAGTAATCAACAACTGAAGGCGGGTAATCTTGCCTTTCATAACTCACAAGGAAAGAAATCTTATGTAGAAGCGTTTTCTTTTCTTTTAGGGAAGAATACACTAGATTATTGCTAAACCGGCCATTCCACGCACGTTTATATCAAATTTCTAGTTTCTGCTTGAGGTCTAGCATAACGGTCTAGCATAACTGCTACGGTCGCAGTTTCGAATTCTGCCTCGGCATGGATGTGTGTGCTGTCCTTAGGTTAGTTAGGTTTGAGTAGTTCTAAGTTCTAGAGGACTGATGACCTCAGATGTTAAGTCCCATAGTGCTCAGAGCCATTTGAATCATTTTGAGCCAATGTTGATCAATACAATTAAATAACAACATAGTCGCAGACGAAATTTCTCTACTGTAGGCCTCATTTCATTGAACGACTAGAAGCTGGAAGTGTGCCGGATTACTGAGAAGCCGGACTACTGACGACCGTATTCGCGAGAGCTACATTCACTAATTTTGTGCTTCGAAAAGATAATTTTAGTGGCCATAACTGGGTTAAGGGGTGGGTTATGTAACAGAAGAGGAGGAAAGCCTCATTTTATCTTTAAATGTAGCAATGAATCGCTGGACGAGCTTGGGTTTTGCAAAATTTCATCCCTCCTCGATATTCAAGAGGAAGCATGTGGATTGTGTCCCTGATGCAGAGATGAATCCCGGTTCTCCTGGGATATGGGTGTGGCTGATGAAAGGTAACGGCGAGGGAGGCCCCGCCCCTGCCCTCTCCAGCCGTTTCTCACATTCCTTTCGATGGGCGGCGCGGCGGGGCAAGGACGAGGACGAGACCCCTGAGTGAACCGCCCCGGTGTGCCTGTGGCGGAGGTGACGGCCGGCGGCGGGGGCGGAGATTTGTTTACGGCAGCGGCGCGTCTCAGCCTCCTGCGCTCTCGTAAACACGTCCCTCTGTGACGGCCGCTGAAATGTCGCAGGCGGGATAGGATATATACCCGCGGCCCGCTTCTGCACAAAGTGCTGCCCTGGCGAGAATTTCGTCGCCGGAGAGGCCGTAACACTGCGCAGCGCCGCTCTTCTGCGTGCCTCTTCGGCGACGTTCAACTCGGGGAGAAACAAACAGGTTAAAGCGGCACTCGCACAGCCTATGCCCCATCACAAAACACAGTTGTCCGTAAGCAAGAATTGGTACATATGGTTTTATGAAAGGCATCCTCGTTAAACTTCCACTTTTGAAGAATAGAGGCGTTTGCATTTGTTTTTACTGTGTGTGTGCGGGCATGCGTTCCCCATCGTACAACAGGAAACTTTCGCACAGTTACTTCACACTAGAGTTCAAAAAAATGTTCAAATGTGTGTGAAAGCCTATGAAACAAGCATGTAATAGCAGTTCTGGAGAAGGTGGATAGTCGTCTTCGGTTCACTGGTAGAATTTTGGGAAGATGTGGTTCATCTGTAAAGGGGACCGCTTATACAACACTAATACGACCTACTCTTGAGAGCTGCTCGAGCGTTCGGCATCTCTATCAGGTCGGATTGAGGGAGGACATAGAAGCAATTCAGAGGCCGGCTGCTAGATTTGTTACTGGTAGGTAGGTAGGTAAGTGGTTGGTGTTTAACGTCCCGTCGACATCGAGGTCATTAGAGACGGAGCGCTAGCTCGGGTGAGGGAAGGATTGGGAAGGAAATCGGCCGTGCCCTTTCAAAGGAACCATCCCGGCATTTGCCTGAAACGATTTAGGGAAATCACGGAAAACCTAAATCAGGATGGTTGGAGACGGGATTGAACCGTCGTCCTCCCGAATGCGAGTCCAGTGTGCTAACCACTGCGCCACCTCGCTCGGTACTGGTAGGTTTCATCATCACGCGAGTGTTACTGAAATGCTTCAGGAACTCGGGTATGAGTCTCTGGAGGAAAGGAGGCGTTCTTTTCGTGAATCGCTAATGAGGAAATTTAGAGAACCAGCATTTGATGCTGACTGCAGTACAATTTTACTGCCGCCAACTTATATTTCGTGGAAAGAGCACAAAGATAAGATAAGAGAAATTAGGGCTCGTACCGAGGCATATAGGCAGTCATTTTTCCCTCTTTCTGTTTGGGAATGGAACAGCGAGAGAAGACGCTAGTTATGGTACGAGGTACCCTCCGCCATGCACCGTATGGTGCAATGCGTAGTATGTTAGAATTATTTGCTAAGGTCATCGGTCCCTAAGCTTACACACTACTTAACCTAAATTATCCTAACGACAAACACACACACCCATGCTCGAGGAAGGACTCGAACCTCCGCCGGGACCCACACTAGAGTTGTAAAATTACCGTATGCTACCGTAGACAACTAATTGTAGACTACAGTTCTGTACCTAGTAGCTTTGGTCAGTTACGAGTGTAATCGCATTACCTGAACGTTAGGCGTGTTGCCACCTATCGGGCGTTACCTCATTTCGATCGCTTTCTTTGCGTACGCGATCTGTGTCCTACTAGATTTGCGTAGAAACTAGAAGCAGTGAAGCGTCAAGAATCTGAGTGAAGATATGTACAGAGCAAAGTAACACATGAAACATTTTTGTTCTACATAGTTATACTAGTTATACTAGTATATCGTTATACTAGTTTCTTACTTAAAAATAAACAGTATTTATAGCAATGTTGAAACCGTCAGTATTTGATTCAGGATTTATTCGAAAATGATTGATTTGTAATGTGAAACAGAGAGATGTTGTAGTAAAAGTAAAAACAGGCTATTCAGATTAATCGTATAGCGCTAGAAAAAGCAATTTCGTCATAAATAAGGTAAAATTTTAAAAAATCGAAAATAAAACTGTCAGACATCGCTTCAATACTTCGTCGAGTTACATAACACATATTTCTGTTAATCATAAACAAATTCCACACTCCATCGAACAATAATAATTTAGATCCTTTTACAGGGCCCATTCGAAAGTGAGGTCCGATCGGGCGTGAAATGAAACCGCAGCGAACATCTGATGAAGCTTTGCACAGATGTGTTGGGCAGGTCTCTGGTATTCCCGTCGATCACCTCATGTCGCTCTTTTCAGTTCTGAGACCACAATGACCACGTAAAGATGCCTAGAAAACAGTGTGTGAGGGCCTGGTGAGGATTTCGCCTGATGTCATGCAGCCCACATAACAGTCATGCGTTTTCTTCTTGATGACAGTTCTCGGCCGCACTTCGCAGCAGCAATGGAGATGCTCCTGCGGTTGATTTCGATTGGGGAGCGTTTTATCACCCATAATACAGCCCGTAATTTGCTCACCCTGAGTTTCATCTCTGCTAACATAAACCACGGGCTATGAAGAAAACATTTTGGCACAGACAACGAGCTGCAGACAAGCCTAGAGAATTGGCGGAAAGCACAGGCAGCTGCCTTCTACGATGAGGATGTTGGAAAGTTGGTACAGCGCTATGACAAATGTATAAGTCGAAGCGGTGACTATGTAGAGAAGTAGCTGGAAGGTGTGGATAACTGTTGTAAGTAAAACAATTTTGATTTTCACAGTGGTTTACATCTTGTGACCCATCGGACCTTACTTTCCGAATGGCCCTTGTATGTTTTTGGATGTAAACTGCACTTGCATGAAAAGTAATTGCTTTGATTGGATAAAAGCAAAGAAGTTACGTGATCAATTAATTTTTATTTGTTATGTGGTACATGTACATTTTGTAAGGATATACAATACACTGTGCACCAACACTGAACGATGCGCGGTTCTAATTATGTGGAAAACAAACAAACAAATAATTAACAAAGAGAAGTCGTAGGGCCCCAGTCTCTAACACATTCATTTATGTTTCTTTCCCTACCAACAATATCGGTAATTCTACCATTTAATAAGCCGTTAATGTATTGTACCAAAACGTCCGAATCGTACTTTTGGCGGAAAGCAGCTCTGATTGACACACAATCTCGATATCAGGGGGCAATTATCAAGAGCGTTAAGCCACGTTCTTTGAGTCATGAGTCTTTTGGCTGCTTTCATGAGGCCCGACCTCCGCGAATTCATCTCTGTTGCCAACCTCTACATCTCTGAGTAGCATTTGTACCCTACGTCCTCAATTTTTGGTGACTATGTTCCAATTTCTGTTTGTACTGCAGTCTGTATTCTTTATAGCCCCCTCTAGTACCAGGCAGTTTATACACCAATGTCTTGGCAAATGTCCTATCACCTTGTTGGGAATTACCTATGTCTCTTCCTTCGGCGATTCTGCGGAGAACCTCCTCATTCCATATCTTATCAATCCGACTAATTTGGAACATTTTTCTATAGAACCACATTTCAAGCCATCCGATCTCTTCTTTTCTGGTTTTCCCTCAGTCAATGATTGTCTGCCATACAGTGCTGTCTCCAAACATACATTCCTACAATTTTCCACATCGACTGTCACTTTTTCTACAACACCAACAGACATGTCCTCATAGTAGCAGTGTCCAATCTGCTCTTTCTACTTATCCCCTTTCGACTCTGCGTTTAACAGGGGTTTCTCCATTGCATTCTTAATATTGATGCCCTTGATTTTAATTTCGGCGAAAATGTTTTCGAGTTTTCTATATGCTGAATCTACTTTTCCTTTCGACTACCATTTTTTTCGATTTTTTCACATTTTTCCTCAAGCCATTTTGTCATGGCTTCCCTGCAATTCCTATTTATTTCGCTCCATATTGAATTATCCTGCTGTATTTTTGTCCACCCCTGCACAATTTTTGTAGCTGTTTCTGTTATCGATCAGTTGAAGTATTTCTTCTGTGATGCCTTTAGCATTGCAATTTGTGAATCAGTGGTGACAAGCGTAGCTCTGGACAGAATGGAACAAATTAAATCCAGCTTGGTGCAAGCATACTACCTATAAAAACGTACTGCCCGGGTAAGACGACCATAGCAACAATTAGCATAGGTTTGAAAAGTTGAGAACTATTTTAGTGCCGAATAAATAATTCTGGGTTTTGATCACTCGGCGAAATTTAATCACTAGGGGTGGCATTAAGAAAGGGTGACACTGCTAAGCATTACTCTGTAATGCTTGGAGCAGTTTAAACCAGTTTAACACATGCAGTCTATGGGGCTAAGACACCCTTGGAGCCCCTGGGGATGAGAGTGGAGATAATCGAAAGAAGAGGGTGACATGTGAGCAGACTTGTCGGACACCTAGAAACAAACAGCATTAGGAAAAAAAATTAGTGTGTGTGTAAGGCACCCATGGAACCGACTGGGGTGGGAAGGAGATGGCAAGTGAAAATAATAAAAAGAAAAATGCATTACTGTCTAAACCCCATTTTTTTGGTTGCTTCGCAGACTTGTGACAGTTCCGATGACATTCCACTCCGAAGAGTATTTTTCGGATTGCGATTGTGGCCGAGCGGTTCTAGGCGCTTCAGTCTGGAACCGCGCGACTGCTGCGGTAGAAAGTTCGAATCCTGCCTCGGGATTGGATGTGTGTGATGTCCTTAGGTTAGTTAGGTTTAAGTAGTTCTTAATTCTAGGGGACTGATGACCTCAGAAGTTAAGTTCCATAGTGATAAGAGCAATTTGAACCATTCGATTAGGTGATGATGATGATGAAGTCCCATATGCCTTGACAGAGCGTAGGGGACGATGCGGGAGACCCGCGCCGCTGTACTAAGCAAGGTCCTAGCAGAGGTTGTTTGCCATTGCCTTCCTCCGATCGTAATGGGGATGAATTATGATGATGAAGGCGTCTTCATTTGATTAGGACTGAACTTAAATTAATCCGAGATGACGAATATCAAAAACAAATCCTTACTATTTTTCGGTGCTAAGCTTATTGCCGATAGTCCTAATCCATACGTGGCAGTGAAGACACGAGCGGCAAGTGGAGTGGTAGGTAAAGAATTATATGTGGAAGAGTGGAGCAATTTCAATCGAAATCGGTGCATATATCACTCAGGATTTGGAAAAACATAGGAAATGTGACAGCGTAGATCCCCTAGGCGTGTAAGACGGGCGGGAAAGTGCTGAAGTGTTATCAAAAAGTTACTATATAATCCTCACTATGTGATTGTTCAGAAACAATGGTGCATTAGGAGCGATGAAATATGTTTCACTGAAATGTATGCACGACTTATAGTAACAGTGAGGTATGACTTTTGTAACTTTAATGATCACAACTCTCATACATTCTGAGAAGTTCGTGAACTTTCGGCAATAGATGCTGTTGATGTTGTTCACAAAACGGTGACGTCGCAGATGGAGCAATCTTTCACTTCACAACTGACAAGTCATTCTTTGCAATGAGACACGTAGCTGTTACCTCATTTTCTCTTTGTACTTTTCTCTTTCTAGTCTCCTCGACAACGTAATAGCAGTTAGTGTGGATGTACGAGTATGTAATAAAACTATAAATAAGATGGTAATGATGTTTTTCTTTTAAACCGGAATCGCGTAAGAAACGAGAATAGTACGATGCTTCTACAAGACGGTGGAGGCGCATTCTTTGAACGATGTAATGAGACATAGCATAGCCGACGACTGCAGAAACCACCGACTGAGAGACCCAGGAAATTGAGAGAAAATTAATGTGGAAAGCGTTTCTTTCAAATAAAGAAAGGCAAGCTGAAATGACTTTTACAGAATAATACGCAGTACAAAGTTTTTATTCAAAAAGTACGTAGCAGAATCTTGGACAGTAAGATACGAAGGAGAAAAACTGCTCCTGCTTTGTTAGAAAAAATATATTGCCTGTGACATGATCAGCTGTAAGGAGAATTATTTAAAAGTTTATTCTGCGGGAACTACAATCCATAATTAAATCCAGACAGTGTAAATATTGCTTTGTTTCTTCAACATAAAGCGAAACCCAACTAACAAAATACCCAGGAGATCTCACAAAACAAGGAGTAACACATAACAAACATTTAGTTACACTACTGGCCATTAAAATTGCTACGCCACGAAGATGACGTGCTACAGACGCGAATTTTAACCGACAGGAAGAAGATGCTGTATATGCAAATGATTAGCTTTTCAGAGCATTCACACAAGGTTGGCGCCGGTGGCAACACCTACAACGTGCAGACATTAATAAAGTTTCCAACCGATTTCTCATACAAAAACAGCAGTTGACCGGCGTTGCCTGGTGAAACGTTGTTGTGATGCCACGTGTAAGGAGGAGAAATGCGTACCATCACGTTTCCGACTTTGATAAAGGCGGATTGTAGCCTATCGCAATTGCGGTTTATCGTATCGCGACATTGATGCTCGCGTTCGTCAAGATCCAGTGACTGTTAGCAGAATATGGAATCGGTGGGTTCAGGAGGGTAATACGGACGCTGTGCTGGATCCCAACGGCCTCGTATCATTAGCATCCGAGATGACAGGCATCTTATACGCATGGCTATAACGAACCGATCGTGCAGCCACGGTTTGTCACCTGAGTCAACAGATGGAGACGTTTGCAAGACAACAACCATCTGCACGAAGAGTTCGACGACGTTTGCAGGAGCATGAACTATCAGCTCGGAGACCATGGCTGCGGTTACCCTTGACGCTGTATCACATACAGGAGCGCCTGCGATGGTGAACTCAACGACAAACCTGGGTGCACGAATGGCAAAACGTCATTTTTTCGGATGTATCCAGGTTCTGTTTATAGCATCATGATGGTCCCATCCGTGTTTGGCGACATCGCGGTGAACGCACATTGGTAGCGTGTATTTGTCATAGCTATACTGGCGCATCACCCGGCGTGATGGTATGGGATGCCATTGGTTACACCTCTCGGTCATCTGTTGTTCGCATTGAGGGCACTTTGAACAGTGGACGTTACATTTTACATGTGTTACGACCCGTGGCTCTACCCTTAATTCGATCCCTGTGAAACCCTACATTTCAGCGGGATAATGCACGAGCGCATGTTGCAGGTCCTGTACGGGCCTTTCTGGGCACAGAAAATATTCGACTGTTGCCCTGGCCAGCACATTGCCCAGACCTCTCACCAATTGTAAACGTCTGGTCAATGGAGGCCGCTGAACTGGCTCGTCACGATACGCCACTCACTACTCTTGATGAACTGTGGTATCGTGTTGAAGCTACATGGGCAGCTGCACCTGTACACGCCATCTAAGGTCTGTTTGACTCAATGCTCAGGCGTATCAAGGCCGTTATTACGGCCAGAGCTGGTTGTTCTGGGTACTGATTTCTCAGGACCTATGCACCCAAATTGCGTGAAAATATAATCACATGTCAGTTCTAGTATAATATATTTGTGCAATGAATACCCGTTTATCATTTGCATTTCTTCTTGGTGTAGCAATTTTAATGGCCAGCCTTATAGGCACAAAGACATTCCACACTTTCAGTTACGTATTCGACTGGTTGTGTCGCAATACAGCCCCCGTCCCGTATAGCGGATCTGCTGGAATGGAAGGAAACTTGAGCAAAATTATCCTGCCCTCTTTCGCGCGGGGCGACACCGGTGCCAGTTTGAGAGTGGTCCTTGTGAGGACAACTGCCTGTCGACGAGCGGCTGACTACGTTGATAATGACGACAGGGCGGTGGGTGGAGCCAGCGCTAGAAGGCGTGATCAGTAGGAGGAGGTCTGGTGCAAGCGTCGGCCGGTGGAGAGGCTGCCGCTGCCCGTTGTAATTCACGGAAGCATATATGCTGGTTTGACCTGTTCAGTGGAAACCTTCTTTGACTTGTCGTTAATGAAGAAAGTCATTGTGTGAGTGTCCTTTCGAAACCTGGATAGGAACCGGTGTAATGTGGTCGCGAGGGTGCTCTAACGAGATCCTCACGGAACACAACTTGGGTGCATTGAGTGACATCTTTATGAACGAAAACGGGTGGATTCGTATGGGGAAGGTCGGTTATTTGTAATGCAGTTCCGACATTTAAAGCACCAATGAGCAAGGATCTTCTAGTCGGATTTAGTAATGCGTATAGAAGACGTCCGACGGAAGTGCCAAGGTTACGCCGTATAGCATTTGTGCTTCTGAAGCTCCAAGGTCGGTTTAGAATGCAGCCCGCAGCTTGAGCAATACAAGTGGCCATGCTCTCAAACAGGAAAACTTGTGACTCATTAATGCTGAAAGGAGTGTCCTGTGCCAGCGTCCCATCACGCCATTGCATGCCGAATTGTAGCTGTACATGGTGGCAGCAAGTCAAGAAATAATTTAGGGAACTGGTTTAAAAAATTTATTTCAAAGGCCCAGTCAAATCTTTGCAAGTGTTCTCCCCGAGTAACTTACGCCATGCCTATGTGATACAAGTGGCTTGTCTTTCAAAACCGAGTCAGTTAAAGCTGCTGACAAGAGACGCCTTGAGCCCTCTGCTCATACTGCTAGCGAATTCATGCCATTGGTTTTAGCCAACAGCGTGTGCGGGATGCCGATCAGGACACAGTTGCTTCTCTCTCTTGTAATCCAGACCTCTTTTTGGAAATCAGACGTCTTTTTGGAAGTCAGAGCCTCTGGCTCTGTTTTTCACACCCGCCCACTAACGTAAGTTAACATGAACCTCTTTGCCGGCAGTGGCAGCCGAGTGGTTCTAGGCGCTTCAGTCTGGAACTGCGCGACTGCTACGGTCGCAGGTTCCAATAACGCCTCGGCCATGGGTGTGTGTGATGTCCTTAGGTTAGTTGGGTTTAAGTAGTTCTAAGTTCTAGGGGACTGATGACCTCCGATGTTAAGTCCCATAGTGCTCAGAGCCTTTTGAACCATGAACCGCTTCCTCTTCCGTTGTCCATTTCAGTTAGTTGCTCGGCCTCCTAGACTGACCTAAACCTGGTAACTTCCGACCCTAGGCGCGCCGCTTGTACACCGTACATTGAAATACAACATCTTTATTGTACCTAATTTCCTGTTTTGTTATTTAACGACAGCCCTGGACGCCCACTCTCAAATCCTGAGCGATGGGCCTCCTGCACACTGCCGCCACGAGACACATGTAACAACCTCCTACCCCCTTTCCCAAACCCTGTATACATTTACTATTGGTAACCAGAAGTGGAATCAGATACATTTGTGTAGATGATGGACCTTGGACGAGCGCATCTAGATAAAGCGGCAAGTTCGTTGAACAAAGAAGACTCAAATTATCGACCTTGATCTGAAGTCGCATCTGCTGGGCGCCCAAACCTTGAAATCGATGTAGCCAAAAAGACTCATGCCGACGTCTCTGTCGGATTGTCTGTGATAGGCATGGGTTCGACGCAGCAACCAAACTTATCAGTAGCCGTGAGACGGTATTTGAATGCTTGCGCTGAGAGAAGTGGCCCTGCAGGGTCTATAAGTACGTGAGAGAAATGGAATGAAATGGCGTACTGATTCTCGGAAGGGGCCGAGAGGCTTGTAGATGTGGTTCCGACTTTGGACGACTGACAAAGCAAGCAGGTTTTAAGCCACAAATGACAATCACATCGTGGTAACCACTTGTGGGACCTGTAATCCACAACTGATGTAAGTATTATACCCTTTATTGCTTTAATCAAAAGTGAAAATCAAGGAACAAAATACCCGGGAAGAAACGAGAGAGATCTCAGAAAATAAAGAGGAACACATGAACAAAGATGCTGTTAGATCGTTCGTCACATAAGCACAAAGATACTCCGCTCTTTCAGTTACTTCTTCGACTGGTTGCGTCGGCAAAATTCCATGTTCAGTGACAAGTGAATCTTTATTTTTAATATTGGTCTTCGTAGTATTTAACATACTAAGCAAACAGAAATCTTTCAAACACTTTTTCTGCTGTCAGTACATTTCGAACACCATTAGTGCGATAAACGTTCAAAAGTACGGTCTACTAATAGCCACATACAGTAAGCACATGCGGGCTGTGTCCGAATATAAAGAAAAAAAATATTACTGTGGTCGTGAACCTTTCACATCGCCGTTGGAATTAGGGCCGATGTTGACTGGAAATTACTCCTAACTGTGAGACAGAGGTTTCAGAAAGATAGTGTAGAATGTCTAGAGCTGATTCGAACGGTGTTCCCAGGCAACGATGGATACGTCCAGTAACTAACGACGAGAAGTGTTAATAATTTACAACGCTAATAGGAAAAGACGTTATACCGAGTACAGCTGCTGTTGTAACAACGAAGACACTTTTCACGCGACAGCACGGAGAATGCGAAAGTCCGCGGTTATGCCGAGGGGAGCATTCGCTGTAGGCTGCTTCACGCTCCTCGGCTGCCGGCATTGCCGCTCGCAAAGTTGCACCCAAAGGTCACCTCCTGACCTGGCGACGAAGCAAAAGGGCTGACCTCGGACGGAGTACGTTGTGCATGTCGAACTTACCCACGGCGTTCGCTCTGACTGTGTGCTCTGCTTTGTGTCCGGTATCTGATTTCATTGTTTCACTCACGTTAGTGGGCCACACGTAGCGTTACGCATTATTCTGTCGTGTCCGGTGTGGCTTTCCTGTTTATATAGATAGAATGTGTTTTGCAATTCATGTATTTTTCAAAAATCTTGCGTAAAAAATCAAAATGTTACATACAACAATCTTTGATATAAATGTTTTAATATTTTTGATGAAACAGCGGAATATAATTGGACAAGCGACAGGAAGAGGAAATTAATGGTTGTCTTCTCTAATGCAGTTTTGCGGTAAACTGCTACAGAAGTCTTAAAATTATTGACGAATTTTCCCTTAACAGACTGTGGTGTTGCCAGTTGTAATATTGCTAACTGTGGAAAGTGACGTTTGCTTACGTGGCATGTTTAGCTTACGAAATTCGCCGAAGTAATATGATATCGATACGCAAGTCTCCGTTTCCCACAAACAAATCAGTAAAATACGTTGTAGTTACAAGACGAGAAGTATTTAGGTACCAGAAGCCTAAACAGTTGCTTTTGCGTTTGTTAATCTTGTAATTATTTTTTTCAAATAAAATAGCAGTGACGGGAGTATCTACTGCTTAATAAGAGCAATTCTATAATAGAACTGGCAATGTGAATACGACAATTTAAGTATCCAGTGTACAGATTTTTGTAGCGTGTAATTATTCCCTGGCTGTAAAACCCGCTGCTAATGTTTGTTATTCACAGTTTCGCAGCTCATCGCACGTGTGCTTTGAACCTGCGTACCGAGTGAGATGGCGCAGTGGCTAGCACACTGGACTCGCATTCGGTAGGAAGACGACTCAATCCCGCGTCCGGCCATCCTCATTTAGGTTTTCAGTAATTTCCCTAAATCGGTCCAGGTTAATGCCGGGATTGTTCCTTTGAAAGGGCTCGGCCGACTTTCTTCTCCGTCCTTCCCTAATCCGATGAGACAGCTGACCTCAGTGTTTCGTCTCCTCCGCCAAAACCAACCGAACCGAACCAGCATAGTTGCTAAAATTAGTTTTTTTAAGATGTCATTAATATGAGATAAAAGACAGCTGGCAGGTATGCGGAAGTTCAATCGCGCACTTTCGAAGGAACAACATCAAACAAGTTACGAGCGCCGTTATAGACCTGTTTATCACATAGAAGTAAGACTCTTCCTTTAAAGCAGACTTTAGAAAATCGTGAAGATATTCCCAACATTTATACTCTATAGAGTGACAAATCGAAATGTACAAGCAAACAAACAGTCACACACACACACACACACACACACACACACACACACACACACACACACACACACACAAACACACACACGTTTGGACGATGGAAAATACTGTGACGAGAAAAAACAGAAAATAATTTCAGTCTTCTGTTCCCAGTCAAGGCTTTATAGGAGTTTCCGCTGTAAGACAAATTCTGGACTTGGAAATCCCATCCCAAGTGTTCTTCATGGGAAAATCCTTGTATCATTTCCGATTCACCAGTTTCTGTCTGAAGATATACCTCTGTAAAGGTGATATACCTCTGTAAATGGGCGAGGTATCACACAGCACGCTTTGTCCATTACGGAAAGAAATGAAACGTGTAAAAAATAACTACATAGTCTCACAAATATTCCAAACCCCTCTAACACTCTCCCGACACGCCGACATTTGACTGACAAGAACCAGGAAGGGGCGAACTCTCAAACAGCACGCCAGATAACTTGGTCACTGAATGATGGATAAAAACTAATGCATACGGTGGCAGTATATTTAGTGGGTGGTTACTTCAGGCGTGTGCAATGTTCGAAAAGTTTAATTAATTAAGGATTAAAACTTTTTATTTATTATTTTGAGCTTTTCCTCATTACAGACGTTTATCTCCAATATAATAATTTACTTGGAAATTACAATATAAACAATAACCGTTCTTAAACTATATTCTCAAAATATTTCTCCAGGTGTTTCGATCTTGTGTGTCTTCTTCCTCTGCACCCATTCTAATCATTGTGTACATTTTGGATTCAGGTGGTCATAGGGCGTCCTCTTCTTCTCTCGGGTTCCCACTCCAGCATCAATTTTGGTATTCTGGTTTTCTCCATCCGTCGTACATGCCCGTACCACTGTAATTTCTTCCTATCCATTATGTCATATATTCTTTCTTTTATTTCCATTCTCCTTATTACTTCGGTGTTCCTTATCTTTTCTATTCTGGAGATTCTTGCCAATCTTCTCCAAAAGTCCATCTCTAGAGCTTGTAATTTTTTAATGTGCTGCATGTTAATTGTCCAGGTCTCCGTTCCATACAGAACCACACTCTCTAATATGGATTTGTATATTAATTTTTTAGTTCTGCTCATTACATCCCTGCTCCATAAGACTGAGTTAAACATCCCAATGACCCTCCGTCCGCTACTAATTCTTTTATTGATTTCTGATTCTGATTTTCCCTCGATTTCTAAAATGGATCCCAAATAACAGAAAGTGTTTATTTTTTTGATTTTCATTCCTTCAATGTGTAGCTCATCTGAATCATTAGTCAAGTATTCTGGTTTTTGGTAATTAATCTTCAAACCTCAAGTTTTGTGTGCTACTGCTACTTGATTGCACATATAGTTAGCATCCTCCCCATCTTGTGCTACGATTAATTGATCATCAGCAAACAATAAATCCCATACTATTACATTTACGAGACCATGTTCTAAGGCTAATATCTATGTAGATTTTAAATAATGATGGTAACATGGGACAGCCCTGTAAAAGGCCTTTGCTTGTTCTAAATTTCTGTGAAAATTTATTACCAACTTTCACTTGGCAAATGTTAGCTTTATACATCTGTTGTATTATTTTAATCAAGGAAGTGTTTATGTTTGCCATACGTAGTGCTCTCCAAAGTAATTTTCTTGGAACAGTATCATACGCTTTTTCTAGATCTATGTAAATTAATCCTATATTTTTTGATTTTTCCCTATGTTTCCCCAAAATCTGTCGTAATGTGAAACTATGGTCTACACATGATCTCCCAGCCGTGAATCCACATTGTTCTTCTTGTGTCCTAAAATCTTCTTCCTGTTTGTTTTTAATTACTTTCGCAAAAATTCTCATTAATGTGTTTGTAACACAAATTCCTCGAAAGTTTGAACAAATTTTGCGATCCCCTTTCTTAAATATTGTATCAATGTAACCTAGCTTCATCTCGTTGGGTATTGACTCTCCATGTATCATTTTGTTGAAGAGCTGTGTTATCAGTAGGATTAAAACTCAATGACATGAATCAACTCATTTTCTACTGTAAAACGGCAGTTCATTTACATGCAAATTGTTCCTAGAACCACAAGCAATTTATCATCAGCGGTGTCGTTCACTGGAAACCGACAGGGGATGTCAAATGACTGATAATAATGTTAGTGTGTTTCACTATTTTATTATTGTAATCCTTTCGTGCTCTGTCTAGAATAAACATATGGTAGAACAGCGGGAGAATATGTAGGGTGAGCATGAAGTCTACCCATGATTTCGAAAATCTATTTTTAAGGAATTACGTTATATAATGCTATGCCGTTTGTTGCAAATGGTAGTCTAAGTCATGAAGTTTTTAAGGCTACACTTTTACACAAGCATGTTGCACCTCTGTTACTGGAATTTCAACCATTGTTATTGTTTGAACAAGGATGTGAAAAGCCACTCTGGGGTTTAGTGATGGCTAGTTCTTGGATGAAACCTTTCCCGACGGGTGGATCAGTAGAGACGGACCACCACGTTCCCTATACGAAACACCTCTTTATGTTTTGTTGATAGAGTCAAGGATAAAGTGTTCATCTCACCAGTTCCCAAAGTGCAAACTCTTGCTGTAAAAATACGAGATGCTGTAGAACGGTGATGGAAGAGATGTTGGCAAAGACATGGAGGGAAATTGAGTCTAGCCTATACATATTGCCGGTAATAAACTGAACACGTGTTGAAGCGTATCCGTTAAAATGTTCATGACTTAAGCTACTATTTGCAGCACATCGCACAACTGTATCTAGGGTAGCTCCTTAGAAACAAAAATTGTAAGCAGAGAAAGACCTTACACTCACTTTTTTTCCTCCATCCGGGCTGATATTTTCATTTTTCTGACTATTGTCAGTGACACACAGTATGCAACGTGACTCGTAATATCAATGATTATTTTCTCTCAGTTTTTATATTTGTGTTTTACTTATGATTGAAATATAGAAAATTTTTCGTACTTATCGGTTTCACATTTTCTAAAAAATCACTTCAGGATTTTCTCTGCAACCAGCCTTCACAAAGTACACACGCTTTACATCGGAGCTGCGTGTGAATTACGGATATATTCCACACACTCAGGCCACTGAGGCAAAACGTGCAGCCGCATTCGTTGCCCAATACATCTGTAGTCCAGTCTACACCATGAGTGGGCGTAAATCAAAAGCTAGTGTCTTGTAATTATTTGCGATTGTTGAGTTTTTGCTCAGTTAGAATAAATATGTACAGCATAACATTTAATACAGTGCTCTAATGATAATTACTACCCATGCACTGTGAATAGAATTAACAAGCTGCTGCAAGTCGATTCATGACCACCATCGGCTTTGAGCCGCTTGTTGACCGTAAATTAGACTTCATACTCTTCTCCTTTGCAGTTAGTATGTCGACTGTCTGGCTCTAGTTATCGCTGAGATATGACCTGAGCTTTTAACGCTGTTATGTTTGAGATATAAGTATGCAGACTTCCTCGATCAGAATCATCTCTGTTAAATTCTTGCTGGGTGTTCTACCGTATCATCATACAAAATACTAAAACGACCTATGGTTCGGTAGTACACTCCTGGAAATTGAAATAAGAACACCGTGAATTCATTGTCCCAGGAAGGGGAAACTTTATTGACACATTCCTGGGGTTAGATACATCACATGATCACACTGACAGAGCCACAGGCACATAGACACAGGCAACAGAGCATGCACAATGTCGGCACTAGTACAGTGTATATCCACCTTTCGCAGCAATGCAGGCTGCTATTCTCGCATGGAGACGATCGTAGAGATGCTGGATGTAGTCCTGTGGAACGGCTTGCCATGCCATTTCCACCTGGCGCCTCAGTTGGACCAGCGTTCGTGCTGGACGTGCAGAACGCGTGAGACGACGCTTCATCCAGTCCCAAACATGCTCAATGGGGGACAGATCCGGAGATGTTGCTGGCCAGGGTAGTTGACTTACACCTTCTAGAGCATGTTGTGTGGCACGGGATACATGCGGACGTGCATTATCCTGTTGGAACAGCAATTTCCCTTGCCGGTCTAGGAATGGTAGAACGATGGGTTCGATGACGGTTTGGATGTATCGTGCACTATTCAGTGTCCCCCCGACGATCACCAGACGTGTACGGCCAGTGTAGGAGATCGCTCCCCACACCATGATGCCGGGTGTTGGCCCTGTGTGCCTCGGTCGTATGCAGTCCTGATTGTGGCGCTCACCTGCACGGCGCCAAACACGCATACGACCATCATTGGCACCAAGGCAGAAGCGACTCTCATCGCTGAAGACGACACGTCTCCATTCGTCCCTCCATTGACGCCTGTCGCGACACCATTGGAGGCGGGCTGCACGATGTTGGGGCGTGAGCGGAAGACGGCATAACGGTGTGCGGGACCGTAGCCCAGCTTCATGGAGACGGTTGCGAATGGTCCTCGCCGATACCCCAGGAGCAACAGTGTCCCTAATTTGCTGGGAAGTGGCGGTGCGGTCCCCTACGGCACTTCGTAGGATCCTACGGTCTTGGCGTGCATCCGTGCGTCGCTGCGGTCCGGTCCCAGGTCGACGGGCACGTGCACCTTCCGCCGACCACTGGCGACAACATCGATGTACTGTGGAGACCTCACGCCCCACGTGTTGAGCAAGTCGGCGGTACGTCCACCCGGCCTCCCGCATGTCCACTATACGCCCTCGCTCAAAGTCCGTCAACAGCACATACGGTTCAGGTCCACGCTGTCGCAGCATGCTACCAGTGTTAAAGACTGCGATGGAGCCCCGTATGCCACGGCAAACTGGCTGACACTGACGGCGGCGGTGCACAAATGCTGCGCAGCTAGCGCCATTCGACGGCCAACACCGCGGTTCCTGGTGTGTCCTCTGTGCCGTGTGTGTGATCATTGCTTGTACAGCCCTCTCGCAGTGTCCGGAGCAAGTATGGTGGGTCTGACACACCGGTGTCAATGTGTTCTTTTTTCCACTTCCAGGAGTGTATTTTCAGCGGCCTCCCTCGGGGCAGACTCGACGTCAGTTACCTTATTAATTGAAATTGTTATAATGACGCTGCTGTGCCCCTAGAAGGGTTTTAATGAAAATGTTGCAGATGCTGCACCTTTCTGTCTTTCGACTGTTGTCAGTCGCCTAGTGAGCAAGTGAAGTGACATTCTGGTTAAAATGATATACGTCATAATGTTACTATATTTAACATTACTTCTTAACTGCTTTAGACAACATAAACAGTTTATTAACGACTAAATAAAAGGAATGGCACATGTAAATATAACATATTATTTCAGGATCGGCCGTATTGGCCAGACTCTGTGGCAACTGACTTAAGTTAAAAAAAAAAAAAGGTTCAAATGGCTCTGAGCGCTATGGGACTTAACATCTATAGTCACCAGTCCCCTAGAACTTAGAACCACTCAAACCTAACTAACCTAAGGACATCACACAACACCCAGTCATCACGGGGCAGAGAAAATCCCTGACCCCGCCTGGAATCGAACACGGGAACCCGGGCGTGGGAAACGAGAACGCTGCCGCACGACCACGAGCTGCGGGCACTTACGTTTCACATGCACTAAACTGCGAAAGGATTCTGGACACGGTCTGTGTGTGAGGCCATTTGAGGAGATACAACTATCGGATCACTTCGTCAACATTCTATCAGAATGAGTCACCAGAGAGAACTGACTGAGTTACATCAGGACACGATGTACGAGTTGGCAACTTAGATTTGTAAAGGAGAAATTACCTGATTAAAATCATTCATTCTGCCCTTACATCTGTGCTCATAATGTGCAAACTCTTGTGAAGTGGCTGGTAGTTGGAGCTTAGCATGGTACAAAATATTATGGTTTCTTTCCTTTCCAATCGCGTTTGAAACACAGGATGAATGAGCTTAAATGCCCCTGTCCGCGCGGTATTAATCTTCTCTTGATCGACCATGGGTAAAGATACGCAGGTTCACTTAATGCTCGTTCTCGAGGCGTTGTGAGTAGACGTTCACGAGATAATTGGCATGTGTCTTAAATTGACGGCCAATTTATTTTTTTCGACTTTTTCGTGGTGCTTTGCAGTGAGTCACACAAACTACGACCATTCGTTCCGCCATTCTTTCTGCATGTTCATTGTATCTTGTTAGTCCTATACAGTATGGGTCCCACACACTTGTGGAATTTTCTACCATGTGACACACAACTGATTTGTTAACTGCCTCCTTTCTGGACTGACTGTGTTTTCCCTATAACCTACGAGTGAAACGAAGTTTGGTTCCTGACAGGCCTACATTTATTCTAAGACATCATTACAATTCATATTCGTACATACTGTAGGAGACAACTGATTCCAATTAAGACTCTTCGATTTGGACATACGATACTATTTTTCTACGTTCAATGAAGTATAGAATCGTACATTTCTGAACATTTACTTGGCTAAAATACGTGGAAACCAGGTCTCTGCATATGAAAGGAAGTAACGAAAGGCTATCAAACTTTCGTCCAGTTTTACTTTTGCCAGTACACTGGAAAATTTTAGGAAATATAATATAAAAGCGGCTTCTTAATCATCTGACTGCAAATAACATCTTGTCAGAGTCATAGTCTGGATTTCTAAGGGTTCTGATGTTAAAAAGTCTATTTTCACGTACAGCGAGAATGTGTGTGTGTGTGTGTGTGTGTGTGTGTGTGTATGTGTGTGTGTGTGTGTGTGCGTGCGAGGTGTGTGTGTGTGTGTGTGTGTGTGTGTGTGTGTGTGTGTGTGTGTGTGTGTGTCTATTGTGTATTCAACCGGGGACCTAGCCCTTTGTGGTACACAACCCCGCAACAAGCCACAGAAGTCCATCTATCTCACCGTCGCCCCACACCGAACCCAGGGCTATTGTGAGGTTCGGCCGCCAGTGGACCCCCTGGGAACGCCTCATACCAGACGAGTGTAACCCTTAGTGTTTGCGTGGTATAGTAATGACGGTGTACGCGTACGTGGAGACGGTGTTTGCGACATAATGTAACTGAGGTGGAATAAGGGGAACCAGCCAGCTTTCGCCGTGTAGATGGAAAACTGCCTAAAAACCATCCACAGGCTGGCCGGCACACTGCGCTGCTAGATGGCAGGGTTGTCGAGAATGTACTTAATTCATTAGGCTATAAAATACAGGCTAGTGGTATATTCTGTGAATCAGAATTTTATTATCAGTAAAGTACAGTATTATGGTGTTACTGGAAATACCGTAAAATGGTACAGATCATGTACTTCTGGCTAGAGACAAACTGTGTGAGAAGGAAAGAGTGCAGTATTAAGCTAAGAGTCATTATCTAACCGGAAACTAATTATATATGGTCTCCCACACGGTACCGTCTTACGGTTCTTACATTTTGTTGTATACGTTAATGAAATTTTGTTGTAAACGTTAATGACTCATCCACAGCAACATTACCACATGCCAGGTAGTGAAGTCTTAGAAAGATTGGTTAATGAAATACTATTGGACGTTAATTTACCCCTAAATTTTGAAGAGAATCAATATATGCATTACAGAAGAAACAATAGGCTTGCCCCACTATATGTCTAAAATATGAAAGCAAGTAGATAGAAGACGTTGTTGGTGTTATATTCTCGGGATTATAACTTAATAATAAATTGTTATGTGTTTGGAAAGGGTGGCGGAATCTATTTTCTAGTTTAGGACAAGAGAAAATCATTTTGTGGTACCTTGTTTATGAGAAATGAAATAAGAGGGATATGGCTGAGAATCAATATTTTGAAATCGCTATTCTGTTGGAAACCACAATTTTGAAACATCTTGGAAATTAAATAATTAATTGAAACGTAGTAATTCTACAATTCAGAGGCTGCCTAGCCATTTCTGCCTCGTGTACAGGGTAAGTCAGCTGCCCCAATTTATGGGTGTTTTGCAATCCACAATGACTTCATATTCTCTCGTGCATTATGCGCAGACTATTAGTCTTCAGAAAAATGAATAGGACCTTCATGTAGGAAATTTCATGTAATTAAATTTTGTACTGTGATACGTTTTCACTAGACGTCGTAGTTTTCGAATTATTCAAGAAAAGCCAACAAAAACAACTTTTACAAGCGTTTTTCTAGAATGTCACAAAAACCGTGGCCTCCAGGGAAAACGTAACCCAGAACAAAATTTAACTGCATTAAATAGCCTACAAAAAAATCCTGTTCATTTTTCTGCAGGACTAATAGTTTGTGTTTAGCGAGAAAGAGGCTATGAAAATCTCGCATGCGGCTTTTGAAGGTCTCGAGGGCACCCGAATCACCCTGTGTATACTTAACCAGGCAAGTCATCTGCAACGCAGGCGAACCATATGAGAAAGTTCACGCCTAGCTTAAAAATTACCTTAAAAATTACGTGATCATGTGAGAAAGATGGCGGATGTTTATTTTGATGCTTAGAATATCTGTAGTGGTGGTTTTTTGGGTTGTCGTAACTGGGAGGTAGCTGTCTACGAATTATTATTACTTTTTACTAGAGTTTTTATGCCAGTAGTATGGTGACTCAGTTATTAGATATGGTTTGCACAAGTGATACAGGCTATGTGTTTCCAGTTTTCAGTGCTTTAGTGTTCAGACCACCTGAGAATCCGGAACCCAGTAGCAGGACCAACAAAAATTTGTTTTTTACAGTTTCGCGTAATTATTGACAGAATTTAAAAATTTAAAATTCTGTCATAATCTACTCATCCAGTTTAACACAATAAGAAAAGTTTACAGTTAGAAACTGTGTATTTGTGTTAAGGCAGTGAAATTGACGCCTCACAAATTCTCTGACTTCGCTCATTGAGCCGTATGAGAGCACTTTCCGACTTGCATCAAGTTTAGACATAATTTCGAAACATTACGAAACACTTTCTCGTTGACACCCGCCCCCATCCTCCCTCATCCACAAAATGATGAAAGAAAAAATAGTTTATCGCTTGATGCAGTAAAACTTCGGTATCAGACGTGACGTTTTAACTCATTACTGTATTCGCAACAAAGTTTGAAGACGGTATCCATACATACCGCTGAACATACCTGCGAAGTCACATCATTGTACAACATATAATAAAGGAGATATGAAGTCATAGATATTTAGATGTGTGAAAAACTAGCTTCTGTTTCAAATGGAGCAAGTGAAACTTCGTCAGGCACGACGTTTTTATGTATTACTTCCTTACTACCAACTCCATTGGCAACATTGTTTGCAACCAGTACCTAAATATATCAGTGAATTTCCCTGTAAAATTATATCGTTGTACGAGAGACAGTTTAGGAAATATGACGTCACGAACACTGAGATGCGCTAATAATTGTATGCACTTAAAGTGTAGTGCAAATTACCCAGAATTTATTCATCTAGTATTTCATAATGAGACCACTTAGCGACTTCCAACAAACTCAACGTAATCTCGAATCTTTTCGAAACTTTTTCTGGCTTGCATACTGAATGTCAAATGTTTAACGCATTAACTCATTTGTAAAGTAAGCAGACGTTTGAAGCCTTTATAGACGGGACTTCGATTGTTTGAGAAATCGGAGGCTGGCCTGTCTTATTGTAAAGTTTATGTTTGTATTTCACAGGCACGCTGAATGACAGTCGCCGAAGATTGACTGACGTATTTCTGAATTTATTTGAATTGGGCGGAGTGTTTGTAACATTGCTTTTAAATGTCGCCACTAGTTATCTCGGGTAAGTAATAGAACGTTTCTCTCTTCATTTCACACATTCGTAAAACTTCTCTGGTTTTACTAATAATCGAGGAAATAGATTCGTACTTCCCTGATAGAACAGCTTCGAACCCAACCAAAGCTTGCTGCTCCCGCCAAAAACTAACATGGGAAGTAAGGCCATATTGTGACCAAACCGTCGGCCGATGCTGGTCTGGTGACTGTTGATTGCGCCACTGCGAATACACCCTAATGGTAACGACAGGGAAGGAGGAGCGCTGGTGGCGCCAGCTGCGCTACTTACCGATGGTGGTGATGAGCGTGAGCGAGTAGAGGAAGGACGAGGAGAAGGACCAGCGGTGGTGGTGGCCGCCGTAGCCGTAGGCGCCGCCCCCGGCCGCTCCGCCCCCGCCGCCCCCCGGCCGCAGCACGCCGCCTCCGCGCAGGTTCCGCACCAGAGTATCCTGTGGGCGCGACCAGCACTCAGTTATCACCAGCAACACCACAGCTGCGAAGCGAACAGAATCACACCGCTTCCCTGCTGCCGATGCCGAATAAGGAGGCCAAACAGCTAAGGTCGTCAGCCTCCTGTTCACCCCCACAGCACAGATATCCTCGGTGTTACAAAGCAGCTTAAATCACTTAAAAAAGCCAAGGCCTCCGATCCAGATTGCATACCACTCAGGTTCCTTTCAGAGTATGCTAAGAGAACAGATCCATATTTAGCAATTATATACATCCGCTCGCTCACAGAAAAATTCCGGCCGGGGTGGCCGAGCGGTTCTAGGCACTACAGTCTGCAACCGCGCGACCGCTACCGTCGGAGGTTCGAATCTTGCCTCGGGCATGGATGTGTGTGATGTCCTTAGGCTAGTTAGGTTTAAGTAGTTATAAGTTCTAGAGAACTGGTGACCTCAGAAGTTAAGTCCCATAGTTCTCACAGCCATTTTTTTAAAACTAAACATCTGAGGTCATCAGTCCCCTATAACGTAGAACTACTTAAACCTAACTAACCTTATGACATCACACACATCCATGCCCGAGGTAGGATTCTAACCTGTGACTGTATCAGTCGCGCGGTTCCGCACTGAAGCGCCTAGAACCGCTCGGCCATAGCGGCCTTCAGTAGGAAGTTGTAAGGTGGCTTAATTATTCGTGTAGCGCCACCTTATATATTTTATTCATGTTTAACACGATGGGAGGTAAAGCGCCAGGCGACTAGGAAGCGCTCGTGCAAAGAAAGACGCTGTGCCTACACGGAGGACTTCAGTTTTTTCTTAAAGAAAGTGGAAGTTGGAAGTTTTTTGCGAGAACTGCATGTCAGAGCGACTCAACGGCTTCTCTGGAACTTGGTTGTGCCCCCACCCACAAAATAAACAAAAAGTCTTACTCTTGCTGGCGCTGTGACGAAATCTTGAAATTGGGGCGCTGGTCGCAATCTCAGCAAAACTTGGCTAAAGACTGGATGGAGCTCGGAATCACTACCGTGGACTCCTTGGAGCTTTTCCAAAACTTCCGAGAGAAATTAGAATTTCAGTTTAGACAGCACTCTAACTTCTGCCTCCACGAACGACGCTCTCGCTGGCAGCCTCACGGGTCGCACACGCGAAGATGGAGGCAGCACGCTATTAACTGCTGCTCACAGCCGGCGTGCACGCTGCCGAGTACTGGAAGTTTATTTGGTGAGATTCGCCCAGCAACTCTTTTCCGTGGCATAGTTCAAGGGGTGCGGTATTTTTTAACTTTGCGGAGTTAGTCGTTTCAGTAACTGATGACCACACTTGGTTGTTTGATTTTTAGGATGCACTTTGCATCTGTGAACGGTGTTTGTTCTTCCAAGTTCACTTTCCAGTAACGCTTTCTGATATTCTCTTCGCTTGACCAGTGCCAATATTCATTATGCGATCCCAAAATTAGTACCAAGATCGAAACTGCACATGGCTGTTCTCTACCTTCGTATTCACTGCTATCTTATTGAAGGTTTTCCCATCTGAATGCTCGTTAAGGGAAATAAATACAATCTTTTTCTAACACACGTATGTCATCTGATCTGGCGATGAACTTCCGTTGAAAAACAGCCCAGTCTCGACGTCCCCATGCAGTCGTGACTGACAGTGTCTTGGGCCAACACGGGAACACGCAGAAGCCGTCTGCCCCGGAACCCCATGTTCAGCAATGCGCTCTGATCAGTACGCTCCGAAACACTTGTGCCTGCAGCGGCACTGTGTTCTGCTGTTAGATCTACCATACATCGACTCCTGCCCTGTATTACACAGTGGGAAGTTTCCGACCTCCGAGATCTGTGATGAGACATAGACGCCCAATACCTTGTTGCCTGCTCCTGGTTTCAGCGTCCTTCAACCACTTCGCATAGATGCTCACGACATGGGCACACGAAGAGCAGACCAGCTTCGCCGTTTATCAGATCCTTGTTCCCAGACGACAATCTGCACTTTTGTCAGAATCACTGGTATCAGTGGATTTCCCCGTCTGCGGCGTGCGAGTTCTTCGCTCCCTCGATTATCTTCTTTCCCTACCGCGTCAAGTGACAGTTGCGTCACCACGTGGCTTTCAGTCGCGAGGTGAGCAGTGTTTTCAATGTTTTTGTTGATCAGGTGTGGAAGTACACAATAGTAGACGCAAAAACCGTTTCCGTAAACATGGTTCCGCGAATGAGCCCTTTTGATAGAAAACTGTTAATGCGTTATTGCCAGTCAACTTCAGAATGAAGCGTTCTCGTACTTAGTACAAATACATTTGAAATGTAAACATTTGGATTAAGTCCCCATCACACTGGCCTCACATTCTAACCACGACCCAGTTTCTGGGACCCTGGTGAGTTACACGCATGACTGGGCAAAGGCACCTTTTACTGCTTACGCCAGATGGCTCCAAGATGGGTAGCCCAACAGGGCATGTGCCTTGGCCTCCAAGATCACTTCAATAACGGAAAGTCAAATCCGCACTAGCTGTGGTAGAACAGAACTGAAGCAGCGAGCGGTACAGATTTCGCCAAATTTACAGAATGATCAGAGAGTGGCAGAAAGAAATCTCAATGCACAGACAAGTATTGTACTTCATACGAATTCTAGAACGACACTTGAAACACCTCCTCTAATAGTTGCGAATGCATAGTAAGTCGTAATACGTTACGCGCAGAAGTAGTGTTTAGATAGGCTGGCCCTGGTGGCCGAGCGGTTCTAGGCACTTCAGTCTGGAACTGCTCGACCGCTACGATCGCAGGTTCGAATCCTGCCTCAGGCATGGATGTGTTTGATGTTCTTAGGTTAGTTAGGTGTAAGTAGGTCTAAGTTCTAGGGGAAAGATGACCTGAGATGTTAAGTCCCATAGTGCTCAGAGCCATTTGAACCATTTGTTAAGATAGCTCACTGGTGAAATACATTACAATCGAGTCTCTTTATCTAATTGAGGGGCAGACCAGCCAGTATATAAAAAATCGGACAGTGCTGTGTTTTCAGTAGACAACCATTAACAGCAGATTGGGTCGGCCACGAGAGTTCAGTGGACTAGTCGCTGAATGTAGCTCGACCAACAAATACATCAGCGACGTTTCAGCACTACTAGACCTGCTCAAATCGACTTTAACCGATGTGTTTGTAGAGTGTAAACGTGAAGGAACAGCAACAGCTAAACCAAGAGCAAGGAGATATACACTGACGAACAGGGACCATCGAGCGTTGTGGAAGGTGTTTGTGAAACATTGCAGAAAATCAACGGAGGGAATCACTCCTGACTTCCATAGTGGTACTAGCAGTCCAGCTAGCACAATTATTGTGCGTAGGGAGTTCAAAAGAATGGGATACAACAGTCAAGCAACTCGAAGTAGGCTACACATTTGTGCATCCAGTGCGAAGGGACGCTTTAGGTGGTGTAAACAGTGACGCTACTGGGCAGTGGATGACTGGAAGGGAGTGATTTCAAGTGATGGACTACGCTATACTATATGGCAAGCCAAGGAAAGAACTTGGCTTTGGCAGATGCTTTGAGAACGTTACGTGCGACAACTTCTGGTGCTAAAAGTGACGTACAGATTAAGTGGTGTTACAGCATGGGGATGTTTTCCGTAGTTAGGATGTCGTACTCTTATGGCACTTATTAAAATGATAAATGTGAGATGATATGAACACATTTTACAGCGTTGCGTAGTGACTACAGTAGAAGAAATGTTTGGGGACGATGACTGTATCAGAATGAAGAAGTAGCCTGTCATAAATCAGCATCTGTGAGGCAGTAATCTGGAGCAGTAACTCCTCTGAAAATGATGGACTAGTCTGCTGAGAGTCCCGACCGGAGCCCAAAGGAACACCTTTGGGATAAGTTAGAACGTCGTCTTTCCTCGAGACATCAGCGTCCAACAGCACTATTTTTCGGCTCATCAGGATGTTTCGGGCTGTTACTTCTCCACAGACAATTAGACACCCCTGAAATGTTCCCAGCAGAGTTCAACCCCATAAAAGTGAAGGATGGACAGACCCTACTCTTAATGGCCACTAACAGGTGGCCAAACACTTTCGAACACACACTGTACATTAGTTGCCGTTCCTCGAACTCTTGATTCAGCAGCTGTTATTCTAGAGACTACTGTAGTGAGAGAGCTGAGATGTCGGGTTAAGGGTGGTGCGCCCGCGCGGCTGACTTGCCTGGAACTTGAGCACCTCCTGCGCGGCGAGGCGCGTCCAGTTGTCCTTGTAGAGGATGTTGAGGTCCTCGGTGATGGACCAGAGCTTCTCGACGGTGCGCGAGCGGATGTCGTCGTCGACTCCCGCGGCGTGCTTGGACGGCGACGCCGGCGGCTGCGGCGGCTGCTGCGGCGACGACAGCCCGCCCTCCAGGGCCATGAACGTCACGGCTCCCAGAAGCGTGTAGCCCAGCACCTGAGGGACAAACAGAGCACTTTTCCTGCCTGCGTCACTAGCATACTTCTCAAACTTTCTACACTTCAATTAACCTTGGAATGCCGTGTTTCGCTGACAGTACATGTAATTATATTTGACTCTCACTGCACACTCTATATCTACATCTACATCTACATGGATACTCTGCAAATCACATTCAAGTGCCTGGCAGAGGATTCATCGAACTACCTTCACAGTTGTCTATTATTCCAATCTCGTATAGCGCACGGAAAGAATGAACACCTATATCTTTCCGTAGAAGCTCTGATTTCCCTTATTTTGCCGTGGTGATCGTTCCGCCCTACGTAGGTGAGTGTCAACAAAATATTTTCGCATTCGGAAGAGAAAGTTGGTGATTGGAATTTCGTGAGAAGATTCCGTCGCAACGAAAAACACCTTTCTTTTAATGAATTTCGAGCCCAAATCCTATATCATTTCTGTGACACTGTCTCCCATATTTCGCGATAATACAGAACGTGCTGCCTTTCTTTGAACTGTTTCGATGTACTCTGTCAGTCCTACCTGGTAAGGATACCACACCGCGAACCAGTATTCTAAAAGAGGACGGACAAGCGTAGTGTAGGCAGTCTCCTTAGTAGGTCTGTTACATTTTCTAAGTGTCCTGCCAATAAAACGCAGCCTTTGTTAGCCTTCCCCACAACATTTTCTATGTGTTCCTTCCAATTTAAGTCGTTTGTCATTGTAATACCTAGGTATTTAGTTGAATTTACGGCTCTTAGACTGATTTATCGTGTAACCGAAGTTTAACGAGTTCCTTTTATTACTCATGTGTATGGCCTCACACTTTTCGTTATTTATGGTTAACGGCCACTTTTCGCAACATTCAGAAATTTTTTCTAAATCGTTTTGTAGTTTGTTTTGATCGCCTCATGACTTTATTTGTCGATAAATATCTGCGGCATCTGCAAACAATCGAAGACGGCTCCTCATATTGTCTCCCAAATCGTTTATATAGATAAGGAACAGCAAAGGGCCTGTAACACCTACTTTGGGGAACGCCTGAAATCACTTCTCTTTTACTGGATGACTTTCCGTCAGTTACTACGAACTGTGGCCTCTCTGACAGGAAATCGCAAATCCAACACATAACTGAGACGATATTCCATAAGCGCGCAATTTTACTACGAGCCGCTTGTGTGGTACAGTGTCAAAAGCCTTTCGGATATCCAGGAATACGGAATCGATCTGAAATCCATTGTCAATAGCACTGAGCACTTCAAGTGAATAAAGAACTAGTTGTGTTCCACAGCAACGATGCTTTCTAAACCAATGTTGACTGTGTGTCAATAGACTGTTTCCTTCGAGGTAATTCATAACGTTCGAACACAATATATGTTCTAAAATCCTGCTGCATATCGACGTTACCGATATGGACCTGGAATTCAGTGGATTACTCATACTCCGACGGATCGCTGTCAGGTCCCATAGAGAATTTTCGAGTGATCTGTTCCTAGCCACAACTTATATGAGATCGCCTGAGCAAAGAATATTTGTCGGTCTTGGCGGTCTAGCAGCTAAGCGCTTCGTTGGAAACCAGCACGTCTAGAGATTGAACCCCAGTCCGTTCTTGGATATTTCAACCTGCGTGTTTTCCTAGCCTTGACCGTTTTCCCAGGTTGGATGATTGTGGTGGGTTATGGACAGGCAAGTCGCGAAAATGGGAGTCCAATTGAGAGACTTCCAGGAGGCCAGCGAGCCACGCAAAATTGTTGTTGTTATTTCTACACAGTTCCGCACTGTCGGTTAATGAACCAAATATTAACTTATTGAGTATGGTTTACATTTGCGAATGAGATCAGGACTTCATTGCATATAGAAGGCAGCACTTTGTTCCTAATGGGACGAAATCGAGAATTGTAAAGGTAATTTCTGGAGTATGCAGATGGAGTGTTGCAGGCCCCGCCTGTTGACAATATGCAGGGTATATTCCGTGATTCACATTACTTGCTTGGGGGTTTGTGGGGCGGACTTTGTATATAAACTTTTGATAAGGGCTCAAATTGGAAATGTATCTTTTGGATGTGAAAGAAGCTTTAATCAAGGATCATTCAAATATCCCGCTTCACGGTTGTCACACAGTGGAGACAATGAGGTCTGAACTGGATGGTTTGCATCATACTTAGCGCCCCTCCTATTCGTAGGACAAGATGAATGTGCGAATCGTGCTTTCATACACATTGTCCACAAACTCCCGTGCGTGTTCCTGGAAGACCACGGTCAAACCTCTGGTAGCAAACGAATCAATTTCTCCCAGACATTGTTGTAAGCCAGCTGTAACATCGACGAGATAAATTTTAGCTAAAGTGCGACGAGAGGAAATAATACCTCTAACAGTTATAAACATTATCTAGCCGAGAGATAGAAAAACAGCGAGACAAAACAAAACGGTTATAAATATTAATTATTTATATTATTTTATGATGTAATTGGACATATCGATGTGTATCATATAAAGACAATGATAATTTTAAAAACCTTTTATGATCTGCGTTCCTCTTCTTTGTTTTTACCTCTTTTTGGTTGGCTTTTGTAGGTTGCCGACGCAAGACGCATATCAAACAGAGGTCTGTTAAGAAATTGTAATTATTTGTTAATTATTACCTGAGAATAAAGTTCTGTGTGAATAAATATTTGTAACTTTACTTCCTCTCCCAATAAGCATTATCTGCGTTAATTATTTTTTTCCGCTGCAAGGAGCGCAGCCATTGATGATAGCGATTTGTATCGCATTTTTATCTGTGTTTCAGACGAAAATATCAAAGGTTTGCTTCATGAAAATTAGTCTAAATAGAGCACAATATAAAAGTAAAATTTAATAAGCATTAATTCAATACTTATCCTTTTAAAAGGAAATTTGCCCTAACAACAGAAAGTCTCTGTCAATTATCTGCCGCCATCTTAACAATTATCTCAGCGGCAAATTCAAATTACGCAACTCTGCAGACATAAATGGCGAAGCTATTAAAAATGTGTAAAAATAAATGTGCATCGGTGGTCCCGAACTCATTTTAATGAAAATAATTCGAATCAGATTGGTTCTTTAAAAAACAGTGCTCATAACAAGATCTATATAACAAACTTTTCTTGCTGATGTATGGTGCCGAAATTAATTACGCACAAGTTTCGAAGAATATTGTTTCGGGTAACATACGTCAGTGTTGTGCGCGGCTGATAATCGGTGGGTTTAATGATCATTTTGCTGAAGATAACTTTTTCTATCATAATCAATAGCTATATAGAATCTGTTGTATGAACTGTGATTTAGTGACACTTACACAGATTACAGACAACACATTAACACAACGTAACTTGGATTTCTTTAGCAACTTGACCAAATCTTTAGCCGGGAGAAAAAAGTAGTTTGTAATTACTGACTGTAATGAAATAACATTATCATTTTCATTTACAAATTAGTTAAATACCAAAACACTGAATAACACAGAGGACGCCACACAGCGCCTCCCAAGCTGGGGATAATCACCCCCAAGGGTAAAATGAAATTTTCTGGGGGGTAAAAATAGGAACGATCCGACTGAAGTTCACTCATGAATTCAAATTATTTAAAAAAAGTCTGTAGAAGATCACTACCTCCGTACCACTAACACTGCCAAATCAAGATTAAGATGGTGCCACGTGATGATATCGGAAAAAATGCCAAGAAAGAAGAGTACCACTACATCTTTATAGTATTGCCATTTAGGTGGGTGATTATAACACATGACACGACGCGGCAGAAGGCACGTGGTATGTATTAACGACATTACTTGAAATTCGCGAGTAATCAGCGATGCCAAGTAGCCGCAACTGGCCAGTTGGATGGTGCCACACATTCATTATTGGCTGCTCTTAGTTGACGGCTTGCTCGTTGCTCTTCTTTCTGCATCCGATCTCACTACCGTTTCTACGTATTTCTTATTGGTAGACCGGAAACAAAATCACGTGAGTTAAATTTTCCTACTTAAGTGCCGACTACTGATTAAGAAACTGCTGTTTTACAGCACCGGCAGTTGTATACTATTTGACATAAATAGTAGAGCTGTAGTGCCACTGAGCATTAATTATAGACGTACATTATAGGCATCGGTACAACGCTATAGTCTAAAAATTACTAGACAATAAGGACGGACCTGAATTCCACATGTGTTTCAGTTGTAAAATTTGTTTCAAGCTAACGTTTTACCTACAGATCAAAAAACGTGCACACACAGATCTATGATGCCATACATGTACATAAACATGTTGCAAGCTTGTGAAGTCAAGGAAGTTTAGAACGACGAAAATCCTTATAGAAGTCTATGAGGCAAATTTCTTACAACATTAACACGAAAAGAGAAAGTCTTCCCTATCATCACATTGCGGTGAGTGGCCAAGTCGCCTCTCAGAAGGTCTGATCTCGACATGTAGCTCGTGACAACATTCCTCTCGTAAGGCTCAGCATGCACTGATTTTTTTCTTCAGAATCATTGCTATGATAGTTTGTCATGGACTGTTTGTAGCAGACGGTTCCGCCCTGTCACGCAAAGAATCGTGTCCTACTTAGATTTTGATTCAAGAAAAGCAGATAACTGAAAGTTGCTTCTTCTACTGTGCTGCTGCAAAAGTTTCCTTATGTAACGAAGCAAACCTGTATCTGTTGCTGAAATAGTTTTCCGGAAAATTTTACACTCTTTGTATAAAAATTAGAAACCACACACTTTGGATTCTCGTGATTCTTCGTTATGAAGTCGTTTTCAAACTTCTGCAAGACAATTACTTTGTAAAAATATATCATTATTTCGCAGCTTAATGTCAAACAATGCAGCTTGATGATGTGGCTATATTTTCGTTATTGGTCTTGTTTATTACGATACTTAGAAGTAACATACTGCCCCTTGTTCGAGGAACTGACATTGAATTATGAGCGCAAAGAGCGACTGCAATCCGATGGAAGCAGAGATTGCCACTTAGACTGTCATCCTTATTCGAAAAGTGTTCCCTAAACCTCACTAGAAATCTTTCGATGTAGGAATTCATCTGCAAGAAATTTTCCATCTTCATTTTTAATGTGTCAGGAAGACCGCTCCAATATCTATTTCCTTCTTTAAGAAACGAATTCAACAGTGTTTATGAGCAACGTTGTCATTTTCCGGTTGGAGCATTTCAGGTTATACACTACTGTATACAGAATGTAGCTAACATTTTGAAATAAAAGTTTATTGTTATAGTAGACCTATATCACTCTCTACCGAACGGAGATTTGTTTACCGATCACATGGTTCAAATGGCTCTGAGCACTATGTGACTTAACTTCTGAGGTCATCAGTCCCCTAGAACTTAGAACTACTTAAACCTAACTAACCTAAGGACATCACACACATCCATGCCCGAGGCAGGATTCCAACCTGCGACCGTAGCAGTCGCGCGGTTCCGGACTGAATGCCTAGAACCCCTAGACCAACGCGGCCGGCTCCAGAAAAGTCATTATACTCGAACATAATACTTGTTCCAAAATTCTACAACTGATCGAAATATAGGTCTATAGTTCTGCACATCTGTTCTACGTCCCTTCTTGAAAACGGGATGACCTGTGCCCTTTTCCAATCCTTTGGAAGGCTACGCCCCTCTAGAGACCTACGGTACACCGCTGCAAGAAGGGGGGCAAGTTCCTTCGCGTACTCTGTGTAAAATCGAACTGGTATCCCATCACGTCCAGCGGCCTTTCCTCTATTGAGCGATTTTAATTGTTTTCTATCCCTCTGTCGTCTATTTCGATATCTACCATTTTGTCATCTGTGCGACAATTTAGAGAAGGAACTAAAGTGCAGTCTTCCTCTGTGAAACAGCTTTGGAAAAGACATTTAGTATTTCGGCCTTTAGTCTGTCATCCTCTGTTTCAGTACCATTTTGGTCACAAAGTGTCTGGACATTTTGTTTTGATCCACCTACCGCTTTGACATAAGACCAAAATTTCTTATGATTTTCTACCACGTCAATACATAGAGCTTTACTTTCGAATTCATTGCACGCCTCTCGCATAGCCCTCCTCATACTACATTTCGCTTCGCGTAATTTTTATTTGTGTGCATGGCTTTGGCTATGTTTATGTTTGCTGTGAAGTTCCCTTTGCTTCCGCAGCAGTTTTCTAACTCGGTTGTTGTATCACGGTGGCTCTTTTCCTACTCTTGCGATCTTGCTTGGCACATGCTCATCTAACGCATATTGTACGATGGCTTTGAAGTTTGTCCAGTGATCCTTAACACTATCTGTACTTGAGACAAAACTTTTGTGTTGTGCCGTCAGGTACTCTGTAATCTGGTTTTTGTCACTTTTGCTGAACAGAAAAATCGTCCTACCTTTTTTAATATTTCTATTTACGGCTTAAGTCATCGATGCAGTAACCGCTTTATGATCGCTGATTCCCTGTTCTGCGTTAACTATTTCAAATAGTTCGGGTCTGTTTGTCACCAGAAGGTCTAATATGTTATTGCCACGCGTCGGTTCTCTGTTTAACTGCTGAAGGTAGTTATCAGATAAAGCACTTAAAAAAATTTCACTGGATTCTTTGTCCCTGCCACCCGTTATGAACGTTTGAGTCTCCCAGTCTATATCCGGCAAATTACAATTTCCACCCAAAACTATAACATGGTGGGGAAACCTACTCGAAATATTTTACAAATTATCCTTCAGGTGTTCAGGCACAACAGCTGCTGAGCTAGGGGGCCTACAGAGACATCCAATTACCATATCTGAGTCTGCTTTAACAGTGACCTTCACCCAAATTATTTCCCATTTCGAATCTCCGTCAATTTCCTTCGATACTATTGCACTTCTTATCGCTATAAACACGCCTCCCCCTTCACTGTCCAGCCTGTCTCGGCGGTATACATTCCAATCTGAGTTTAGGATTTCATTACTGTTTACGTCTGGTTTCAACCAACGTTCTGTCCCTAGTACTATATGGACGTTGTGACCGTTTATTAATGAGAGCAGTTCTGGGACCTTTCTAAAGACGCTCCTGCAGTTTACTACTAGCACATTAATATTGTTATTCCCTGTTGCATTTTGCCTACTCCTACCTTGCAGCGTCTCAGGAGGCGTCTTGTCGGGCCTAGGGAGGTAGTTCTCTAACCTAAAAAACCCCCATTTGCACTTCACACGTACTCCGCTACCCTCGTAGCCGCTTCCGGCGTGTAGTGCACGCTTGACCTATTCAGGGGGACCCTACATTTCTCCACCCGATAGTGGAGGTTGAGAAATTTGCACCCCAGACCTCCGAAGAATCGTCTGAGCCTCTGGTTTAAGCCTTCCACTCGGCTCCAAACCAGAGGACCGCGATCGGTTCTGGGAACGATACTACAAATAGTTAGCTCTGATTCCACCCCGCGAGCGAGGCTTTCCGCCTTCACCAACTCCGCCAATCGCCTGTACGAACTGAGGATGACCTCTGAACCCAGACGGCAGGAGTCATTGGTGCCGACATGAGCAACAATTTGCAGTCGGGTGCACCCAGTGCTCTCTATCGCCGCCGGCAGGACCTCCTCCACATCTCGGATGAGACCCCCCGGCAAGCAGACAGAGTGAATACTGGCCTTCTTCCCCTACCTTTCCGCTATTTCCCTAAGGGGCTCCATCACACTCCTAACGTTGGAGCTCTCAATAACTAATAAACCCATCCCCCGTGTGCCAGCTCGGACCTTGCTGAAGGAGCGGCCACATGTTCACTCACAGACAGAGCGGGCGATGCCACACGGCCAACCTTCACATTTACCCTCCGCCTCGTGCGCCGCGAACGCCGCTGAACCCGCCACTCCCCATTGGGGAGAGGGTGGCCCAACCGCGCCCGGTACCCGCGAAAATGTCTCGACAGCAGGGACAGTGAGTGAAGCATGTAACACCTGGGGTGTACCATACGATGCACCATACACCCCACTGCTGCTACACTCCGAGGCAGCAACCTGAAGACGGCTGACCGCGGCCATCAACACGTTCAGCTGTTCGCGAACAGTGGCCAGCTCCTCCTGCTTACGTTCACAGCAGTCACACATCCTATCCATCCTAATCACACATCCTACCCATCCTATGGTTCAAATGGCTCTGAGCACTATGCTCTGAGCACTATGGGACTTTACTTCTGAGGGCATCAGTCCCCTAGAACTTCGAACTACTTAAACCTAACTAACCTAAAGACATCACACACATCCATGCCCGAGGCAAGATTCGAACCAGTGACCGTAGCGGTCGCGCGGTTCCAGACTGTAGCGCCTAGAACCGCTCCGCCATACGGGTCGGCAAATGAGTAAACAGATGGGGACGTTTGCAAGACAACAATCATCTGCACGAACAGTTCGACAACGTTTGCAGCAGCATGGACTATCAACTCGGAGACCATGGCTGCGGTACCCTTGACGCTGCATTTCAGACAGGAGTGCCTGGGATGGTGTACTCAACCACGAACCTGGCTGCACGAATGGCAAAACCTCATTTTCTGATGAATCCACGTTCTCTTTACAGCATCATGATGGTCGCATCCGTGGTTGGTGACATCGTCCGGCGTGACGGTATGGGGTGCCATTGGTTACACGTCTCGGTTACCTCTTGTTCGCATTGAAGGCACTTTGGACAGTGGACGTTACATTTCAGATGTGTTACGATCCGTGGCCCTACCCTTCGTTCGATCCGTGTGAAATCCTACATTTCAGCAGCATATTTCACGACCGCATGCTGCAGGTCAAGTACGGGCCTTTCTGGATACAGGAAATCTTCGACTGCTGCCCTGGCCAGCACATTCTCCAGATCTCTCACCAATTGAAAACGTCTGGTCAGTGGTGGCCGCTGAACTGGCTCGTCACGATACGCCACTCACTACTCTTGATGAACTGTGGTATCGTGTTGAAGCTACATGGGCAGCTGCACCTGTACACGCCATCTAAGGTCTGTTTGACTCAATGCCCAGGCGTATCAAGGCCGTTATTACGGCCAGAGCTGGTTGTTCTGGGTACTGATTTCTCAGGATCTATGCACCCAAATTGCGTGAAAATGTAATCACATGTCAGTTCTAGTATAATATATTTTCTTCTTGGTGTAGCAATTTTAATGGCCAGTCTTATAGGCACAAAGACATTCCACACTTTCAGTTACGTATTCGACTGGTTGTGTCGCATTATAGCCCCCCTCCCGTATAGCGGATCTGCTGGAATGAAAGGGAACTTGAGCAAAATTATCTTGTCCGCTTTCGCGCGGGGCGACACCGGTGCCAGTTTGAGAGTGGTCCTTGTGAGGACAACTGCCTGTCGACGAGCGGCTGACTACGTTGATAATGACGACAGGGCGGTGGGTGGAGCCAGCGCTAGAAGGCGTGATCAGTAGGAGAAGGTCTGGTGCAAGCTTCGGCCGGTGGAGAGGCTGCCGCTGCCCGTTGTAATTCACGGAAGCATATATGCTGGTTTGACCTGTTCAGTGGAAACCTTCTTTGACTTGACGTTAATGAAGAAAGTCATTGTGTGAGTGTCTCTTTCAAAACCTGGATAGGAACCGGTGTAATGTGGTCGCGAGGGTGCTCTAACAAGATCCTCACGGAACAGTGGTGTAAAAAGAGTATGGGAATGTACGGGACGGAACTAAAAGGGGAAATCACGGAAGGTCATGGTTTTATCGTTCCGTCGACTTCGAGGTCATTAGAGATACAGCGCCAGCTCAGACAGATTGGGTGATGGGGAAGGAAATCGGCGGTTTAGGGAAATAATGGAAAATCTAAATCTGTTTGGCCGGTCGCGGATGTGAACCATCGCCCTCGTGAACGCAAATCCAGTACGCCAACCATTGTACGCTAACCTCGTTAGCACGAACGGAAAATTCGAAAATTTTCTCGAATCTCGATGGAAGGCACTGAATATCTGTTGCATCTCAGACATGAAAAATGGAGACAAATTGTAGAAATGTAACCACTCTGAAAGAAAGTCTGACAACAACTTCGCATTTTTTAACAAGTGCACTATGAATTTGACGTAGCTGTTCAATATACCCAAATAGTACCAACAGTTATCATCGAAGTTTGCATATTGTTCTTCACTTCATCTTTTTGTAACCAGAAGACTCATGGACTATTGCCGATCAAAATTTTTTTCATGACAAATAATTTACGTATTTATGAAGTGCTATATTTTGTGAATCTCTTTGCGGAAATAAAAATGCGTAACCTTGGTTGTCAACGAAATGTTATTAATATCTTGACGTCCAAGATAAAACTGCCGATTTGCTTCACAGCTTGGAGCTTTGCTAACGCAGGTATCAAGTTCAACATATTTCATTGTTCACTGAAGTGAAAATGATCCTCGACAGCAGTGAGATATGCTCACCTACATATGAAGTAAATTAACACTTATCTTGGGTAATAAATTTTGTAAGTAAGAGTTTTCTCGAATTATGCAATCGACAAGTAAACACCTGTCTATAAAGACAGTCTTGAATGAATGACTGAATACTTTCAGATAGTGCAGTTCAGTGCAGAGCTTAATATCTTGGACCTCATGGAGACAATATACTGGAAATAAATATCCCTGAAGCAGAACTAGCAACACTTTGGAGAAATATTGCTGAGGAGTATCTAATACTATCAGAAAAAGCTTCAAGAATACTGGCTCTATTTGTCACAATTTATAGGTGTGAAAGTTAATTTGTGACTATGGCGGTGATGAAAACTACACCAAGGAACTGTCTGAACTTGGAACACGAATTTCGATGTGCACTGGCCGAAACCTAACCAAATATATAAAATATTGTTGGAAATAAGTAATTGCAACCATATTATAGACTTTCATTATTTCTTGATTTATTGTAGCTCTTCTAAAAATGTATGAATTTGATTTGTTGAATCTTGGTGAAGTATAATGTACCATTAAACTACCGATTCTTTAAAGACTCGAACTTCCTCGTATAAATCAGATTCAGGTGTCTGGTTACTTTAAAATGAGATAGTGTGTCAAATATTTGACGTTAAGCTAGAAAATGTCAGAAAAGGTTTGAAATCATGTGTAAAGTTTGTTGGGAGGTCACCAAGTGCTCTCACACTGAAGAGCCAAAGAAACTGGTACAGCTGCCTAATATCGTGTAGGGCCCCCGCGAACACGCAGAAGTGCCGCAACAAGACGTAGCATCGCCTCATGTGTGAAGTAGTGCTGGAGGGAACTGCCATCATGAAACCTGCAGGGCTGTCTATAAATTCGAAAGAGAACGAGGGGATGGAAATCTCTACCTAACAGCACGTTGCAAGCCATCCCTGATATGCTCAATAGTATTCATAGCAGGGTAGTTTCGGTGCCAGAGGAAATGTTTTCTCACAAGAGTGTTCCTGGAGCCTCCCTGTATCAATTCTGGACGTGTGGGGTGTCGCATTGTACTGCTGGAATCCCCCAAGCCCATCGGAATGCACAATGGACATGAATGGATACACCTGTTGATACAGGATGCTTACGTACGTGTCACCTGTCACAGCCGTGTCTAGACTTATCAGGAGTCCCATATCACTCCAACTGCACACGCCCCACACCATTACAGAGCCTCCACCAGCTTGAACAGTCCCCTGCTAACATGCAGGGTCCATGAATTCATGAGGTTGTCTCGATCCCCGACACGTCCATCCGTTCGATACAATTTGAAATGTGACTAGTCCGAGCAGGTAACATGTTTCCAGTCATCAACACCCCAATGTCGGTGCTGACGGGCCCAGGTGAGGCGTAAAGCTTTGTGCCGTGCAGCCATCGAGGCTACACGAGTGTGCCTTCGGCTCCGAAAGCCCATATCGATGATGTTTCTTTGAACGGTCCGCAAGCTGACACTTCTTAATGGGTCATCATTGAAATTTGCAGCAATATGTGGAAGATTTGCACTTCTATCAGATTGAATTATTCTCTTCAGTTGTCATTGGTCCCGTTCTTTAAGGATCTTTTTCCGGCCGCAGCGATGTCAGAGATTTGATGTTTTACCGGATTCCTGATATTCACGACACACTCGTCAAATTGTCGTGCGGGAAAATCCCTTCACCGCTACCTCGGAGACGCTGTGTCCCATACTTCGTGCGCCGACTGTTATACCACATCCAAACTCACCTAAATCCTGCATTTGTCGCAGCAGTAACCGATCTAACAACAGTGCCAAATACTTGTTGACTTAAATAAGCGTTGCCGACCGCGGCGCCGTGTTCTGCCTGTTTAAATATCACTGTATTTGAAAACATATGGCTGCACCAGTTTCTTTGGCGCTGCAGTGTTTTTTCCATTAGTGGATGAATAAAGTGGATAACTTGCGCGGCGTAAGTTACTCAGCCTCCCGACATAGACACAATTTCTAATTGTAATACTTGTCTTATTTTTTAATTTTTAAATAAGATTATAGCTAGAATAATTTTATCCTGGTCTATGTTTGCATACAAAAACAACAATACTGGATTCTGCCTCTCCCTTGAAGCAAAACACTGTAGTTATTATTTGTTTATTCCCCCAAAGCAGTTTGAGTGATAAATACCGCCGTCATCAGTGGTATTTTTAATTCTAAAACGTGGAGAAATAGGATATTTAAAAACATTTTGAACAAATATTGTATGTATACTGTTTTGTTCCAAGTATTATATCTGTGAATAATTTCTTAATACCGTATTTACTATATGTTACAGCATGATTCCTCCCCCCATGAACCATGGACCTTGCCGTTGGTGGGGAGGCTTGCGTGCCTCAGCGATACAGATGGCCGTACCGTAGGTGCAACCACAACGGAGGGGTATCTGTTGAGAGGCCAGACAAACGTGAGGTTCCTGAAGAGGGGCAGCAGCCTTTTCAGTAGTTGCAGGGGCAACAGTCTGGATGATTGACTGATCTGGCCTTGCAACATTAACCAAAACGGCCTTGCTGTGCTGGTACTGCGAACGGCTGAAAGCAAGGGGAAACTACAGCCGTAATTTTTCCCGAGGACATGCAGCTTTACTGTATGATTAAATGATGATGGCATCCTCTTGGGTAAAATATTCCGGAGGTAAAATAGTCCCCCATTCGGATCTCCGGGCGGGGACTACTCAGGAGGATGTCGTTATCAGGAGGAAGAAAACTGGCGTTCTACGGATCGGAGCGTGGAATGTCAGATCCCTTAATTTTGCAGGTAGTTTAGAAAATTTAAAAAGGGAAATGGATAGGTTAAAGTTAGATATAGTGGGAATTAGTGAAGTTCGGTGGCAGGAGGAACAAGACTTCTGGTCAGGTGACTACAGGGTTATAAACACAAAATCAAATAGGGGTAATGCAGGAGTAGGTTTAATAATGAATAGGAAAATAGGAATGCGGGTAAGCTACTACAAACAGCATAGTGAACGCATTATTGTGGCCAAGATAGATACGAAGCCCACACCTACTACAGTAGTACAAGTGTATATGCCAACTAGCTCTGCAGATGATGAAGAAATTGAAGAAATGTACGATGAAATAAAAGAAATTATTCAGATAGTGAAGGGAGACGAAAATTTAATAGTAATGGGTGACTGGAATTCGAGTGTAGGAAAAGGGAGAGAAGGAAACATAGTAGGTGAATATGGATTGGGGCTAAGAAATGAAAGAGGAAGCCGCCTAGTAGAATTTTGCACAGAGCACAACTTAATCATAGCTAACACTTGGTTTAAGAATCATGAAAGAAGGTTGTATACGTGGAAGAACCCTGGAGATACTAAAAGGTATCAGATAGATTATATAATGGTAAGACAGAGATTTAGGAACCAGGTTTTAAATTGTAAGACATTTCCAGGGGCAGATGTGGACTCTGACCACAATCTATTGGTTATGACCTGTAGATTAAAACTGAAGAAACTGCAAAAATGTGGGAAATTAAGGAGATGAGACCTGGATAAACTGAAAGAACCAGAGGTTGTACAGAGTTTCAGAGAGAGCATAAGGGAACAATTGACAGGAATAGGGGAAAGAAATACAGTAGAAGAAGAATGGGTAGCTCTGAGGGATGTAGTAGTGAAGGCAGCAGAGGATAAAGTAGGTACAAAGACGAGGGCTGCTAGAAATCCTTGGGTAACAGAAGAGATATTGAATTTAATTGATGAAAGGAGAAAATATAAAAATTCAGTAAATGAAGCAGGCAAAAAGGAATACAAACGTCTCAAAAATGAGATCGACAGGAAGTGCAAAATGGCTAAACAGGGATGGCTAGAGGACAAATGTAAGGATGTAGAAGCTTATCTCACTAGGGGTAAGATAGATACTGCCTACAGGAAAATTAAAGAGACCTTTGGAGAGAAGAGAACCACGTGTATGAATATCAAGAGCTCAGATGGCAGCCCAGTTCTAAGCAAAGAAGGGAAGGCAGAAAGGTGGAAGGAGTATATAGAAGGTTTATACAAGGGCGATGTACTTGAGGACAATATTATGGAAATAGAAGAGGATGTAGATGAAGACGAAATGGGAGATACGATAGTGCGTGAAGAGTTTGACAGAGCACTGAAAGACCTGAGTCGAAACAAGGCCCCCGGAGTAGACAACATTCCATTAGAACTACTGACGGCCTTGGGAGAGCCAGTCATGACAAAACTCTACCAGCTGGTGAGCAAGATGTATGAGACAGGCGAAATACCCTCAGACTTCAAGAAGAATATAATAATTCCAATCCCAAAGGAAGCAGGTGCTGATAGATGTGAAAATTACCGAACTATCAGTTTAATAAGCCACGGCTGCAAAATACTTACGCGAATTCTTTACAGACGAATGGAAAAACTGGTAGATGCAGACCTCGGGGAGGATCAGTTTGGATTCCGTCGAAATGTTGGAACACGTGAGGCAATACTGACCTTACGACTTATCTTAGAAGAAAGATTAAGAAAAGGCAAACCTACGTTTCTAGCATTTGTAGACTTAGAGAAAGCTTTTGAAAATGTTGACTGGAATACTCTTTTTCAAATTCTAAAGGTGGCAGGGGTAAAATACAGGGAGCGAAAGGCTATTTATAATTTGTACAGAAACCAGATGGCAGTAATAAGAGTCGAGGGGCATGAAAGGGAAGCAGTGGTTGGGAAAGGAGTGAGACAGGGTTGTAGCCTCTCCCCAATGTTATTCATTCTGTATATTGAGCAAGCAGTAAAGGAAAGAAAAGAAAAATTTGGAGTAGGTATTAAAATTCATGGAGACGAAGTAAAAACTTTGAGGTTCGCCGATGACATTGTAATTCTGTCAGAGACGGCAAAGGACTTGGAAGAGCAGCTGAACGGAATGGACAGTGTCTTGAAAGGAGGATATAAGACGAACATTAACAAAAGCAAAACGAGGATAATGGAATGTAGTCAAATTAAATCGGGTGATGCTGAGGGAATTAGATTAGGAAATGAGACACTTAAAGTAGTAAAGGAGTTTTGCTATTTAGGAAGTAAAATAACTGATGGTGGTCGAAGTAGAGAGGATATAAAATGTAGACTGGCAATGGCAAGGAAAGCGTTTCTGAAGAAGAGAAATTTGTTAACATCGAATATAGATTTATGTATCAGGAAGTCGTTTCTGAAAGTATTTGTTTGGAGTGTAGCCATGTTGGAAGTGAAACATGGACGATAACTAGTTTGGACAAGAAGAGAATAGAAGCTTTCGAAATATGGTGCTACAGAAGAATACTGAAGATAAGGTGGATAGATCACGTAACTAATGAGGAGGTATTGAATAGGATTGGGGAGAAGAGAAGTTTGTGGCACAACTTGACTAGAAGAAGGGATCGGTTGGTAGGACATGTTTTGAGGCATCAAGGGATCACAAATTTAGCATTGGAGGGCAGCGTGGAGGGTAAAAATCGTAGAGGGAGACCGAGAGATAAGTACACTAAGCAGATTCAGAAGGATGTAGGTTGCAGTAGGTACTGGGAGATGAAGCAGCTTGCACAGGATAGAGTAGCATGGAGAGCTGCATCAAACCAGTCTCAGGACTGAAGACAACAACAACAAAGCATGATTTTGTAATTGTTGCCGCTATTGTCGATATATTTGCTGCGTTTTTTTGCCGTTTTAGTGGCATACATCAGTTACTTGCTACCATATTATTGGCTGTTAGTAAAGAAATACAAAAATGTGAACTTATGTATGTCATCGTTACACAGTTGGGATTACAGTGCGTTGTGGATACATTTTTGGTGTGTACTAGGTTGTTGCGGAGTTTGTCATAGATTCACGTTCGTCGGACGGCTTACACCGGACTTTAGATACAGATCAACATAACTTTCGCACTTTGTTCGTGACCCAAAACATTACTCCACATTGCTGCTCGCGACTATCGCGAGAAATGTATCCCATATTGCGAGAAGGTTATGAGAATTGTAGGGGTAGTTCTGACGACTTCTGTTCCTTGTTTATGTCTCTATGCGTGACTGTGGGGAGTGACTGTGTGTGTGTGTGTGTGTGTGTGTGTGTGTGTGTGTGTGTATGTTTGTTTGATTGTTTGTTTTCCTGTTGTATGGCCTGTGTTAGTTCTCTTAGAGCAGTGAAGAGTGTGTTGTTACAACGAGTTATGTTTTAGTTTATTACGTTTTTTCTTCCACTATGTCGTTTTGTATGTAATAATTTTCTTTTGTTGTTAGTTTTCGGTGTAAATTGTTGCTGTATTTCAGAATGTGAATATTTTATTCATTAGGTGTTCTGCGAAAGTGGAATGTGAGCTGTCACTCTTTAGAGCTCTCATTTGTTCTGTTTACCTTTTCAGAAATTTCTCTTTTTTTGTTCTGTGTATTGTACCTGTTAGTCAGATAGTATATTCTAGAGCTGCTGAATTTGTCGACGGTTCTTTTGTTTGGTCTAAGCCTTTGTTTAACTGTGTTGTTTGTTTTTAATGCGGTTGCTATCCCTTGCTGTGGGTTTTCACATCCTTCGGTTGTGCTCTCGAGAGGGTGGGCACTATTGTTTTGTTTCATTTTTACCTTGTTGTTGAGCCTAATTATGGTGTATGGTTGTTGTCGTTTTCACCATCAGTTTGTTTGATTACATTTAATTCCTGTGTTTAGTATTCTGGTTTAAAACGTGTTCTGCTTAACCTGTGGAGCATGTGTGTGAAGCTGAAATATTTATGTACTGTCGGGTGTTGGATGAGCTATGGGTAACATTGCCTGTGGATGTGGGTTTTCTGTAGATGGTACATTCATGTTGGTTGTTGTTTCTTGTGACTGTAATTCCTTGTTTCTTTTCTTTCCTATTTCCACTGCGAAGTGGAATTGTGGGTGCACTTGTTGATGTTAGTGTATAGTTCTTTAACTCTTCTGTCCTGTTTTGTGTTTATCTGTGAAACTGATTGTGTCCTTCACATATCGGTACCTGTAAATTATTTTGTACCAGTCTTCTTCTACACTGTTGTTGAATATTGTATTCTCTATTTGGTGGCAAGAAACTGTTGGCTATATTTCCACTGGCGGAATTAATAAATAAACAACAAATGTGCTTTGCATCAAGGCAGACACACAATCCCGTAAGATTGTAACTCTTAATGAGCAGATTGTAACAGCATTTGAAATTTTTGAATTCTGCCAATAACGGAATGAAATATTGAAAATCAAAGGTTAGCCGTTTATTAATATAGACTTTCTAATGTAAACTTTAGTTGGAGACTAAACTCTTTTGGGATATTGGTTTCAACATAATATTATTAAGTGGTAATGATCTTACGAGGTTGAGAACAACTGTGGATGTGACCGGACGAAATGTGGTGGACTGATGCGATCCGCAAAACTTCTGGCTACATGAGTGCGCTGCCGTATTGCTACATACGGTGCAGTGCAGAGGGAGGTCTCAAAGTGATCCAGCCTTCAAACTCATTTTTATTCAAACGGTACATATACGGAAGTGGGTTCCTTACCAAAATTTGTCTACCAAGTCTTTTCTACACTGTTTAGAAACCTGTGATACTACTAGTGGTCTAGTGGATAACATCTTACGTTTAATGAGGCTGTTGTCTATAGAAAGGTTTCAACTCCCCCCCCCCCCCCCCCCCAAGTCTGTAGTGAAATGCACGAATATCTGTGGATGATCGATTGTTGGCGCACGAACTTGCAGTTGATTCTGAACGCAGATGAATATGTTGCACACAAATGGATCAAGAGCACTACTATTCTGTTGCGCTGTTGACAATAAACAGTATCTACCACATACTACCTAGGAAAAACGGACTGGAGCAACCAAAAGTGAATTGTTCACTAAAAAATAATTGCAGGGAAACCGATTTGTCAGGCTGAGATTATTCAGAGAATTATTACGGATATGTAATTCATCCAAGAAAGAGCTAGCTTAAAAGACTCCTGTTCGACAGATTCTTACTAATCAATCTATTACGCTGCAGATAATGTAATAGACAAGCACCAGGTCGAATGGAAGTGGCCCGTGAGGGTAACAGTAGTGTGGAAATAGCTTTCAGTTCACTAGGTATTCCGACTGTTGAACCCTCAAAGACGGCTCAACAGCCTCATTGCCTGCAAACTTCCCAAGACCTAAGAGACTCCATTAGCATACTAGGGGACAGCAGCTACCGGCCTGCCAGCTCTACGACAGGTAAAGGCTATGCATTTGATATAGAGCTTTAAACGTGCGGTATAGCCAGAAAGTACCTAGTCAGACGTAGTTGCGATTTTATTAGAGCAGCAGCTACTTTGCCGTATAATGTTACAAATAATAGTAGCAGACAGTAGAAACTCTAACAGGACAGTTAAGACACGAGTTTTGACGGACCAGAAACTAAACTGTCTGAAATTACCAGCACCAGGTAAGGCAAACAGGATAAAGCTTGTTTTGACAAACGCAACACTGTTTCTAGCACGACATTTCACCAACGTTAAATACGAAGCATGATTATTGTACTTTCATTTCTTCAGTTTTCACTAACGTTTGATCAAACTTTCGGCTATAATGCTGCATAACTGAGTTTTGAGTCTCTCACATGTGTCGATACATATTATATTATAAAACCGAGTGAGGTGGCGCAATGGCTAGCACACTGGACTCGCATTCGGGAGGACGACGGTTCAATCCCGCGTCCGGCTTTACTGATTTAGGTTTTCCGTGATTTCCCTAAATCGCTCCAGGCAAATGCCGGGATGGTTCCTTTGATATATATATATATATATATATATATATATATATATATATATATATATATATATATATATATATATATATATGTGTGTGTGTGTGTGTGTGTGTGTGTGTGTGTGTGTCTCCTCCTAAACCAATGTATCGGTTTCAGCGAAACTTTGTACACATATACCTTACTTTCAGGCTGTGGCGGTAAAAACCACCTACCTATCAAAGGTGTGGGAATGGACTTTATTGATCCAGAATTTGTAAATTAGAGAACGTAGCACTTGCGACATATTTCACACATAAATTCAAATCTTTATGAAATTTATTCTCGCCATAAAATCCGGAATGGAAAAATGTTTATTGGTTACTACTTTTCAGTTATTTGTGAATGAAGGTACTGCAAGAGACAGTACGTTATGATTTATTACTGCTTTACTACTAACTGTATCCGTGACAGAATTTACAGACGGTATGTGCATATACCACTAAATGTAAGTGCAAAATAATAACACTGTACGACAGATATTTCACAAGATATGACGTCATAACGAACGAGAGGAGTGAAAAACTTCCCCATCATGCATGGCGTTTAAAGTTATTACTTCTTTACTACTAATTCTATTCGCAATATATTTCACGGACAGTATCACCACATAAGTCTGAATATAAGTACAATATTATATCATAGTACAACACATAGCTCAAAAGATATGGCGTCATAAATAGTAAGGTGCGTGAGAAACTGCGGCAACGTGCTTGACGTTTAAGTTTACTACTACCCTGCTACTAACTCTATCCACGAAAATGTACTGCTGATAGTATACAAATATGACACTGCATGTACCTGCAAAATTATATCATTGTGTGAGACGTAGTCCATGTGTAATGACGTCATAAACATTAAGAATAGGGCCAGTCGCTGCGTGGCACAGACGGTGACGCACAGCTGTATATAAATATGTACCTGAGCAACGCCGCGCTTCTTTGTTAGCGGTACATGTCCACCCCGTCAGATGGTGTACTTTGCACTTACTTTTAAACTAACCTAATTTGGCACGGACAGTTTCCGTACAGGGGTGTTGAATTCTAGTAAGCTGGGAACTGGTAAGAGGAACCAGTCGGAAAGCACGCGACTACGAACGGAAGGGAAGATACACTCGTAGAGAGTAACTGTTACATTAAGGAAAACATTTACAAAAAAGAATATACGCTAATATGAACATATTGTGGAAAGTATTCAGTGACAACAAAGATAGTGGTTGATGAAAAATCAACGGAACAGACAAAATATTTCGACTATCTTCGATGTAAAATATAGTTTGTGTATGAAGAAGACACACAGGTTTAATGAATAGATTTGTTAGTTTCTTTGGGACAGTTAACAAAACTTTAAAACACAAAACACGGAAAGTAACGCAACCATATTTCATAAAACAGCCGCATTCCCAGCCTTATTGTATAGAAGTGAATCGTGAATATTGAATAAAAAACAATAAAAGCCGCGCAAAGTGGTTGCGCGGTTTGAGGCGCCCTGTCACGGATTGCCATCTGTCATGGGTATGTGTGTTGTTCTCAGCATAAGTTAGTTTAAATTAGTTTAAGTAGTGTGTAGGTCTAGGGAACGATGACCTCAGCAGTTTAGTTCCTTTGGAATTCACATACATTTGAACATTTTGAAAAATAATTGCAAATACAAGGATTACAAATGGGATTTCTTACAGCAGTGAAGGTACGTAAAGAAAAAAATAAAATAAGAACTGAAGATTTTCGAAATGAGTTGAAAATTTGGTACGCGAAAGGAAAACTGGATGAGAACAAAAATAAATGGAATAAACATACCCAAAGAATGGATTCAGAGAGACTGCCACGTCAGATAAAGAACTTTGAATCAAAAGGGGAAGACGTCCTTGCACACCAATGAAAGATGGAAATCGTAAGAGGCCACAATTGGCCTGATAGGAAAGTGCAGAAGAATAGGAGACGAACGCTGAGATTTCAGGCTGGTTCGATCTATGAAAGTGCACAATAGAGCTCTGAGGAACTCATTAGCAGCTCGTCCAATAAACTGTTAGACGGACATTTGACCCGGACGATTTACAATCGAATGATTCGTGCCGTGGACAGTGACCGCGCGGTTTGAGGCGTCATGTCACGGACTGCGCAGCTCCTCCCACCGGACGTCGGAGTCCTCCCTCCTTTAGTATAGAATCAATGTTCACGACAGGTAAATAAATGCAAACATTAGAAGATGGAAATCTGTTATGTCCGTACGCTCTCCTGGAAAAATCTCACATCTTGTGACAACGCACTGTGCTAACATAGGAAATATCAATCAATCAGTAAATCAAAACCTTTTACTTGTCTGAAGACAACATTGCTGTTGCACGAGACATCGTCAAGTACAAGTTATTTCTTTGTGGACAACAGACTATAATGTTACATATAACTTACATAAATTTTAATTTATGCTTGTACACTTTATTTCTCTGTGGGTAACAGAATACAGTGCTACATATTAAACTTACATAAATTTCAGTTTACACTTTTATATCACCCAGTTTACAATATACATAATTTAGTTCACATTACAGTTAGCTGACGCTTACCTGACCTGAACAAGGCAAAACCTATCACGCTCGAGTGACTTGCGTCTTCTTTCGTTTGCAGAAAATTTCTGAAGTGGGAAGCTTATGTTGACAAAGAGGCTGAGGCCCAGGATTATTAAGAGTAACTCTGTAAGTTGACAGAACGCAAGAGTTAAACTCTTCCTCGACGTCCGTGGTCGGTGGCAGTCTCTGTATTTCTGAGAAAAACATTTTTATTTGCTTGACCCTGTTTTCATCGTCTTCTCAAGAGTTCGAGGGAAAATACATATTTCAATTTTTATCAGATAAAACTTTTTTAACTGAACCTTAACTATAGGCAAACAGTCGACAAACTTCTTCCGAAGTAAGCAGCCTGCCAAAGAGAGCAGCACAAAAGCTTGCGTAGGCACAGAACCTCTCAAACGTGCGGATAAAATCTTTCAACGACTCTGATGCGTTTGAGTATTTCTGTTGTTCTGACATTGCTCTCTAAATGAAACAGCTTTTCTTTTTATCATTTCACCACCATTTTGCAGATATCACACTGCTACATTCCTTGCTCTTCGCGGTGTTAGCGCAAGTCAGGCTCCACTTGTAACAAACTATCTGACGACCAACATATACAATAATGCATGTAGCTAAGGTATAACGATGCAAATAAGCTGAGATGGTCTAGTCTTGGTCTCGTACGTTCCCACGTTTGTGAATAGCTTTACTCCCAATTTTCAGCTTTAGCTATACAGTGTATGCAACACCATTATGTTACATTTCAGGCTATGCACCTTTGGATGACACCGTCAGCAGTCTTGGGTTAATGTTTGAGCCGGAATTGTAGTGGACCGTCTGTTATGTCCGTATGCTCTCCTGGAAAAATCTCACAGCTGGTGACAACGCACAGTGCTAACAAAGGAAGTCTCAATCAATCAGTCAGTCAATTCCTTTTACTTGTCTGAAGAAAACATTGCTGTTGCATGAGACATCGTCAAGCACAAATTATTTCTTTGTGGACAACAGAATATAATGTTACATATAACTTACATAAATTTAAATTTATACTTGTTAAGTTATTTCTTTGTGGGTAACAGAATACAGTGTTACATATTAAACTTACAAAAATTTCAGTTTAAACTTTTATATCACCCAGTTTACAATATACATAATTTAGTTCACATTACAGTTAAATAATTTATAGTATTACATAAAAGTTCCTGAACATTATAGAAAGTCTTTCTCTTTAGCCATGATTCCATCACCATTTTAAATTTATTGTATGGCAGTTCCTTCACAGTTTGTGGTATTTTGTTCAGAAACACCTTGCTAATGTGTGTAAAATTGGTTTTGGTCTTGGATAGTCCCTTCCAGGGGCGTTTATCAAGTTTGTGTTCGTGGTTTCATAAGTATGGACATTAGACCTAGTTTCATATACAAGAGCATTCTCTTAGGCGTATATAAGAACTTGCAGTATGTATGAGCTGGGAATAGTAAGTATTTTGTATTGGGTGAAGTATTCTTTGCAGGATGTTGCGCTTTGTAGACCAAGAAGCACCTTACCACTTTCTTCTACCACAGGAAGACATTCTTAGACCCAAAAGAGTTACCCTAAAGTATTATCCCATAGTTCAAACGCGTGTGAAAAAGGCATAATAGGCCATAAGGAAGAGGTTTTGAGTGACACAGCTTTTTAATTTTCTAAACAGGTGTTACTATTGATAATTTATTACAAACTTTTTCTGTCTGGGTATTCCAACATAACTTAGTGTCAAGATGCATCCCTAACAACTTCATCGACATTTACTTGAGTTTGTGCAGGTCAGTATCAAGGTTCCTGAGGGAGAAAAGTATGTTTCTGCTTTATCATCATTTAGCTTTAATCTGTTGCCCCTGAACCACTCACTAGCCTCTTCCATTCATTCATTTGTATCACAACCTTTTCATCTGTATGAGATGTGATGAAAGTGGTGGCATCTGCATACATCACTACTTTACATGGCACCATATTTGGCAAGTCATTTACGTAAATAACAAACAGGAAGGGTCCCAGTACAGAACCTTGTGGGGCCCCATGCATAACATTCTGAAAATCAGATTTTTTGATTGGATTTATGATCACCATTTGTTTTCTGTTAAATAAGTATAATGTCAAAAATGCCAATTCTTTGCCTTTCGTTCTGTAATGTTCTATTTTGTTTATTAAAATATTTTGTGAAATTTTCAGATCGAACAGGAATTCTGTGTTCCAGTTGTATTTAGAAGCTTTAAGTACTACTGTAATTAACATAGTGAAAGCTTTCGATTGCATTACTCTTAGTGTGCTCAATGTGCAGAATCACTATAGACACGTTTGGCGAAAGCAGTATGTGGAGAATTCTCAGAATCACATTCTTGAGTTGCAAGAGCAGGTGCCACTTCATTCACATTCTTGAATTCAGCAACACCCGTGGGAGTATTGTACCCAGCCGCTTGCCATGAATATTGAAGCATACGCTGACACACTGGAGGAGACAGCTGGCCATGAACAATAGAATGTATTTTCATTATCAAAGTTGTGTTTCCTAATTTATGTCGAAGTCAATGCATAGAGTTCTTAAGAGTCTGTTCTTTTTCTTGCATGTATTTTATACTGACGGAAGAAATATACATCCAAGATCTGTACGAATTTTACTTTATTTAGCGGTACTATCACGCATTCAATGTCCTTAACTGCAAATGAATCATTTACTATTGTTATGTCCTTGTGAGGACTCCAGAATGACAAAGTAGCACGCACTTCTGGTTATTTGCCAAACTGTCACTAACACCTTAAACACAACAGGATTTTAAATGGACTTTGGACAGATTCCCATATGTATGTTTGATGGAAGAATGTCTTCTAATAGCCTTTTTAAGTTTCAGTCAGAAAGTTTTTTCCCGAAGACTAATACACAGCTTTTCGTGTTAGGTATCCGAAGAAAAAGTTCAAAGGCGCACCCTCAGCTAGCAGAATCATGACGAAGGTCTTCTGCGACTTTGAAAGAGTTAGTATGATGTCCTCCTTCATGGTGCAAGAATCAACTCTGAAGTGTATTGTGCTATCCTGAGGAAATTGAAGCAACGACAAAAATGCAAACGAACTTCTCTTTCTCCATAGCAACACAAGGTCTCACACAAGTTTGCGCACAAGAGGGGAGCTCACAAAACTTCATTGGACTGCTCTTTGTCATCGATCCTACATTCCGGATGTCGCACCTTCCATACGTTTGAGCCAATGAAGGATGCACTCTGGGGAACGCAGTAAGTGGATGATAGGAAGGTTATTGGTGTAGACAGACGTTGGATCCAATGTCAATCAGAACAATGGTACCCTGCAGGCATACAAACCCAGCCAGTAATGTGGTGTAAGACCGTCGCACTGAAAAATGATCATGTTGAAACATAGGTTTTATAGGTAAGCAAGTGGGGAGAAATATGGTGTACTGGAATCCTCAATAAAACCATTCTGTTTTCGGAAAGAAGTCTTGTATTACTCATTGAACGCTCCTCGTAAGTTGCTGCTTGTATACTGCTCTGCAAAACAATGTGGAAATGAAGGAAAATGTGGGAGCATGTTGCGACAGGTCTCGCGTCGTGACAAGGAAGTTAGACATCACATGGCGTGACATCAGGGTGATCTAAATGTGGCTGGCCTGGCAGCACGGGGTAGTTTGAAGGAACGGGAAAAGACTGTTTGTCAATCATTGAGCAGTTACAGTGTACTGAGGCGGTGGTCTGACCTACAAGATGGCGTGTAGACAATACTTGGGTGACTCTACACAGTTAAGATTAACCGGAAAACTGTAAGAAGGACGAAGTGTGAGAAGCGTATCCCACAAGTTTGCTATTGCTCACAGAACTGTTTTACGTGTATGGGCAGCGTTCCGAACCACAGGGACTGTTGTACGAAGGAGAGAGGATGGTCGATCAAGGTCAACTACAGCGGCAGATGTTCGCCACATTGGGCAACCCACGAGAAGGGACTCACGTGAAACAGAGGGTGCCATAGCAACCACATTGAACAGGAGTGCAAGGCATGCAACTCCACGTTCCACAGGGTCACAGCGACTGCATAGGTGTGATCTCTTTGTCCGATGATCACTACGACGTGTTGCGGTGAGACCCGTACATTGGCGGTACCCTTTGCAGTGGAGCCAAGAGCATAGGGGCTGGTGCAATGATGACTGGGGTCGCGTGCTTTTCTGGATGACATCAGATTCACTCTTACTAGTGATCTCGACGTACCCGAAAGGTGAGAACACGTAATCCACAAACGATCATCGTCTTGAATGATTGTTTTGGTAGGTCACGTTAAGGGTCAGGTGTCGCCTCAACTCATTACGGATAGAATAACAGCCAACTGTGAAGCTAAAAGGTTCGTATATGATAACGTAATGAACTATGATGATATGTGTATTGTACGCATATTGTTTCAGAGAGAGATAAATTCGCGTGGAGTTAGAAGTTGCCTTTTGTAATGGGGCCATGGATGCTCGCATAACAACGACACGGGCGGCAGAGATACAGCCACTGTCTAACGTAACAGTTGCGACACTGCGTCTCGCATCTGTTACGCACAATGATAGCAGCGCCCCAAGCGGCCAGAAAGCTACACTCCCGAATACGATATCGGATGAGTGCGAATACCAGCGTTTATAATGATTTGTAACTCAGTTTTTACAATTGGAAGTGCATGTAGTGTCATAACAATCGATAATAACTAAAATATGTCATCACATTTGTCATTACTTAATTTCCGAAGGACCATGGGAGGTACTAAACGGTACTTTAAAGTAAAGTTTATTAATGTTTCCCTTGTAATGTATTGGCATTGGCTGGATAATGTGGTTGTTTAAATAACAAGAATTCCTAGTTAATGCCAGAAGACATCAACTTCTGCAGAAAATTTTCGTATATCTACCCAACAAAGCAAAGATTGATTCGCTACACTTTCAGTCAAATCACTGAATGTGGAAAGCAGGAAATCTATATAGACTGTCAACTACACTATTTAACGTGCTAAGTAAGTCACCACAATGTTAGCTTAAAGGAAAACCACACAGACATGATGATGAATCAGCAAAAGCTATAAAACTCTTTCACAGCACCAGTTCCACAATTGTTGCTAAATCTGATCCACAAAAGCCAAGAATGTTCAACACATTCGTATTGAAGCATCCTTTTATAAAAATATTCATGTATAACAAACTCGGTGGAATCGGCGAATCATTAGACCCATAAAAATTTCACCGAATCTCTCAAATTACTAAATTGATCTAGCACAAGGAGAGGAACCTTCTTCAGTGAAGCACCTTTCCTTCGCTCCCACGCTCTGTTAATCCATAGTTTCATACCAGCCTCGTCCATCCAACCCTTGTCATGTACGTGAGCAATAACACTTGGCAGTAATTTCACAAGATTTAATCATTGTTTTGTTCTTGAAATTGATAGTTTGATTAAGCTTAGTAACGTCAACACAACATGAAAGGACAACAGCGTATTGCAATTTTTTTATATCCACTTGATTTTATAGTTACAGTTTTAGCGCCTTTCATGGCAAGTGTTCTATTACTCGGCACATCAAACGTCCGAGGAGTTTCGTCCATATTCGCTGTCCGGCTTATTTTACACTGGTTTTCTTTCAATGTTGAATAATAAAGCGATGGAAAGACGATATATTATCTTCATACTTTTGAAGTATTTTCTGAGATATTTTAGTTTTGGGCCGCATGTTAAATCCATGATGCTTTATAAACCTGTAGCACTGACTCCACTCTTAATGTCTGTTGTTCCACTGTAGCTCTAACTCACGACATCGTATTTGTATCGTTTTCGTATTTTAACGGTGGTTCTTGAGTCCATTTCTATGCGTCTAGTTTTAACCATTTTGCATTCTGTCCTCTACGCATTAAATCTTCCTTATTTTTTTCAGTTCTTCTTTACTAGCCCACCAATCGCGATTGGTTTTTTCTGTTGGTGGTGGTTCGAAACACCGCCCAACTGCTCTTTTCGTATGCTATTTATTTCAATTTAAAGCCTGCATCACATGAATACCTTTAATTTTTTCCATTACGAAACTAGCTACTGACAAAAATATTGTGCTGGTGTCGATAACACAAATCACTATCAACTATATCTCACTGGAGGCACAGTCTGCAATGACGCATCGCAGGCTACGTAGTGTCCTGAGTTTGAGATGGCTGGCCGGGAGGAAGACAGTGTTAGCGGGCTTGTGGATCCCCGCAACTCATGTTCGACGCATCGGTGAACTGCTGCCAGTTGAATTCGTTGTTGCTAGGTAGAGATAGGTTCCCAGCGTCATCGAATATATGACCGTTTTGAAGACCGGCGACAATTTTAAATCAAACGCTGGTCATTTTCATATTAATTTGGAATACAAGATGCACTTGAATTTTGGAGGCAACTTTTCTAAGGAAAAAGTGCATGTTATAGTTCGTAAAATACGGTAAATTTGCAGCTTTGGAGAGTTGCTAAGGCGTATTTTTTCGGCTTGAATCAAAAAGAGATTTTAGACGAAATGCGGTTTTATGAATAGCCGCCGGAGGCAGTGTTGAAAGTTTGATTGATATTTGTATGTACACACCTTCCTTTCCTATTCTGTTCTAGTTTTTAAAGCTAGTGTGCTCTTGCCTGCTCTTGCGGACTGTGATAGCGAGAGATGCTCCGATTTATAGGTGCTTGCAGTATATAGTAGCTGTGAGATGGAGGACGACTGACTGGCTGTGCCTTCATGATAGTGCATTGTTAGCCATGTACCAAGCACAATCTAAACCCGTCAGCTGTTTAATGTTGAACCTAAAGGAACCACTAAACTGGGTGATGTACAGTTTCATTCGAAAAATATCTGTGGCTAGTGTCCTTATAAACGTAACGATCGGAGAAAAGTATTGTGGAATAGATGTCAGTGCCTGAAGAGGTTTATCTTCGACAAGCTCTGTTTCATTTAGACTAAAAGTAGCGGTGATAGATTAATATTTTTTTTAGTTTTCTTTTTGATTAATCGACCAGATAGGTGATAGGTTTGGGAGAATACGCTCACTCACGTGCAGCGACGTATTATATGTGTGTTGCAGTTTTTGAATAAACCCCATTTGATGTGGAAGGCTGAAAAAGAATTAAGAGTCCCGATTTGTTATTTTCCGTCACTAAATAAATATTTCAACAACCCCATTCCTGTTTGAAATAAAAGCGAAAAGAACGGAAATAAACAGAAAAGAAAAAAAATAATATTTCGCCGAATGTATTAGTATTATTTATTTGTGAATCAACTCGCTTTCAGCGTTGGTCTTTCAAATAACTGGCAAAACAGCATATTTAGAAAGAAATTTAGGCCAAACGATATTCATGCCATAATCAGAGATTTACATTAATTAGTGATACGGTTCCAGCGAGTTTATTTCAAAGGTCAAAAAACTACAATAAAAAGAAAAACATGAAAAAGTATTTTATTCATTTATGATCAAAGAATAACTGACAGGGTTAATACTCCGTCGCTGACGGTTGATAGTTGAATACTTATTTACTTAAGATGTTAAGCTCGTAACAAAAGATGAAGTAGCTGTGAGATGGAGGACGATTGATTACAGGATGGAATCGTAATTTTCAAACGTTATTAAATTTTCATGTGAATTTGCTTGCTTTTGAATGTAAAATCAGCTTTGGACCTTTCACCCGCAACAGTTAATGGTTTGTACCATTACTTTTGGTTTTGAGCATTGCTACAGCGAGCGATATCGGATCCTTCTATCTCGCATATTGCAAAGAACATCTCAGTACAATTCAACGTTACAGGACATTTGGTTTATTCTACACTCACTGAACTACTGAGTATCTATACTTGAGAGCAAAGACTTAATGTGACACTAATTTAATACTAAAGCGTGTATATGTGGTTGCTGAGGCACTGGTGTCAATGAATGGATACACTAGTGTATAAAGCCACTCAACGAGCGCATGTCCTATTATTATACCCATCATAGTCTCGAAAGTACAGGGTTTTGTAGAAAATACACGGAAGCTCTGTTGTATAAGCCTGTGTACATATTTAGCGACCGCTACACACAACGAATTCTGTGGTCACGCGCCGTAGTTCCGTTCGCGGCATCCAGATATGCAGTTATGGTGTGAGTTGAGTCACTGTTTGGTGACAAATGAATGGTGTCAGCCGCCAAATTTGTGTCCGCCGCTTGGAGCGCTGGTTTAATATGTATTACTTAATCTCCGGAGTTGTAACTCTTTGGCTCTATGTTTATTCTGTGTTCTGGTTGCTCTTCTGTCTGTGAACTGACAAGTTGCCTATTGCAATTGATTCTTTCCATTGTGTTTTTTCATGTTAATGAAACTTTGACGCCTATTCTCAGCGTGTGATAGAACACTTATCGAGTATGGGTTGCGCTATATTCCCATCAGTGGTGGCCCCGACGTTATTAGTGCTGAGAAGACTGGTCCGTCACAATATTGATTACAGGATGGAATCGTCTGCAGTATCGCGACTGCCCGTTGCCTTCCCGCCATTTTGGCCTTATAATCCAATTTTCTGGTTTGCCCAGGTCGAGGCCAGCTTTTTCTGTGCCAGAATTATAGTGGATGCCACTAAATTTGCAATAATAGTGAGCCAGCTCTATTAACGCTACGCTTCCGAAGTGCAGGACATAATCACGACTCCACCGGCAGAGAACTCCTACGAAAGTTTAAAGACCGACCTTATTCGTAGAGTCACGGAGTCACAGGATAACCAAATGTTCAAATATGTGTGAAATCTTATGGGACATAACTGCTAAGGTCATCAGTCCCTAAGCTTACACACTACTTAACCTAAATTATCCTAAGGACAAACACACACACCCATGCCCGAGGCAGGACTCGAACCTCCGCCGGGACCAGCCGCACAGGCCATGACTGCAGCGCCTTAGACCTTAGACCGCACGGCGTGGAAGACAGTATCGGACAAGTGCAAATCAGAAAGACATAGATGACAGGAACCCGTCCCAAAATGTGTGTCACCTTCGCAGCATACTGGACACGGGTGCAGTGCCTCACAGTACCTTGATCACTCTATGGAGCAGCCGTCTGCAGCCGCAGTAACGGTGATCGTCGCTTCGCAGACAGAGATGTCCCTGACGCTGTTGCAGAACTGGGCGACCGCATCCAAGAAGCGCGTCTAGGGAAGCAGGGGATATAACCCTTCGTCTTTGACCAATGCCGTCAGAATTGGCCAGAGAGTATTTATTACACAGATGAAAGAGCTGTCAAGTCTGTTCAGAAACAAACGAATACGAGAGACGAAAAGTATAGTTGAAATATATCAAGGCAAGTAGTATTTTCACGTTAGGGATATCGCGTGTTCGTATCGTATTATTTCTGTGGAAAATGAAGGGGGAAAATGGGTGGAAATATTGGTAGCATAGAATATCTCACGTCACATATATATGGGTTGTATCTCGAACCTCATTCCAACTGTATTGGTTAACTGCAGTACGGGATACAAGTTTAGCGTACGTCGATTTCTTCGTTTTCGTTAGCAGTAATATCCTGTTGTTCAGTTGAACTATATAGGTCAACTGAAGCACAGGATACAGATTTTACATGTGTTGTTTCTTTTGCCTCCGCTACCACTAATAGTCTGTTCTTACGTAGATAGTAGTACACTACATCGTCACACACTTGACCTGAAACTACAGCTTTCCCCCCCCCCCCCCCAAACCCATAATCGCACCGGAGGTTCCTCCCTGTTCAATTTAGGTCGTAGCACCCCTCCCCCCCCCCTCCCCCACAACCCTCCAACGGCCCCCACGTTTCATGTATCCCCTACAAAATTGCCTAAAAAAAGAGTACCAATCCACAATTGTACGCTTACTCACACGACATTCATGGACACACAGCCACACAGGATACCTCAAACTCCAACAGTACGTGAGTTTCACAATGTCTCTCAAGGCGAGCTTAGATTTTTCGAGCCACATCCCTCCTCTAATGGACCGCCACAACCGATCTTTGCTCCAGCGCCATACGAGTAAGTCGTGAGTACGGCGACTAGATACACTTGTGAGGCGCATATGTTCGTCGCACTCACGACATCGAACATACTCGGCAACGAGACCACACATTAGTAAAAAACAAATCGTGGCCTACATGTCTACGCCCATAGCCTCTCTCAAATCACCCAGGTTCATCAGAACAGATAAATCCATACCTACAAACGAAAACGAGATACTAAAAATTGTCGTAAAATAAGAAACTAATAGTCTAAATTACTTCAATATCAGTAAGAATGAAACTAAGTACCGAATGAATTGGAAACAACCAATTACTTAAATAAATGCACACGAAGAATATTTTCAGCTACATGTAGCGATCTCTTTTAAAATCACGCTCAATTATTTTAATGTACAATTATAGCACTTATCCGGAACACAGAACTGTTTTATCTATGGCTGAAAGTGAAGACATTATCTATGAGTCATGTGTGACGTCATTGGTCAAGGCCGACGAGTTGTATCCCCTGCTTCACTAGACCCCAAGAAGCCATCGCTCCGAACTAACAGGTTAGTGCTGCGACAATGTCTCGTAGTGGCGGCTTCATGACCTTTGCCGTCTCACGCGCAGATTACGATGCACTGAGCGCACGTATTGCCACAGTGATGTCGCAAGGAGGTCCTAGTCGCTACAGGGGCCGCAGCCGCAAGCGATCTAGGAGCTGTTATTCGACTCAGTCCGCATCAGACGTTGGTCTGTCAATCTGCTGGTACCACAGAAGGTTCGGAGAGCAGGAAAAAAAGTTCTGAAGCCCCTGTGCCTACTCAAATGCAAATGGCGCTCGGTCGTTGCGCAACCACCTCTCCAACTACGTCTCGGGGGTTTTCATTACCTACAGGCTATCAGGCTGGATGTGATCAATAGACACAATGTACGATCTTAGTATCCTGCTCAGAGCGTCACTGCACTGTTGCTGGCCACCCACTGCCTTTAGCTTGTCCACGTATAAATAATTCAAATTGCAACGTACAGCACGTGGCGTGAAGAGTTGATTTTAGGCTTCCGCAGTCATTTCACATGGGACTTTACTATAGCGGACGTGACCGAAGCAGTTGTAGACTGATTTGCTAGCTCATTTCCAGCTCCTGCCGGACGCAGCAAATGCTCGCATAGTGGACCAGTATTGCCGGAATTACAGCCAGTCATTACCATCGTGATGTCAGAACATACGAGATCAAGGTCACACAGATTGCAGACGAGGAGTGTCAATCTTTGTTACACACGCCTCGGAGCTGTAAATATTTGCCTTTATGTTTATTCTGTGTTCTTCTTGCTCTTTTTTCTGTATACTGTCAAGTCGCCTATAGCAACTTACTTCCTCGGGCGTGGGTGTGTGTGATGTCCTTAGGTTAGTTAGGTTTAAGTAATTCTAAGTTCTAGGGGAGTGATGACCTCAGCAGTTTAGTCCCATAGTGCTCAGAGCCATTTGAACCATTTTTATAGCTACTTATTTTTTTCGTTTTCGAGTGAATAACACGTTCAAGCCTACTCTCAGCGTGTGACTGAATAATTATTAAATACAGGTAGCACTTTATACGGTCTAATATTCCCGCAAAAAATACCGAAACTATAGAGTTAAGTCTTAGTTTAACACACCACAGAGATTTGAGCAATATTGGTGCCGTGTTTAAGAACACTGCAAGTAAGTGAGATTTTCTTCCTAGCAGTATTATTTTATAATAGAAAAATTAGTTTCCTCCAGAATAACATAACAGCAAACTAAGCTTATAGACGTTTGTGGTCTTTGTATATGGATTAATTGTAAATGTATGCTTACGCCCTGTTGGACGAGGCATATGTATTTGCGTCACCGATGAAGCCTTTTGTCGGTTGTCCTGATTTCGTGTTGGTAAAATAAAAGCATGTATTAATTAAAGCTAGTTGACATTTAACAATCATGCTGTATGTTTACAAAGTGGTTATAACTAGTTAGCGATACTGTATGTGTTACAGATAATTTAGTTATTTGTGTGTTGTTTAATTTTTATCCGTTGATGTGCTCCAGAATGTCAATGAAATTTTCTAGATAACAGTTATATTTGAATTCGGTGTGCTCGTTTGCTATGTGAGCGGATGATACTTCATGTCTGTATAAATTTCCAATTCTTCCAATATGTTCAGGGCATGTGCTTCTGACATTATGTGTAAGAGAATTTTAGCCTTTGTTGACTTGATGATTTTGGTTTTCAGGTGCATGAAGAGACTCCATTAACTGCTATCACTATCTCTGGAATGTTCTCTAAATCTGATCTCAGCATTTTTTCTTGTTTGTCCAATGTAAAATTTGTAACAGTTGTCACATGTAATTTTTGTCTATGCCGAGATTAGCGTATTCTGTTATTTTGATCCTTCGAGAGTGGAGTTTCGTGTTTACGTTGTTATTGGTTCGGAATGCTAGTTTTGTGGGTGTACTTTTTAAGATATTGCTCAGCTGGTTTTCCCACGCAGATCGCTGGTGCATATGTAGTTTTTTGATTGGTTGAAGTTTCTCTTGTTAATGTTATGTTACTGCTCATTGGTTGGTTTGTAAGTCCTGTGGGGTCCGTACCTTAGACTATAAAAACGGAGTTTGTGTCTGTCTGTTCGACAATTGAGATCCCTTTTTTCTCAGGAAGAGTACAACTATCAAGTTCAGATTTATGTCTCAAATTATGCTACATAGTCTCTTGGCTGTGTAAAAAGTTTAGGCTCATAAGTCAATACAGTCAAAAGATACGGCCATTTGAATTACATATTTTGATACTCGAAAACTCACTAATGAAAACTTATGAGGTAAGTCCTCTTGACCTAGTGTCATTAAATATGTCAAGCAGCACGGTTTCACAGAACGGTAAAGAAAAAAATTCTAATAACTGTTAATTTGTAGTTATGTAACTCGAAAAATAGTTCTTTTATCGTTTGTTATCCAACTTCAAACACAAAATTGAAACATTCTTGAAAGTCTCGGATCCCTGAGACTGAGATCTGGCCTGAATCAATGTCGATAATTTGCAAAAATCGTGAATATCGTTGATTCACGGAATGGATAAACTGCTTATATAAATAGTTATGTTTGTACAGAACCCTCAGTGAATAGGTCCTGCTCGCAACTGGCCAATTTTTTATTCTTTATACGATTTTGTATTATATTTGGGTTGAAACTGTTTTATTAGGCTATATACAGGAGTGTATATAGACGCCAGGAGTCAGTTGATAGTGAATTAGGCCCTAATGCTTTGGTTACTTACGTAGACCTCCAAAGCCTTTATTTTTTTATGTCCAATAAAATGTAGGTTGCCAAAAGTGTATATTCATTCAGTATGACAGTCATGTGCGACTTACAGCAATTGGAAATAAATGCTGAATTACGAAGCAGTTTTCAGCTGTTCAGTTAGTTTATTTGCCTTCTACATAGCTATAAAACTGACGCATACGGGAACTTCAGCACAAAAGACGCGGAAATAACTGCAGTCATCAAGGTCATCTGATTTTTTTGAGCCATCAGTCTTCTGACTGTTTTGATACGGCCCGTCACGAATCCCTCTCCGGTGCCAACCTCTTCATCTCAGAGTAGCACTTGAATCCTACCTCCTCAATTATTTGCTGGATGTATTCCCACCTCTGTCTTTCTCCACAGTTTTTACCCACTACAGCTCCCTGTAGTACCGTAGAAGTCATTTACTGATGTCTGAACAGAAGTCATATCACCTCGTCCCTTCTCCTTGTCAGTGTTTTCCACGTATTCGCTTCCTCTCCGATTCCGCACAGAACTCCTGATTCCCTGCCTTATAAGTCCACCTGATTTTCAACATTCATCTGTAGCACCACATCTCAAAAGCTTAGATCCTCTTCTGCTCCGATTTTCCCACAGCCCATTTTTCACTATCATACAATGCTGTGCTCCAAACGTACATTCTCAGGTATTTCTTCCTCAAATTAAGACTTATATTTGATATTAGCAGACTTTAGACTTCTCTTGGACAGGAGTGTCCTTTTTGACAGTGCCAGTCTGCTTTTGATGTCCTGCTTACTCCGCCCGTCATTGGTTATTTTGCTACCTAGGTAGGAGAATTCCCTAACTTCATCTACTTCGTGACCATCAATCCTGACGTTGAGTTTCCCGCTTTTCTCATGACTCCTACTTCTCATTACTTTCGTCTTTCTTCGACTTAGTCTTATTCCATATTCTGTACTCATTAGACTGTTCATTCCATTCAGGAGATCATGTAATTTTCCACTTTACTCACAGCAGCAATGTCATCAGCGAATCGTATCATTGATATTCTTTCACCTTTAATTTTAATTACATTCCTAAACTTTTCTTTCATCCCCATCATTGGTTCTTCGAAGTACAAACTGAACAGTACAGGCAAAAGACTACATCGCTGTCTTAAACCTTTTTTAATCCGAGCACTTCGTTCTTGGTCGTCTACTCTTATTATTCTCTCTTGTGACTTGTACATATTGTATATTACCCGTCTCTTCCTATAGGTTTCTCCTGTTTTTCTCAGAGTTTCGAACATCCTACACCATTGTACACGGTCCAAAGCTTTTCCGAGATCGACAAACCCTCTGAGCGTGTTTTCATTTTTTTGTCTTGCATCCATTATAAACCGCAGTGTCAGAATTGTCTCTCTGGTGCCTTTAGCTTTCCTAAAGCTAAACTAATTGTCATGTAACACATCCATTCTCCTGTGTATTATTCTTGGATGCGTGAGCTGTGGAGCTGATTGTGCGATAATTCTCCCACCTGTCAGCTCTTGCAGTCTTCGGACTTGTGTGGGGGATATTTTTTAGAGAATCAGACAGTATGACGCCAGACTCATACATTCTACACTCCAACGTGGATAGACGTTGTGTTACTACTACCTCCCCTGATTTTAGAAATTCTGATGGAATTTTATCTATCCCTTCTGCCTTATTTGAATGTAAGACATCCAAAGCTCTCAAATTCAGATTTAATGATAGATTCCCTATCCTTCTAAATCGACTCGTGTTTTTTCTTCTGTCACACCGAACAAAACTCCCCCCTCATATATCGTTCATGAAATTGACAAGTTGGCGTTCCGGTGCTAGCTAAACGGAGGATCAAAATTATTAAACTATCCTAAAGCTTTAGTAACGCTACAATATTATGGACGGAGTGAGCGACCTGAGTGGCACTAAGTCGCCGTTTGCGGAAGAAACACTGATTCTTGCAGGACATATTTTGGTATCTCGATGACATCTCAATGTTGTTGTTTAATTGTACCGGTCTGAAGACTGGTTTGATGCAGCTCTCACCTCAAGTCTATCCTAAGCAAGCCTCTTCATTTCTGCATGTTTTCGGCGACTTACGTTAATTTCACAATGATTAATGTGTTTAAGACTTGGTCTTCTGATATGGTTTTTGCCCTCACGCTCTCTTATATCGCCAAATTAACAATTCCTTGATACTTCAAGTGCGTGTTCCACCAACTAATCCCTTCTCTTAGTCGAATTTGCGGCATAAATTTCTTTGTCCCCCAGTTCAATTCAGTAGCACTACGCCGAGTGGATTTGCTGTCCCACGGTTATGAAATCCGAGCACCTGCTGTGTACGGCACTGCTTGGAAAGAGACGCTCTCTGGCGGCTGTTTCCGCGACCTGGGGAGTGCAGCGGTGGTCGGTGACGTGGTCTTCCCGCTCCTGAGCGAGCGGAGCGGGTCTAGACAGCATTTTGTGTCCGCCTCTAGATGTCGCACGGTAGATGTGCCTTGTTATATTGCCGAGGCGTGCTGTCACATACACGGACGGAAAAAATCACAACAACAACAAAATAATTAATGCAGGGAAATGAAATTTCAGGAATACATTTGTGTAGGTAACATATTTAAGTGATTAACATTCCAAGATCCCGGGTTAATGTGTTGTGAGATGGAGTTCAGTGCCTGTTGCACTTGGTCGGTCAATACACAAACGACTAATGCTGTTTGTAGATGACGCTGAAGTTTTCTACCGATGAAGTCCCATCAGCCCAAGGCAACATGCCAGCACTTTGAAGAGCATGTTGGGTTACAACAGCGGTATGTGTGTGAACTTTGCGCTTCTGGAAAACACCCCCTGGAGTGCTGTTCAATGAAAACTGGTCGAATCATCAGACTGACGTACAATTTTGCAGTCATGGTGGATGGAATAACCAAGAGAGCGCTCCTGCTGTCGTACGAAATCGCACCGCAGACGATAACTCCAGTTACAAGTCCAGTGTATCTAGCACACAGTCAAGTTGGTTGCAGGCCTTCAACTTGCCTCCGTGTAATCAAACACACGGCCAACACTGACATCAAGGCCGAACCTGCTTTCGTCAGAAAATACAACATACCTCCACCGTGCTCTCCACTGAGATAACGCTTGACACCACTGAAGTCGTAAATGGGGGTGGTTTGGCGTCAGTGGAGTGCACGCCACAGGGCGTCTGGCTCGGAGCCGTCCTTGGAGTAACCGATTTGTAACAGATCCTTGTGTCGCAGTGTGCCAATTGCTACTGAAACTGCTGCTGCAGATGCAGTAAGATACACCAGAGCCAGAAGACAAACATGATGGACTTCTCCCTCGGTAGCGCCATGCCGCCGTTCGGAGTTCCATCTTCTTGCCACCTTATATTCTCGTGAACATCGCTGTCAGAAATTATGTACAGTGCTTACATTCCTGCCAAGTCTTTCTGAAATGTCGCAGAAAGAACATCCAGCTTCTTGTAGCCCTATTACACGGCCTCGTTCAAACTCTGTGAAGGGTTGATATTGGCGCCTTTGATGCCTTAACAGGCATTCCTGACTAACATCAACTCACGACGTTCAATCTTAAAGGTAACTAACGCTCACGGCTGTTACAGCGTGTATTTAAAACAAACCTGATTTGCATTATCATAGAGGCACTACTAGCGTCAGTCTTATGCGACTGGCGCAAAATCGGAACAGACAGCATCCCTCAGTTGTAGAGACATGACTACCCACTTTCTTTTTGTCACACAACTCTTCTTCGTGTTGCGATTCTTTTTCCGTCAGCGTGTGAAGACAGGTTCGGTCGAGCTGTCATGGGCAGCCGAGTGCAGTTGCATTCTGCTTAGTATTCTTCTGCGTGACAGAAGTGCTTGGATGATTTTCCTAAGTTGTTCGACTGTTTTGTACCGGGAGAACTGAGTAGGCATCAGGTAGATTGTTACATACTGCCACTAGCGGTAAGTTGTTTCTTGTTGTAGGTACCGGAATAGTGACGTCTGTATCGTTTGGCAATGATCTTTTTGTATGAGTGGTCTATTCCTAGTCACGCATGCATGACTTATTCTGAAATTTTTTTTGATTCTATGGTCATTTTTTTCCACAGAGGACATTTGTGTTGTTTCGTTTGCGAACTGTGTGCAGGGTTAGTTATTGTCGATTTGATGTTGTCCACAAGTGGGTGTGTGTGTTCCGGGTGGGTTTGGCTGCTTCGTCTGATGATGTGGTTGACTCGCTTCCCGAGGTTTCCTCAGTCACGTGCGGTTGCTAATGGGACAGTAACGTTCACTGTGCGTGTGAAACGTTTGCAGGTTTGGTTCTCGACAGTTATTTGCCGGAGCTGTACATAGACATCTTTTCGGCTTGAGGAGTCTCGCTGTCATTCTGCACTGGTTGTCTGCAGCAGTGATTGCACTATTAGGGTTGCCAGTTAAGTGACCTGCAGTGAAATCTGCAGTAGTTAGGTAGTATGTAGGGTGCTTCTGGAAGTGGAACTGTTGCTGAATTGTTGCCTCGGCTGCCATATAGCTTGGTATCTCATATACAGATGGTTGGCGAGTGTTGTGTCCGAGAAAGCATACCGCCCCTAATGACCTCGTTGTCGACGGGACGTTGAATACTAATCTCCTCCTCCTCCTCCTCCTCCTCCTCTGAGAGGGAATCAATTTCGCAGACTACGTTGTATCAAATTGTTTTAATCTTGAAACTTCCTGGCAGATTAAAACTGTGTGCCGGACCGAGACTCGAACTCGGGACCTTTGCCTTTCGCGGGCAAGTCCTCTACCAACTGAGTTACCCAAGCACGACTCACGCCCCGTCCTCACAGCTTTACTTCCGCCAGTAACTCATTCTGTTTCAATTTTATTGACGGTCTGGTTATTCGACGGATATATATACATTTAGTTATATTGTCGCCGGTCTATGTTTAAATTTCAGGACTTGCGTCGTGTTTGGGATTAATTGTGCATGCGACATACCACTACTTATTTATTTAAGTCTTCGCTCTTTATTCATCAGCGTGACTGGTGTTTTGCCGTTGAATGTTAGCCGGATCAATGGAACGACGTCCATGCTGCTTGTATTAGGTGAAACTTTCGTATCCCCGTTTGTTCTCTTTATAGTATGCACGGGCGCGTGTCTTACTGAATTGTTCTCTGGCAATGCGCCTAAGGGAGCGTTTACTGTTACGAACGGAACCGCCACATGCTTGTCTTATAATGTTAGTTTTTATCAGGCGTGTCTTACTGAATTGTTCTCTGGCAATGCGCCTAAGGGAGCGTTACGAACGGAACCGCCACATGCTTGTATTATAATGTTAGTTTTTATCAGGCTAGTCCTACTTTAGTGACGTTTACCACAGGATGATTACCACGCAATAGTTGAGTATTATCGTTTGGTAAATGTATACTGGCAATATTGCAAATGGCTTTAAGTTAATAGTCAGCTCTGTAGCTTAAGTACCTTGGGTGTGGCTTAGAAGTCAGCAGCGACTGTCTACTAATATGTGGTTAATTTTGATATTAACAGGGTACGTGTAAGTGTCTATTACGTACGTAACTATTTTGTTATCAACTTAGTTCGTAATCGTAATGCGTGATGCTTTCGCATTTCATATTTTATTTGGCCAGATATTCAAGTGTAGACTGTTGTTCGACTGGATGTTTCATATTCTTTAGTTGGTAGTTTTAAAGGTTAGTGGTATTAGTTGAAGCGAGACCGCTTCGATTATACAGCTCTCTTTCAGTGTCTCCGTTTTTCATTGGTCTTCTACTCTCAGCAGACGAGGGGTGCGCGCCGTCGTTGCTGCTGACGTAGCTCTGGATGAAATGCACAGGTTCTCACATCTGGCGCCCAGCTCAACCCGAGGGCGTCTTGGGTTCCAAATTAGCGTCAGATCGCAAGACTTTTTAATAAAATTCTGACTGAAAAAAAATCTACAGAAAAATGAATTTGTATCAGGCTAATCATCCTCACTAGTCAACAATCCTGTGCTCCATTCCTCAAGCTCGTTGATTCGTATAACAAATAAAATGTCGTGTGGCTAGGGCCTCCCGCCGGGTAGAACGTTCGCCGGATACAAGGCTTTCGATTTGGTGCCACTTCGGCGAATTGCGCGTCGATGGGGATGAAATGATTATGATTAGGACAACACCCAGTTCCTGAGCGGAGAAGATCTCCAACCCGGCCGGTAATCGAACCCAGGCCCTTAGGATTGACATTCTGTCATGCTGACCACTCAGAAACCGGGGAAGGACTTCGTATAGCACGTCATTAGTTATGCGATCCACTCATTTTATTTTCAGTACCCTTCTGTAGAATACATTTCAAAAGCTTCTATTCTTTTCTGAACTCGACTGCTTACCGTCCACGTTTCACTTCCATACAAGGCTACACTCCCACAGTTACTTCCAGAAAAGACTTTCTGGCAAGTTAAATTGCACTAGACGTGAACAAAGTCCTCATTTTCAGAAACGCGTTTGTTACTGTTGCCAATCCGCACTTTATATCCTCTCTGCCTCTGCCACCTTCAGTTATACTGCTGCATAAACAGCAAAACATAGTTTTAGTGTCTCATTTTCTAATTTTATTCCCTCTGCACCACCTAATTTAATTCGACTACATTCCATGACCTTCGTTTCGCTTTTGCTAATGTTGATGTTACACCCTCCTCTGGAGACGATGTCCACTTCGTTCGGCTACTTTTGTAAGTCTTTTGCCGTTTCAGACTGAATAAAGTGTCGTGAGTAAACCGCATAGTTTTTATTTCTTCTCAATAAACTTTAATTCCACTTACAGATTTCTCCTTTGTTACGTTTACTGCTTCGCAGTGTTTCGATTAAATAACATAGGCGAGATACTTTAACATTGTCTCACTCCCTTAACAACTACCGCTGCCCCTTTTATGCCATTCCACTCTACGGTCTGTATAGACATGTTGTAGAGTACTCCCATGAGCACAGAATTCTACAACAGATTCCTGACAGCGATACGGATCTGTAATTTGTGCTAAAGGTCGACTACCTTTCCAGGAAAAGGAAATGACCTGCGTGTTTTTACCGTCAGACAGAATACTTCGTTGCGACAGAGCGCTACGACAAACTGCTACCCCGTGGGTAATCAGCGAAGTGACGACCGTACTGGTTTCATAAATTCAAATATCTTCATGAGGGTACAGGTGAAATGCAATCAGTCAACAGCATATATGGAAGGTTTATTTAACCCCATGACATAGGTTTCGACACCTTCTAAAACGTCTTCTTCAGGTGGACCAGTAGTTTCACCTATAATTGCATACATCTTAAAATATAGGTATACTGAAAAAATGAAAAATAACTTCCTACTATAAAATGGATTATTTACACTAACTTGTTCAATAATCTTCTGAAAGTACGTTAAAATTTAGCCATAAGGCACCAATGAAAGATAAAATTCACCTCCATAATAGTAAAACCACACAAATCATGCCGACCGTCATTAGACAGTATATCGCCAACACACTAGCGAATCGACGTAGCAGAAATGTGTCACAAGCTAAGGAAATTTTCGGACGAGAGAGAGCAGTTCTTGTCAGGGCGGGATGTGTGCGCAAGAGTGAGTGAAAATAACAGTTGTGAAATCCTTTCAAGAAATTAAAATATGAAAACTGTGCCCCAGAAACAATGGATTAAGCGGCCGTATGACAATACGAAGACCCGGCGTATGGTATTTTATTAGGTTGGAAATGAACCTGAATGAAGTCCCATGCTTCCTGACGGATAATAGGGAAACGATGCGGGAGATCCGCACCGCCGTACTAGGCAAGGTGTTAATGGAGGTGGTTTGCCTTTGCCTTCCTCCGACTGTAATGGGGGTGAATGGTGATGATGAAGACGACACAACAACACCCAGTCATCTCGGGACAGGTGGAAATACCTGACTCGGCCGGGAATGCAACCCAGAACCCCGCGCTCGGGGTCCGCGGGACCGTGAGCTGTGGATATTTTATTAGGTTACCGAACAAAATTTTCTTGAAAACTAAATCAATTACGTGAACTGATAAATAACTTACCATCCATCATTTCTGAGTAATAGCAAGAAGGGTGGGGGAGGGGTAAGTAAAGTCGAGGTGAGAGAGGTATGTGGGGTAAGTAAACTATGAGACACAATTTTTATAAAAATACAATAAAATGTGTGAATAAAAACTGGAGAATCACATAATGTGCGGTCGGTACTAAAGACTGAAAGGTAATCATATATACAGAAAGAAAAAAATAAACGTCTCAACTGAACCGTTTTCATTATCAACGGAGTGTTGGAGGTAGTAACAGTACCACGGAAATAGACAAGGGTTATGTAACCAGGAAACGTAATTCATTCTATGTGTATTAGTGTGTTATTTTCACTTTTATGTGGATCTATATTTTAACAAGGAAATAATTTTAACTGTTGTAGATGCAACATTGACCGTTCTGAAGAAGACGATTTTAAAGACGTCGAAACTTAGTTCAAGGGGTGTGGATAAACCTTTCTGACTGGTTGTATCTCACTTCATCCTCACGAAGATTCCGTTCTATAGTTACTGAATCCAGACATATTAAAGATTTTAAAAATAAATTCAAGAAATATATTTCACTACATATTATTATTTTTTATAAGCTATTCTTTCACTTCGTCTTCCGTCGAAATATTGTACTTGACTTCATAAGCAAATGTCAAACGTGATGACGTCAGAGACGTGTCTTGTAGGTATTATTCATGTTTCTCCGTATATGTTTCACAGTATATCCTTTTAACATACGTGCAAACTATAAGAAATTCAGATGGAAACCGAAGTCGAACGACGTGTTGAACACTGAAGCAGCAGCAAGCGGCTGGCATGTCAGAAATGTGATTAGAAAGTAAGCCAAGTTGCACGATTTCTTCTAAGGATGCAGAGTTAGCTTCTCAGTAACAAAAATCAATTAAGTGTCATATGAAAGGAAGTGGAGACCTAAAGCAAATACCAATGTTCGCCGTCAACATCTAATCGCTAATGCCATTATGTGACTACATCTAGATCTACATCTACATCCATGCTCCGCAAGTGACCTGACGGTGTGTGGCGGAGGGTATCTTGAGTACATCTATCGGTTCTCCCTTCTATTCCAGTCTCGTATTGTTCGTGGAAAGAAGGATTGCCGGTATGCTTCTGTGTGGGCTCTAATCTCTCTGATTTTATCGTCATGGTCTCTTCGCGAGATATACGTAGGAGAGAGCAATATACTGCTTGAACCTTCGGTGAAGGATTGTTCTCGAAATTTCAACAAAAGCCCGTACCGAGCTACTGGGCGTCTCTCCTGCAGAGTCTTCCACTGGAGTTTATCTGTCATCTCCGTAACGCTTTCGCGATTACTAAATGATCCTGTAACGAAGTGCGCTGCTCTCCGTTGGATCTACTCTATCTCTTCTATGAACCCTATCTGGTACGGATCCCACACTGCTGAGCAGTATTCAAGCAGTGGGCGAACAAGTATACTGTAACCTACTTCCTTTAATTTCGGATTGCATTTCCTTAGGATTCTTCCAATGAATCTCAGTATGGCATCTGCTTTACCAACGATCAACTTTATATGATCATTCCATTTTAAATCACTCCTAATGCGTATTCCCAGATAATTTATGGAATTAACTGCTTCCAGTTCCTGACCAGCTATACTGTAGCTAAAGGATAAAGGATCTTTCTTTCTATGTATTCGCAGCACATTACACTTGTCTACATTGAGATTCAATTGCCATTTCCTGCAACATGAGTCAATTCGCTGCAGATCCTCCTGCATTTCAGTACAGTTTTCCATTGTTACAACCTCTCGATGTGCCACAGCATCATCTGCAAAAACCTCAGCGAACTTCCGATGTTATCCAAAAGGTCATTTATGTATATTGTGAATAGCAACGGTCCTACGACACTCCCCTGCGTCACACCTGAAATCACTCTTACTTCTGAAGACTTCTCTCCATTGAGAATAACATGCTGCGTTCTGTTATCTACGAACTCTTCAATCCACACAATTGTTCTGACAGTCCATATGCTCTTACTTTGTTCATTAAAAGACTGTGGGTAACTGTATCGAACGCCTTGCGGAAGTCAAGAAACACGGCATCTACTCGGGAACCCGCGTCTATGGCCCTCTGAGTCTCGTGGACGAATAGCGCGAGCTGGGTTTCACACGACCGTCTGTTTCGAAACCCTTGCTGGTTCCTACAGATTAGATTTCTAATCTCGAGAAAAGTCATTATACTCGAACATAATACGTGTTCCAAAATTCTACAAATGATCGACGTTAGAGATTTAGGTCTATAGTTCTGCACATCTGTTCGACGTCCCTTTTCCAATCCTTTGGAACGCTACACTCTTCTAGAGATCTACGGTACACCGCTGCAAGAAGGGGGACAAGTTCCTTCTCGTACTCTGTGTAAAATCGAACTGGTATCCCATCAGGTCCAGCGGCCTTTCTCTTTTGAACGATTTTAATTATTTCTCTATCCCTCTGTCGTCTATTTCGATATCTACCACTTTGTCATCTGTGCGACAATTTAGGGAAGGTGCTACAGTGCAGTCTTCCTCTGTGAAACAGCTTTGGAAACGACATTTAGTATTTCGGCCTTTAGTCTGTCATCCTCTGTTTCAGCACCATTTTGGTCACAAAGTGTCTGGACAATTTGTTTTGATTCACCTACCGCTTTGACATAAGACCAAAATTTCTTAGGATTTTCTGCCAAGTCAGTACACAGAACATTACTTTCGAATTCATTGAAAGCCTCTCGCATAGCCCTCCTCACACTACATTTCGCTTCGCGTAATTTTTGTTTGTGTGCAAGGCTTTGGTTACGTTTATGATTGCTGTGAAGTTCCCTTTGGTTTCGCAGCAGTTTTCTAACGCGGTTTTTGTACCACAGTGGCTCTTTTCCATTAATTACTATGTTCGAATTGGACAGAACGATCGGTCTATGCTAAAACAGTTGGCCATACAGTGGCGTTAGGATTCGTGACGGACGCACAGCTGCAACTAGTCGATAGGGGAGGGTCCTAGATAGCGACAAGTGGCTATTCAGTCCTAGCACGCGGGATGATCTGCATCTTCTCTGGATGGTCATTATACATACACTCCTGGAAATTGAAATAAGAACACCGTGAATTCATTGTCCCAGGAAGGGGAAACTTTATTGACACATTCGTGGAGTCAGATACATCACATGATCACACTGACAGAACCACAGGCACATAGACACAAGCAACAGAGCATGCACAATGTCGGCACTAGTACAGTGTATATCCACCTTTCGCAGCAATGCAGGCTGCTATTCTCCCATGGAGACGATCGTAGAGATGCTGGATGTAGTCCTGTGGAACGGCTTGCCATGCCATTTCCACCTGGCGCCTCAGTTGGACCAGCGTTCGTGCTGGACGTGCAGACCGCGTTAGACGACGCTTCATCCAGTCCCAAACATGCTCAATGGGGGACAGATCTGGAGATCTTGCTGGCCAGGGTAGTTGACTTACGCCTTCTAGAGCACGTTGGGTGGCACGGGATACATGCGGACGTGAATTGTCCTGTTGGAACAGCAAGTTCACTTGCCGGTCTAGGAATGGTAGAACGATGGGTTCGATGACGGTTTGGATGTACCGTGCACAATTCAGTGTCCCCTCGACGATCACCAGAGGTGTACGGCCAGTGTAGGAGAACGCTCTCCACACCATGATGCCGGGTGTTGGCCCTGTGTGCCTCGGTCGTGTGCAGTCCTGATTGTGGCGCTCACCTGCACGGCGCCAAATACGCATACGACCGTCATTGGCACCAAGGCAGAAGCGACTCTCATCGCTGAAGACGACACGTCTCCATTCGTCCCTCCATTCACGCCTGTCGCGACACCACGGGCTGCACGACGTTGGGGCGTGAGCGCAAGACGGCCTAACGGTGTGCGGGACCATAGCCCAGCTTCATGGAGACGGTTGCGAATGGTCCTCGCCGATATCCCAGGAGCAACAGTGTCCCTAATTTGCTAAGAAGTGGCGGTGCGGTCCCCTACGGCACTGCGTAGGATCCTACGGTCTTGGCGTGCATCCGTGCGTCGCTGCGGTCCGGTCCCAGGTCGACGGGCACGTGCACCTTCCGCCGACCACTGGCGACAACATCGGTGTACTGTGGAGACCTCACGCCCCACGTGTTGAGCAATTCGACGGCATGTCCACCCGGCCTCCCGCATGCCCACTATACGCCCTCGCTCAAAGTCCGTCAACTGCACATACGGTTCACGTCCACGCTGTCGCGGCATGCTACCAGTGTTAAAGACTGCGATGGAGCTCCGTATGACACGGCAAACTGGCTGACACTGACGGCGGCGGTGCACAAATGCTGCGCAGTTAGCGCCATTCGACGGCCAACACCGCGGTTCCTGGTGTGTCCGCTGTGCCGTGCGTGTGATCATTGCTTGTACAGCCCTCTCGCAGTGTCCGGACCAAGTATGGTGGGTCTGACACACCGGTGTCAATGTGTTCTTTTTTCCATTTCCAGGAGTGTATATTCATCCGAAGTCGCAGGAGCACTACATTGGGTATAGATGGCTCTGTACTGATTTAGGCCAGCTGGGTTTTGACTCTGCTGATGATGCTATTACGTCTGCTTTTCTTCTCTCTAGGTACCACTAACTTTTCAGAATGTGGAAGCAAAGCATAGCTGATGCTTAAAAACTTCAGCTTCCGTTACGTATTGCGTGTGCATCACGTTTTTCGTTATTAATCCTACAAGTATTTTCATAGTTATTCACAAACACAAATTTTCAGAGATAGTTGTGTGGGATGAGTAATGTATATGGGGCTAGGAGAAATTGCCTTAAACTTTTTAGGCCAAAAAAGGGATTATATTAAATTTAATGTTAATTTAAACAAATATTTTCTGCTTTTAGTTTTGTGTGTGTGGAATTTCTCGATGGATTTTAAACATTTTGCATTTAATTTCAGGTTTATTTCAGTGTCTTTTCACCTAATCAAATTTTCAATAGAGCAATGTTACACCTGCCTACTGATAATATATCAATCTTTTCAGTTATTTTCCTAAAAGATAAAATAAACAAAATTAATTTTGTAGTACATTTTTAATATTTTCTGGGTCTGAATCTGAGAAGGATAGGGAATGGCCCACAGTGCCAGCAGAGGTTGGTCAATTGGACAGGGGATGTAAACAATGGTTAGCCAAGTGTGAATACAAAAGACAACATGAAAAGGAAACTCGACAACGGAGATGGCATGGTAACAAAGTTCGTATGAATAACACAAGAATGAAAACCTAAGGCATAGTGAAATCTGAGACCAAATCGACAGGATGTAATGATAGTGATATGAAAATGCAGCAAATACACAACCAAAGGCAGTATCGCAGTGCAGCTAGCTTTATAGAGTGGGTGGGAACACTAAATAGTGCAAGGAGGGCGTGGCCCTGCAGCGACACGAGTCCGGTGCTGCAATGGAGACACTAGCATCTGCAGATGTGGCAGTACCGTCTGGCTGCCGTTATCGAGTTGCATGCATACCTCCTAGAATACATTCCGGTGCTACTTGCACAACACTCCTGTCCTGAAGAGCAGCCGAGATGTCTGATGTCATCAATTAATTTCACCCCCACACCTACCTTAATGGGAGCTAGGTGTATCGGACAGGCAAGACAGCGAGTTAATATAGCGTTGTCATCCAGTTCTGAGCTATGTTTAAAATCTGAAGTCTTTATCTCATCGTGAAAGAATAGCGAAATTTGCACTGAACAAACACACAGATTAGAAAGGAACCTAATAAAATAGTGTTAAAAATAAAAGCTAGCAGTGAACTGTACTTCACAAAGAAAGCAGTTTCTGTTCACTGGGAAGTCAGGTAACGCAAAAACAAATGCAAAGAATGTAAAAGAAAAGAACTAAAATAAATTCTCAAGCCCCAAGAAGATATAATATTCACTTCTTGACAGAAGGACGTGAAAAAACAACTAAACAGTGTAGAAACACAAACAACTGCTGCTTGTAGTCGTCTGTTCTCACCTGGGGACTGGAGTGCTACATATGACAGGCTTTTGAATAATGGAAACTGCATGCTTTAACTGTTAAAATTTACCAGTCAAAATTTATGTCATACAATCTCTTTATTCCTTAAGTCTCCCCTGTGGTAGACATTGCAATAGAGGTGTTCTGCATTGCGGTGTGCTTTATAGTTAAAGTTCCGAGAGCATCAGTTCCTAGAAGTGTCAACCAGTATAGGTTTATCCTGAGAAAAGACAGTGAAGGTAAAATTAGAAAGATTTGATGTCACACGGGGGCTTAGCAACAGTAGTTATTGCGGCGAATCATTCGTGACTGGAATAGAAAATAAGGGAACCGGCGAGGGGAGACAAAGGACCCCTGCCACACATAAAAATGTACCAAATAACTGAAAAGAACAAGACCCAGTTGGCAGATTTTTTCAGATATAGCTGAAGAACAAAAAAGCTTCCGCTATACACCAGTATACTTACATTGGCGAAAAGCGTGAAAAATAGGCACAAAAGACAACACACATATTTTGATAAAATGTTAATTCCAAAGTAAAAAAAATATGACTAGTTAACAAAAACGTGTGGAACGTATTCGAGACTAGATACATTTAACGCCGAATGACTTTCATAGCTTGTCTGTGAGAGTGATCCTGAACCCCGTCATTTGAAGAGAGGAGTACTTTGGGGATTTGAAACATGGATTTTCGAGTATGATTTTGAGCCATGTTATTCTACGATATGGAAAAGAGAAATAAAAGAGTCGTTTACAAATCCACTAGTTCGCATTACTCTCCTGAGAAATTCGTAAGTGTGCCGCAGTTCTTTCCAGAAAACACAGTTCAGTTAGTTGGTTTCTCGTATCAGGATAGGGCGAACTTTGTCACAGTAAACTTGTAATTGATTGCTTTAGGGAAGAAATTTCTCTTCGGCGTATTTTCTCAATATCCATTCACAAGAAGTGTAGTTCAGACTATCCTGCGCACTTATTACTCCATAGTGCTCTGTTCAAATGCGTTTCACTAGAAAGACATGGTGGTATGACTGAATGGTGCTTTCTGTGACATGGAAGACAGCCGATCTGCTATTTCAATGAAATAAGCTCTGCACATCACAGGTCTTCCATCTGGTGGATGTGCTGGTGACTATATACTGAACTTCAGTCTCTTTGTTATTAATTAAAAGTCTCAAACTTTTCAACCGTTGCGAATAGGTGGCTAACTGTCGAACAGTAAATGGAATTTATTGAACATTGACCTATAAGTTGACGGCTTAAATTTTCATGAACTTTGATTTGAATTGAACAGGTTAAAAGACTTCACTGATCTCGAATGTTGATCAGGAGGAACACTGTTTTAGGTTAGTTAAACGCAATCGCAAAAGCCTAAATGAGTTGTCTAAATATTCTTTGTTATTTGCTTATCACATTCTTTCGTCCTTTTCATAGTTTACCGCTTCGAGCTATTGCAGCGATAAAGACGGTGCGCATATTCTTAAGGAACGGAGATCACAAATCTGTTCCGTCATCTTTATTTTTTAGTTTCATCTAATTCAGACGGACACGTGTGAGGTTGCTTAAGCAATGTTCTCTTCTTCATCCCCCTCAGAGTACGTGTTCTGCCGTTTATGGTATTGTCGTCGGCGGGACCATAAACTATCAACTTCATTCTTACTCAAGACCTAATGTTGGTAATAACTGACGTAAGGTGTTTTAATTTTGTGCCTTTAGGTTCTTCCACTATGAAATTCATTTACTTATCTTACTTGTTTTGATGCGTCGTAATTTGATATTGCTTCAGGATTAGCTGTGACTGATTCGTTGAGGACCGTCTCACATTTCATTGTTCCTTTCATTGTTTCCTTGAAACCGTTGTTCTGTTGCGTATAGCTTTTTTGCTATGAAACATAATTATTTGTGTATGATATACATAGTGCATGCAGAACTGTTATAAGCTGGTGTGAATCTACACTCCATTGGTTTCATTAATTGGATGCGAAATTACAGTGCTTTCATTGTTTCAATGTGTTCCTGGGACGATAAACTAATTTTCCTTTTGAGTTCCCATTTGCCTATAAATTATCCGATCTAATAAATTCATGATTACGCCGGAGCTCGAAGTCGATGACCGAAGGGGGATGAGTTTGTGTTCTGTCATCTGTTCATCATCTGTTGATCATGCGGAAAATACAATTTGTGTGTGGTCCATTTTTCAAATACGTGGAAACTTTGACGGTGCTGTTATTTTTCACTCGCTGCATAATTTTAATTCAGATTCATACGACGCCACATTGTTATTCATTGCATTCAAGATGCTGTGAATTGACTTGTAATTGGAAGAGATGAATCACGAACTGAGAAGCAAATTGCGGAAAACGTAAAATTGTGTAATACGTTTCATTCGGCAGGTCATGTAGCCATTCATTTCAGTTTACAAAGCATGATGAGCACAGGCGCATTCATTCGGAAAGACCGTATAAAATCTATATTTTTTACAGCGTAATAGAGTAATCCTGGAGAGAAGTTTATCATTTTATGGTGCTTTACGAGAAGAGCCATTGGAAGATTATTACCTAACTGCATTATTCTATACCTTCGGCAAATGCGAAAGAGTCTTGCAAATAATTCACACACAAATGAATAAACTGCATTCTCTGCTGATGCTCCTGTCATAAAGGCGAATTGAGACTCTGACAACAGATTATGTTGTTCTGTGACGTGTTAGTAATCTTTTATACGGATATTACCTTCAAAATACTGGTAGCAAGAATATTGACCTGTAAACGTGTACAAACTATCACTTTCTACTTGCACTAACTAGTATTTTAATGTTTGGAAACTGACCTCACCTGAAAGAAGCATTGCACAGTTGAGTGAGCACTGAGTCTCGTAAATGTACTTCGTATCTTTACGGATCTTTACTCTTCAGTGTCTCAGAATTGGTACAATTTCCGTTTTGCTTGTTTCTTGTAATTTCATGTGACTTAATGGTTTTCAAACACCCTGTTTTTAACGCTTCACTTATCTGTACCAACAAAACTTTGGTTTAATTTACTAAAAACCACCAGGAATGTACTCTTGTTGGGCAGCTCCGTAAAGTAGTAGGATTGTACAGGTACACGCAGATTTATCCCGTACGAGCTGATAAACTCGGCATTGCCCGTGTATTCATTCTGTAAGTTTCTTCTTAGAAGCTAAAAATGAGCTTTGTTTGTAGTGTAATATCCTGGACAGTTTCTGTATGCTGGGTGCAGCTGCTTCGAGAGTGTACAATGCGATTTTGTAAACGTTCCTGTGGCAACGCCTCTTCGTAACTCTACAGATGCTGATTGTTTTCCCCCCACAGCCGTTTGTGCTTCGTAGTTGGAAGCTGTCAAAAGCGCTGCCAGGTGTCAGGGATTTCCTTAACCCGCCCGTAGGAGTGTCTCAGTAGTGAAGAATAAATAATTAATACTTCATGCGAGACGTGGTATTTTTCACACATACCAGTATTTATGACGCCATACCTCATAAAGTGATATATGTGTGTAGGTACATTCAGCGGTATATGCACATACTGTCTGCAACAGAGTTAGGAGCAAAGAAGTAATAAATTTAAACTCCATGCGCAGTGTGACAGTTTTTCACGCATCTCAGTGTTTACCTTGCCATCTCCTGAACTGTGTATGGTACCAAGATATAACTTTGTAGGTTCATTTAGCTGCATATATGTACACTGTCTGGGAAATATGTTACGAATAGTTAGTAGTGTAGAATTAATAAATTTAAGTGTCATACATGAGGCGGCAGCTTTTCATGCATCTGTTTATTTATGACTTCATGTCTCCTGAACTATGATAAGTACATGGTTCTTATACCGATAGCTTTTTTTGCCAGACAGTAAGGGAAATGTGTACCATGTCTGTTTGAAATCGGCCAAGTGGTTTAGGAGACGTGGAACACACACAAACATTTTTACAATACGCATGAATAAAACGTATAGCAGGTAGTAGCAAATTGCTTATCTTGTTGTCCTTTATCAGCCTGGTAAATGAGAATCAGAAGCAGAAAACGTATGCTCGAATAAATAAGGGAGTTGTAGGTATCCTTATCTACTATTCTATGCGATTTCGGGATTGCAGACGGATCATGTTGACTTTTTTCCACAATATTTCGGGTGGCAACCGTTCAGCCATCTTCAGATGCCCGCCACTGGAGAAAGTTATTGTGTGTGCGTGGTAGGTTGGGGTAGAGCGTCACTTGTGATGGGGGTGATACTGTCTTGGTGTAAGGGCAAAATTTTTCTATCGGTCAAGGACATCACTGCAATGAAATCATTGGAGCGCACGTTGAAGATGTGGTGGTGGGACTTGAAGTCCCCTACCACCCTCCGACGGTGGAAGTTCAAGGTAACGGGGTAGGGAGAACATATCTACATAGGTAGTGATACTGATGATCATGCCATGGACGTCACAGATTGAGTTGTCATGTCACATCTGAGGCGTTATTAATGGCCGTAACAGGTCTATCGTTAGCCAAGGTCCGAATCTGATTCCACGACGATGGTAGGAATAACTGGGTGACGATACCAGTGCCCGGGCTCTTGGTGCCAATCTGGTGTAATCCAGTGAGTGCGACACGCAGGGCAGCCACTTCGCAGAGGAGCCATAGGTGAGGTGGAGGGTGGACAGCTGTTCGGTACGGCCGAAGCTTGGTGTCTAAGGTCATTTCCGTGCTGTTGAAGAGCGGATGCAACGCTTTTATCAGCTTCTGTTCTTTTTCGGTAACATATGAAGCATGTCGACAGAAGAGCAGTTGTTTATCCATCGACACACCTAGATATTTGGTATCCGGCGACCGTCGGACCCTAACGCCGGCAATAGTGAGGTTGTGGTGGAGGATTTGGCCCCGTTTGGTGGAATAGACTGCCGTAGTTTCGGCAGCATTGATAGGAATCTTGTTAAAAAGACACCAGTTGACTGTTGCGTCCACTTGCCTCTGGAAATGAGCAATGAGCTGGTCCGTCTAACGGGCAGTGGTGTAGAATGCCATATCGTATTGCACCAGGTGGCAGTGTGGGATGACTGGCATATCATTAACATAAATATTAAATAGGATGAGAGACAACACAGAGCTCTAAGGAGGACTCATCCACATGTGACGTAAGCTTGACCGTTTTCCTTGTCGAATAGCCAAGAAGGCTGTATCGTGGTGGAAATCATCCACGATTTTGATATAGATCGCAGGGATAATCGTCTGTGCCAGCAGTTTCTACATGAGGTTTCCCTACCACGCATTTTAGAGGTCCAGGAATACTTCTGGTGTTGACATAGTGAAGCTAAAGCCCTTGTAGATATGTTCTGTGATCCTAAGAACTTGGAGTTCGGACGACAGGTGGGAAGCAAATCCGAAACGTTCCGACGGATTCCCAAAGGCTGGGAAAAGGGGTGGAGGATGAAAGATTCTAGAACCTTGGCCACTGTATTCTGCAGACTGGGAGTGTGCTAGACCACAATGTCGGCTTTATAGAAAAAAATTGGCGCCAAGATGGATGCGCATTGGCGGCTGTCACAAGGGCGTCCTCTATCGAAGACTGCGCCCTCTGCTAGTACTTTTCCATTTGTGGCGCCCAGGCGCATGCGTAAAGGTGAAACTGTCGGTCGGAACGCGTATATGCGGCGCTAAAAGCAAATGGCACATGTCGCTAGACGTGTCATCAGTTGGTCGTCCACAATATGTGATGTCTATTTTTTCGCATATGTCCGAAAGAACAGTGACATTTTGATCCTGAGTAATTGTGAACGGAAACAGAAAAGAAATAATGACGTTAGGTGCTAGTGGGCTTTGATTTAAATCAGTAGGGAAAACTGAAAATTTGTGCTTCTGCGTAGTAAGCAGAAGACCCTGGTTCGAATCTTGGTCCGTCCCAAATTTTCGGTTTTCCCTATTGATTTAAATCAATACTCAGTAGCAGTTAATGTCATTAATTCCTTTGTGTCTTGATTTACTATAGCTGTGGGATCAAAATATTTCTGTTCTTTTCAGAAATGTTCGGAAGAACAGACACCACAGTTAATACATAATAAATCTGAAGAAGTGGTGGAAGCCCAAGGAAAAGATGAGCTTAATACCGGAAGAGCAGAAGATTGAACAAATTACACTACTGTCCATTAAAATTGCTACACCAGAAATAAATGCAGATGTTAAACGGGTATTCATTGGACAAATACAGGGCGAGTCACCTAAAATTACAGCTGGATATATTTCGTAAACCACATCAAATATTGACGAATCTATTCCACAGACCTAACGTGAAGAGAGGGGCTAGTGTAACTGGTTACTACAAACCATAAAAAAATGCACGGAAGTATGTTTTTTAACACAAACCTACGTTTTTTTTAATGGGACCCCGTTAGTTTTGTTAGCACATCTGAACATATAAACAAATACGTAATCAGTGCCGTTTGTTGCATTGTAAAATGTTAATTACATCCGGAGATATTGTAACCTAAAGTTGACGCTTGAGTACCATTCCTCCGCTGTTCGATCGTGTGTATCGGAGAGCACCGAATTACGTAGGGATTCAAAGGGAGTGGTGGTGGACCTTTGGTACAGAAGAGACTGGAACAACACATTACGTCCACATGCTAATACATTTTTATTGGTCTTTTTCACTGACGCACATGTACATTTCCATGAAGGGTGAGGTACACGTACACACGTGATTTCCGTTTTCAATTACGGAGTGGAATAGAGTGTGTCCCTACATGTCAGGCCAACAGATGTTCAATGTGGTGGCCATAATTTGCTGCACACAATTGCAGTTCCTGGCGTAATGAATATCGTACACGCCGCAGTAGATCTGGCGTAATGTCGCCGCAGGCTGCCACGACACGTTGTTTCATATCCTCTGGGGTTGTAGGCACATCACGGTACACGTTCTCCTTTAACGTACCCCACAGAAAGAAGTCCAGAGGTGTAAGATCAGGAGAACGGGCTGGCCAATTTATGCGTCCTCCACGTCCTATGAAACGCCCGTCGAACATCCTGTCAAGGGTCAGCCTAGTGTTAATTGCGGAATGTGTAGGTGCGCCATCATGCTGATACCACATACGTCGACGCATTTCCAGTGGGACATTTTCGAGCAACGTTGGCAGATCATTCTGTAGAAACGCGATGTATGTTGCAGCTGTTTGGGCCCCTGCAATGAATTGAGGACACTGTTTCAAGCGTCAACTTTAGGTTACAATATCTCCGGATGTAATTAACATTTTACAATGCAACAAACGGCACTGATTACGTATTTGTTTATATGTTCAGATGTGCTAACAAAACTAACGTGGTTCCATTTTTTAAAAAAACGTAGGTTTGTGTTAAAAATCATACTTCCGTGCATTTTTGTATGGTTTGTATTAAACAATTACACTAGCCCCTCTCCTCACGTTCGGTCTGTGGAATCTGTTCGTCAGCATTTGATGTGGTTTACGAAATATATCCAGCGGTAACGTCAGGTGACTCATCCTGTATATTATACTAGAACTGACATGTGAGCACATTTTCGCGCAATTTGGGTGCATAGGTCCTGAGAAATCAGTACCCAGAACAACCACCTCTGGCCGTAATAACGGCCTTGATGCGCCTGGGCATTGAGTCAAACAGAGCTTGGATGGCGTGTACAGGTACAGCTGCCCATGCAGCTTCAACAGGATACCACAGTTTATCAAGAGTAGTGACTGGCGTGTCGTGACGAGCCAGTTGCTCGGCCACCATTGACCAGACGTTTTCAATTGGTGAGAGATGTGGAGAATGTGCTGGCCAGCGCAGCAGTCGAACATTTTCTGTACCCAGGAAGGCCCGCACTGGACCTGCAACATGCGGTCGTGCACTATCCTGCTGAAATATAGGGTTTCGCAGGGATCGAATGAAGGGTAGAGCCAAGTGTAGTAACACATCTGAAATGTAACGTCCACTGTTGCCGTCAATGCGAACAAGAGGTGACCGAGACGTGTAACCAATGGCACCCCATACTATCACGCCGGGTGATACGCCAGTATGGCGATGACGAATACACGCTTCCAATGTGTGTTCACTGCATTGTCGCCAAACACATATGCGACCATCACGATGCTGTAAACAGAACCTGGATTCATCCGACTAAATGACTTTTTGCCATTCGTGCACCCAGGTTCGTCGTTAAGTACACCATTTCAGGCGCTCCTGTCTGTGATGCAGCATCAAGGGTAACCGCAGCCACGGTCTCCGAGTTGATAGTCCATGCTGCTGCAAACGTCGTCGAACTGTTCGTGCAGATGGTTGGTGTTTTGATAACGTTCCCATCTGACTCAGGGATCGAGACGTGGCTGCACGATCAGTTACAGCCAAACGGATAAGATGCCTGTCATCTCTACTGCTAGTGATACGAGGTCGTTGGGATTCAGCACAGAATTCCGTATTATCCTCCTAAACCCACCTATCCTATATCCTGCTAACAGTCATTGGATCTCGACCAACGCGAGCACCAATGTCGCGATACGATAAACCGCAATCGCCATAGGGTAGAATCCGACCTTTATCAAAGTCGGAAACGTGATGGTACGCATTTCTCCTCCTTATACGAGGCATCACAACAACGTTCCACCAGGCAACGCCAGTCTGCTGCTGTCTGTGTATGAGAAATCGGTTGGAAACTTTCCTCATGTCAGCACGTTGTAGGAGTCACCACCGGCGCCAACCTTGTGTGAATGCTCTGAAAAGCTAATCAATTGCATATCACAGCATCTTCTTCCTGTAGGTTAAATTTCGCGTCTGTAGCACGTGAGCTTCGTAGTGTAGCAATTTTAATGGCCAGTAGTGTATTATCATCTGCCTCGACAATTAAGTTTTATTTTCAACTCCTGTATGATGTACAAGGATGCTTCTCCTTACGAACTGACTCATCGCCAGTTTTGTAGGTTAATTTACAGTACTAGTTTTAAACGAGTCAGCAAATTGTGCACAATCTTAGCGAGATGAAAATCGAAAATGTAAACCAAAATATCCACGGATGTACTGCCGGTCTAGAGTGTCCAACGGGTACAATATTTCGGCGATCATACAGGTCGCCATCATCAGGTGAACTGACGGACTGAGCTCCTGTGAACGTGCAGGCACGGAGATCCGTCCGCTATGGCTGGTCAGAGGGAACTGGGATCGGTCGCGGTGGCGGACGATTTAAATACCCTCCGCTCGCGGCGTGATCCCTCCGCTGTCCGCGCCCCGCGCCACGGTCCCGCAGTGGAACAGATTGCTGCGACGTCTGAGATGACGTCGGTGTGATGGCTCTGTTCGCCGTTGTCGTCGCCATTATACGTTTGCTCGATTTACTCTTGATTAACCCAATCGCTGGTTCCCAAGCCTTGCTAAGATCATAGCCACAGTCACGGTTTATGAGGTCGTCATAGGTGCGAATTTCGATGGCCTCTCTAACAACGCTGTCCCAGTATCTCGACGCCTGTACCAAAATCCTCGTGCGTTCATACTCCATAGCGTGATTTTCCGACAAACAATGTTCAGCGACCGCCGACTTGCTCGGATACATCAGTCGAGTGTGCCTCTAGTGTTCACGGCATCGATTCTCGACGATATGCATCGTCTGACCAGTATACGACTTGCCACATTGATACGAAATCTGGTACACGCCGGCCTTCTTCAAACCGAGGTCATCTTTGGCGCTCTCCCACCAGTGCACGAGTTTTATTCGGAGGACAAAACACAGTTCCGACCCGGTGTTTCTTCAAAATGCGGGCGATTTTCCCCGAGAGTGCGCCTGTATATGGAATATATTGTGATTATTAAATACGCCGGGGAGAAACTCAAGAATCACGAAAAAGTAAATGTTTACAGTAGCGACTGTGTACTGACATATTTATTTGCCAAATAACACGTATTTCCTTGTTAGGGCTAAGAGCGTAACTGACGCTTACCAGTACACAGATGGCAGCCGAAGTGAGCGCAGAGGTAGCACCGGCAGCGGAGGCGGCGACGGGGGTGGCGGCGGCGGTGGGGGCGGCGGTGACGACGCAGCAGCAGCACCAGGAGGCCGCTGCGCCCCCGCGACCTGCGACAGGGCGACGCTGAGCGCGCGGGGGCGGCGGCAGTGCGGCGGCCATCCACGGGCAGCAGCACGCTCACACTCTGCCTGCAAACAGCTGCACAGTGTACAGTGGGCTCACGTCCCGCCTGCACAAGTCCGCTCAGTCTTCAGGCCTGGTTCAGCTCACGTTCAGTCTGAAAATGACTGTGCATTGTATAGGTGCCATCGGTCGACTGCCTACGCAAGCAGCTCCACATTGTACAGGTTCAGTGAGCTCACTCACAGTTCTCAAAGTTTGTACATTAAACAGATCCAGCCAACTGACTTTCTGTCTGTAAACAGCTATAGAGGATCTATCTGATGTCTGTCTGTCTGCAAACAGCTGCACAGAGCCCACATTCAGTTAGCTCACTCTCTACCTGCAAAGGCCTGTACTGTTTATCAATCAGTTTGTGTCACTTTCTGTTTGCAAATACACTCCTGGAAATGGAAAAAAGAACACATTGACACCGGTGTGTCAGACCCACCATACTTGCTCCGGACACTGCGAGAGGGCTGTACAAGCAATGATCACACGCACGGCACAGCGGACACACCAGGAACCGCGGTGTTGGCCGTCGAATGGCGCTAGCTGCGCAGTATTTGTGCACCGCCGCCGTCAGTGTCAGCCAGTTTGCCGTGGCATACGGAGCTCCATCGCAGTCTTTAACACTGGTAGCATGCCGCGACAGCGTGGACGTGAACCGTATGTGCAGTGACGGACTTTGAGCGAGGGCGTATAGTGGGCATGCGGGAGGCCGGTTGGACGTACCGCCGAATTGCTCAACACGTGGGGCGTGAGGTCTCCACAGTACATCGATGTTGTCACCAGTGGTCGGCGGAAGGTGCACGTGCCCGTCGACCTGGGACCGGACCGCAGCGACGCACGAATGCACGCCAAGACCGTAGGATCCTACGCAGTGCCGTAGGGGACCGCACCGCCACTTCCCAGCATATTAGGGACACTGTTGCTCCTGGGGTATCGGCGAGGACCATTCGCAACCGTCTCCATGAAGCTGGGCTACGGTCCCGCACACCGTTAGGCCGTCTTCCTCTCACGCCCCAACATCGTGCAGCCCGCCTCCAGTGGTGTTGCGACAGGCGTGAATGGAGGGACGAATGGAGACGTGTCGTCTTCAGCGATGAGAGTCGCTTCTGCCTTGGTGCCAATGATGGTCGTATGCGTGTTTGGCGCCGTGCAGGTGAGCGCCACAATCAGGACTGCATACGACCGAGGCACACAGGGCCAACACCCGGCATCATGGTGTGGGGAGCGATCTCCTACACTGGCCGTACACCTCTTGTGATCGTCGAGGGGACACTGAATAGTGCACGGTACATCCAAACCGTCATCGAACCCATCGTTCTACCATTCCTAGACCGGCAAGGAAACTTGCTGTTCCAACAGGACAATGCACGTCCGCATGTATCCCGTGCCACCCAACGTGCTCTAGAAGGTGTAAGTCAACTACCCTGGCCAGCAAGATCTCCGGATCTGTCCCCCATTGAGCATGTTTGGGACTGGATGAAGCGTCGTCTCACGCGGTCTGCACGTCCATCACGAACGCTGGTCCAACTGAGGCGCCAGGTGGAAATGGGATGTCAAGCCGTTCCACAGGACTACATCCAGTATCTCTACGATCGTCTCCATGGGAGAATAGCAGTCTGCATTGCTGCGAAAGGTAGATATACACTGTACTAGTGCCGACATTGTGCATGCTCTTTTGCCTGTGTCTATGTGCCTGTGGTTCTGTCAGTGTGATCATGTAATGTATCTGACCCCAGGAATGTGTCAATAAAGTTTCCCCTTCCTGGGACAATGAATTCACGGTGTTCTTATTTCAATTTCCAGGAGTGTAGTTATGCAGTGTAGAGGCTCTATCTGCTACTGACTGACTGCAAACAACTGCACGGTGTCTGCAGTCAGCTCACTCTCTGCTCACATAAGCCTGTGCAGTTTATATGTCCAGCTGGCTCGCTTTCTGCCTGTAAACTGTTATATGATGTACAGGCTCTTTCCGCTGACTCAGGGTCTGCAAACAGCTGCACAGTGTACAGCTTCGGCTTGCTAACTGACAGCTATGAAAGTTTGCTGTTCAGTCAGCTTACTTTCTGTCTGCATACAGCTGTACATACTCAATATGCTGATTGACTGCATAGTAGCAGCTGCACATTATAATAGATCAGTCAACTCACTCTCTCTGCCTGTACACTCTACAGGCCCATTTGGCTTGCGTTCTGTATGCAAACAGCTGAGCAGTGTAGGGCCTCAGTTAGCTGACTGTACATTTTCAGGCGGCACATACTCTACCAGCAAAAGTATGTACAGTGGCCCACCCAACTCATTATCTGCAAACAGCTGTGCAGTGTAGACGGTCGGTAAGCTGCCTGTCCACCTGCAAACAACTGCACAGAATACAGGTTCAGTCGTTTCATTCCCTATCAGCAATTGCCTGTGTAATTTAAATTCCTATCCAGTTCACCTTCAGTGTACAGATAACTGTAAAGTGTACAGGCTCTATCATCTGTCTGTCTGCAAACAGCTGCACAGTGTACAGATTTAGTTAGCAAACTCACAGCTTTGAAAGTCTGTGCAGCTAACAGACCCTGTTAACTTACTTTCTGTCTGTGAACAGCTGTACAGGCTCTATCTTCTGACTGACAGATTGCCTACAACTACACATTGTACAGATTCAGTTGATTCACTCCCTGTATGTAGAAGTCTGTTCATTTTACAGGCCTAGTCGACATGCTATCTGTCTCAAAATATTTTTATAGTGTAAAGACTCAATCAGCTGACTGTTTGCCCGCAAACACCTGCACAGCGTATAGATCGTGTCGGCTCATTCTACTTGCAAAAGTTTGTACATTTCAGCTCATTCAGCGCTCTGTCTGCAAACACCTGTACAGAGTAGGGGGTCAATCGACTGACTGACTGCAAACAGAAGCACATCCTGCATGTTCAGCTGCCTCACACTCTTCCTGCAAAAGTCTGGTCAGTGCACAGGTTCACTCGGCTGGAGCACTACCTGGAAACATCTGCTCTGTGTTCAGACCCAATTGGCTAACTGTCTGCCTGAAAACTGCTGCACAGTGTAAATGCCTTTTTTCAAAATTACCCTGTGAAGACAGATACGAAGGAAGTAGTGTAATCAGATTCAAGCAGGAGGCACAGCATGCATTCAGCCAATCTCAGAAGAGCTGGAACAGCTGCAACCATCTGTGGTTCGTAAACCTTCACCCCCCTCACTGCTGCACTTACTGTATGCACTACGCTCCAGTTTCAAACTACTCGTTGCCCTGTGGGATCGTTCGTTCCATTCTGAGAGTTTCTCTGTTTTCATTTCTTACATTTCTGGTGTTAATATTTTATCTTTTATCACTTTTGGTTTTTGTGTGTTGGGTGATACAACGGAATATCAGAAGGAAGTTCGTTAAATGTTATTCAGTGAACAAGTTCCACGTCGCTTCTTCTGGCCAAGACACTTCCATATCGAGATTACTCGAGGAAAATGATCTGCGTGTTACTTAACATACGCCGTCAGGAACTAGAATGAGATTTTCACTCTACAGCGGATTGTGCGCTGATATGAAACTTCCTGGCACATTAAAACTGTGTGCCGGACTGAGATTCGAACTGGGGACCTTTGCCTTTCGCGGGCAAGTGCTCTACTCGCGAAAGGCAAAGGTCCCCAGTTCTAGTCACGGTCCGGTCTGCCAGGAAGTTTCGCCGTCAGGAACTGATATTAGTAATACACTTAACAGTTCCGGTATTGACATCATCCATATCGTGGCAGGAGCAAAGGAGTAATCGAGTGACTTCGTCCTCACAATGTCTAAGTAAGTGGTAATCTAGAGAAAGGTAGAGCTAACGAAGCTATTATCTCTCCATTAACTGAAGTTACGTAAATAGAAAATCAACGAGTTGGTAAAAACATATGGGCATACAATCATTAGGCTGCCTTCATATCACTGCTATTTCAACCCAGTATAATTAACGAGTACATTATCAGCAATAACAACTAAATAATTACTCTGTCCGCACTCAAAACACTGAACTATGTTTCTAGGAAAGTCGCCTCCGAATCATGAAAGAAAACGTCAACCACACTTGGCGCCTCATGGCTAGAGCATGGCAGAATGAAGCTGTGTTATAAAATTCACTAGAGGAAATGACCCCGTTATTAAATAGTGGCAACGGCAATGTGTGAATTGATACGAATGAGAGCTGCGTTAGTAAAGTTTTTCCACTATTACCACGAAAAAAAATGTACAGATTAATTCAGGTGAATGATTGGAGTGTGCAGTTTAAGTATTTTCTGGTTTTGAGTGTTACGAAGAAAGATATAATCAGCAATTGAGCCAGAATATACTTCATCTGAGGAACGCAGTCGTTACCACAAAAAATATATCTCTCTGACTGCAATAGAATGGCTGCATTAATGAGGTATTGTACATTATATCAGTAACAGTCTTTCTATCAAACCGATACGACATGTTTATGCACCAGTGTTAACGTACATAACTTTTTTGTTATGTTATAAATAAGTAAAAAAGGAATAGCAGATTCATTCTAAACATAGAGATGTAATTTCCAGTGTCAAACGCAGAAGAGAGAGCAGAGAGGTGGAAAGAATACAATGAAGATCTCAGCGATGGACAGGACTTGTCTGATGAGTAATGACGGGACTAAAAAGAAATAGAAATTGATATGGAAGATATAGGGAATCTAGCATTAGAGTCAAGTACAATAGAGCTTAGGGATGTTTTCCATTCGAATAAGGGGGAAGGGATAGATGATATTCTTTCAAAATTTCTGACTGGAGGCATATGACCTGAATTTTGAAAAAAAAAATCATAGATACAATCCCGGAGATACTAGTATCAGGTAAGTGGGAGAACATCGAATAATCAGTTGCTAAGAAGAATAAGATACGAAAGAATGGAAAAGGAAGTCGACAATCTATTACATGAGCATAAGATTGGCTTTAGGAAAGGTAAAAGGGCATGAGGGCCAGTTCTAATGTTGCGTTTGATAAGGGAAGCAAACCTCAAGAAAAATCATGACTCGCTCATAGGATTAAAAGAGCTAGAAAACGCGATTGACAATGTAAAATGTAATATGTTCAAAATAATGGAAAAGAAGGGTAATATACAGCATGCACGAGAGCCAAGAGGCAATAATAAGAATCGGAGACGAAGATCGAAGTGCTCAGATGGATGCGGTCTTTAGTGCCTACTGTTCAATCTATTCATAGAAGACGCAATGACCGAAATAAAAGACATAATTAGGAATGGGATTAAAATTGATGGTGAACGGATATCATTCACAAGATACACTGATGACATTGATGTCCTTAATGAATGTGGAGAGATATTGGAGATGATGAATGGAATGAACAGTCGAACGAGGGCACCATATGGATTGACAGTACACCGAAGAAATACGAAAGTAATGAGTAGCAGGAATCAAATTAGAGATAAAAGTGTCAAAATTGGTCATAATGAAACTGGCGAAGTGAACGAATTCTGCTATATAGGCAACAAAATAACACATGATGGAAGAAGCAAGAAGGATATAAAAAGTAGAGAAGCACAGACAAAGAGAGCATTCCTGGCCAGAAGAAGTCTACTAGGATCAAACATCGGCCTTAGTTTGAAGAAGAAACTTATGGAAATGCACGTCTGGGATGCAGCATTAAATGAAGGTGACTCACGGACTGTGGGGCAAACGAAATAGACGAGTATTGAAGTATTTGATTTCTGGTGCTACAGAAGAATGTTGAAAAATAGATGGACTGGTAAGATAAGGAATGAGGAGATTCTACACGGAATCGGCGAGGAATGGAATGCATAGAAAACCCTGACAAAGAAACAGGACAGGATGGTAGGATATCTGTTAAGACGTCAGAGACTAAATTCCATGTTACTGGAGGGAGCTGTAGAAAGAGGTAGGAGTAACATCCCGGAGATAACTGACATCGGGTACAATTTCTCTCTTAGAAGAAGAGGCAGCGTTCGTGGCAGGCTCCATCAAACCAGTCAGAAGACTGGTGACGCATTAAAAAAAATGTCCTAGTAAAAGAAGGTCTGCTGCTGCTACAGTTGACAGGAACAGGTAACCTGTTGAAGCTATTTGGAGACAGCAGGCCACGAGTAGTGGGGATTGCGATACTTCAGTGAAAGGGGACGAACGCAGTGAAACCGTGACTGCCAGTACAAATGTAGCTACATTCGTTGACGGCTGCTTGACTACAAGACCGAGGAACTGATACCTGAATCAGGCAATGAAACTCTACTTGCGAGTCAGTCTACTGGAAAACAGAGTGCGAACACGGCATAGAGACGAGCACGAAGATAAGCACAAAACGCGACTAGCGTGAACGTCTAAGCACATGCGGAAACAGAGCACGATGCAAGGCGAAGGCCAGGTCAGGTCACAGTTTAAACCAGCAGAAGAACTGGTTGGCCCTGGCCTATCGCCGCCGACAGGTAAATGCCTGCATCAATGATTCGCCCTTGTCGTCGATGACTATTTCCTGCACTGCTTTGCCACGGGACGCAAGCCAGCTCATTTGCTTCGATATCGATGCTGGCATGGTTTCGAAAGATGCATTTTGGTTATGATCTTAGAGTCTGCGCAAAGTACTGAATTTTCGAAATTGTTCGAGGAATTTGAAGAAAGTGAGGAGCTTTGTCCACTGATATACGATATCTATAGCAGAGAGAAGGTACTACAGATTACAAGGCGGAGTGCGTGGCATTCCATAACATGGAAAAAGAAAATTTTGGAGGTGTATAGATCTAGGTTATAGAGAGAAAAGTTAAATGGGTCAGATAATGTTTTTGTAGGAGTACGTCATTGTGGAAGAATGTAATACCCATTTATGGTCCTTTAATATTTCAGTAACTTATATCTATTATGTGTTTTTGTCTGATGGTTTAGTACATTGGGGCGCATAGTTTGTTTGCTTTCTAGAGTTAGTGTGTTAATAAGATGTACAGGACTGTTATGGGTGACATGGGAAAAGTCAGGAAGATGGAAGCGACAGGAAGTGTGTCCCATAATGACTGACTGGGCTTTGATATGAGGGTTAGGTCGACGACAAGAAAGTCCTTGTAGTCGCCATAATGGAGCAGACGAATGGTAGCAGATGGCTGAAAAAATATCAGCCGAGAGATGAGAATATTTGTAATAAATTGTTGAAAAAGTTTGAGATGAAGACGTTGGCGCAATAGCACAAGTCACTCATCAAACCAGCAAGAATATCGATGGCAAAATAAATCAAAGGTTTCCAGAATGAATTATTGACTCTGCAGAGGAATGTGCGCTGATGTGACACTTCTTGGCAGATTAGAACTGTGAGCAGGACCGAGACACGAACTCGGAACCTTTTTGCTTTCGCTGGCGAGTGCCCTACTGGATGAACTAATCGAGTTCGACTCACTACCCGTCCTCACAGCCTTACTTCCACCAACATCTTCCAAACTTCACACAGTTTCTCGTACGAAACTTACAGGACTAAGTCTCCTGGAAGAAACATAGCTTAGCCACAGCCTGAGGGATGTTTCAAGAATGAATTTTTCACTCTGGAGCGTAGTGTGTTGCAAGTTTCGCAGGAGAACTTCTGTGAAGTTTTGAAGGTAGTGAGGCGTAGCGCCTTCGCATCGCTGCTGTCACTTGTTTGGACGATATCGTTATAGGCATGAGTCATCGACAGATGTCACCAGCTGACATGGACCTGAGTCACAGAGCTGCACGTAGTTGTACTAGTAGCCGGCAGAGGTCAGCAGCTGACGGACGGTACTAGCAGGCATAGTCAAAACAATGTTGTGAAGTTATGTTTGATTAATATTTAATGTATTTGCATAATTATAATTGTTTTATATGTGTAGTAATTAGCAGTGTGAGTTTTGTATGCGTGAAGAAGAACAGAAGTAAATGAAAATTGTTTTGTTTATTCGCGAAATACCAGTTAAACTACAGGGGATTGACTACAATTAAATGTGCAGTCAGTTTATGGTACTAATAAATCGTGAGTAGAAACACAAATTAATCGGTAATTTCAGAAGGAGTAATTTTATATTTGATAATTATTTTAAATTTATTTATTTAGCAATTGCCATAGACAGAAATGTTTTACTATGATTGGTCATTGAAGTAAAGCGCGGGTTAGCGCGGGATAATACTGCAACCTGATTTGGTGTTTGTAATATCAGCCAATCAGAAAACTGCAGACTCGCGCCAGTCTATGCTGGGAGCAAAGCCTTTGGTGTGATCTAGGGAGGTCGGGGCTGAGGGTTCCAACTAGTAACATCTCACTGAAAGCAGCTCCGACGAAAGTACTGTAAAATTGCGGAATAATGATAATTACGAGTTCGCGAAGTACAAAGTGTATTTAAGTGATCGGTATAGTGAACGTCGTGTGGAATTTCGGACGGAATATCAAAATTATTGCTTTTGACTGTTAGTTAAAACCGCGTGGTGTGTTGTGCGATCTAAGACTGGAACAGGTATTACATGTAGAGCAGAGTGCACGACATTTGAGCGAGCATTTTCATAACTAAACGATCCGATGAAGTCTATTAAACTTCGGAAACGGGTGTAAATACCACAAACTGGCTACGTGTCTGATTGTGGTGTGCGTGTGAACTTTACACTGTGTTGCCACTTCGTACGGACTTGGCAGTATTAACTGTGATCTTTATCGTAAAAATACACCTGAAAATTTTCATCGCCAAGTCAAAACTTTTATTTCAGTAGCTAGCCACATCTCGTTTACCGGACAATTCTATGTATGTTGCGACCTGCAATAGACAGTAGTAGTCTAGTATTTTCTACTACAGCTTTTAGCTAGATAAATGAACGTTGCTGGACACTGGCAGGGCGGTAAAAAGTAACGTGCCGCGTCGCAGTGGGAGATGAGGTACAGGCGGAAATACAGCTGTGGGGACAGGTCGTCAGTCGTGCATGGGTAGCTCAGTCGCTAGAGCACTCGCCAGCGAAAGGCAAAAAGGTCCAGAGTTCGAGTCTCGATCCAGCGCACAGTTTTAATTTGCCAGGAAGCTTCAATCAAACAATCATAACATGCTGCTCTGGGCCAGTGTCTGTGTACAGTGACGTACGGTATGAGGCTGTGATAACGCAGCTGGCAGCGATCTGGCTTACCGCGTCGCCCCCTGGCGGCGTGCCGGCCGCTACCCGCCGTCCTGGAGGCGGCGCCGGCGCGGCAACAGCAGCGGCAGGCGGCGGGCGAGCCGTGGGCGGCGGAGGCGGAGGCCGAGGCGTAGTAATGCGGCGGCGGCGGGGGCGGCGGACCCGTCACTGGGGGTGCGCCGCCGCGGACCTCAGCCCGCATGTCCGGCCAGCGCGCTCCTGCACACAGCGCAGGCAACTCGTCACGCAGCTGTCAGTCGGCAGAGAAGCGTCGTCGTCAGGTAATTGTGAGGGAATGCGTAATGCCTATCCTGCATTCCTAGGGGCGCCAAGGCTCCTGGAAGAGATCTCAAGTTGATTCCGTATTTCTAGATTTCCGGAAAGCTTTTAACACAGTTCCTGACAAGCACTTGTAATCAAGCTGCGGGCCTATGGGGTATCGTCTCAGTTGTGCGGCTGGACTCGTGATTTCCTGTCAGGAAGGTTGCAGTTCGTAGTAATAGAAGGCAAATCATAGTGTAAAATTGAAGTAATATCAGGTGTTCCCCAGGGAAGCGTCCTGGGACCTCTGCTGATCCTGATCTATACAGGGTGTTACAAAAAGGTACGGCCAAACTTACAGGAAACATCAAGCTGCGGGACTATGGGGTATCGTCTCAGTTGTGCGGCTGGATTCGTGATTTCCTGTCAGGAAGGTTGCAGTTCGTAGTAATAGAAGGCAAATCATAGTGTAAAATTGAAGTAATATCAGGTCTTCCCCAGGGAAGCGTCCTGGGACCTCTGCTGATCCTGATCTATACAGGGTGTTACAAAAAGGTACGGCCAAACTTACATGAAACATCAAGCTGCGGGACTATGGGGTATCGTCTCAGTTGTGCGGCTGGATTCGTGATTTCCTGTCAGGAAGGTTGCAGTTCGTAGTAATAGAAGGCAAATCATAGTGTAAAATTGAAGTAATATCAGGTGTTCCCCAGGGAAGCGTCCTGGGACCTCTGCTGATCCTGATCTATACAGGGTGTTACAAAAAGGTACGGCCAAACTTACAGGAAACATCAAGCTGCGGGACTATGGGGTATCGTCTCAGTTGTGCGGCTGGATTCGTGATTTCCTGTCAGGAAGGTTGCAGTTCGTAGTAATAGAAGGCAAATCATAGTGTAAAATTGAAGTGATATCAGGTGTTCCCCAGGGAAGCGTCCTGGGACCTCTGCTGATCCTGATCTATACAGGGTGTTACAAAAAGGTACGGCCAAACTTACATGAAACATCAAGCTGCGGGACTATGGGGTATCGTCTCAGTTGTGCGGCTGGATTCGTGATTTCCTGTCAGGAAGGTTGCAGTTCGTAGTAATAGAAGGCAAATCATAGTGTAAAATTGAAGTAATATCAGGTGTTCCCCAGGGAAGCGTCCTGGGACCTCTGCTGATCCTGATCTAAACAGGGTGTTACAAAAAGGTACGGCCAAACTTACAGGAAACATCAAGCTGCGGGACTATGGGGTATCGTCTCAGTTGTGCGGCTGGATTCGTGATTTCCTGTCAGGAAGGTTGCAGTTCGTAGTAATAGAAGGCAAATCATAGTGTAAAATTGAAGTGATATCAGGTGTTCCCCAGGGAAGCGTCCTGGGACCTCTGCTGATCCTGATCTATACAGGGTGTTACAAAAAGGTACGGCCAAACTTACAGGAAACATCAAGCTGCGGGACTATGGGGTATCGTCTCAGTTGTGCGGCTGGATTCGTGATTTCCTGTCAGGAAGGTTGCAGTTCGTAGTAATAGAAGGCAAATCATAGTGTAAAATTGAAGTGATATCAGGTGTTCCCCAGGGAAGCGTCCTGGGACCTCTGCTGATCCTGATCTATACAGGGTGTTACAAAAAGGTACGGCCAAACTTACAGGAAACATTCCTCACACACATATAAAGAAAATATGTTACGTGGAAATGTGTGCCGAAACGCTTACTTTCCATGTTAGAGGTCATTTTATTACTTCACTTCAGATCACATTAATCATAGAATGGAAACACACAGCTACAGAACGTACCAGCGTGACTTCAAACACCTTGTTACAGGAAATGTTCAAAATATCCTCCGTTAGCGAAGATACATGAATCCACCCTCCGTCGCATGGAATCCCTGATGCGCTGATGCAGCCCTGGAGAATGGCGTATTGTATCACAGACGTCCACAATACGAGCACGAAGAGTCTCTACATTTGGTACCGGGGTTGCGTAGACAAGAGCTTTCAGATGCCCCCACAAATGAAAGTCAAGAGAGTTGAGGTCAGGAGAGCGTGGAAGCCATGGAATTGGTCCGCCTCTACCAGTCCATCGGTCACCGAATCTGTTGTTGAGAAGCGTATGAAAACTTCGACTGAAATGGGCAGGAGCTTGATGCTAGTACTGTAGAGCAATGAGTCGCATGTCAACACAAACACCGAAGTCAATATTACCTTCCTTCAATTGGGCCAACTGGCAGTGAATCGAGGAAGTACAGTACATACTGACGAAACTAAAATGAGGTCTGACATGGAAATTAAGTGTTTCCTGACACATGTCCACCACATAACATCTTTTCTTTATTTGTGTGTGGGGAATGTTTCCTGAAAGTTTGGCCGTACCTTTTTGTAGCACCCTGTATAAATGACCTGGGTCACAATCTGAGCAGTTCTCTTAGGTTGTTCGCAGATGATGCTGTAATTTACCGTCTAGTAAGGTCATCCGAAGACCAGCATCAGTTGCAAAGTGATTTAGAAGAGATTGCTGTATGGTGTGGCAGGTGGTACTTGACGCTAAATAACGAAAAGTGTGAGGTGATCCACATGAGTTCCAAAAGAAATCCGTTGGAATTCGATTACTCGATAAATAGTACAATCCTCAAGGCTGTCAATTGAACGAAGTACCTGGGTGTAAAAATTACGAACAACTTCAGTTGGAAAGACCACACAGATAATATTGTGGGGATGGCGAGCCAAAGGCTGCGTTTCATTGGCAGGACACTTAGAAGATGCAACAAGTCCACTAAACAGACAGCTTACACTACACTCGTTCGTCCTCTGTTAGAATGTTGCTGTGTGGTGTGGGATCCTTACCAGGTGGGATTGAAGGAGGACATCGAAAGGGTGCAAAAAAGGGCAGCTCGTTTTGTATTATCACGAAATAGGGGAGAGAGTGTGGCAGATATAATACCCGAGTTGGGATGGAAGTCATTAAAGCAAAGACGTTTTTCGTCGCGGCGCGATCCATTTACAAAATTTCAGTCACGAACTTTCTCTTCCGAATGCGAAAATATTTTGTTGAGCCCAACCTACATAGGGAGGAGTGATCATCAAAATAAAATAAGAGATATCAGAGCACGAACAGAAAGGTTTAGGTGTTCGTTTTTCCCGCGCGCTGTTCGGGAGCGGAATGGTAGAGAGATAGTGTGATTGTGGTTCGATGAACCCTCTGCCGAGCACTTCAATCATGTACACTCCTGGAAATGGAAAAAAGAACACATTGACACCGGTGTGTCAGACCCACCATACTTGCTCCGGACACTGCGAGAGGGCTGTACAAGCAATGATCACACGCACGGCACAGCGGACACACCAGGAACCGCGGTGTTGGCCGTCGAATGGCGCTAGCTGCGCAGCATTTGTGCACCGCCGCCGTCAGTGTCAGCCAGTTTGCCGTGGCATATGGAGCTCCATCGCAGTCTTTAACACTGGTAGCATGCCGCGACAGCGTGGACGTGAACCGTATGTGCAGTTGACGGACTTTGAGCGAGGGTGTATAGTGGGCATGCGGGAGGCCGGGTGGACGTACCGCCGAATTGCTCAACACGTGGGGCGTGAGGTCTCCACAGTACATCGATGTTGTCGCCAGTGGTCGGCGGAAGGTGCACGTGCCCGTCGACCTGGGACCGGACCGCAGCGACGCACGGATGCACGCCAAGACCGTAGGATCCTACGCAGTGCCGTAGGGGACCGCACCGCCACTTCCCAGCAAATTAGGGACATTGTTGCTCCTGGGGTATCGGCGAGGACCATTCGCAACCGTCTCCATGAAGCTGGGCTACGGTCCCGCACACCGTTAGGCCGTCAACCGCTCACGCCCCAACATCGTGCAGCCCGCCTCCAGTGGTGCCGCGACAGGCGTGAATGGAGGGACGAATGGAGACGTGTCGTCTTCAGCGATGAGAGTCGCTTCTGCCTTGGTGCCAATGATGGTCGTATGCGTGTTTGTCGCCGTGCAGGTGAGCGCCACAATCAGGACTGCATACGACCGAAGCACACAGGGCCAACACCCGGCATCATGGTGTGGGGAGCGATCTCTTACACTGGCCGTACACCTCTGGTGATCGTCGAGGGGACACTGAATAGTGCTCGGTACATCCAAACCGTCATCGAACCCATCGTTCTACCATTCCTAGACCGGCAAGGGAACTTGCTGTTCCAACAGGACAATGCACGTCCGCATGTATCCCGTGCCACCCAACGTGCTCTAGAAGGTGTAAGTCAACTACCCTGGCCAGCAAGATCTCCGGATCTGTCCCCCATTGAGCACGTTTGGGACTGGATGAAGCGTCGTCTCACGCGGTCTGCACGTCCACCACGAACGCTGGTCCAACTGAGGCGCCAGGTGGAAATGGCATGGCAAGCCGTTCCACAGGACTACATCCAGCATCTCTACGATCGTCTGCATGGGAGAATAGCAGCTTGCATTGCTGTGAAAGGTGGATATACACTGTACTAGTGCCGACATTGTGCATGCTCTGTTGCCTGTGTCTATGTGCCTGTGGTTCTGTCAGTGTAATCATGTGATGTATCTGACCCCAGGAATGTGTCAATAATGTTTCCCCATTCCTGGGACAATGAATTCACGGTGTTCTTATTTCAATTTCCAGGAGTGTAGATGTAGATGTAGATGGCTCCACGCGGTACAGCTGTGTCATTGTGGTTGCCTGCTCAGCAGGCGTTCAGTGACGAGTCGGTGTATGGCTGCAGCCGTAGTTCTGGTCTGGTCCACAGAGCGCGACGCGTTTGGTGCTCTATTTAGCATCGCCTGCCACGCTTGCGGGAACAGAGCATTAGTATCACTCCGGCCGACAGGTGTTTAAAACGCGGGCTGCACGTCTCCAAGAGAAGAGTTGACTGGAAAGACAATGTGTGGTTCTTCTTCGGCGCTGACCTCAAGCCTAGTTACAACGAGCCTCATGGACAACAGTTGGAACCAGTGTTCGTCAGCCGCTGCAAGTACACCACTTCATCCATTCACAACTGGATTTAGAAGAATTTTTGGAGGTGTCTACCAACTGGACAAGGGCTTTTATTCAGACTGATACTTGTCAAATGTTCTTCCTGCCGTCAGATGTCTCCCACCCGAGAGCAGGTATTGTATGTAATTGAATCCATGATAAAAGTTTGAAATTTCACTCTGAAAAGTCGTGCAATAGTTATGTTAGTGGTTATCCATCTTGAGAGAAGTGATATAAAGCGTGTCAAGTGTTGCAGTACGCTGGGGCCGAACAAACCTCGTTGCTGTACTGTATTTTACAACAGAGGACAATACAGCAACTTTCAGCCCTCGCAGACAAAATACAGCTAATCCTTTTACGGATTTTTTTTCTGTCGTTAACATTCTGATTTTTGTTTGAGAACTGTTGTTCTGAATATAGTAATATCTCTACGTGACATGCTGAGTGTTACACCAGCTATCATGCTGCCTACCTAAGATAGGTTCCATAATACCGATTAATTATGATGCGCAACAAAACCTTGTTTCAGGAAACTGCAATAATATGCTGGAAGAAATTTCTACAAAGGATACTGCAGTTAGACATACGGAGAAGACCGTATAAATTACTGAGTGAAAAGGTTAAGGGACCTATTGTCAAGTCTACAATTCGCAAGAGGAGGGCTCACTGACCGCTAAATGGAGTGAGTCAGCAGAATATCTGCTAACCACCCCCCCCCCCCCCCCCAACTTCCTGATGATGAAACTAACTCAAAAACAAAAACACAAGCACAAGTGGATTAGACAACGAAAACGACAGACGAATGTTGAAATACGTTTCGCTCAGGAAGAAGTTCATGCCGCAGTTTCCAAGCTCAATACAGGAAAGGCAATTGGACCGAATGGCTTCCACCCTAAGGTCCTGCGTTTGCTACGTCCCATATTTCAGAGCATCACTAAACGAGGTGTTTTAGAATAGGTAGTGTCCCGGTGATGTGGTAAACAGCTAGAGCAGTAGTGATTAAAAATGGAAAGGATAAAGACCCAGCATCACCGAATCTCTTTACTAATTAAACTCTCTGCCGAAGTTTAGGAACGTGTGCTCTGTGATCAGTAGCAGGAGCACAGGGAACTCTTGCGTCTAAACCAGTGTGAATATGGATTCAGAAAAGTGAAGTTTATAGATGATGATCTTAATTCTGTAGAAAACTCGACAAGGAAGTGCAGTCGCGCTCATGATTGACATCGGCAGGCACATTCGACGTATTTTGTTGTCCTGCGATTTTCGCACGCCTTCGAGATCTCAAGGTCCCCAAATGTCTGTCTGAGATCATTGTAGATTATTGTAGCGGACGTAGAGCGTCCAGTAGCTTGCTGGGCAGAACAAGGTAATCCAAAAGTTTACCTAGGGCTGTCCTTAAGGCTCCGACGGAACAGATGTTACTGACGCTGTTACTGCATACATAGATGACATGCAAGTAGTTGTGTCTTGAACTAATAAGGTGAGACGTGAGGAAAAGTTGAATCATGTGCTTGCTTAGAGACAGCATTTTTCATAAAACCACGCATATACTTCTGAAGGGACGACTTTCTCTTGCCAGAAATTCTTCCCTGAAAATTGACGGAATTCCTGTAGAACGCAGCACTTTTTGTAGATATTTCGGAATTCTTTTGCACGGGAAAAGAAATTTTCTAGGCCATAAAATCTGTTACTCAGAAAGAAGCTAAAATTATTCATAAGACTGCCCGTGCAAGCACTCCCGACTATAAATTATCGGTACATGTGGTGCGGTCATTTCACGAAACTGTCTTCAACATCATTGTGGAAATCGCCTTATACTAGGTAACTACAAAACAATATTGCGGCGAGTACAGCGAAGCATTGTTCTGAGGCCCACCGTGCCTATCGCACTACACCTGTTCAGTGTTTACTGATGATTCTCGGTATACGTCAGATGGACACCGTGGTACGTCATAGGGCAGCTCTGGATTGGTTGGGGTTTGAACAGTGTGATCGTGTGCACGAGATCACGGGTATGCATATTACTCACAAAAAACATTTTCGAGTCTGGAAGACAGATGAACTGGGACGCTAGGAGCAGTGCAAGATTTTTTTAAAAATCTTTATTCATGAAAACCTATATCATACAAAGTAACCCACCCCCTTAGACATTAGTGGTCGAAGTAAAATACAAAATTAATAATTTTCAGCAGCATTTACTAAGACTTTATTTACTTAGTGTCAACTACAGAATGGAAGGTTAGTTACTCTATAGGCATCCCTACTGTTTCCTACTGTTAACCTGCCGTGCTGTCTACTCTACCCTACTCTACTAAAAACTGTATCCTGCAGCGTTCCGTGTGTGCCAGTAGAAACATAAACCTATTATCTCTTGGCCGTGCCCACCAAGCTGATCCCAGTGGGCGTGCCCCTGGCGCTGGGCTGGCCTTAATGAAAATTGCTGCAGGTCTTTTAAAATATCCTACTATCTACTTACTACTAGTAAATCTACTAAGTCACAATCGGTGTGCTGTGTCTATAGACGGAAAGGTCGCATTCTCCACCTAGTCCTGGACGCGACGGACCCCGATCGTCACGGCGGTCGGCCAGTACGCATCCTGGCGGAATGGGATAGTGCGTAATATCACGTTTTGGCACTTTCGTTACTCCATCTCCCTATGATATTCTCTCAGGACTTTGGCGGATACCTCGCTGGCTAATCTATCGATGATAGTGAATTTAACTGGGTTCCCAATTAGATGGAAGGTATCTGTATTTGGCAGTGAATTCCTTAACTCTGCGGCAACGTCATAGAAAATAGGAGACTCGTAGACCCCGTGGTCCGATATACCTATCCCGGCACCACAGTCACACGAGGGTGTCACTCTTTTGTCGAAACGGCAGAGGTATGCCGGATATGGGCCATGTCCCGTGAAGAAGTGCATCAGCCCCTTACTAGGCTGAAAAGGCTTCATTCTTAATCGTTCTTGGATGTTTGGTAGTAGTTGGTGTGTTCTTCTCCCTGTCTCATCCCCATCCCAGATCTCTTGCCAAAGTTCCATCCCCCTTCTTTTGATTCATGGTTTATCCCCCACTCGGACCCCCATAATGTCCCCGGTTTTTTCAATCTGCCCCTTTTTTTACCCAGTACCATGCGGCCTGCTACCTGATTTTTACATCTAGGGGGCACAACTCCATGAGAATCAACAACGCTCCCCCAGGAGATGTACGGTAGGCCCCGACTGAACGCAACAGCATGTTCCAGTGCACTCTCCTCAGGGCCATAGCAGGAACGTCCCTCGAGAGCCGGTGAGCCGAGACTCCAGACCCGTAGTCCATCATAGAGGCGAGTGTTGTGTTGTAGTACAACATGATGTGGTTTGGTGGGAGATGAAATCGCCTATGCCCTATCGTAATGAGGTTATTTAGTACCTCTAGTGATCGATGAGTTGTGACTTCAGTGTGCCGGGCGAAGCTCCATTTCTCACCTAGTACTACTCCTCAATATCTTGCTTCCCGACGACGTATTACCGGTGTCCATCTATCCTGACTGTAGGGTTTCTGGCCAATTGGCATTTTAAAAGTAGTTAGATTTATTTGTTGCGACTTTTTGTTTGGTTCTGTGGCACCATTGTGATAGTATTGTCATGGTTCTTACTATTTTCGGTTCTAATTCCTCTCGGCTACGACCGCCAACCTACAGGAGGAGATCATCACCTCTAGCGCATCTACACTGTACTCCAGGGTGTCAAGGATAGGCTCCATATTGACATTCCAAAAGAGTGGCCACAGGACAGAGCCCTGTGGACATCCCTTCATTACCATTTTGCCCACTCTCCCGCTAGGGGATGGTAGCTAGACCTCTCTATCCATACAATAGCTCCTGAGACATCCATGTAGCAGCCCTGGACACTCCTTCTCTCGCAAGTCGGAAAGAGCGAAGGCCACCACAGGTAATTATGTGTGAACGACCTGCAAACATCGGCCGCCATGGCCATTGCGTCAGACGCAGAACGCCTGGGCCGGAAGCCGAATTGCCTGCTGCTCATCCCACAGAGCACCTGGTGTACCATCAGCCTGTCAGCCAGAAAACTCTCCAGAAATTTTCACAGCAGGTCCAACAGACATATAGGTCTGTACGACAACCTCTTTTCGATCTTTATCCTGGCCTTTTTTAATGATTGCTACATTATCACTAGGGGTAAGATAGATAATGCCTACAGGAAAATTAGAGATACCTTTGGAGAAAAGAGAGCCACTTGTATGGATATCAAGAGCTCAGATGGAAACCCAGTTCTAAGCAAAGAAGGGAAAGCAGAAAAGTGGAAGGAGTATATAGAGGGTCTATACAAGGGCGATGTACTTGAGGACAATATTACGGAAATGGAAGAGGATGTAGATGAAGATCAAATGGGAGAAACGATACTGTGTGAAGAGTTTGACAGAGCACTCAAAGACCTGAGTCGAAACAAGGCCCCGGGAGTAGACAACATTCCATTAGAACTATTGACGGCCTTGGGAGAGCCAGTGCTGACAAAACTTTACCATCTGATGAGCAAGATGTATGAGACAGGCAAAATACTATCAGACTTCAAGAAGAATATAATAATTCCAATCGCAAAGAAAGCAGGTGTTAACAGATGTGAAAATTACCGAACTCTCAGTTTAATAAGTCACAGCTGCAGAATTCTAACGCGAGATCTTTACAGACGAATGGAAAAACTTGTAGAAGCCGTCCTCGGGGAAGATCACTTTGGAGTCCGAAGAAATGTTGGAGCACGTGAGGCAATACTGACCCTACTACTTATCTCAGAAGAAAGATTAAGGAAAGGCAAACGTACGTTTCTAGCATTTGTAGACTTAGAGAAAGCTTTTGACAATGTTGACTGGAATTCATTCAAATTTTAAAGGTGGCAGCGGTAAAATACAGGGAGCGTAAGCCTATTTACAATTTGTACAAAAAGCGGATGGCAGTTATAAGAGTCGAAATTTGGTAGATAATCCGAAGAAATTCTGGTCGTATGTAAAGTACACAAGCGGCAAGATGCAGTCAATACCTTCGCTGCGCAGTGCCGATGGTACTGTTATCGACGACTGTGCCGCTAAAGCGGAGTTATTGAACGCAGTTTTCCGAAATTCCTTCACCAGGGAAGACGAATGGAATATTCCAGAATTTGAAACACGAACATCTGCTAGCAATTGTTTCTTAGAAGTAGATACCTTAGGGATTGCGAAGCAACTCAAATCGCTTGATACGGGCAAGTCTTCAGGTCCAGATTGTATACCGATTAGGTTCCTTTCAGATTACGCTGATACTATAGCTCCCTACTTAGCACTCATATACAACCGCTCGCTCACCGATAGATCTGTACCTACAGATTGGAAAATTGCGCAGGTCGCACCAGTGTTTAAGAAGGGTAGTAGGAGTAATCCATTGAACTACAGACCTATATCATTGACGTCGGTTTGCAGTAGGGTTTTGGAGCATATACTGTATTCAAACATTATGAATCACCTCGAAGGGAACGATCTACTGACACGTAATCAGCATGGCTTCAGAAAACATCGCTCTTGTGCAACGCAGCTAGCTCTTTATTCGCACGAAGTAATGGCCGCTATCGACAGGGGATCTCAAGTTGATTCCGTATTTCTAGATTTCCGGAAAGCTTTTGACACCGTTCCTCACAAGCGACTTCTAATCAAGCTGCGGAGCTATGGGGTATCGTCTCAGTTGTGCGACTGGATTCGTGATTTCCTGTCTGGAAGATCGCAGTTCGTAGTAATAGACGGCAAATCATCGAGTAAAACTGTAGTGATATCAGGTGTTCCCCAGGGAAGCGTCCTGGGACCTCTATTGTTCCTGATCTATATAAATGACCTGGGTGACAATCTGAGCAGTTCTCTTAGGTTGTTCGCAGATGATGCTGTAATTTACCGTCTAGTAAGGTCATCCGAAGACCAGTATCAGCTGCAAAGCGATTTAGAAAAGATTGCTGTATGGTGTGTCAGGTGGCAGTTGACGCTAAATAACGAAAAGTGGGGGATGATCCTCATGAGTTCCAAAAGAAATTCGTTGGAATTCGATTACTCGATAAATAGTACAATTCTCAAGGCTGTCAATTCAACTAAGAACCTGGGTGTTAAAATTACGAACAACTTCAGTTGGAAGGACCACATAGATAATATTGTCGAGAAGGCGAGCCAAAGGTTGCGTTTCATTGGCAGGACGCTTAGAAGATGCAACAAGTCCACTAAAGAGACAGCTTACACTACACTCGTTCGTCCTCTGTTAGAATATTGCTGCGCGGTGTGGGATCCTTACCAGGTGGGATTGACGGAGGACATCGAAAGGGTGCAAAAAAGGGCAGCTCGTTTTGTATTATCACGTTATAGGAGAGAGAGTGTGGCAGATATGATACACGAGTTGGGATGGAAGTCATTACAGCATAGACGTTTTTCGTCGCGGCGAGACCTTTTTACGAAATTTCAGTCACAAACTTTCTCTTCCGAATGCGAAAAATATTTTGTTGAGCCCAACCTACATAGGTAGGAATGATCATCAAAATAAAATAGGAGAAATCAGAGCTCGAACAGAAAGGTTTAGGTGTTCGTTTTTCCCGCTCGCTGTTCGGGAGTGGAATAGTAGAGAGATAGTATGATTGTGGTTCGATGAACCGTCTGACAAGCACTTAAATGTGAATTGCAGAGTAGTCATGTAGATGTAGATAGATGGGGCATGAAAGGGAAGCAGTGGTTGGAAGGGAGTGAGACAGGGTTGTTGCCTCTCCCCGATGTTATTCAATCTGTATATTGAGCAAGCAGTAAAGGAAACAAAAGAAAAATTCGGAGTAGGTATTAAAATCCAGGGAGAAGAAATAAAAACTTTTAAGGTTCGCCGATGACATTGTAATTCTGTCAGAGACGGCAAAGGACTTGGAAGAGCAGTTGAACGAAATGGACAGTATCTTGAAAGGAGGATATAAGATGAACATCAACAAAAGCAAAATGAGGATAATGGAATGTAGATTAGGAAATGAGACACTTAAAGTAGTAAAAGAGTTTGGTATATGGGGAGCAAAATAACTGATAGTGGTCGAAGTAGAGAGGATATAAAATGTAGACGGGCAATGGCAAGGAAAGCGTTTCTGAAGAAGAGAAATTTGTTAACATCGAGTATAGATTTAAGTGTCAGGAAGTCATTTCTGAAAGTATTTGTATGGAGTGTAGCCATGTATGGAAGTGAAACATGGACGATAAATAGTTTAGACAAGAAGAGAATACATCGAACTCAATTGAAATTTCAAGAGCACCGAGTTATTCGTGCAGCCATGTCCGCAAAACTGTATTTGAAGGCTAGAAGCCGTAGTGAGACAGTGCGGCGCTGCTGGAGGGTAAAATAGTGCGCCGCTTCAGGGACAAAGTGTGGTTTTATGACGCGGTGGTCCCTGACGAAGGCGGGAGTTATGGCCCCAAACGTCGTAAAATTCCAACGCAGTAAAGGCGAAGAACAGCGCTTTAGAGGATGTGGTTCTGCGAATAAGCGAACCTCCTGCACAAAGGGGACCGTTTGCGATTAGTAGGACACGAACGCGGCACTTGGACCGAACTGTAACTCAGTCCGGCAGGACGCCGCAAAAGCAACAGGTTAGTCATCAGTCAGTGCCCAACGCAGAAAGTAATGAGTTGCAAAGCTTTATTAACGTTTTGACATAGTAACTACAGCAGTGGCAGTGACTTCCATTTCACACTACACTTATTTCTTAATCGATGAGTGACACTGCAGGCGAGTGAATGAAACGGCAACTATTTTCCCCTTGGCGTGACCCTAACAAGAAAGTGGAAGCAACACCAGTAAAAGCTACTAAGCTACCGACCACGCTTGGATATTTGCTAGAGTCATAAATCAAAAGCACCATGTTGTTTAAGCTGTATCGCAGGGCTTCCAACCCTTCTCTGATGGGATACTATGAGAATCCTGTTACTACGCTCGGACACCTTGTTTATTTTGAAGGTTAGTGTATTTCAATTAGAAAATGACGAATACTTGTTTTTAATGAAATTAAAAAAGCGATTAGTATCTTCTACATGTTGAAAAAAAAATGCCACGTTCCTCGGAACACAGTTTGGGAACCCCTGATGTACAGACTTAATTTATTTTGCTAACTCGTTTTCGGTCTACAAGGCCATCACCAGACTTGAACCGATTATAGTCCAAGAGAGTACAGTAGTCCTGAACAACACTGAGAAACATGATAAACATCGAGAGCGAAGTACGAACGCACGAGTAAAAGTCATCTTTGACAGCGCAGTTGTAAGACAATTAAAAACGTAAAAAAATAATTAGAAAATACTGATAAAGGGAACAATCCACAAAAATATTAGCACTAAACACGAAAAACCATAGCCTGATCAACAAATTAACTTCAATTAATTATTCCAACAGAATAAAGTTAGTACCTGACAAAAGTACGGAAGGATAGCTTGAAGTATGGAAAGTGGTAGGGAAAGAGAGTAAAAGATACAACTGACAATTTTAAGAACAGTGTGAACGGAGTACGTAGACAATCACAATAAAATAAATAAATAAATATAGGAAAACTTTAGTAATAGAATGTAACTCAACGAGGGAAGCATGGGAAAACCGTGAGGATTAAGTGAGGTAAGCGTATGGAACTGTGTGCCAATGAGAGATGCTCAGTTGTGACGAATCCAGCAAACTAACAGGCGAAGAGAACACTCCGCTGCTAAAGGAGTTTAAGAAGACTTCACGTACAACATTTTTTGTAAGGGAAGCGTGAGCGATGAGAAAACAGCAGTGTTGTTCTCGGGTCGGGTAGGTACGCAGTATCTGATGTGTGTTAAAAAATGGGATTTTTGTTTTTTTACAAAAATTTATTTATTCGTCTGATCCGTGTCATCACTTTCAAATAGTGCCTACTTACGCCAAAGATGTTTTCAATCACCGTCACACTTCTGGAACTCGATCTTTCAAACAGTTTTCAGCTTTCACAACGATACGTTTGAAATATCGCCTATGCTTGTAAAACAGATGTAACCTTTCATGTAATCTCTAAATGGAAAAATATCATTGACATAAGTAATTACATAAACCGTTGTACAGGGGTCCTCGACCTCACTATTTACCTGTCTTGCTTCTTTTGATAGCTCACTCTGTTAGCTCGCTGGGTTTTGAATTGCGCTAGCTTTGATCTGATGTTAACGTATCTGGGCGGCGTTTTGCTTTACTTCCTATTTGGAGAATAAATGTTTAATCAAATTCAATATGTAAGAATCATAAAAACGTATTCTGTACATGTTATGTATATATATAACTTCTTTTTGTTTTTCATCATAAGTATTGACTGGCCGCTGTGATCACCTAATGTGTGTGCGTCAATTACTTTGTAAATATACTTTTATATTCATTTTTATTTAATCTAAAATACTACTCCTTTCCTTACAAGATTAGTAACTCTGGAATAATTAAGTACGGAAGGTTTCCCTTTGGTTCTCGTGATTTTCAACCGGAATTTTCACGTACAACTATCTTTTGTCCATAAATTTCGATAGAACCTGCAATCATATTTGCATTAGTAAGTCCTATTATGAATTACGTATTATTTTCCAAAAGGAAACAGCATTAAACATTGCGATCAGCTGATAGAGTAACCAAAAAGAACTGGCACCCAAGCTAACAGTGGGCGGTAGCTATTTTAAAGTTGCTACTTAAATTGTTGAACAAGTTACGTAAAGGCATTAACAATAGAAACAAAAATACTATATTTCATGAAAAGAGGCCTCAATTTTTATTAATTTTGCCGCCATTGCTAATTATTTCAAATCAGAATTTACAGAAAGTTAATATTTTCATTTCTAATCTGTTTCAAGGAACTTCAATTCATTTAAAGAGAAGCGGTGACGTTAAAATTTCTGCAGAGCCAAGAGTGTGGGATACAAATTAGTATTGTAAACTGATTTTCTCTTTGATGATTCGTGGCTACAATAACCTAAAATTATCAGGTGCACCTCAGGGTATTGTAGATTTACGTGTTTTGCGACAGTTTGTTATTACCTCTTAAATGAAAACATGTTTAAAACTTTTTCGCTTATTCTACAACGATGAAGAATGTTTCACATATGAATTATGGACGGGTGTTACAATAGCTCTTCCTTCTCTTGTAAATACGTATCTCGTGTACTAGTTTTATGATATGTTCTACTTCTACGACCGCAGGTTCGAATCCTGCCTCGGGCATGGATTTGTGTGATGTCCTTAGGTTAGTTAGGTTTAAGTAGTTCTAAGATCTAGGTGACTGATGACCTCAGAAGTTAAGAGCCATAGTGCTCAGAACCATTTAAACCATTTTTTGTTCTACTTCCTTGAGGATTTTGTCTCTATGGCGGCGTGGAACAAAAAGTACAACTCATATAATCTAATGTAATCACTACCAGTTTTCTGATATTTGGCTCACAATAACTGGCATCTACAATTAGTCAGAACTCTAACAGACTGCTCTGCTTTTCTGGGTAGAGAAGGAAAGATACTAAGAAAAGAAAATAACAGCGACTGTCATTAATGTTGCGAAATTACATATAACGCACATTAGGCGTTCATATATTTGCGTGGGACGTATCATGTAGAATAAAATACAAGACAGTGTGAAGTATGTAATCGTGAGAATATTTACCACTGCGTATTTAAAAGTAACGAGATTTTCAAGTATCTGAAAAACTCCTTTAATAAGAAACTTCCTAAATGTTGTAAGTAAAACTGAATTGTAGAAAAGACTGAACAGAAAAGACGAGGTGCTCCATTGTAGTTCATATACAAAGTGAACCGAAAGTATTGTAAGTAACTCTACAGATGAGAAGACCACATCGTGGATTGACCCTCTCCAGTTCTGAATGCTCTAGTGTAGTACAGGGACGTTTTTGGAGAATGATTATTGCTCGTCAGACGATACCTAGCATTCTTTTAGAGATCTGATGTTTCCTTCTCATAGTGTGCATGCAATGTTACTGGAAAGCTCGGATAGTTTTGTTGTTGAAGAAGACATTTTATGCTTTGTTACTTTGCTTTCATAATGCATATATTGGGTTTCTATGGGAAGGATATTGTCCTGTGGTTAAATATAACGCAGTACTCTAACCTCTTCATGAAATATGTGCCGATTTTGTGTTTGCACGTACGTTTTCGGTACTACTGAGGGTGGAAGGGGGGTGGTGGTGGTGACAGTCATCATCCACTAGCCAAAGACACAGTCGCCTAAGCAGTCAAGAATTGGGAGAGTTAAGCATTTTAATTGTAAAATTTTTATTTTATTGCTTTCAAGGAAAACCAATTGGAACAAATATTATGTTAAATTACAGGTTGAACTTGATTGGTTTGCCATCCAGATACATGTACATCAGTCCCATGTAATTCTTAATCGCTACACTTGACGGACTTCATCAGTGAAATTCAGGTCGAAATTTGTAAGCTAAAATCATTTATACAAATATAAGGGTTGAGTTCCATGATACGATGAGCGTACGAAGGTACATTCCACAGACATATTACAACTTTCCGAAGTAGAGTACCGCCTTGAGCTTTCGGTCCAGTCGGTAGTGGTGCATCCTGCTCGGCTCGAGCTAATTGCTTCCCAAGGGTACCACGTGAGGACGATATCCCAGAGGGCCTGTTAGCAGCCTCAAGTCTCCGCCAGTTACGACCAGGTAAGAGCAGAGTTACAGGCTGGCAGTATGTCGAGTAAGGGATGGAGGCTGTAAATATCTGCAGCACCTGAAACCCATATCCGGTCATCGCATCGGTACTGAGTCAATAATTCGCGCGTAGAAGCTTACCCACGTCATTCTGTCTGTCAGCTTACGTTGCACTTGCACAACAAGTAACGAGCGCGCAATTTAATTTACGGGAAGGCTCTGAGTACTATGGGACTTAACATCTATGGTCATCAGTCCCCTAGAACTTAGAACTACTTAAACCTAACTAACCTAAGGACGTCACACAACACCCAGTTATCACGAGGCAGAGAAAATCCCTGACCCCGCCGGGAATCGAAACCGGGAACCCGGGCGCGGGAAGCGAGAACGCTACCGCACGACCACGAGCTGCGGACAATTTACGTGAAGGATTAATGGTGAAATGTCGTAGGCATTAAAGTGAAACCACGTGGGTAACGGTCGCGAACGTTTTATGGACGTCTGTATTTGTTGAAACAGGGGTGCATCATTAGCCTAAAATCCACATTTATAGCTATTTCGTTGACTCTTCAGTGATCACACGGCTGAATAGTCAGACTACACGCACAGTAAGCCTTCCATGTAGTTTCTCTGCATTCCTAATCTCCACATTTCGTTAAGGTGTCTAAAACAGTACTATGGCAATCAGTTGTCCACGGGAAACACAGAGAATACGAGTATAATTGAACAAGCGAAACTTTATGAAAACCATGTGCAAAATCAGAAAGTCCCCATTGTCGTACCGTTATTGACAGTGTTATTGTGATATCTAAATTGATTAGATATTTACTACGACGTCGCTCATATTTGTCGGACTTACAAGTGAGTAGCCGGTATATCCACTGATAGAATCGTGATGAGTTTTTCGTGTATTATCTCTCTTCTAAACGGTCTGATATAGCCAGAACCGATTTTCTCTCCTGTGCTAAACTATCCTTCCCATACTAGCGCTTGCACCTAAAGTACTCTATTTGCTGGATATATTTCAATGTCTGTCTTCTTTTACAGTTTTTACCTTTTACGAGTACAATCCCCTCTAGTAGCATGGAAGATGTTTTAACCAACGTCCTGCCAGCCTGTTCGTTATTCTTCTCAATGTTTTCCATACGATCGTCTTTTCACCTATTCTGCAAAAAACCACAGCATTTCTTATCTTTTCAATCCATGTAATTTCCCACATTGTTTATGACACCATATTTCAAACGCTTCAATTCTCTTGTTATAATATTTTTCGACCGTCCACGATGCACTACCAAAAAACGTTTTGCTCTAAACGAATATGATCAGAAATTCATTCCTCAAATTAAATCCTATGTTTGATACTACTAGAGTACAATTTCCAGGAATGTCCTCTCTTTACTTGTGATACTGTGCTTTTTATGTGCTCCTTTGCTTTCTCCGTCTTCGGGTATTTTACTTATTTTACTTGCTAAGTAACAGAATTCCTTCATTTCATCTACTTCGTATTCTCCGAGTTTCGTATTTAGTTTATCTCTGATCTCATTTCTACTACTTCTTACGTCTTTCTTCGTTTTCCTCCTAGTCCGTTATGTTCTCATTATACTGTTCGTTCCATTCAATAGGTGCTGCAGTTCTTCTTTACTTCCTGTGAGAATACCATTGTCTTCATCGAATCTTATCACTGATATAGTTTCATCCTCAGTTTAATACCACTCCTGCAGCTTTCCCTTTATTTGCGAAATGCTCCTTCGATATATAGATTTAACAGCAGTGGCGAAAGTTTACATTCCTGTTCCGCATCCCTTCTCACCCGACTATTTGTTATTTGTACTTCCAATCTTCTACTACCCATTTTTCTCTGAATTTCGAACGACTTGTACCATTTTACATTGTCGAACTCTTTTTACAAGTCGACAGGTTCAATTAAACTGGTCTCGAATTTCCGTACCTCATACCTCCGTTATCAAGCACAACATTCTATTTGCCACTCTGGTGCCTTTACCTTTTCTAAAGCCAAATTAACTGTCGTCCAACAACTTCTTCGTTTTCTTTTCCATTCTTGTGTATATCATTCGTGTCAGCAAATTGGACGAATCGGGAATAATGCTGATTGAGCGATAGTTCTCGCACTTTTGCCTAGCTTCGTTCCGTGTTGTTTGATGATATTTTGCGGGAAGTCTGGCAGTACAAGCAAAGATTCTAGAAACGAACTTGAATAGTCGTTTGTTTTGCCACTTACAGCTTTGACTAAAAAAAATTCGAAGAAATATTACCTTTTGCCCTGCCTTACTTGACCTCAAGTCTTGCAAAGGTGTGTTAAACTCTGAGTCTCACATTTAATCCTCTATGTCTTCCATTTCGACTCCGACTGCCTGTTCTATAGTGTCATCAAACTGTCCCTCGCCCTCGTAGTGGCATTCAGTGTATTTTACCCGCCGATTCTCACCCTCCTCTTCATTTAGTAGTAGAATTCCTCTTGCATTCTTAATGTTGACGCCTTTGTTTTCATTTCCCTTGCAGATTGTTTTGACTTTTCTATATGCTGAATCAGTCATTCCGATGACCATTTGTTTCCCGATTCCTTTATTTATTACTGCAATTAATAGGCTTCCATAAACCTCCAATTTATTTAATTACTAAGTGACTTAATACGTTTCATTACAGTACGCCTCTCTTTCCCTACATATTTGAACGCTCCGTATTATCATATTTCATCGATCAAAAGATGACCTATAAATGAACAAAATTAGTTTATTCTGCGTTTTCCCATTCAATGAAGAGTTACGGGATCATATATATACATTTGTGAGTTGGGGAGGGGGGAGGACGAGGGTATGCGGGGGAGGATATGCAATTTACAGGGATGATAATTTCCGAATATAAAAGAAAGCATATTACCCGAATTACAGGCAGAGTTGGTTTCAGAACTCTTTAAAAAACTCCATATTTTATAACTGTGTCACAATGCACATAATCATTAATATATCGTGTCGTTACTAAAGTTTCTTCTCTATTTTTGAAAAGGTACCGCGAGACATATCTACAAAGCTAATAGGGGAGAGCATTGTACCTTTGAACATTCTTCTGACCTGCAAGCAGCCATGTAATAAATGTTTATTATATTTTCTTATTCCACTCATAAAAGATGGTATTCATTGTTTATATGCTGCAATCTTTTTCTGAAGTAACAGTAATTACTTCAGAAAATTAGCGTTTTCCTACATGTAAATACTTGGTGTAACACAAAGGAGAAAGAGAGACCATAAGAAGTGGACTACCTACCGAATGAGAAAGAATTCAGCAATGTAGTGAGACATTTACATCTGTATATGCGTCTATACTCTGCAGTTTGCCGTAGGGTACTTCCACTGTATCACTTATTGGGATTCTCTCATTCCATTTGCGTATGAAGCGAGAAGAATGACTATGTAAATTCCTCTATGTGCACTACAGTTAGTCTTATATTAACTTCCCGGACTCTACGAGAGTGACACGTAGGATTTGTAGTGTCTATTTTTCTTCATACTCTACTCCGAGAGCAGAGCAGGCTGTTAGAGATCGGGCTCATTGTAGAGCTTCCGTTCTTTACAGCAAAATAAGCCAGTATGACTAGTAGTGGAGCTGACTGGTTTCCAGTGGGGTACATGTGGCTATGGAGCACTAGTTCCAGAAATTACTCTAACAAGCAAGGAAAACCTACGGTAAACCAGTGCAGAGCTGGTAGACAAACTATTGTAAATTACTGTCCATCGTCCAGAACAAACGAAGGAATGTGTGTGTGTGTGTGTGTGTGTGTGTGTGTGTGTGTGTGAGAGAGAGAGAGAGAGAGAGAGAGAGAGAGAGAGAGAGAGAGAGAGGTGCGAATTTCTTTAATTTCTTTTTTACTTCGCCTCCGAAAGCGAGGGGTTGCTGCGGCCGGGCGGAGTTCTTTCCAGCGAGCTGTTAAAGTAACCTTACTTTCTTTTCAATCTTTATACCGACAGATTTGCGAGGGCAGAAAAGTACGGCTCTTCATTGGCTGAGGGTTACAACACGGGGGTTGGCTGGGATTGAAGTCCCGACATTTGCCTTAGCGCCAGGAGAAACCTCCGTTGACACTTTCGTGTATGACGAATGCGTAGATTGCTCAGTTGTTGGAACTTTTGCAGCTAAATTACCGTGAGAGGGTTTGCGTTCATCTTCACTTGAAGATCTGCAGACCTCTGTGCGGCTCTCCCATGTTACTTGAGAATGTAGGCTGCAATTACTGCTCTAAGCTGCAAGCTGTCACCATTAGCGCCGCCCTTCTTTGTGTGCCTTCAATTAGCGTAAGAATGGAAAAGAAAATTGAGAGTCTGTCAGATGACAATTAGTCTGGCTCAGATAAAGGCACCAGAGAGGCAGGTCTGACGTTGCGGTTGATAATGGAAGCAAGGCTGAATAAAAATGAAAGCACTTTCATGGGATGCATTGACCTGACAAAAGCATGCGACAATGTCACATGGTGCAAAAAGTAAGAGATTCCGAGGAAAGTAGGGGTAAGTTATATGGAGCGACGGCTAGTAATCAATATGTACAGGAGCCAAGAGGGAAGAATTAGAGTGGAAGACCAAGAACGAAGTGCTCGGATCAGAAAGGGTGTAAAACAGAGATGTAGTCTTCTGCCCCTACTGTTGAATTTATCTGTCGAAGCATTAATGACGGAAATGAAATGTTCAAGAGTCGGGCTAAAATTCAAAGTGAGAGGATATCGATGATCACATTCGCTGATGACATTGCAGTCTTCAGTGAAAGTGAAGAAAAATTACAGGACCTGCCCAATGGAATGAACAGTTTAAAGGGAGAGAAAAAAATCGAAGAAATACGAAAGTAATGAGAAGCAGCAGAAACGAGAACAATGATAAAACTGATGTCCGAATTTCGGATCACGAAGTAGACGAAGTCACTAATTCTAATGCCTAAGCAGAAAAGTAGCGCATAGTGGACGGAAAAAGGAATACATGAAAAGCAGACTAGCACTGCCAAAGGGACTTGTATCAGACATAGTCATTGATTTGAGGAAGAACATTCTAAGAATGTACGCTTGAAGCACAGTATTGTATGTTAGTGACTGTGGGCTATGGAAAAAGCGGAACAAGAGAGAACTGAAGCATTTGAGATGTGGTGCTACAGCCGAATGTGGGGAATTAGGTGGACTAACGAGGTAAGAAATGAGGTTCCGGCAGTATCGGAGAGGAAAAGAGTATAAGGAGTATATGGAAAACACTGACAAGAGAAGGGAGAGGTTGTAGGACATCTGCTAAGACATCGTGGAATAACTTCAGTGGTACCAAAGGGAGCTGTAGAGGGCAAGTAACTGTGGAGAAAGACAGAGGATGGAATACATCCAGCATATACTTGAAGATGTAGGCTGCAAGTGCAACTCTAAGACGGAAAGGTTGGCATAGAGAAATTCGTAGTAGGTCGAAACAAACCAGTAAGAAGACTGATGACTCAAAAAAGGAATCACATAAGGCTCACATGAAAATACTGAGCAGTCTCAACTGGGAGAGTAAATGTGAAAAATTACTGACATTTCGAGAACGTCGGTTTATAAGTGAGTGAAGAAACTCGATACTTCGTTTTCTTTGTAAACTGCACGTAACTGCTGTGAGGTTGTGGGACGGCGAAATCACAGACGTTTCTCCGGCGCACCGTTCATGAACTACACGACGCAAATCAAAAGCATAACGCTGAGCCTATTTAGTTTGGAACTGGCTTTCAAAACCATAATTTTGATGCTAAATATTATCTGTACTTGTAGAGGATCGTATTAATCTCATTTCGCTACGGGAGCTCCAACGTTTCTTTATTATTCTGAGCATGAAAAATTTTGGTTCCACACAACAGAGGACAATTTTGTTTTTTATTGAATGGCAACGGAACCGCTGGATGTTGCCATCGCATGCCCGAAATACTAATTAATTCATGCAAATGCTTTTCAAATGAGGGAAAGCTCCGAATGTCCCGGTGGAAGAGGATATTTTTTGATTTTTTTTTTTAATGCGCAATCCGCTCTGCGACCGGAGCTGATTTTATGCGGAGTCAGACAGTCGTGATCGCAATTGGATTCGGAAAATGGATTAGGCGAGAGCACCTCCCGCCGGCAGTAACAGGGAGGGCCGCCTGCAGACTGGAGTCGTAGCGATAAGCTTATCAGTCAGCTGCCACTGTGCTGTCGCCACGCGGCGATATGTAGCAGCGGACAGCGGTAGACGCCCACTCGTAGCTATTTTAATCACCGGCAGATATAAACGCGCCGCACCCGAAATAAAATCCGCTTTTCACAGTCGTTTACGAGCGAGGGCAACTGCGGAGGCGTGACGCAGATACGGTTCGCGCGCCGTTGACGTATTCGCTCTGCGACGGAGCGGTGTTTCCGGGCGGCAGCAGTGGATGTCGTGTGTGTGTGTGTGTGTGTGTGTGTGTGTGTGTGTAAGAGGAGCACGCATCAGCGTGCGGCCGGCTTGCGGTTGCTATCCCTGTGTGAAAAGTCCTCGAGTGCTGCTGTTGCACGAGTTGAAACAGCAGTCAACGTCGCTCTCTAAGAGATATTTTGACTTCATCATTCGAATTAGCGCGAGGTAGAGAAGAGAACCGAACGGTTTCAGATACAAGGTTGCAGCATGATATTGAGAATCGGCGAGGAAAATGCGGCTTTTCGCGGTACAGAGAAGTTGCAGCATTAGAAAATTGTAGCGAAATGCAGGAAGATCTGCAGCGGATAGGCACTTGGGGCAGGGAGTGGCTACTGACCCTTAACATAGACAAATGTGATGTATTGTGAATTCATAGAAAGAAGGATCCTTTATTGTATGATTATATGATAGCGGAACAAACACTGGTAGTAGTTACTTCTGTAAAATATCTGGGAGTATGCGTGCGGAACGATTTGAAGTGGAATGATCATATAAAATTAACTGTTGGTAAGGCGGGTACCATGTTGAGATTCATTGGGAGAGTCCTTAGAATATGTAGTCCATCAACAAAGGAGGTGGCTTACAAAACACTTGTTCGACCTGAACTTGAGTATTGCTCATCAGTGTGGGATCCGTACCAGATCGGGTTGACGGAGGAGATAGAGAAGATCCAAAGAAGAGCGGCGCGTTTCGTCACAGGGTTATTTGGTAAGCGTGAAAGCGTTACGGAGATGTTTAGGAAACTCAAGTGGCAGACTCTGCAAGAGAGGCGCTCTGCATCGCGGTGTAGCTTGCTGTCCAGGTTTCGAGAGGGTGAGTTTCTGGATGAGGTATCGAATATATTGCTTCCCCCTACTTATACCTCCCGAGGAGATCACGAATGTAAAATTAGAGAGATTCGAGCGCGCCTGGAGGCTTCCCGGCAGTCGTTCTTCCCGCGAACTATAGGCGACTGGAACAGGGAAGGGAGGTAATGACAGTGGCACGTAAAGTGGAGGGATACGGAAAGAGACCACGACTAACGGGATACACAGAACAAATCATCCCGCCAGCTAGAATCTTTCCCTGTGTCATCTTCCATCCTCCTACAGTCACTCAACAATGTCACCTTCCCGTTATTTTAAAATTTCAATTACAAATATAGTTTTAAAATACCAGTACGGAGGCCATTAAAATACTATTTATATTTTACTTGAAAGAATGTTAAATTTTGTGAAATAGAAAGAATATTTTATAACTGAGACGACTTCTATTGACAGTAAATAGTAACTTTTATAACTTAAGTTACTAACATGAAATGTACCTTTTGTAGTTTCTGTAGCGAAGTGCTGGAAGAAGTCATTCAGTGATCAAAATATAGATTTTTTTGTATACTGGCTAGCTTTTAAAGAGGAGGGTAAAACTTTGCTAACAAAAATATTTTTTTTGTTAGTGTCCACAAGTGGAGTTGCCTGACGATGAAATACCGAATCTCTGAGACTCTGGAAATCTAGCTAGTAGTAGTAGCCTACCGATTTTATTTTACAATAATTTAGATTAGTATTTAGAAAAATTGTTTCGTACATTTACTGATGACCTTAGCAGTTAAGTCCCATACGATTTCACACACACTGGAAAATTTTGAACAGAGCGCAAAAATCGGTCACGCATCGTAATTTTTAGTAGTAACAGAGATGTTATTGCCGCGCCGATTACAGTAAGCTTGGCATTAACACTCAGACAATCAGCGTTACATGATCGCTGCAATTAACGCAAAATATATCTTTCCTTAGACATTAATAATGAATTATTTTTATCGTGTCACGGATATATATATATATAATAAGAGCGCTGCCATCACAATTCCTTGGAGCACTTCTGACGATACCCCTATGTCTGTTGAACACTCACCGTCTAGAGAAACGTACAGGGTTCTGTTACATAAAAAGTGTTGGAGGCACTCACGTATCTGTGACTCCAATCCGTGCGCTTGTACCTTCGTTACAATAGGTTTCCTGAAATCAAGGAATATGGAATCTGGCTGTTCCTCTCATTGATGGTTCGCAGGATGTCATATGGGAAAGGGACAAGCTGAGTTTAGCACGTGCGATGCCTTCTAAATCCGTGCTGATTTGTGGACAGCAGCTCTTCCGGCTCAAGGAAATTTATAATGTCCGAACCCAGAATATGTTCACGAACATTGCAGCAAACTGGATTTTTTTCCTTTATACTGCGAAGCTTTGCTTCTTGTTAAATTTTTTGAGTTTAATTCTACGGGAAGTAGCCTATAGGTTTTGATGAGTCATTTGGCGCGTATCAAAATATGTGACATAAATGAGCGCATCTATTGATTGCATTGACTTTTTTTATACCGACAAGGGACCATTGACGTTAGTATGTGACAAACTACAGCTTCATACCTTTACCCGTTCCTGAGAGAAAGGAGTCTGAACTGTCAGGCAAACAGACAGATAGACGGATTGACGACTGAGTGATTGTATAAGGGTTCCGTTTTTACCGATTAGTGTACGAAACGCTAAAAATAACCAAATTCCGCGATCACTAAACCCAGAATTTTTTGCGGTCTTACCCCAGAACAAAAGGAAATTGAATTATTCTTACACGTGGCCAAAGGGCACGATAACTGGGTGGAAAAACCAATTGGGTGGAAAGACTTACAACCGGCTCTCAACCTCCTGATTTTATACAGACATCAATCTCTCTCGCGACAGAACACATACAAAAGAAAATATACATGTGGAACGCCAATGTACAATTTCATTCATGTACTTGAGGTAAGATACAAACATTATTTAAAGGAAAAAGCAGGCCAGAGAGTTTCTGTCACATCCTTTACATATTAGAGCTTTAGTCCTCTCTATTGACTGAGTAAGAATGGCAGGCAGCTATGGCCGAGCGTTTCTAGGCGCTTCAGTCCGGAACCACGTTGTTGCTACGGTCAGAGGTTCGAATCGTGCCTCGGGCATGGATGTGTGTAATGTCCTTAGGTTAGTTGGGTTCTAAGTCTAGGGTTCTGATGACCTCCAATGTTAAGTCCCATAGTGCTTAGAGCCATTTGAACCATCTGAGTAAGAATGTACTGTGAATCTGTCAAGTTCGGGAACGGCCTGATGCTTTTCAGCAAATAAGCCAAATCCATTGTTAAGAGAACCAGATGAATGCCACTGCAACTCGGGCTCTGAGTTTTCTGTACTAACTTAATTATACGTATTTTCACACTACGAGACATAAATAGCCCTATTTTTTGAGTGCTTTGACTTAGGATCTTAAATTTTTACATCGCCAATGGACTATAAACATTAGTATTTGACAGAAATTTCAACCTAATAGCTCTTCCCGTTCCGGAGGAAAAGGTATCTTTAGTGTCGGACAGACAGACCGACAAGGACGTAATTCCACAAGTGTTCTGCTTTTACCGACTGAAGTACAGAACGCTTAAAAGAGCAGTCATTACATGTTTCATGTGTATTTGTTTCTGATTTCGTTTATCCTTATCCAGGTCCTTCCTCGGTGATTTTGTGCGAATGATTGCAAAAGAAGGAAAATTGCGTTAAGGCTCCATCATCCCGTCGATGGGTAGGTCATTAGAAATTGGGCCAAAGCTCTGAAAGGAGGAGAATGTGGAAGGAAGTTCGCCATACCCTTTAAAAGAAGCCATCCCTACATTCGAATGGGGAAATCTCCGAAAAACAAAATGTTGGCTGCTCGTCGGAGATTTGTGCAGTCGACGTCCCGGAAACGAGTCCAGTGTCTTAGCCATCTCTCTGGCTGCGCAAATTCTGCCGGTCTAAATCATCCGTCCATATCAGGAATGTACCGCACGCCACACTAATTCTATTAGGCGCTCTGTTTTTCCGTGCTGGTGTCTTGCCATGTTTTTTCAGGTCCGATAAGATCGAAGGACGTGATTTCAACTTTGCAAGTTGTACATGGGGACTTCAGAAAGTAAATAAACACATGGCGTCCCACGCTAATACCAATGCGCAACAAGAATAGCGTTTTTCTCAGGAGAGAGAGTGCGCTTTTCGGGTTTTCTGCAGAGACGCTGCGGTTGAGATAACAGGTGCATCACAGTGTTCGAATGAAAAGGCGAGGCAACTGGAAACGCTCTCAGAAGCTGAAGTGCGCTGGACTGTACAAGTTATGTGGACAAAACATCTCAGTTGCTTAGAGATACACAGTAATATTCTAGCAGTGTACGGACCAAATGCAATGTCGTGTCCGATCGTAGTGAGGTCGAGGCAACAATTTGACCAAAATCCCCTAGAGTGGTCGATGGTCATCGATAACGCTGGTCTAGTGGCTAGCGTTGGTCCCTCTTGATCACGGGGTCTAGGGCTCGATTCCTGCCCGGGTTGGGGATTTTCTCTATTCGGGGACTGGTCGTTTGTGTTACCCTCGTCTTTTCATCATCATTCGTGAACGTGGCGAGATTGGACTGTGTAAAGACTGGGAATGACACCGACCACACAGGAAGACGTTCTAGCCAGTCGAGGAACTGTGATTCGCGAGAGACTGTCGCGGGCATTGCTCAACAGACGCACATCTCAATATTCAGCGCCCATTTCATCTTCTGAAATCCTCTGTTGAAGGATAAATTGTGCTCACACTGGGTTCCGCAATAACTATCGCCTGCACAGTACTGCGCAAGGTTTATGGCCATAAAGACCAAGAGGCGTGGAAAACAGAAAATGCATTGTTATACTGCGAGAGCATTCAACATCTCACACGGCTTGCACAACATAAGCTTTGCAATAACATTTTCAAAGGTAGGTGTAGAAACCTTCGACCTACAATACAAATCATTTTTTCAGCCGTTTGCAACAACATCTAGGAGGAGAGTGATTTTCCAACTATAAACGCCCTCGCACGGAGGTTCTCGAATAGCTCCGTGACCAAGGAGCGGATTTCCATTGTCGCGGTACTGAGCGATTGCTAGAAGGTTCAGACAGTGGGTTACAGAGACGTGGCGGCAATGTTGAGAAACACGGTCATAAATGTGTCACTTTGAAGTACAGTGCAACAATAAAAGTAGCTTGGTGCGCTATAATGATGTGTGATTAATGTTGAAGGCCCGTCGTACATTCGGAGCTTGGGTGTTTTATTCCTTTTTTTAACATCGGTTTAACATTAGACAGCGTGGAACATTTACTACCAGGGTCTGTGCATTTTGACGAACTGTGCGGTGTTATCCACCTAATTTACGACATCCTTCAGTAGCATAAGATATGTGAAGGTTCTCCACAGCAACAGTTAATAGAGGAATATGTGAAAAACTTTGGAAAGAAGAAGCATCAGGAGGATAGGACACGTAATCAGACATCGAAGAATAACTTCGATGGTACTTGATGGAGCTGTAGAGGATGACAATTGTAAGGGAGGGCAGAGATTGGAATATGTCGAGCAAATGATTGAGGATGTTAAGTGCAAATGCTACTCTACGAAGAGTTTGCTACAGGATAGGAATTCTTGGCGGTCCGCATCTAACTAATCAGAAGACTCATGACCAACAATAATTAAATAAAATAAAAAGAGTAAAAAAATGGCGTTATGAGGGGAAGAAAAGTTTTATTTAAGTGACAACTGATTACAGAGCAACATTTATTGTAGCCTCAGATGGAACGTTATTATGAATTACCTTTAATGTTTTACGTTAGATTTACCTTATTGTCGTGGTCTCATACTTACTGTTCTCTTTTTTTTGCCCACAATCGGAAAATGCAAAACAATAATTTAATGGCAGCATTTTATTTTTACAAACGCGACCTTTGTCCGATGTGGATCCTTTGAATACTATTCTCAGAGCCACGCGACAATCCATTAGTAAGCTCCATTCAAGAAAAGAAGCTTACGAAGGATATTCCCGGTACCTGTTGGCTCGTTAAACGACTACGTGGACACCAGTTGACTTCAGCATTATCAATCTGTGAGCGCACCAACAGTTTAGATGTGATCTAATTATCCCAGCATCCAATTTTAGGTTGATAGATGTAAATTGTCACTGTTGTTTGAGTTCGCCGATAAAATTTCCATTGGGACTTGTCAATCACGGGACAAAATTTTCGCATGGGACTTGTCAGTCGTTTGTATGTGTAGCGCGTGACCCGAAAAAGAGCTAATTGTAAAACGTAACTAAACGAGACGTTCAAAGCGAAAACTGCAGCAATTTGGCACGACTTCTCTTGATTTTTATCGTGAGTATCAGGGGATTTCTTCCCATTCTATGTGGCGAGTTGTCACTTGATTGGGACAGTGTAGAAATGGATCTACATATGCACCTTTGAAGCACTGAAATGTACATTTTCTATGACTGACCTCCTAAATGGAACAAATAAGTCTGGTAATGAAATGTATGCGTGTTTATTGATTTACATACTCGTTATAGAGACTGGCCAAGTTGTATGAGACTTATTTTGACTGTTCTTTGTATTACGCTTTTCCACACGATTTATTATTGGAAGCCATAAACAATGTTGTTATTCTGTCGCTATGGAACACCCACCTCTGCGATTTCTACCTCTTGTAGAAGGAGTTATTTGTTTGATAAATACCTGTAACACGATCGTAGCCTAGAGCTTGCATAGGATTTTTTAGAAAATTTTGCTGGGATATGAGAATAGTTGCTAGGTATTAATAAACGCTATTCATTGAACCTCACATTATTCTCCGATTGTAGTAGAAGATTCAGAAACTTCCAATAACACGACGAACGTGTATGGTTGTTTGTACTGTATCTTTAGTACCAGAGTCATAAAGGTGCTTTGTACTGTTTTTTTAGTGTAGAAAAATAGCTGCGTGACGGAACAATTGTCAGATTCCAACATTTCAAACAAATCTGTGCAGGACGCTCTAGAACTAAGTCAGTTTTGCGCTCTTTAACTACGCAACAGCACCTATTACGAACTGAAATTAGGCGAGAAGGTCTATCCACTGACAGGTGTCTTTTTATTTTTCTGTCGTAGTTTTTTGTGCAATCGTCTACTGAATTTCCAAAGGTACTTATAAATACCCCTGTGGTACATGCAACTTTTTAATAGCTTTTTTCCTATGAAATGGAGAATTTAGGTAGCGTGGGATTCGGACTGGGCGTTGTGCAGACATGAAGTTCAATTTAACACAAATGTGTTTAAACATGTAAAAAAAAAACAGAAATGCACTGTCAGTAAAATGAAATGTTTCTGTAGCCCGGAGAAATCAGAGCTCGAACAGAAAGGTTTAGCTGTTCGTTTTTCCCGAGCGCTGTTCGGGAGTGGAATGGTAGAGAGATAGTATGATTGTGGTTCGATGAACCCTCTGCCAAGCACTTAAATGTTAATTGCAGAGTAGTCATGTAGAGAGAAAGATCACACACACACATACACACACACACACACACACACACACACACACAAAAACGACATTACTATAATTATTGAATCAAAGGACTAAATCCAACCTTTGTTCTAATATACATTTCCGGGCAAAGACATTAACAATTTACAATGCTTGCCCCTTGGCCATAACCAGTCACAATATCTTACACGACTTCAGCAGTGAAACATAAGACGGAAAAGTCACTTTTAGACTTAACTATAAACCTAACACAAAACCACGCATTACTTCTACTACCACCACAAAACTATGACAACAAGCTAAACACAAGTCTCTACCAAACTACTTACACATAATAACTTAATAGATTATTGTACAGTAACACAAAAAATTGATTATTAGCACAGCACAAGGAACAAGATGATTCTCAGCAGTCACAATCATGGCATCGTTAAAATAAAACACTTCAAAGTTAATACAATTAATCACGTTCACAGCATGTGCTTAACAAGTAGGACCACTATCGATCGCCGCTCACACCATCTCACTCATGTGTACCATCAATAAACAGTCACAACGTGACACACAACCACCACAAACAACCGTGCAGAATTTCTGACGAGCAAACTCACCCAATGCACCACTCGTATACCACATAGAGGACTGCATCAACCATAAAAGCACCACCGTGAAACCGTCAGCTGCAGGAGCAGGTAGTTCTCCCCTTGAGCGGCAGAAGAACTTGTCTTCGCTTCTGCTGGGATCGCTGTCCGTATGGCAGGGAAATGAAGCCAACCGTTGCACCAGGCTGTTCTGTCCACACAGTGGCCACGTGCCACGCAGATCGTTGTGACGTCCGGCTCACAGTACAGCAGCACACAATTTCTCGAGGCGCTCGCTCTAGACTTTGTCCAGAGCTCGCTGATTCGTCTCTGTGTAGCAACCGACCACTCCCAACACCGTCTGCCACGGACACCTCTCTGGCCGCGCCTATCCGGCCCCTGGCGACGCGACGAAGGCTCGTCCAAGGCTTCAGCCACGGCGACGGCGCTGGCTTGAGGAAAGACGTTGCTGGTTCCAGTCGCCACAGGTTACTCTAGACCGCCGATGGTGATTCTGACGGCGGAGCTTACGGCAACCACGTGTCCGCGGCGCCGTTCGCCGTCTCGTGGCACTCCATACAAAACGACTATGTGGAGGCAGGCAAACGAACCCTTTCGTTCGACGAGACACACCTAATCTGTGTCTTGCCGAAGCCAGGTCACCTGAATATGTTAATCTAAAATGAAACGGATTGAAGCATAATAAACACACATGTAAATGACAGCTGCGGTGCTTTCAGGTTTCAGGACGTCAATCGGCAAAACCGGAGTCCGTTTGGCATGAATAGGCAACCGGTGGCTCGCCGCCTGATCCGGCCAGCGATTGACTTCAATTCGGTCCGCGGAAGAAACTCGTGGGAGACGGATAACGAGGCACTCACAATGTACTCCGGCAAAGACGCATTTTCGGATGTAACACAGTTAATCAATCAGTTACATGCTCCATAGATCATCTGAACGATTCTTTCTTCGAAATGACGAGTCAGTTTACAAGATTAGTGTTAACATTAATGAACATATTATCATTTTATTACCACTCATCTACTCATGCAACTACAGGTCTTTCTTCATCATCTTCTTCTTCCTTTTCTTTTTACTAGCTACAAGTTTTTGTAGTCGTTTTATGTTAATGGACAAACGATCAAAAAATTTTATTACTGAGCTACTGACAGTTTCACCAATCAGTAAAAAAAGCCTTTTTCCCCATTAGCGTCGCAGGTATGGACATCATTGTTCGTCTCAAATTGTTATGAATTATTTGTGACGAATCTCATTAGCGAATATACGTATTGTGACGATGCACTTGAAACACTTAGTTCCTTGAAGAGGTACCAAGATGACATCTGTGGGTGTACACCACATACTTTTCTTACTGTTCCCTTTTGTCTAGTCAACAACTACTTTCTAAATGATGAGTTACCTCAGAAAATTACCTTGTGCGACATTAATGAGTGGAAGTATGCAAAATATGTCAGGAGACTGATAAGTTTGTGTCCAAGGTCGCCGGTTCGAATCCTGCCTCGGGCATGGTTGTGTGTGATGTCCTTACGTTAGTTAGGTTTAAGTAGTTCTAAGTTCTAGGGAACTGATGACCTCAGATGTTAAATCCCGTAGTGCTCAGAGCCATTTCAAATTAAATGTTTGAGAAGGTCGGTAGTACGCTTCTTCCAGTTCAAATTTCCGCCTAAGCTCTTTTCGCCTCGAGTTTGCATCTCAGTAGGTAGGCCAGTGTGCGTTTTGCTTACACAGTGTGTACGCAGCGCCTTCCGCTGTCGCTGGATTTGCACAGAGAGAAACACATTTCCGTTATAAGTGCGACGTTACGCCCCATTTGTTCATGTGGGTGCGGAGAATGGGAAAAACTCCTCTCTACCTCGAAGGGGTGCAGAGATTTCTTTTATTTTTTATTTTTATTTGTTTATTTATTTATTTTTTGCCTGTGTATCGGTACTGCCAAAGCAAATACATTACTTACTTACTACATACTTCTGTGCTACACACCGATAATTACAAACGTTGGTAGGAGGCGGCAAAGCAACGAAAATGATCTACTACTCGAGAAATGAGTCGATTTGCACAGTCGGAGCGGAGGCCATAACTCAGTGAACGAACTACCCATCTCTTGTCGTTTCACGCGTTTATTTTTCAGTGATCACGTTTTCAAGATGCCTGGCATTCCATGTTTACAATTATTTACCTGTCGTAAACCTTGATTCTATACTAAAGGCGTTTTAGAATTTTACAAAGTAATTTCCGAGACAATTGTCGTTAGCACAAAGTGACTGTACTCTGAAAAACACGTGTTTTGGGCCTTAAAACGATATATATTTTTGACTTTACACGCTAGAAGCGCTAGGCCCGCCAGCTTAAGAACATATGTGAATCAGGCCCGCGGATCTATGGTATTTCTGAACCGGCGCAAAAGCGTGACAGTGACACCCCACCACCTTCGTCTTGCCCCTCGAGCGTTTGAGACAGGACGTCAAAAATTAAAAAAAAACGATTTTTCAAAAATACGTTCATTTTGTAGGGCACGTCTGAAGAGTTCGATACATAAAACCTATATGTTCGAGGAAATGTAAGACTTGTTACTTGGTCTTAAGTGAGCCGAAGTGCAGTGTCATGCCTCCTCAGATAGGATCCTTCAACCGCACGTCCCTGTATTTCGCTCTGTGCGATCCAAATGTGTATACATCTACATCTACGTGTTTACTCTGCCATTCACAATAAAGAACCTGGTAGAGGATTGTATGAACCACCTTCAAGCTGTCTCTCTACCGTTCCACTCTCGAACGGCGCGCGAGAAAAACGAACACTTAAATTTTTCTGTGCGAGCCCTGATTTCTCTTATTTTTTCTTGACGATCATGTCTTCCTATGTAGGTGGGTGCCAACAGAATGTTTTCGCAATCAGAGGAGAAAACTGGTCATTGAAACTTCATGAGAAGACCCCGTCGCAACGAAAGACGCCTTTCCTTTAATAATTGCCATTCCAATTGATGTATCATGTCTATGGCACTATCTCCCCTATTTCGCGATAATACAAAACCAGCTGCCCTTCTTTGTACGTTTTCTATGTCATCCGTCAGTCCTACCTGATGCGGATCCCACATCGCACAGCAATACTCCAGAATAGGGTGGACAAGTATGGTGTTAGCAGTCTCTTTAGTAAACCCGTTGCATCTTAAAAAGTTTTCTACTGATGAAAGGCAGTCTTTGGTTTGCTCTACCGACAATATTATCTATGTGATCGTTCCAACTGCACACTTTTCTTTATTCAGGGTCACCTGTCACTTTTCGCACGATACAGATATCTAAATCATTTTGCAATTCATTTCGGTCATCTGATGACTTTACAAGACGGCAAATGACAGCATCATCTGCAAACAATCGAAGACGGCTAGTCACATTGTCTCCTACGTCGTTAATATAGATCAGTAACAATAAAGGGCCTATAACAGTTCCTTGGGGAACGCCTGATATTGCTTCTGTTTCACTCGATGACTTTCCGTCCATTAGTATGAACTGTGAGCTTTATGACAGGAAATCACGAACCCAGTCGCACAGACGAGGCGATATTCCATAGCCACGCAGTTTGGTTAGAAGACGCCAGTGAGGAACGGTGTCGAAAGCCTAGTAATCTAAAAATATGGAATCAATTTAACTTCCCAGTCATTAGCACTCATTACTCATGAGTATAAAGAGCTATTTGTGTTTCGCAAGAACGATATTTTCTGAATCCGTGCTGACTATGTGTCAAGAAATAGTTTTCTTTGAGGTACTTCATAATTTTCGAATACAGTATATGTCTCAAAACCCTGCTGTAAATCGACGTTAGTACTACGGCCCTGTAATTCAGCGGCTTATTCCTACGATCCTTTTTGGGTATTTGTGAGACTTGGGAAAATTTTGCACTCCTTAGGGACGGATCTTTCTGTGAGCGAGTGGTTGTTTATAATTGTTAAATATGGAGCTATATTATCAGCATACTCTGAGAGTAACCTGATTGGTATACAATCTGGATCGGAGGCCTTGGCTTTATTAAGTGATTTAAGCTGCTTTGTTACACCGAGGGTATCCACTTCTATGTTTTTCATCTTAGCAGTTGTTCTTGGTTGGAATTCAGGAATATTCACCTCGTCTTCTTTGGTGTAATGGAAGCCATAAATCCATTTTTAATGGAAGCCATAAATCCTTTATTTAGAACAATGGAAATTAAAATATCCTGTGGTGCATCTCCTGCTTCCAGTCAGACAGTTTGACATTCTAACTTCCTTAAAAAAATATTGATAGCGGTTGGGATTATTGGCGACCGCGAGAATAATACACGGCGTGTTTCCGGTTCCTATTACCTCAGCAGAATTCGTCAAACGTTTTACTATATAAAAATCAAAATGTCGTTTTCTGATACTGTAAAACCTGTTAATATGAACAGTACCCAAAACTGGTATAGTTCCTCGATTTGATTACATCTATATTGTCAC